>NC_132873.1:12448707-13084707 GCF_048164855.1 Canis lupus baileyi
GTTTTAAACAAAACACCAATAAATAAATATACTTTGTTTGTTGCTCTGTTTTTTTCTGAATTTCCCCTAATTACTTAACTCTCCATATATTTAATTAAAACGAGTAATGAGTAGAATGCTTTGATTGTCTGGGTGAAACGTTTCATAATTATGCTGACCATTATTATTAATAATTACAATAGTAATTCAGTATAACTTAATTTAGAATGTATTAAATCAATGAGAAAAACCACATACTGATCCTGCAAAAAATGTTATTTATAATCAATTGTAATTCCCTTGTCAGCAAATTTACTTTTATATTTGGCATACACACATCAAAAGCTATGGATATTTGAAGCCCAGAAGCCCAAAATTAAAATGCTATAGTCCAACAGGACTTTTAAAAAGTGAGAATTATTTATCTTCATAAATGGATAATATCTCATCATTATCTAAAATCCTATATTCTAATTTGGCCAAAGTCACTTTAAGAAAGATAATCAATGGTCAAAAGCAAAAAATAAAATAAAAAATAAAAAAATAACCAATGAAGAAAGATAAATATTGAGGAAAATGTTATTTTTCAAATACTGAAGAACTTTCCAGATGCCACATAATACTCCAGTCAATCCTTCTATAATGGAATTTTTACTATTACCTTCCAGGGTGAATCAGAGCCAAGGAAGACCAGTAAATTTGAAACTTGACTCTTCTCTAATTGATATCTTAAAGATTCATCAGATGGATTCAAGTACTTTAAAAATAACAACAAAGCTGCTTTGTTTCCAAAGCCTCATGGTTTACCCACCACATCCCATAAGAGTGATTACTAGGAACCATGTTCCATTCCTTTAAATAGGTTTCTCCAGAGCAAAGTTTCAAACTCCGTGACAGAAGAGCATGCTACTACCACTACTCTGACCAGGCTGCAAAGCACTTCTTTATCATGCTTAAAGCTGAGAAACAAAGCTTATCTTTTTCCAAACCAAAATAAATCACTCAATGTCCAGCATGATGTTAACTACAAAAGATTTTACAAAAGAAGTCAAGGGCCTCTTTGGGTTTGCTGAAGGAAAGGAAGCAACATTTAGTTCTTGTGAGTGCCAATTGCAAAAGATTAATGAATCGACAGAAACTAACTGGAGAGGGAGTAAATCAACACAGAAACCAGTAGCCCAGATGTCAAAACACAGAGCAAATAGGCCATTTATTGTGATGTTTATGGAGGATTTTCCCAGGGAAGGTTACAAAGTGCTGTGCCTGCAAATACAAGAGGTACAGAAACTCTTCCACTTGCCTACAGGAGGGTCTGTGTTCCTGCTGGATGCAGGTAAAAGCATCGTCCTTATGAGCTTGCTCATTTCCTTAGAGGAAGTGAGGCAGTGGCTGGAGAATGTCTTCTCTCTACTCTCGCTTATGGGAGCAGATGAACAGATCTTAGACTGCACAAAAATCAATCAATCAATCAGGGAAATTTAGGGGAGAGGGACCAGGAGGAATTCTAGAAGCTGAAACAGAATGAATCTCATATAAACCATCTTAAAGTGAAGGGAGGACATGAGAAGAAAATTTGCATCTCTGTTTATCAAAGATTCAAAGTTTTACAGAAATGTTAATAAAGTCACAGGATCATATCTTCTATTGAACATAAAGAGGAACTTCTAGCAGGCAAAACTCTCTATTTCATGCATATAGGTGAAACCCTTTTGAGGGAAAGAAAGAAGGCTATATTCATACCAGTCATTATGAACCACCATTGTTGGCCCTGCTAACCATCATTACCAGTGATCAGTGTTGTTCTGCAGAGACAGAAAAAAAAAAAAAAAAAAAGACTGCAAACTCTTACATAACACACAACCTATGTTCCTCTACCTCAGGAGAATGAAAAATACCTCCAAAAGAAATTTGGATTGGCACCTTAATGCAAGAGTATTTAATGTCAGGACCACAAACACTACTCAGGAAAGCTAAAATTCCAACCCCACTCCGTGCCACACACATAGTGTACTTTGTTAATCTGTGTGCATTGTTCTGAGAATCTATAGTTTTCCATCAAATCCTCAAATGATCCTTAAAGGGTTAATCACCACCAATGTAATACCCTAACCATATGGCCAGGAGATAGAACATACTGAAAGGAAGAGAAAGCAGTGACCATCCATTTAACTAACCCAAGAAAAGAGCTTGTTTCATGGAACTTGTGTCTATGTGTGTGTGTGTGTGTGTGTGTGCATGTGTGTTGGAAGAAAGAAAAAAGAACTGAGGTAGAGTCAAAAACATCTTTGTATTATATTGTCAGTATTAATAATCACAATTCTTATTAGTTTTATATCAGAGTCAAGAATTTCAGCGAGTAAAAGGAAGAATGTCAGAGAACAGAATGAGAACATGTTAAGTAGGGTTTTTGTTGATTCATCAAAATGTCTTTAAATAGAAATTTGAAGGAAAGAGAGAAAATTGTTTTACAAGTCTATAAGCAGATACCAGGGGAGTCATCAGAAGAAAAATTGAAAGACCAAGCTGTGGTGACACAGAGTTGTGCAAATGTCCTCCAAATGTCATTGCTTTACATAAATTAAATAATTACTAAGGAGCTCATATTTTGCTCCTTTTGCATTTAAGTGATGTACAATAAGCTAAATTACTCAAAATCAACGTTTTTCTATGAAATGTTCATGTGAGATTCTTCTGTAGGGTAAGTAGACAATAACCTTGAATTGATAAACTTGCTGGGATTTAAACCAGTTTACAAAAAAAATTGTATGATATTCATATGAGAGAGAAAGCTTGATTTTATCTTCTAAAAGATGAAAACTGGATTTCAACATGGGAAGAGTAAGAATACACAGTATCAGAGATAACTAAAGTCAAATACGATATGGATGAGAAGATAATTAATTTCCTTTTGGAAAAATAAAATCTAGGAGACAGAAAGAACTTGTGGAGGAGGTTAGTTAATCATTTTTTGAATCTTCGAATTATAGAAACATCCAAAAGAGTATTACAATACTGAACACTAATCAAAAATCTTGATTTTCAGAAAGAAGAAATTATTGAATTCTGTATATACCAACTGTTGACACTGGCATTGTTCCCTAGCCAAAGTTCAGAACTTATTAGACAAATGGGTTATGAATACATAGAAAAGAAAGAAAGTTGGGTTACTAATGGCCTTCGCAGGTTCACCGGGAAGTGACACTGATGTGAACAGTCTTCCTTGTGACAGAGCTTGCTAGTGCCCACTTGGGGACTTCAAATCTTCAAGCAGACATTGAAATTTTCTGATCTTATTTCTTATCAATAAATGTAAGGGAATGCCTAAACATTTCAGAAGAAAAATGTCTGACTGCCTTGGAAGGATTAAGAGCAGTTATGATAGTTAAAAGATTGAAAAGCATAGACTAAAACAGCACGAACCTGGAAATAACATAAACAAGACAGAGCTGTTTGCAAGCTCAGTGTGATCCCTGCGGGACAGGTAGCTGTCAAAACAAGCAAACAAGGATATAAATGCATTTTAGGTTACATAAATAATTTAATAAGCGAGAGAACAATGGATACTCAAGAAACAGATATGATTAGTAAAAAGAATGCATTGGGCATGACAATGGAATCTTTTTCACACTCTGCCTTACGGGGCTAAGCTGGAAGTATAGATGCAATGACCCACTAAGTTCCTTGGTTCTGTGACCCTTAAACTTAAATACTTGGGGCTACATAACCCAGAGATCTGGACTCTGAGGCAGAGATTGTGAAATAAGCAGCCCAGAGTAAGACAGTAAGAATGATAGGGATGTTGGCAAACCAGGGGGCAAATGCCTCTCTCATGGGGACAGATCCATTCTGCTCCAGTCTGTTGTCAGGCAAGAAAAGAGGCTCAGGTGGTCAGATCTTCCAGTTGCTCAGCAGAGCCAGAAATCTACTTTTTTTTTTTTAATATGCAATCTACTGATTTCTTAAAATATTGGCAATTAATTTAATATTTAACAAATAATTTTGTAAATGAAAAAAAACATAAATGCATAAAACACGTTAACAATTTGCTCTAGACATTCTTTCTTATGAGAGATGTAAAGAGCTGTAGGCATAGCTTCTACTAAGTCTTTATGTTAGTGTTATCTTTATTTTTTTTTAAAGATTTTATTTATTTATGAGAGACACAGAGAGAGAGAGAGAGGCAGACACACAGGCAGAGGGAGAAGCAGGCTCTATGCAGGGAGCTTGAGGTGGGACTCGATCCCGGGTCTCCAGGATCAGGCCCTGGGCTGAAGGTGGCGCTAAACCACTGAGCCACCTGGGCTGCCCATTATCTTTATTTTTTAAGTTATTATTTAAATTTCAGTTCTAACATATAGTGCAATAACATTAGTGCTACTCTGAACTTACTCTTGAGCTCATGTTCTCTCACTTTTTCTTGAGACAAACCTCTGATATATCCTGGCTCTACCAACCCAATTCCTATCTTGGTTTCCTGCATGGTCTCAGATCCTGTGGAGCTGGCCTACCTCTTGCTCTTAACTCTGCTTAACGTCTTTCCAGAGACTGTGGAACTTCACTGAACCTAAATTTCTGAGGCTGTTCTCCACCATAGGGTCTATTCTATGGCCCACAGAGAGACATTCCTTTCACTTCTGGGCTGGCACAGTTGCATATTGGTACCAAATAATGGTCTACCCACTTATTCTAATACCTGGGATATGGATTAGGGCCACTTGGTAATGTTGGTCAAGTTGTGCAAGGTACACCATTCATGTCACCATTTCCATTTGTAATTTATTTTAACAATTTATTGGCAGAAGGGAGTAAAATGTCATGTGGTGGGGACATCTCTTTCCAATTCACACAAAGACATCAATAGTAGGGAAGTCCACATCCCTACTATTGCAAACCCCATTGCCTCATAGATTTTATTGTAAAGTATGTTAAAGTTGGATTAGCAATAATTATCAGAAATAAATTCAAACTGACTTTAGCAATTAAAATATATATATATGTATATGTGTGTGTGTATATATATATATATCATGTCAGGAAATTTCAGAAGAAATACAGAATATGATAAAACAATCTAACTATACTATAAATACATGAAACCCTGTCACCGAAAAGACTGGGAGAGAAGGTGCTGACCCAAGTAACTTTGGAAATGAGCAGTCTATAAGACTAAAAGCAAAATAAACTGTACATAGGGACTGTACTCTAGTTTATAAATTATTTCCCATTGGGGATACAAATTAACCATTCTGATACTAAAATGCATGTTTAGTTGAACAATTAAATAAATGGATGGCAGATGGGAGAGCCAAATTTTTCACTATTAGAACATTATAGGTAATCAAAGGATAGAAGATAGAATGACCCATGTAGTAATGGATTTAGAGGTGGACACATTAGTATAAATTCATATTCTGCTTAATATAGATACAGATGGTTTCATACAGAAATATTTGTAGAAACGTGTATGTATGCAGAATAGTATATACATATGTTTTCTTTCTCTGACAGCTGAAAGGGCCTGGAAGTAGTGATATTCCATTAGTAATGGGCACATCTTGTACCCAGATCTTGGTTTCTAATACTATTTCCCCCAAAACTGAACTAGGGTTTCTCAGAGAAATGGCTGATTCTAGGACTAGGGCAGGAAATGTGCAACATGAATCTGAAACATCCTGTAGTACCAGAAAGCACAAAAGTGGTTTAAATAAATAAATAAATAAACAAATAAATAAATAAATAGGAAGAAAGGAAGAAAGAGAGAAAGAAAGAGAAGAAAAATAAAAAATACTACAATACAATTTTGTCAAAAGGACACAGAAGCCAACTGAAAGAGCTCCTATTGACTGTATCTGGAACAATTTGAGCTTCTAAATAAATAAGTTATATTGGATCACAAACTACATATAAAATAAATATCTATCTGCCCACATTATATGAATAATTGATAAAGAGATCAATGAGAGAGAAGAGAAAAATACTCCATGCAGAAGAATCCCATCATTTATGCACATACTCAGCTCTAAAATAAGTAGAATGCCCCATTCTTTAAGTGTGGGCTATGCATAGTGACTTCTTTCTAAAGATGATAGTATAGAAAGGAGTAACCTTGCAGTAAGAAAGCTGATAAATATTACCTCAGTCAGCTGATTAGGGCCAATGTTAGTATGATGCACCTTTGATACAATGTGATAAAATGGCAATTTATTGATGGTATTTACCCTTCATATGAGGTGATAAAATGGTACTTTACATCTCTAGTCTTGCTGTTAAAAATGCGTAAGCTCAGTTTAATGATGATGAAAACAGTTGGACATTAGAATTGTGAGACAGTCTAAGAAATGCTTGATTAGTACTCTCCAACAACAGTCAAGGTCATCAAAAGCAAAGATAGTCTGAGAAGAAGCCAGGAGGAGCCTAAGGAGACACTACAGTCAAATGCAATGTGATATCCCAGAGGAGATCCTCGAACAGAAAAAACACCTTAACTCTTTGAGGACCCTCCACACAGTTTTCCAGAGTGGCTGCACCAGTTCACATTCCCACCAACAGTGTAAGAGGGTTCCCCTTCTCCGCACCCTCTCCAACATTTGTGGTTTCCTGCCTTGTTAATTTTCCCCATTCTCACTGGTGTGAGGTGGGATCTCATTGTGGTTTTGATTTGTATTTCCCTGATGGCAAGTGATGCAGAGCATTTTCTCATGTGCATGTTGGCCATGTCTATGTCTTCCTCTATGAGATTTCTGTTCATGTCTTTTGCCCATTTCATGATTGGATTGTTTGTTTCTTTGGTGTTGAGTTTAATAAGATGGGCATGGGGGGTTATTCTGTATGTTGGTAAATTGAACACCAATAAAAAATAAATTAAAAAAAAAAAGAAAAAACACCTTAGGCAAAACCTAAGGAAATCTGAATAAACCGTTGACTTTAGTTAATAACAATCTATCAATATTGCTTCATTATTTGTAATAAATGTATCATTATTAAAAATTGGGCAAAATGAATGGGAGATATGCAATGACTCTCCATACTTTGTATTTTGTGTGTGTGTGAATCTAAAACTATTCCAAACTAAAATTTTTATTTAAAAAAACAAACACATGATTCTAAGAATAAGATTCTTTATTCTAAGAATAAAGGAATAAATTACTAAAGGCAAGGGAGACATTTGAACATTCAGACCTCAAGAAAAGCATGAAGAAGTAGAGCTAAGTGGACTGCAGTGTAGGAACTTTTGATTCCACCTAGTTTACTACCAGTAACATAATTCAGCCTCTGCCTTTCTCTTGTCAGAATTCCTAATCCTCAGAAAATGAAATTTGTTCAGTGTGCATAGATCAGATAACCAACCTAGACTTAAGTGGCTATAGCTCAGAGTAGTATTAATGACATGCCTTCATTCAGTATATTGTAAATGGATCATAGAAATAGGGAATGTATGGTTCAGTTATCCAAGAGTCCATTCTTCAGGGAGGCCTGAAAGGAGGCTATACAAACAGAACTGGGCTGAGCTATACCCCCAGATGGAAGGATAAATGAAACCAATTAGCATTTTAATTCCACTTTACCATTTTGGTTGGCATATCACTTAAGGTTCAGGTTAAGTGATATAAGAAAAAAATTTTTTTTAAACTACCCATTTAACAAAATGTAAGTTTATTTTTCTCACACATAACAACCCAAATGTGATTGATTAGTCCAAATCTCGTGGGTGGCCCTGCCACTCAACACTTAGCTTTCAACCTTAGACCCAAGGTAGTTTATTTTTTTGCCACCATTTCCTAGCTGGTGTGGAAGGGTTAAAAAGAATAGAGAGCAAGAAGCTAGAAACAGGGGAGGAGGAGGAAGACAAGAGGAGGAAGAGAATTGCACATATTATTTCTATTCATTCCCTACCTCACCCTCACTCCCTACTAAAACATTCATTCTACCTATTACAGGCCATGCCTAACTGCCAAAGAAGGCTAGGCTGTACAGTCTTTAGTTATATGCCATATACCAGCTAAAACTTACAGAATTCAATTACAGAAAGAAAAAAAAAGGGGGGGGGGAATACTGGAGGGTCATTAGTTACCTTTACCACAGGCAATAATCAAACTTTTACTCCCATGTATGTTTTCCACATTGATTAATTCACCTTACTAGTATTTTATGAATCTCTACCACTTTTGTTTAAAACGTATACAGTGAAAAACTCCATTTTATTCTAATACTTTTATAGGCTTTATGATTAGCCTATTACTATATAGTTTGAGTTGTGATGATTTAATATACATTATTGAAATCTGTGGCTACAGGTTATAGGTAAATGCCACAGGTATTGGGGCTGCTCCCCAAAGATGGCACTTAAGAAACTTCTGGGAGTATGAGTCAATTCATGGTCTTATTACTCAGGCCAGTTTGAACTGGGCTTTCTGTTACTTGTAAGATAATTCATATTGATGAATAATTTTTACATCTATCTTATCAATTGCTTCTGGATCTTAAGAAGGACAGTATGCCTTTGAGCAGCATCTTGTCAAGGATCCCTAAATCAACATAGGACTGTCAAGTCCTGGTTGGCTGGTGTGCCTGAGAATTTGAAGGGCTCATGAGGAAGTAGAAGACACCTGGAAAGGACCCCCATGAGAAATAACTCTGAAATAAAGACAAAGTTTGCATTTGTTCACTTGCTCTTTTGACTTTGCTTATCTTCTATGCCAGAGACCTCACTGTTCATACTGGAATGGGTACTGTGATGATGATCAGAAAGTTAAACCATGAAAGGATTATTACAAATGATCTTACATGATATATAGTGAGATTTGTTCTATGAAAACTTGTGCAAGTTTACTCCTTTGCATTATGCTTTGAAATGCTATCACATACTCTCTTGATGCCAACATTAACCCTAAAGTCAGGGTTAATGACTTAGATCCTCCTAAGATTTCCAAGAAAGTCTGTTCCATGTCTACTGTCTGTGACCTGGGGGTGGGAGGGGAACAGAATGAATAGAGTTTCAAGTCAATGTGTCAGTCAAAAATTAAAATCAAATAAAAAACAAAGAAACAACAAAAATATACAGAAGGTCAGAAAGAAAGGGGTGGGGAGGAAAAGGAAAAAGGCAAGCCAAAATGCCTGGCTGAACCTGACTACGCCTTGTTTTAATTCGAGTGAAGTGAAAGTGTGGTTGATTCCTGATAACATTTAATTCTTACTCTCTTTCATGAGACTGGACTGCAAGTTTCCATAAAGATAAAGACCACAATTTTACATTTCTATTAAGCATCTTCTCCCAACTTGACGGCATTGCTGAGCTTCCACATTTCTCACACAAAAATTATTTGTTGATGAATGTATTTTAGTTCAGAAAATCTAAAATTGAATATTTCTTCTATCAAAAAGACTACCTGATAACTTATTTTACTTCCCCCCCCACCACCTACTTTTCAAACATTTATGGGCTATAGTTGAGATGCATCCAATAGAAAACCAACGCTTGTAATTGCAAGATCCACCTGAATGAGAAAAATTAAAAACAAAAGCACTAATTAAATTTAATTAGGTTAGACAGAATAGACTGATCATCCTGCTTCATTTACTGAATTATTTGAGCTTGAGGAAATGGTAACTCATTAAGCATTTTGCATAGTACTTCAGTAATAGCTAACAGATACTATTCCCTCCATATCATGATTATAACAGAAAAAAAAGATAAAATAAAAAGAACTGAGGTAGAACTTAAACTTGAAACAAAATTTCATGAAGATTAAGAAAAAAGACCAAACGTCACTTACAAACAGGCATTAAGGACCTTAGAGTGATACATTCTTCCTCTCTTCAACATCTAGAGAATTTTGTACTTAGCATGGGGGGAATAGTTATAGAAAAGACTAACATGTGGCTTTTTTTTTCCCCTTAGATGAGATTTATATACTCATCAGGGAGGTTCTCTCCAGAGTTTGGTAGTTTGGTAGAGAGGTCAAACTTAACTACACAGTCCAGTAGTTTCCATCATCATTGTGTGTATGTGTATGTATCTGCATATACCTATATATATGTATATATATGTATATATATATATACATATATATATACCGTCTGTGACATGGCGGTGGGAGGGGGACAGAATGAATAGACTTTCAAGTCAATGTGTCAGTCAAAAATTAAAATCAAATAAAAAACAAAGAAACAACAAAAATATACAGAAGGTCAGAAAGAAAGGGGTAGGGAGGAAAAGGAAAAAAACAAGCCAAAATGCCTGGCTGAACCTGACTACGCCTTGTTTTAATTTAAGTGAAGTGAGAGTGTAATCAATTCCTGGCAACATTTATATATATATATACATATATATGTTGCCAGAAATGGATATATATACACACATATATGCGTATACACACACACACACATATATATATGCATTGTTTGGGTACAAGTAACAAAAACACAACTCTGGCTACATTAAGAAAAATGTGGAAACAAAAATATATCAGAAGTGTCCTAAAATCAAATGAAAAGCTAAGAAAATATCTAGTGTAGAAATTGGCAGGAACCAGAGCTGTTCTGCAGCCCACAGAGCAGCTCTCTTCACAAAAGAATGAACCCCAACTATGTTCTGTCTTTATTTATGTCACTCAAATCAACATTAAAATTCTAGGGTGAAAAGTCCCGTGAACCTAGCTTAGTCCCATTAGAAGGGCCAGGAATCCCTGAGGAAAATTATGCCGAGATATATATACAGTGAGAACACAAGTAACCCCCTCCACCTCCAAAATTTGAGATCCTATTACTAAAACAATGAATGTCAGGTCATTTTAAAATGACGGATATCCACAGCAACCACTAAGGTCTGAATCAATCCCTAATTCCAAAATGGTGGTTGGTGTAGCAATGATCATAAAATTCAAGTTGGATCAACCAGGGTTCTTCACAGGGACTTCATGTATCTAAATCTGCTTCCTTGGGGGTTGTTAGTATAAATGATGCAAGTATAGAACCGTCACAGCCTCTTAACTTCTCCTACCACGTGGAAAGACTTTCTACAGAAAGGAGGGCAGTCCACAGAGGGAAACAAAAAGGTAGCAAGAAAAGGAGAGTAGAAGAAACTGAAAAATATCTTACATCAAGTGAGTTTCTGACACTGACATGACCGTAGACTTACCAGCTCTTTACAGTTCCCAGTTGTGGTGGGAGGAGGGGGTGTTAAGATTAAAGTACTTTGAGTTGAATTTCTGCCACTTATTCCCTTAAGAAACCTAACTAATAAACCACTTTATAAAACAGCTATTCCCAAACACTAATCATTTCAGGTATCCCCTCTACTCATAACCCTCCTAGTTTTTGTAGATGTTCTTACTAAGTTATAGCAGAAAAAGAAAAAAATGGTCTATCATGTGAAACCTCCAATTTTTTGGACCATCCTAATACTAACATGTGCTCAAATCTACTCTATCCACTATTACTCTTACCCTCTTTGTTACAACCTCAAGGGGAAAAATTGCCAACCTTCTTTCCCAAACTAATGTTCAACCTTTTCTTGCATTCATTTGCTCGATAAACATACATTGTGCATTTGCTACTGCACACAGGACAATAACTTTGGCTCTGGAGAGAGAAGAGGGATTAAGACCAGTTCTTACTCCCAAAAAACTCATAGCCTAGTAAAGAACACATACATAGAAATGGACAATTGATTGTTATTTGTGTTAAAGGAGTTGATAAAGACATGCAAAGGGCATTTGGGGAGCAAAGACAGTTCTCTAACCAAACATGCAAAGGAAGTAAGAAGTAGTATCTGGGAAGACCTGATAGAAAAGAGACATGTTAGAGGTAGGAGGTAAGGAAATAGGAAGCAAGAATATTCGCAACACAGAAATCCAGTCTAGAGGACATAGAGAAAGCAGCCACATGGTGATCTCTCTGGGTGCTCCGTGAAGAAAGGCTATAGAGGGATAAGGGCTAAAGCAGAGAAATATGTCAGGAGGGCATTTCTGGAAACCACTGGAGAAATCACGTTGCTTAGATAAGAGTGAATGTGGTAGAAAACATTTTGAAGAAAGGTTTAACAAGTTTGGTCAATGGATTAGAGAGGTAAAGGAGAGGAAACTAGAATGACACCAACATTTTTGGCCTGAGCAACAAGGAAAATGGAGATAGAACTAACTGGGCTGGAAAAGACAAGAAGAGAAACAGTTTCTAGAAGAAATCAAGGATGTCATTCATGGCCACGGTATAATAAAGATGAAAATGAGACACTCAAAAAGAGATACCATGTAAGCAGTTGGACATAGAAATCTGTATTAAGAGGAGTGGTCAGAACTGAAGATATAAATTTGGACTGCATTAGCATACATACATCATTTCAAGGTATTTCGCTATGTGAGGTCACACATAGAATGAGTACAGATAGCAAAGAAGTCTCAGGACTCTGAGGTACTTCTAGAGATTGGAAAGGAGGATCTAGCAAAGGAAATAGAGACGGAAGAGCTGCCAATGAGAGATCCAAGGAGTATCCGAAATAGGTGAGAATATGTTTCTAGGAAGAAAGAGGAATCAAATGCTGTGGAACACTTGATTTTCAAGCTTAGGGTTGAAAAATGTTTCAACAATTCCGTTCTATCGTTATTCCATGTCCCCCTGGCCTTATCCTTATTCTATCTCCAGTGTTGCCCTCCCATCTGACAACAACTGGTCCCCTCCTAGCAACCAGGAAAGTAGCCCTTTTCAGTTTTAGCATCTCTTCCTAAAGATAGGGTAACTAAATCACATTTAATATGTATCAGGGGGCAATGGTTTAATAGTGCAAGAGATAGCAGATGCAAAGAAAAACAGTCTTGAAAAGCAATTACCTTGGACATAAAATTATAAGTTGTTTAAATCAGGTGAAAAATTTTGCAATCATTTATGCTTTTCTAATTTTCTTGCCTCTACAACTCACTGCGGCAGCATTATACATAGCTCAGGGATTACCCCAATTTAGGAGCTTCAGTTCTTCCTGTTTTGAAAGTAATTCTGATTGATGGTATTAATATTATAATATTGCATCAGAAAAGCTATCAAATATTCATTTTTAAGTATTTGTAACCCCAATTTTCATTACATGGAATGACAATAAAGATTGCCTAGGACAATACTGGCAATTCTACAGATAAATTCCAAAATCGATCTAAAGTTGTGCTGGTTTAACTTGCAAAGTAGAGACCAGGTCATCATGTCAGTTAAAATGGTTCTTAAAGTGTGGTGCTTGGACCAGAAGCAGTGGTGTCACCTGGGAACCTGTTAGGAATTCCCAGATTCCAACTCAAAACTACTGAACCACACACTCTGGGTAGGGGCCAGCAACTGCTGTTTTTTTTACAAGCTCCTCAGGTCATTACAATGTACAGAAAAGTCTGAGAAGCACAGAGTTAAATACCAGAATGGGGGAGGGCAAAGGACCTAGAGGAGGAGGACTAGAAGGGGTGAGAGAAGGAGAGGAGGAAGAGAAGGGGACTAGACAGAGGGAAAGCAAGAAATATGGCAATTAAGGGGGAAACGCTAAATAGCATCCTAGGTATCCTAAGACGTAATAAGCAATTCGGTGTCTACCAATGAGAAGGGCATAATAATTATCTCACAGTACTGCTGTAAGATTGGAGAAAATTAAATTAAAACACTTCTCCAGGTGCCCTGGCACCTGTGTTGGTAACATCTGTATAAAATGACCGGCCACCACCAAAGAGCTCACTATGAAATTTGCTCAACCACAGCCGCAATCTTAGCCTTCATTGTCCTATTAATAACTATTCTCATTTGTTTTCTTCAAGGCAAGTACTTCCTGGGAGTCCTAGTCTTCATCTAATTCGCCTTGTGACTTATTTAACTCTGCTTTCCTTCTAGACACTTCATGCATTTCTCGAAACCTTCCCCACGCCCGCCCACCCCTTACTGTCCATAGTCTAACTCATCCAACTGACTTCCAATTACCAGAAAAAGTTTCAAAGGCACAGTTGAGGAGTGGTGAGACTCAAGACTGTCACCGTGTCAGGTTCACCAGTGAGACACAATCTTGGCAAAGAATGATAGAGGAGATTGATACTTGTTCAAGCTGAGACAGGAACACGTTCCGTTTCAAAGAGAGCCAGAGAGAAGAGGAGAAGAGGAGCCAAATTGTCTTTTTTTTTTTTTTTTTTTTTGGTATCGTTTGACTTCCTTATGGAGACTTGAAGATTTCCTGGAGTTTTATTACCAACAGAAAACACCTGAGAGGCCAACTAATTCCAAAGATTCAGCTCTTCTTCGTTGTTTAATAAAAACCATAAAATCCAGCTGGCTAGGAAATTTAAAGATAAAGAAACAACTAATTAAACTTAATTGGGTCAGTCTGGGCAGGCTGATTACCCTGCTTGGCCTCAGGAGAATCTGATCTTGGATTCACTGAGCACAACTTGGCAAAGGAAAGCCTGAAGTCAAGACAGGTGCTATATTTTTGTCTGACTAAAGACGTAATTTTTAGTGAGAAACAAGAAAAAGAGGTTAAAAAAGGAAACAGTATACTGGGGTATGGCACAATCAACCACAAACAAGTCATTCCAGACCCATTTTATTTTCTCAGAGTGGAGCAGAGGGAATTGTTATAATAATAAGACAACAGGCTTATAGGAGGCCCTGGATTTCCTTTTCCTGAATTAACCAAATATATTTTATCGGGTTTTCTTTGCAAGTTCTTGCTTGCTTGCAACCCAGAAGAAAAACTGAAAAGAATGAGACATGCAATGAGTTTAGTACATGGATGAAGGCCCAGTTGGTTTGAGGAATCCAAATCACAATGTGCCATGAAGAAGAGTGCTGATCCCTAGAACTTGAGGACAATCTTACCAACACACATATGATAATCATTTATTCTGAAACCCTTTATTTTGAATGTAGTAATAGTTAATCTGGCTAATATTAGCTTGGATTACATCAAGATAAAAATGGTTTTGCACACAGAAACTATTTTTCTTCCTAGGAAATGACTTTAGAATTTCAGTCCTATACCTTATAAAAGGTATTTCAAAAAAAAATTAAATAAATAAATAGTATTTCAGTCCTTTTACCTTATAATAGGACTCAAAGAATTAATTGAATTTTCTTCAAGGATGTATAAACCCCATGCTTCTGAAAGTGATCTGTGGAACATCTGCATTTAACCCATTAGAATCATGGGTTAAAAATACAGATTTTTAGGGCCCAACCCCTTACTAAATCAGAATCTATGGTAGTAGGTCCAGGGACAATATGTTCTCAAAAAAATGCTTCCCTGAGGGTGCCTGGGTGACTCAGTTGGTTAAGCATCTGCCTTCTGCTCAGGTCATAATCTCAGGGTCCTGGGA
The DNA here is from genome assembly GCF_048164855.1 of Canis lupus baileyi. Taxonomy (NCBI): domain Eukaryota; kingdom Metazoa; phylum Chordata; class Mammalia; order Carnivora; family Canidae; genus Canis; species Canis lupus. The sequence goes on from NC_132873.1 coordinate 12,464,016, forward strand.
TCCAGCCCCATAGAGGGCTCCCAGCTCAACCTACTTGTCCCTCTCCCTCTGCCCCTTCCCCCTGCTCCAGTTTTCTCTTTCTCTTTCACTGTCTTTCATAAATAAAATCTTAAATATATATATATATATATATATATATATATATATAATGCTTTCCAGGTGGCCCTTAGTAACCCTTAAACATGAGAAATATACTTTCATTGTCTTGGTGAATAACATAGTAGTTAAGAGTTTGACTGCCAGGGATCCCTGGGTGGCTCAATGGTTTAGCACCTGCCTTCGGCCTGGGGTGTCATGCTGGAGACCCGGGATCAAGTCCCACATCAGGGTCCCAGTGTGGAGCCTGCTTCTCCCTCTGCCTGTGTCTCTGCCTCTCTCTGTGTGTCTCTCATGAATAAATAAATAAAATCTTTAAAAAAAAAAAAAAAAAGTTTGCCACCTCCATCATGCCAAATGATGGTGTGACTTACCTTAAGCAAGTCATGTTACCTTTTTTTGGTGCCTTGTTACTTAAATGAAGATAATAAGAGTACCTATCCCAAAATGTTGTTGCAAAGATTAACACATGGAAAGTATTAAGTACAGTACCTCGCTAAATAAATCTTCCCTCCAGCTCTTATTAACAGTAACATTACCTAGATAAAAATAGTAAGTCATTTAAAAAAGTGGAGTCTCAATGAAATCCGTGTGGTGACCTGTTGTACTATTGCATTTTTGCCATTTTTACATATTTATGCTAAATTTTCTTCATTAAAAGCTAATTTTTTAAGTTTTTGAAACTTCTGTGGCACCTACCTGGCTCAGTCGGTAGAGCACATGACTCTTAATCTCAGGGTTGTGAATTTGACCCCCACATTGGGGAAGCCTACTCAAAATTAAAAAAAAAAAAAAAAAAAGTTTTGAAACTTTTTTTGTCTTTTACCATATTTCTAATACTGTTAATCTCTTGAAAGAAAGAGAATAAATAAGCAGACAAGGAAATTTTTTATCACACAAGGATGAAACAAGAGACTTAACCTTTATGAAGTGTCCACTATATGTCAGTAATGTTTACATATGACCATAGGGAGAACTATGTATAAATTTATGACCTTTAATTACCCAGAATAATGGCTGATGACCCAAAGGAAGAAAAACCTCTCAGACATTAGCCACAACTGTAAAAAATGGATTAAATCAATTATGTATTTTGTGATATATATTTCTCATGACTCTGGGACATGTAGAGTAAATTTTTCATTAAGAAAAGAAGTAAAGGGTGCCTGGGTGGTGCAGTTGGTTGAGCTGCTGCCTCTTGGTTTCAGATCAGGTCCTGATCTCAGGGTCGTGAAATTGAGCTCTACCTCTGGCTCCACACTCATCACAGAATCTGCTTGAGATTCTCTCTCCCTCTGTCTCTCCCTCCAGCAGTGTCTCTCTCAAGTAAATAAATCTTAAAAAAAAAAAAAAAAAGCAGAAGAAGAAAAGACGTAAAACACAGGAAGATAATGAGTTCCATATCATACAAAGGCCACATCCAATTATCTGTGCTTCATCCACCACAGTTTTTATGCTATTCCTACAGATTGATATGCATGATCTCATTTAATTCTCAAGAAATTGTACAAGAAAGATAGCATTCCTTTTCACATGTAAAGAAAATAAGGTTAACGAGATTAAGTAACTTACCCATGGTGACACACCTCATTCAACAGGTGGCTGCCTGCTTCTGGCTCCAGAGTCCTGCTCTTCATCCCCCCACCTGAGTAATAGATACAAAGGAGCCTGCTGAGTGCCCAGAACTGAACCAGCCTCTGAGGACACATGCCCTCATGGAGCTTTCAGTCTAGTAAAGAAGGTAGAAAGTAAATACATTCTGATCAGCATTGTAAGAGTTTTGGCCCAAAGGAGGCATAAGTTCTAAGAGCATGTAACAGGGAGACTAATTTTACTCTGAGGTTAAAGAAAGGACTTCTCAAGGAAGGGGCATTTAATGTGAGATGAACAATGAGTAGGATCAATAAGGGAAAGGGAGAGTACGTATAGTGAAGGAAGCAGCAGGCATGAAAAATCTGAAGCAAGAATGAGTCAGATACTTTGAAGAAAAATGATATCCAGGAAGGCTGGAGCTGATGGGGCTGGAAGGGAGGGCTGGAAAGGAACCAAGGGAGAAATAATGGGAAGACTTATAGGTCACGTAAGGTTTGGCGAATTTATCCTAAAAGATAAAAACAAGCAAAAGAAATTAAGCAGATGAAAGATACAAGCAAATTTTCTTACTTGAGAGGCTCTCCACATCAATGACTGGCACAGACGTATTAGAAGACTAGCTGGAGTTAGCAGTTTTCAGCCTCTACTCAACATGCTTTTGAGCAGCAGATCCATAGCTCTCTTCAAGCTATACTCCTGCCAATTCAACTAATGCACCACAAATACAATAAATACTATAAATACTCTGCAATTTCTACTAAACTATAGCTCCAAGCTCCACCTCTTATCTTGATCTCAAGATGTACATCAGCTGTTCCTCTTGGCTTATTGTCTGCAGCTGTGTAATAACAACACCCCAAGCACCCATTAGAGTCAATTTTATTGGTAACTTCTGCTTACTTAGGACAACCATCATTAATCAGCTTCTGGGAATCAAAGCCAACCATAGCCTCTGTGCTGACATATCCTTGCAGTCCAGTGAGTACTAGAACCACAAGGAAAGACAGAGAAATAGCCTTTTTTGTGTCATGTTGATAAGTCACTGGCTGCTTTAATAGATTTTTGTAGGAATCACTGCTGACTATGGAATGAAAGTCATCATGTTAATCTTGAGTAATGCCGTAGTCTTGAATGTTCCTCACACCTTCTAAACTTTCTTTTTTAGCATTTCATTAACTGATTCACTAGGGATTAAAAACAGGTGTTTGAGTAAACAACTGAGCTGATTTTATTCCTCTTTTGATTTGCTACTAAACTATAAACAAGATTACAAAAGTCTGTCTTTTCATTCCCTGGCTATTCCTGTTGTTCTTTTTTATCTTATGTATAGGCATCTGTCTCCGAAAATCTTCACCTGGGCTAACCCAGTCCTGCCTCTGCTTTTAAAGATTTAGTTTAGAACTAAAAGTTTCCAAGGATGTACCCTACTCCTTGGAGGCTGAAGCCACAGAATATAAAGTAGAAATGGAAAATAAATAATGTATATTGTAATTTGATGTTGTGATTCCCATCAGAGCCTACAGAGCAAATATATAAAGGTCAGGGCACTGCCCTGAGAGAAGAGATTTTGCATCAGGGACGTTTGGAAGGAAGATGTTCAGCAGGCCCTCCTCCGTGAACTGATTGTTCAACTAGTAACCTACCACAGACTATTCTAAAATTAAGTAAAAACTTTGTGTATTGATGATATGGGAGAGCTTGGTTCTTGTCTCACGGGTTCAGAGGATGAATCTCGTGGACAAAGGAGAGCGAAGGTTGCCACTGAGTAGGGTTGGTCTTTTATGGAAAGCCAACCAGGGAACCTAAATCTTTTAACATATCTATTGAGATCACCATTGAAATAAGGACTAGTGATAATATCTTTAATGGCTTACTTCCTTTTTAGGGTCCAGTAATTCTTTGCTGGTTACAAGTAACTGATATAATAAGATCCCACCTCTGGCGCCTGGGACAGGATGGTCTGGTTTATTCATCTCTGGTTTCCTTTCATCTCCACATTTTTGAGATTTTTGTGGGCCTGATTCTGTGGTCCCCTACCTAGCCCTGCCTAGCACCATCTGTCCCTAACTCACTGGCATTCCTATAAAATATTCCTAGTATAGAAAGATTTGGTGGACACACCCTAAAGTCATGCCCTTGTATAACTGCCTCCTCTTGAAGAGGGTGGAACCTGCTAGTACTTCTAAATGATGGATTATGGCAAAAGAGCTAGGATGTAATGCCTTTGATTAAGTTACTTTATATAGCAAAGGTGATGCAATGTCACTCCCATGGATATGTTACATATTTTAAGACTGATTTAGAAGACTTAGAGAGAGAAATTCTCCTGCTGGCGGTGAAGTAAGCAACCATGTTGTGAGGGAGTGATAGGGAAGCTTCCATAGTAAGGAACTGTGGGAGGCACGCAGACCCCAGCCAACAGTGAGCAAGGAAATGGTGCCCTCAGTTCCATAGCTACAAGGAGATAAACTCTGTCAACAACTGGAGGGAGTTTAGAAGCAGAACTTTCCTTAGTCACTAAAGCTCTAATGAAAATATAGTCTGGCTAATACCTTGACTGCTGATTGTTTGAGACACGGAGCAGAAACCCCAGCTAATATGTGTCTTCTGCCCCCCAGAAGCTGTGAGATAATAGCTGGTGTATTTTTTTTTCTTTTTCCTTCAATACTTTTTAGTGACATTCCATTATCTTCTGCAATTGGGTTTCTGTGGCAAAAAGTATAACATAAAACTGACTTGTAGGTGATTTGCTCTTGTTCTTTGTGTATTTGTTAGAATTCTCTTTTTGACTTAACTGAATTGACATATGTACAAGTTACACATTCTTCTCAGGAGAGTATGGAGAGAGATAACATCTGAAGTAGCAATACTAGGAGCTCTGTTGACTGTATTGATACAGGAAATGTTGGGGTTCAGAGCCTATGACCATGAAAGAATCCTTGAGACATCTTTGGCACAAAAAGTTGGTATATTAAAGCACGGGAACAGGACCCACGGACAGAAAAAGCTGCCCTAGGGTTGTGAGAAGTGGCCCATTATATACTTTGGAGCTGGGGGAATTAAAGAGAAAGGGAGGTTTCCAAAAGGACTTTCATATGCTAGAGAATACTCACAGGACCTTGGAGCTCTAGCTATTATCAAGCTAAAGTTGTTTTTCCCTCTAGCAAAGCATTAACATTAGGACAGTTGGGAGTTTCCTGGAGAAATGTTATACTCTGCCTGCCTCAAGTATTTGTCAATGGGCTGCAGGTTATAAGGAAATTTAATTTTATCTGCATTTCCTTCTGCCTTTGTTCCCCACATCACTATCACCAGTGAAACAACCATAACTGGTGAAAATTATTGAAAAAATAAATTAAGTCTCCGGATATTGTCCTATGGGCATATAGAAAATGGAAAAACATTTATTTAAGACTATCTATGCAATCTTCATAAGAACAGTGAGTCTGTGGCATTTTGAGCCTTTACTGCCTTTCCCCCAGCTCACTGTCATCATAGTTCTCTTCCAGGTGTGTGCAGCCAAGAACACAGGGATCTCTTCCCCAGCAACTTGTCAAGGGTCACACAGATATAGGAAAGGCATTAGGGTTCGAAGCCGACAGCCAAGAAAGAATTCTTGAGATGTCTTTGATGAAAAAAGGTAGTTTTATTAAAGCACAGGGACAGGATCCCTGGGCAGAAAGAGCTGCAATGGGGGCATGAGGGGTGGTCCATTATATACTTTTAAGTTGGGAGGGGGTTAGGGAGGTCATAAGTCTCTAAGGAATTTTGGAAGCAAGGCTTCCAGGACCTTGAGGGGGTAGCTATTGTTGGGAAAAAGTCATTTATTAGTCTAACAAAACCTTAGTCATGAGACCCCTCAGATGGATATTCATGGGCCATATGCTTGGGGGATGATCGCCAACATGTATCTTGGGGGTTTAGAGATAAAGAAAATTTCCGAAGTAATTTTTATATGTTAAGTAGACTTACAGGATCCTGGGTTTGGGGGGCGGGTCAGGCTAAGATTACCTTTTGCTCTTAGCAAAGTATCAGCACTGGGACAGATGAGTCCCCAGAGGAAGGTCACTGTGCCTGTTTCAAGGACTTGTCAATGGGCTGCAGGTAGTAAGGAAATTTAGTAAGTTTTCTTCTGCCTCTGTTTCCCACATCAGCACGCACTTGGCAGGGCACAAACCACTAGGACTCATCCTACAGCTCTGCATTGCAGAAGCTCTATTCCAGACAAGAGTGACTGAGCAATCCAGGCCTTCCCAAACTTAGAATACTGGCTCCCGATTGCCTGTCTCTGGTCACTTCCAGCTTGGATAGAGTTTCTATGCCAGGAGAGGCAAGCCAAGATCAAAAGTTAATGCCCCACTCATGCGGGGATGTCACTTCTAGGGAAGTGGGTCTACTCTGAGGTAGACCCACTCTGAGGGTCTCTTAGGGTTTCCTTATTCTGAGGTCTAGAGCAGTGGCCCAGAGGTTTTGGTCGCAAGCAACTAAAAGAAGGCTGATAACTCCAACAAGCTAAACCACAGACCAGGTAGGAGTTGAACAGAAAGAACCAGGGAAAGAGAGAGCTAGAAAGATTTCTTTTGGGGTCAGGACAAACCTCAAAGGCTAGCTTCAAAGACAATCCCTGCTGAGACCAAAATTTAATTGGATTAGACTGGAGATAATATGCCCCAGGACATTGTTGAAAACAATAGAACAATCAGCCAGCAATTAGAGGCAGCCGGCAGCTGGATGTGATACCAAAGGAGGCAAACAGTTTAACAGAGATCAGAGAAAAAGACAAAGAGAACCCTGCTAATGCCACTGTCATCCCAGGGTGACTCTGTGTGGTGCCAAAGGCGGCATCCTCTGAGGCAGGGTAGAGTGGGGGACACAGATTTCACAGTAATAATCCAGCCAAGCAACTAAAAATGTAAACAAACATCAACAATCACAGCAAGCCCTGGAGGAGGCGCACCAGTATCCAGAGTCGGAACCCATACAGGAAGCTGGTGGAAATGCAAAGCTTCTTTGGAAAACAGGTGATTCCTCCCAAGGTTAATTATCCAGCTACCGTATGACCTGGCAACTGTACTGCTAGGTGGAAGCCCCTCCTCCCCAAAAAGAAAAGACCTACCCACACGCAAAAATTCATAAACAAATGTTCAAAGCATTATTCATAATAATTTAAAAAATGGAAACAACCCACGTTGTTAGACCAGGCACCCCTCCAGGCAACACTCCATAGTAAGTGGGATTAGGACCAGATAGGCCCAAGATGGCGGTGCCATGACCAGAACCCCTGACCACATACGATAGAAAAAGGCAGAACGTCTGCTCCCTTCCCCAAGTAATGAATATCCCCCAGCCCACCCGCTGGTAAAAGGACATGATGCGGGAGAGCTAGGGTCTGGTCTCACGGAGTCAAAGAACAAATCTTGCAGACAAAGAAGAGCGAACAAAGTGACAGAAGTTTATTAAGCAAGAATACAGAAAGAGATCTTCAGGAGTGAGAGGGGTCCTGACAGGGTTGCCACTGGGGTCTTGTAGACTTGGTCCTTTTTTGGAAGCCAACCAGGGAACCTAAGTCCTTTTAACTTCTCTACTGATAGCACCATTAAGGACTACTGGTAACACCTTCAATGGCTTACTTCGTTCTTAGGGTCCAGAAATTCTTCTTTGGTCACAAGTAGCTGTTATAACAAGACCCCATCTCTAACACTTAGGACAGGATGGTCTGGCTTGTTTCTTTATCTCTGGTTTCCTTTCATCTCCACATTTTTGGAATTTTGTGAGCCTGATCCTGTAGCCATCTACCTCTCTCTCCCTACCTAGCCCCCTGTCCCTTACTCAGATAGAAACCTAAATAAACCCAGGGACTCTGCTTTCTCTCACCCTTGAGCTCACCCACTCTCACATCTTCAGAGTGTGCTTTTGTTCTAATAAACCTTCCCACTTCTGTCGCTCGTCTGCTACGTTGTGTGTCTGTCCTTGAATTCCTTCTGGAGAGGAGATTAAGAATCTTCAGTGAGCTCTTTGGAATGGGCTGGGTTGAGAGTCCATGGTCTCCCAGTTCCTCTGGAAACAAAATGTCCGTCAACCAGTAAATGGATAAATAAAATGTGGTATATTCATATAACCAAATAGGACAACAATAAGGAAAAACTGATACCTGCTATAACATGAATGAGCCTTGAAACATGCTCAGTGAACGTCTGCCTTCAGTTCAGGGTGTGATCCCGGGCTCCAGGATCAAGTCTCACATCTAACTCCTTGCATGGAGCCTGCTTCTTCCTCTGCCTATGTCTCTGCCTCACTCTCTGTGCCTCTCACTCACTCACTCATGAATGAATAAAATCTTTAAAAAAAAGAAAACATGCTAGTGAAATAAGCAAACCACAAAAGACCACCTTTTGTCCCAAGATACAGAAAGTAGTGGTTGCCCAAAGCGGGGGACATTGGGAAGAAATGGAAAGTAAAAAATAAGTGTTGTGGGGTTTCTTTTTGAGGTCCTTAAGATGTTCTAAAATTGATTGTGGTGATGATTGCACTACTCTTGAACATACTAGGCAATTGACGATTTAAATGGATGAAATGTGTGGTAGGTAAATTATAACAATATAATGATATTTTTAAAAACCGGCAATGCCAACCATTTACCTTCCTCATTGGACTAATATTTACACTACAGATTTTATCTAAAGTTTTGTATTTGCCTGAGAATTTTTAGAACATTTCTTTAGTTGTGTGGTAGAGTGAGGGGAGAATTCTTAATTAGTTGGCCTCTGCAGATTTTTCTTTTCAATAATAAAGTATATGTTGCTATAAATGAACACAGAGCCAGGATTTGAGAGGTTTAATATTGCTTAGTAATACGGAGTTTGCCTCCAAAGATTCTGAGGCTTAGTAAATAGAATTCATATTGTGCCTTCTGTTCCCAAATCAATGGTTTAGTTCATTATTATTAGTGATTCTATTCAGGCATACAAAGTGCTTCTATGCTGTGTTTTTAGTTAAGAAGAGCCAACCTTTAAAATTAGGCTTATTCCCTACTCAAAATCCTTGTACCTGCAATTTTAGTTCACTACACATCTACGCTTTTAAAGAAGCAGCGTATAGTCATTTATATTTAAGACATTAGAATATATCTTTTGGTACTGAAACATAACTCTTTATTAAAGCAAGTAAATATAAGTAATACTGCTCAGTAAAACATAATTCTTCTAGAGAAAAATTTCTTTCAGAAATAAAGACCTAGGATATATTTCTTCGTAACTACTTTGAAGGAAAAAACAAAACAAAACAAAACAAAAAAACGAAAAACCTCTAGTCATCTCTCTTTTAACACACGTACACATCTCAGAGTGTGGTTAAAAATCTCCCCAGAAGTTTATTCTCAACCACCCTCAGCATTTGACTTTCCAAGATTCTGTTACCTTCTCTGTTACCAGCCACAGACTATTAATCAGAGTGTTCACATTAATTACGAAAAAAAGTTGGTTCACCTCTGTAACCTACTTGTATTTAGAACATCTGCATCCTCCTCCGCACGTAGCAGAAGAGAGAGGCCTCTAGTCCTTTCCTTACATCCGCCACATGGTTGTAGTCATCCTGAGAGCCTGCCTTCACAGGCAGCAGGTCTGTCCTTTCTCTTACTCTTTTTAACTTTCTCCCAGCAGTTCTTAGACTCCTAAACTGGAGCCAGATATAACTTAATTGACATATATCTTTTTACATTTTGAAAATAACTCCAGGTAGCCTCCATCAAAAAAAAAAAATGTAGAAACTATTCTAAAGCACTGATAATCTCTAAATGATCATAATATTGTAAGAACAACTTAAACAAGACTTTTAAATGGAAATAGTGCTCGTCGAGTTTGGCAGAATGAGGAACCTTATTGGGCATTAGTAAGAAGCCTGCATTTAGCCAACCTCATCTGATTCAGGAATCAGGTCCTCTTCTAGCTCCTGGCAGCAGCAGTAAATTGATGGCAAGAATGGATCATTAAATTCTGGTAATTAGTGGGATATTATTCCGTCTATCAAATTTGAAGTATAATTGATTAATCCCTTAACTTTGAGATATGTCACATCAATTTATTTTGCTTGTCTCAATAGCAATCTTGCCATGTTCTTAACACAGTTATTCCAAAATAATAGATCAAGCAATCAATATGTATTTACAAGTGCCATAAAGATGTGGAGCTCTTATGGTAGGCTTTACAGAGGCTACAAGAAAAGATAAAATCTCTTTTGTCACCAACGTACTTAAATATTAGATAACTAGGAACTAAATACATGAAAGATTTTTTTTAAGCAAAAGAGAAAGAGGATAAGATGTAATAAGTATGCCAAATGAGTGGTTTGAATCTCTTTAAAACAATGACCATCATTATTCCATCATTGTCATACACTGGGTTTATGACATTTAGTGCTTGCATTGGCTGCCCAAAGCCTTCATTATACTTGGTGGTAGAAATAAAAATATTCTTATATTCTTTGATATAAGACGAAAACTACAAAACATCCCAGTTTTTTTCTTTTTTTTTTCTAAAGAGTGATTGGTTGGTTTACTTGAGTGGGGGAGGGGGCATGATAAAGGGGTTGCAGAGGGAGAGGGAGAGGGAGAAAACAGATTCACCACTGAGTGCCTAGGCTGGGAGCCCAGGAATAGGGACTGGGTCTCCATGTGAGGCTCAGTCCCGGGACCCTAAGATCATGACTTGAGCCAAGTCAGATGATCCACTGAAGCACCTATGTGCCCTCCAAACAGCCTAATTTCTAATGACAAAGGTAGTTTTGTTTTGACTTACCATTAAAAAGTACTGGCCTTTAACTCATTCATGTAAAAATTTCTTAAAGCATTTTAATCAAATTATTAGTTTCTGCATTAGACTGTCACTTTTATTAGTGAATATTCTAATGACCATAGTATAGATACATTTTTAAAAAGTTTAATCTGCTAAACTAACTAATATACAAACTGTAGAGTTGCCAATACTTCACATATCCAGGAAGCAGAACAGTGACAGTTTGGAAGCTTAAAAATAAATATTAGGCAAAGCGTTTACTGTATTTTCATGGCTCAGTTATTTTCATTTTCGTTGCTCTTTTAGAAACAGGAAACTTTTCATACCACATTATATAATTAATGATGGATGCGTGACCCTGTGTACATTTTAGTCCACTGTGATCTCTGGCTACATAAATAATTTATATCAAGGAAACTGCTCATACACAGGAAAAGGAAGCACTGACCTGGAGCTCCTTTATCGGTTTCATCTCTAGTAGGTGTCATATCATAATTCCTTCTTCCATCTCCTTTTAAATTTGATTAAACAAAGAGCAAATATGTTACTGCTGTGCAAGGGTGACACACTCATTAATCACAATACAATTTACAATTATGAGCTACATTTGTTTATTATACTAAGATAATAGATGCCATATGAGTAACTAATCTGATAATAATATTCTATCAAAAGAATTCAACATTGCGTTATAAATCTACACTACAAAGAGAATTCAAAATGATTGGAGAGTTATTTTGTTCCAAAATAAGAGATGTCAGATGTCAGCTATTGTCGTAAGATGGTCCATACAAAATACATAAGGCACCAATTCCATTGGGAAGATACCTATAGGTAAACACAGAAAAGAAATCTTTTCTTTTATCCTGTAGCATTTTAATTTTGATTATAAAAGCTGTGGTGTAAAGAGTACAGGAAGTCTAAGGGTTATTAAAGCGATATGTTTTACGATATGTGCACAAAGATAAAAGTAACTACCAATGTCTGACTTGTAACTCGTGCTGATAGTTAGGAATTTGCTCTTGCTCATGAATTCATGTTTCTTATAGATAACAAGCTGCCCTGGGGAAAAGAGCCCTGGGAAGAAAAGAGTAGTGGCCTTTACTGGGAGTGTGCAGAGTGCTTCACTCTATCAACACTCCTCCTTCCTCTGGAGCCTGTCTCTGACAGCTCCCGAAGCTGAGCACTAACACAAGAATTGAAGCAGGTGGATGGTGGGAGGTGATACAGACACCGTTGCATTCTGGAAACAATACAAGTCGCTTTGAATCATGACTCTGCCATTTCCTTACTATATGGCCCTGGGTAGATGACAACCTCTTGAGTTTCAAGTTCCTCATATGTAAAATAAATGGAACATTTTCCACCATCAAGATAAAATGGTATATTGCCCATAATTATCTGGTAAGTCAGAGATGTCTGATTAATTAAGCTAGTATTTATTTAGAACAATCAAGGTCTACCACATGACAGACACTATGCCGGGAGGCAGAACAGCTTAGGGTGACCGAATGTCCTGGTCTGTCCAAGGACTTTCCTGGTTCTAGCAAAGAAAAATCCCACATCCCAGAAAGTCCTCCACCACAGGCAAACCAGAACAGTGAGTCATCCTACCAGAACATTCCATCTAACAGACTATATCTAGACCCCAGCAAGTATATGACCACAGTGTGAAACTAGTTTCAGAGAGGAGTCAGAAGGGAAAGCAGAAATACCAGCCCTCATCTGGAATTGAAATGAGCACGAGAATATAGAAGATTCTAAAGGGGCTGGTAAGAGGATGAAGAACTGGATGACAAACAGGGGGTGCTGGGGAATCAGGTGAGTTTACAGATGACAGAGCCAAATGAGAATCCTTGAAGCTCTAACCAGGAAACTCGAGGAAACTTTCCATCATCTGTGACCTATAGGGAAACATCCAATGGTGAACAGAGGTGTAAAGGAAGTCAAGCGAGTGTAGAGGTTACCACACCATATGGAGAGGAGCCAAAACATAAAAAACACTATGCTACAGAGGATCTGTGGACAAAGCCTAAGTAGACCTGTGTTGAAGCATCACATAGTCTTAGATGATAATACCTCCGTAGTCCCTCCACCTAGTAGTGAAGACACTACAACTCCAGACATTACCCTCAGCCTCCCCCTCCTGAGCCATTGCTCCCAATATACACACCTCCGGTCTTCTTTCCTTGCCCAGAGTCTTATCCCAATACTGCTCCAAGCTTTCTGCCTCTAGTGCTTCCTCCCACGCCTGCCCTGCCAACCAAACTTTCCCATGGCCTCCAGATCCCATTATTTTGGATGAGAACTCTCATCAGCTTCTATCTACTTCATCAGCATTCCTCTGGTTTATCCTCTTCCATTTCGTTGCTGTTTAGGTCACACCTGCATTGCTGTTTTAAATAGGACGGCAGTCTGTAACTAGTCTCTCTGCCCTTTCACTTTTTGCTAATGTAGCCACCAAAGCTGGCAAAGCTGACAGTGTCCAAAACTTCCAGAGAAAGTTCTGAAATGAACATCTGATCTGACCATATCCATTCCTTGCTTTAAAATCATTCCCCTCAAAGTATTTTCTACTTACTCTTTTGATTTCTTCTTTGATCCAATAAGCAGTCAAGAGTGCGTCCGTTAAATTCTACGTATTGGTGAATCTTCCAGTTAAATTTGCTAAGAGGGTAGATCTTATGTTAAATGTTCTTATCACACACACATACTACTACTACTACTAATAATAATAATAATAATAATAATAATAAAAGGGAAGTGTTGAATAGGTGTATGGCATAAATTGTGATGATAGTTTCACAGGAGTGTACTTAACTCCAAATACATCAAGTGGTATACATTAGTAATTTCACGCACAAAGTAATTGAACTTGGAAAAAAAATTTTTTTTCAATTCTGAGTTTAGAATCACACTAAAGGAAAATTCAAAGAAAGGATTTTAGATCAAAAGAATATGATTTGGGCACCCTGGGTGGCTCAGCGGTTTAGCGCTGCCTTCAGCCCTGGGTCTGATCCTAGAGAACCGGGATCCAGTCCCATGTTGGGATCCTTGCATGGAGCCTGCTTCTCCCTCTGCCTGTGTCTCTGCCTCTCTCTCTCTCTCTCTCTCTCTTATCTCTCATGAATAAATAAATACAATCTTTAAAAATATATATTTTTAAAAAGAATAAGATTTTACATTAAAAGTACAGATATGCAAAAAATAATGATAATTAAAAATATTGGTAAATGGGCTGAATTAATGTCAAAAAAATCATTCAACTGTCCCCCAAAGTGTTCAGGATGAAGACTGAAGTTCTTGGTTTGGTTTACAAGCCAAACTATCATGGCCTTATTCTCCCATGCTAGTTCCATGTTTCCCAAAGTATGTGCTATGGAGCACCATTTCTGTGTTCTGAAAGTGCTGTACTAAAACAATTTATTTGGTATAATAAGTTTGGTATTTAGAAAAATTCAATAGTATAGGATTTCTTAAAATGATACTATCATTATTTCTTTATAAATCTCCAGAAGAACAACATAATTTATTTTACTGCCCCAAATTAACTGAATCTGAAAACATTTTTTTTTTTTTTTGTAATGCTAGTGGGACTAACGTTCTCCAAAAGATATTTTGTAAAGTGTTGTTCTAGCCTCACCTCCTGCTATCCCCTACCCACAGTAGCCTTTACCCAGTGCTTATGGACCTCCTGGAAACCATTACACTCCTAACACCCTCTCATCTTTGCAGGTGATCCCTCCTCTTCCTGAAATGTTCTGCTTTCATTCTTTCTCCTAGCTAATTTAAATGGCATTTTCAAGACTAAGTTCAAATGTGCCTTCATAGGCTCCCTTCATCTGGTGTAGATGCCCTTCTCCAAACTTCCAGGGCATCCAGTTCTTTCCACTTAGCACTCTGTATTTTACAGGAGAGAGGCCTTCTTACTTACTTTGGTTCCTTCAGTGAGTAGTACAGTATCCAACATACACTAGATATTTGCCAATTGTTGAGTAAATGGAATGTTGAGGTTGATAGAGAAGAAATCATTGAACCAAAATTTAATAGGGGAAATTGGACCAGTAGTATAGCAACCGCCTGTCTGCAAAATTAATAAGAAGAAACAAAGCTGTCTTTCTGGAATGCTCTAAGTACAGGAAAATGAACTGTGTGACCTCTGGGGTCTTCTACTTGCCTTTGGAGCCTGTGAAGTTCTGGGAGAATAATACATATCTCTATGAGTTTGATCTGGCCCTTTCAAATAGATTTATTATTCTTTATTTAAATAATTTATGACTTACCCTTCCAGCAGAATATCAATAGGAAAAACAAATCTGATCTTAGATTTTGTAATGTCTCCAAGTTAGAATAGCATTCAAATTCAATGAGATTAAAAGAACTTGGATAAAAATTATTAGGGATTTCTCCCCAGACTTAACTGTTACTTGCACGGTCTGTCTTTTTCATGTCTATTTTGACTTTCCAAATCCTCTTACAGAGATTTTAAATTATCCTTTCTTGACTTGTTTAGTGAAAACATTTGAATCTACAGAGAAAATTTGC
Organism: Canis lupus baileyi; assembly: GCF_048164855.1. NCBI lineage: Eukaryota > Metazoa > Chordata > Mammalia > Carnivora > Canidae > Canis > Canis lupus. The sequence continues at coordinate 12,479,039 of NC_132873.1, forward strand.
TGCATTTATAACCATCTTTTTTTACCCCTGTCAGATTTTTTTTCCTTATTCTTTTATGACTTCCTTTTTTCACTAATCTACTCTTGCCAGGGATTCTGACAGCTGAAATATGTGATTAGTGCTATTTTATATCTCAACATATGGATTTAAATTTAGTCACAGTGGTTCTGGTTGAAGTTTTGATTTGTCAAAATATTTTGGTTTTAAATGAAAGCTACCCACATACACCTTTTATAAAAACAGTTCTTACACAAAAAGATTTATGGTACTCTTCCTTCTTAGCAATTCTGAATAGGTCACCTAGAGCAGCTGAAAACTACCAGCTTTATTTCATTCTTTGTACTTTGGGTTTGGATATACACAGTAAAAATTTTCATGCATACCAATACTTAAGACTCAAACAAAGGAGTTAGCTTGCCTCCTGGAAAACATTGTCTGCTAACTTTCCTGTCTCCACTTCCTACTCATGCTTCAATATATGCAACTATGGCTTAATAGTTCACTGCCTTATGAAAACCTTCTTTTAAATGTTTTTTTTTTTTTTTTAACCTTTGTGACATTCTTCAGCATTGTTTGAGAAACAGGGAAAGAGAAGGTAGTTCAAATACTGATACAAATAAGAAAAAAGAATTTTGGAAAGTTGGAACTTGGTCTCTAATTGAAAAAAAAAAAGAAAAGAAGTCTTCACAGACTACATATATTAACCCTTTTACCTATGTCCTACAAAGGTAGTTTGTTGCTCTTTCTAAGGAGTAGTATTACATGAATACCAGCAAAACCAGAAATTTCTAAGTCTCATTTGTTATAGAAACAGGGTATTATAAAATATACTGCCTTAGAAGTGACTTGTTTCTGGTCTAAACACAAATTTATACACATAAATTTAATATTTGAGGAGTTAACACATTTTTTAAAGTTTTGATGTGACTATTAAGAAACCAGCCTCTTAAAATCAAGCTTAGAACATCATGAATTCCTTGAAGGAAGTCTGTGTTCTCTATTTCTTTAACTTGGTGCTAACCACACAGCTAGGCACATGATAGTATTTAAAAAGCACTTTAAATTGAATTTCAAGTACAGAACTGTAGCAAATGACTGTATAATCAACAAAAGGCAGATTTTAATTTCTTACATCAAAATCCACCCACCTTTATAATCATGGGGAAATTTTACATAAGAGAGTAAAATCACTTTAGATGGTATAACTACCACAAGAGTTTCTCAGTTAAGCAACAAAGGGGGTTTGCTCTACAGAGATAAAACTAGCTTCCCTGTGGTCAGGTAATTCTTTGTGCCAGACTTTGTACTCCGGTCATCCATTTCATCTTTCTTTTTCAGATGCTTTAAAGTACCAGAGAAATATAATGCAATGGGGCACATATATGATTTCCAAACTCATCAAGGACCTCAAGATTGCCTGGCTTGTTTTCCAACTCTCCATGGTGCTCTTCTTAAGTCTTCTGTATTCTCCCTACATCCTGACTTTTCTCAATCCTCTGCAATTTTAGTGGGCAATCCTCTCTCTGAATTTGCTATAATCAATAAATTAGAATCATAAATAAATTAAACTAGATCCATCGTAAGGAAACTTGTACAACTCATCACCAAACACACAGACCTACTCACATAGGGGTCCAGATTCACCTCTTTCTCTACTTTGAAAATGGAAGAAATATCCTTCCTCCTAAAAAGGGCCTTATCTGACACTTTCTCATAATTCTGTGGCTACAGGTTGTCCCTGGCCTCTCTACTGAATATTTCTTTCTACTAGATCCTATCCTTTAGCATTTAAAAATACTTTAATCATCCCTTTGCAAAATTAAGAAGAAAAACAGTCCTTGGATACCATGTTCTTCCAAGCTATTCTTCTATCCCTTTTCTCCTTCACCCTCATAAACAGTTCTGTATCTTTCCTGTCTCTACTTGCTATTGACTCTCAAGCTATTCCAGTATGGCTTTTGCCATACCACCAAGGAAAGCACATTTCAATACAGCCAATATATTTTGTAACTCAAAAAAAAAAGTTTTGATTCTTCATTTTACAAGACTTCTTAACAGTATTTGACATAAATGGCCTCACTCTCCTCTTTAAAATATTCTCTTCCTTGAATTCTGTGAGCTCAGATTCTCCTGGGTTTCCTTCTACTTTCTTAAGACCAGCCCATCTCAATTTCCTTTGTGAACCCATTCTTCTCTCTCCAACTTTTTTCTTTCTTTACAAAACCATTATTTTTACATAATCTCTACACCCAACGTGGGTCTTGGACTTACAACCCTGAGATCAAGAGTCACATGCTCTACAGACTGAGCCAACCAGGTGTCCCTCCTCTCCCCAACTTTTAAATGCACATGGTGTCTGGGGGAATCTCAGGTTCTTCAGAGCACTTCTCACTTTGCACTTATTCCTAGCCAATCTAATGCACTCCTACAGTTTTACTTGCCTTCTATATGATAATACCCAAAATTATGTCTTCAACTCAAACATTTCTTTCTAAGCCTCAGATTATCTATTCTACTGCTTAACAGAGATCTCCACTTGGATATCTCACCTGAACCTCAATATGCTAAACTAAACATAAGATTTTATTTCCAAACCTGTTCCTCATTTAATATTGTTTGTATAACCTGGGCATTATGTCATTTACCTTACAGGGAGAAAGTAGGACAGTCAGAGACAGGAAACATTCTCACCAGGAGGTTAATTTTTCCCCCGCCAACAAAATGTACATAATTGCTTGGTAATGGGGGAGAGAACAGTTGTAAAATATGGCTTACCCACTTCCAAAGACTGTCAAGAACACGTACACAAATCCCGAATTCCAAATAAGTTTCTAACTTCAGAGTCAAGTAAGGACTGAGGAATGGTATACTTAACCTATCTTCCCCAAGCACCATGTAGCACATCACATGCATACTCTTAGAGCCATATCCCCACAGCTGCATAAGTAACACATCTCCTCCAACCCTTCCCCCTTTCAGAGGCATCAGCCCCTTTTAAGCACTGTTCACTACCAAAGTCCCAATATCCTCTTAGGCCACATCCTCTAACATGGTTAAGTCATTCCTTGTTTCACCCATTTCCACTTCTAGATGAAGAAAGAAAGATTTAGATCACAAAGTAGGAGGACATAGGAGAAGATTCCAACAACTTATTTATACTCTGAGAGAAAAATATTCAAAGTTTTAGGACATGTTTTACTATTGAGTTTATAATCTTATTGACTTGTCTTCTTATTGAATAAAAACCTACCAATTTCACATTATAAAAGTCACTACTATTTTCTTTAATATGAGGGGCATGAGACTCAAGAAAAACGTATGATAAATACAAACCCATTGTTATGAAACCATTCTCTGAGCCAATGGAATCAACATTCACATAGTTGTTTATGCCAGAAATATGATAAACATCCATATCTCTATCTAGTTCACTCATCATGTCCAATCAATTAACCTAGTCCTGCTAAATCTGCTATATGATTTTAAAATTCTCAAACTTCTCACCCCCAAAATACAAGCCATTATTTTCTATAATCTGTAATACTTCAATAGCCTCCCAAAGGCTTCTTCATGTCCAATATCATGTTCTTGCAAAACGTTGCCATACTATAGTCAGAATAATAAGTTAATTCATTTCTTCCCCCTCATCCTCTTGGAAATCACCCAATACAATAGGAAACAATACCCCCAAATTTACTTTTAGTGAAAATTCACAGACATCCCTAAAAAAAATGAAGAAAGCTGTCAAGTGCAATAAAGATAAAACAAACGTGTATGAATCCATCAAAAAAGGGAACCTGCGGCTACTTATCCCATGCAAATTTTGGTGTGTGTTGTCTAAAATATCCCACTAATTTAAAATAGATCACAAGCACTCAAATTCAAAACCAACATTGCTCACCAGCCTATATTATGTTTGCTTTTACAGATACATTCTATACCTATTCCAATCTGCTCTCTCCTTCAGTCAGCTGACTTTGATGGACTGATTAACCAGATGCTTTTGCCTTCACCTCCCCCGTTGGATGTGGCCAATGGGAAATACTTCAGGAGATGACAAGGCAGCAGAAAGTTATGGATGGGGTATTTATTCTGTTAGTTCTCTCCTCACTGAGCCACAAGTTCGAAGTACTTTATTCTTTTACCAAAAAACACAGCTCCTGTTGGGAAATCAGCTTTTACATCTATAGTTTCTCTCTCTCTCTCATCTCTCCATCCATCTATCTCTATCTCTGTGTGTCTCTCCCTCTGTGTGTGTGTGTGTGTGTGTGTGTTTCTTTCCATAATACTTCATTTTGTATACCCTCCTGCCCTTGGAAATCCTGGCTCCATCATTGTTAGCCATATAGTACTTCATCATCTCTTAGGGTTTCTCTTAACTATGACTATATCCTTGTTAAACTATTAAATTCTCCTCAATTATTGCATTTAACTGGGCCACTTGATTGGAGTACTAACTGATGCATATTGTTTAGAATAATATGAAAAGAGTAAATGGACTGGGGGCTTGTCTTTCTCTAGAATACATTTTGTACAACAGAATACAAACACACAGACATACATGCCATCTTTGTAGAAAGTAGTCTGCAGGTGAGTCTAAAGAGAGTCTGATTTCTAGTCATTTTTGATAACTGAAAAGCCAATAGATTATGTGGGAACAGGAGGGCAAATAAAGGCTAAACAACCCACATATAGATTAATTACTGCCAATTCTAATACTGCCCAGACACCTCCTCACATAGGCTTTGTGCAAATAGCTGACTCAAATGTGATTTGTCACCTCAATCAAAACCATATTATAACATTTTTTAGAGGGTACAGACAAAATGATTTAAAAATAGTTTTAGGAAAAAAGAATAGAAAAAACAAATGGCAGGCCAAGAACACAATAACTAGAAAAAATATTGCCACCAAGCAGATAAAAATCTTGGCCAGGCATATTGCCATGAATTCAAAATAACCAAGTGAATTAATCAAAGAGTTCAAAGAAAAATTATAAGAACTCAGAAAAAGAAATGCAGTAAGACAACAGAGCGAGATGAAACATAATCTTGCAGAGCTCATAAAAGAAGTAAGAAAGAATCACAAAAATGAAACATATCAGAGAAGCAACAAAAAGGAGACAAGACTGTTAAAACACACTAAATGATGTGAAGGAGAGGGTTAGGGAAAATAATTAAAGTGAATTGGAAATGATAGGAATAATAATTGGGAAAAGAAGAGAAAGAAGCATATAACACCGATTCCCTCAAATGTAACATACATTTTTAAAATAGTAAATCAAATAAGGAAAATATATTTCTCTAAAGAGGTAAAAAAATATATAACCAAAGAAAAATAATGTAATCCGTGGATATCATTTCATAGAGAATAGAGGATAAAAAGAAGGAAATCTGTACTAATTTCACTACTGCTCTGAAAATAAAATGATATAGGTCATTAGATCATAAACTCAGAACTACACAACACAAAAAGAGAAGAGTTTCAAAGAGAGAACTATAGGTAAAATAAAATATATATTTTTTCATATTCTTACTTGACTTAAAAGTCAAGTGTTTAAAGTAATAATGGCAACAATGTGTTGGGTGCTTAGGAATAACAACAGTGTCATAAAGGATGGGAGAAGGATTTGGGAATACCCTGTTGTAATGTTGTAAGTTACCTGAACTAATGAGTACTATCATGTTACTTGGAGGCGGATTGAGATTTATTGAAACTGTATTTGGCAAACTCTAAGGCAACAAGTAAAAAAGAAATGTATAAAAGAAATGAAATTAATGTGCTAAGAAAGAAGGGAGGCAAAATGGAATCACATAAAATGCTCAATTAAAACAGGAGAAGGCAAAAAGGAAACAAATGAAATGAATGATAAATAGTAATACTAATAAAAAGTAAGTAAATAAATAAATAAAAGTTTGTTAAACTAAATATTTATCAAAATATGCCATTAAAATTCTGAAGTAAAGTCAACTGTAGAATGGGAGAAATTTGCAACACACCAACACACATTCACCTATATTTAACAAAGGGCTCAGATCCAGAATATACAAAGCACTCCTATAAATCAGTTTTAAAAAAAGGAAGATGATCCAATAAAAAATAGATTTTAAAAAAATAGATAAAAGATGTGGACAAGCAGTTTACAGTAAAGGATGTCCAGATGACCAATAAACACTTTCAATTTGATTAGTCATCACAGAAGTGCAAATGTAAATCATATTGCAATGAAGAAGAGCCAAAATACAAAAAACAAAAACAAAGACTAAAAAAAAAATAAGTTTTGGTGAGGGCATGGAGCAAATGAAAGTCATTTACTGCTAGCAGTAATGTATTGGTAAAATGACTTAAAAAAAAAACTGGCAGTATGTACCAAAAAAGCTTAAGCATATTAATTCTCTAACTCAGCAATTCTTTCAGATAAATGCCCAACATAAATAAGCGTGTATATTCACCAAAAGACATGGACGAGGGTCTTCAAAGCAGCATTCAGAACAGCCAAAACCCAGCAACAATGCCAATGCCCAATAGTAGTAGAATGGATAAATAGGATAAATAAGAAATGACATATCCACACAATAGACTGTGATTTACCTATGGTAGTAAGCTACAGCTGCACACGGCGTAGATGAATATTATAACCATATCCTTGAAGCGAAAAAGCAATCATAAAAGAGTATATGTGTATGATTCTGTTTATATAAAATCAAAAGCAGCTGTAATTAATCTACAGTGTTAGGAGACAATAGTAGCTCCTCTTGTGAGGAGGTAGAGACTGGAAGGCACTTCTAGGGAGCTGGTTATGACCGTCTCTTGGTCTGGATGATGATTACATGGATGTGTTTACCTTGTGAAAATTTGTCAAGCTGCATATTTATCATAGTACACTTTTCTGTATATATATTATACTTCAAAAACAAAGTTACTGAAGCAGACTTTTAAATAAGATAAACTTTCTTTTTCTTTTTGAAGATTTTATGTATTTATTCATGAGAGACACAGAGAGAGAGGCAGAGACATAAGCTGAGGGAGAAGCAGGCTTCCTGCAGGGAGCCCAATGTGGGACTTGATCCCGGGACTCCAGAATCACACCCTGGGCCGAAGGCAGGGGCTAAACCACTGAGCCACCCAGACGGCTCTAAAGTAAACTTTCTATAGAAAAACTATACATCAAGAATCAGTTGAATTGGTTTTTTATGTTTCACAATACATACAAATACTGAATTATCATGCTGCATACCTGAAACTAATATAAATAAATCAATTATATCTCAATTAAAAAAAGACGTATGTGGGAGATAATAAAAGTTGAAGAATAATGAAAACGTTTATTAAATTTATTTAATCACATATTAACATTTATTAAATCATATAAAAAGTTATAATAATTTAAAAATCAAAGTTATAATAATTGAAAATATGATAGTATAAACTGGTCACTGTCTGTTTTCCCCTCCTGATCCATGAGTTGCCTTTTTCTACCCTGCTCTATGCTCTTAGGAGATGGAAACTGTGGATTTATCATCAGGCGGGTTTCTGGGTGGGTTCAACAATGGCTGGCCCTAGAGACTGGAGGAACAAAGGATAAAAGTCAAGTAATTATTCCCTTAGCTCAGCTCCTTCTGAGCAGGGGGCTGTAATTTTGGAAGAAGCTGCATTCTTTGACCACACAGCTCCTTTTGGTCCAGCCATTTATTTCTATAGAGGAAAGCCTCCCTGGATTATGGCAACAGTGTTCCCTCTCTTACCTCCTCAGGTTTAGGGGATAAAAGGCTGCCCATTGTTTCTACTCACTGTGGGCTTTACCCTCCTTTGTGGGTTCCCTTAAATTTGTCCACTCCTCTGTAAATAGACCCTTTGGTAATCTCTTCAAATAAACTTTGGAGTATATCATCTATTTCCTACAGGAGCCCCAATTGATACATACTATCAATATGAATAGAAAGATAACTTTTATAAATAGATAATTAGAATAGATAAAGAAGTCCAGAAACTTACAGAAAATTTTACATATGATAAATGTAGCAAGCATATTAGTTGGGAAATAGGAATTATTAAATGCATAGTGTTGGGGTATCTAGATACTCTTCTAGAAAAAAATGAAGGTTAGATACCTTCCTCACTCGTAAATCTCCAATTGGATCAAACATATAAATATTGAAAAACCATGAAACTGATAAACACTATAATAAAATAAGAGCTTTTCATTAAGTAGTATGTTCAGATAGGCAAAATATTTTACATGTACAAATAACCCTTATCATCTATGAATTTGAAAACTTAAAAAGTCTGCTCTTTCTTAACAGAGAAATAAATAAAAATCTACCACAGATAAAAGTGAAACAACAAAAGTCAAAATGAGAAAAATTATTGAAATGCAAATAATATAAAAAAGCCTAATTTCTTATAATGTCAAAAGTAAAGCTTCTGCAAGTTAATTTTTTAAATGACAATAGGACATGAAATTGCTCATCACAAAGGGAAATATTCATATAAATATTTTTATGAAGAAGTAAAGTCCCTTTCTCTACCCCTTAATTTGGTTTTGGTCATGCAATTGGTTTGACCAATGAAATACTAGCAAATATGATGTATGCTGAGGCTTAAAACGTGCTTACACAGTGGAGCTTCTCCTTTAGAACATTTGAACATCATCAATATTTTCTTATTGTGGGAAACCTATTAAGCACAAATTTTTCTAACTTTTTGTTGCTTTGATAGGTATGGTTCTACAATATGAAGATGATCACACTAATTTTTCTCATTTGTTGAGGTTTTAAAAACAATTTTATTCCTTCATTGAGCCATATAACATATTAAGCCCTTTGTTCATTTATTAATTCCGTAAAGGTCTATTGTATATCCCTTTTGTAGCAGGCACTATTCTGGATGCTGTGGAGAACATATATAAATTCATAAGGACTTAAAATCTTATGGGGTCTATATTATGAAACAATTACAGCATACTATGTCAGTATTTGATCAAAGGCTAAACTAACCAATGGACTTTAAGAACCACCTTAGTTAGAAAAGAGTAGGCACTTGGAGGATATGCAGATAAAGGATCCTGAGCAATCAAAGATGTTGTTTTAAACATCTTAAAAGGGACACCTGGGTGGCTCAGCTGTTGACCACTTGCCTTCAGCCTAGGGTGTGATCCTGGAGTCCCAGGATCGAGTCCCACATCAGGCTCCCTGCATGGAGCCTGCTTCTCTCTCTCTGCCTGTGTCTCTGCCTCTCCCTCTCTGTGTCTCTCATGAATAAATAGATAAAATCTTTTAAAAAATAAACATCTTAAAAGAGTATTGTGGGATATAGTGGATTGATATCTCAAAATTATTTGTAGATATAAAGCTATATTTTTATGCTTGTCCCTTAAAGTAGGTCACTACTCTAATAATCTAGCTTTATTTTTTTATTTATTCAATTAAGAAATATTTAAAGTGTTTAGTGAGCACTTGCTATGTCCTAGACACCCTTCCAGACACTGGAGATAGATTGATGAATGAGACAGATAAGGTCTCAGAGTTGATAAACTGGAAAATGGGCAATGAATGCACAAATCATGAAACTCATTTCAAATAGTGGTCAGTGTTGTGAAGATGATCAGCAAGGCTACATGATGAAGAGTAACTAGGAAGATGAGGAGGGCCTTTCTGAAAAATAATCATTGAGGCACATTTAAGTAACTATAAGGAACTAGTCTTGGCAAGATTAGGAGGAAAGATATTATAAGCATAGAGACATCAGTTGCAAGGTCAAGGAGGAGGAAATCGTCTTGGTGAGTTGGAGAAATAACTAGGAAGCTCCAATGACAGAATCACAATGAGTGAGAGGCAAAGGAGTTGAGTTGAAACGAGAAGTAGGCACGCAAATTTATGGTAAAACGTGGGTTTATTCTAAGTGCAAAGGGATAAAGGTTGTTTGATTTGGAGCATCTAGAAAAATGGGTAACTGAAATCTTCATTGAGCTTTATTTCTTGTCAAACAATTTTAAGAAATTGAGGATTCAATCCACTATATCCCACGGTATCCCTTTAAAGGGTTTATAAGAAATTTTTATCTTGCATATTTATACACAAAAGCACAACTTGTGTGCTTTGACCTCGGGTCACATATCTCTTACTCTATCTCATTTCTATCCCTGGCTGCCAAGAAGCAGAGGACTAAATCTGAGACTGATCTCCAAAAAACCAGGCAGAAACTGATGGTCTATTTTGGAGTCCTGAACCTACCCTTAGAGTCATTGCATAATATCATTTTTATCATCTTATTTTATCTTATTTTACTTTATTTTATTTTATTATTATTGGTACTTTATACATTTCTATAACTTCTCTCAAATCCTATTTGGAATGAAACAAGTTGAAAAATATACATATAAAATATGCATGGCCATTCAATTTCTGTAGGCAGCCAAGCTCAGGATCCTTCATCTGTAAATCCTTCAAGTGCCTACCCTCCTCTAACTAAGGTGGTTCTTAAAGTCCATTGGTTATAGTTTAGCCTTTGATCAAATACTGGCATAGTATGTTCCAGTTGTTTCATAATATAGGTCCTATAGGATTATAAGTCCTTATGAATTTATATATGTTCTCCACAGCTTCTGGAATAGTGCCTGCCACAAAGGGGTATGTAATACACCTTTACTAAATGAATAAATGAACAAAGGGCTTAATATGTTATATGGCTCAATGAAGGAATAAAATTGCTTTTAAGGGACCCCTGGGTGGCTCAGTGGTTGAGTGTCTGCCTTTGGCTCAGGTCGTGATCCCAGGGTCCTGGGATCAAGTTCTATATCAGAATCTCCACTGGGAGTCTGCTTCTCCCTCTATCTATGTCTCTGCCTCTCTCTCTCTCTCTCTCTGTGTGTGTGTGTGTGTGTGTGTGTGTCTCATGAGTAAATATATAAAATCTTCAAAAATAAATAAAATAAAATTGTTTTTTAAACCTCAAAGAGTGAGCAAAATTAGTGTAATCATCTTCATATTCTATAACCATACCTATCAAAGCAACAAAAAATTAGAAAAATTTGTGTCTAATAGGTTTCCCATAAGAAGAAAGAAAGTATCGATGATGTTCAAATGCATAAATATTAAGAGACCAGCCTATGTCATGCTTTCAGGGTACAGAATTTTACTAGACACAGATTCGTCAACTATGCAGTGCTTTTGTATTGATTCTAAAGTGCTTTTTGGATGAACTTTGAAAGCCATTTGCTGAGTGTGGGATTCTGCAGGCTTGGGGTTGTCAATAAATGTGTTTTGCTGTAATTAATAACTATATGTTCTTGCACCTGTGGGGAAGATGAAGTAGCTTTCTCATTTCACATTCAGCAATAAACACGAGCAACTGTCTGCATGATTCCTCTTTTGATTCCAGCTGCCAACAGCTTGGAATGCTTTGAGTCCAGCTAACTCTACATTCCCTCATTAGCTGGTGTCCCCATTTATTTTTCTGACTAAATGGGTAGAGAAGTCATTTTGTTTAGCTCATTCGAATCTGTTGAGAAAGATACCAGCAAATCAACACCTGTCACTTTTCAGTAAATCCTAAGAGGAACTGGGGCTTTGTAGCAGATTTGCCTTGGCAGGAAATAAAATGCTCGAGGATTGCAGTAAATGACTGGATTCTATGAAACTGCCATCTCTTCTCTTAAAGTAGGGAATGAGCGTCAGTCTATTATGGATGTCATTAATCCAAATCACTTATAAAACAATAAAATTTAATTATGGATTCTTAAAAACTGAGAACCCACCAATTATTGTTAATAGGCTTTTTCTTGATCATAGCTAGTGAGTTAAATTTATGGAGGCTATTTCTCCAACAGTTAACTTTTTTAAATTATCATTTTATTTTTAGTTAAGTAGCTTTGGTATAGCACTGCTTTATAGTGGCAGATCAAATATATCCATTGATTTGAGTGCAGTTCCTGTATTTGGAAAACAATTAGTTAAGAACTAAATTCCTGAATGGGTCTCAATATAATTGACATGCTCTACACCTTTGAGACTTTCTATCTTTATTATCTATTAAGAAAAGTATCTCCCCTCTTCTCTGAACAGCTGGATATCTGTCTTTACATTGATTTTCAGGTACCTCTGTGCTTGAGAGCACAAACATGGCAAAACATTTCAAAATTCATTCTGATTTTGTCAGATCCTAGAGTAGGTCAACTGTTGCTTGTGAGTGAAAATCTTCATCCCTTGAAATGGTATTAAAGGATGTCATAGATTTAATGATGTTTCTATCCAAGAGTTAAGCTGTTCCTAGAAATCAGCAGTCTATTCTTAAAAAGTAATTATAAGAATGAATATTTATTGAATTTTTGCTCTGTGCCAGGTACTTTTGTATAGCAGTGTACATGGATTGTCTTATTTACCCGCACTACAGTTCTATAAAGTAGGTACTGTTACATTCTCCTCTTTACCATTGAGAAAGCTGAAGCACAAGTTTAAACAGCTTGCCCAAGGTCATACAGCAAGTCAGCGGTAGAGACAGACTTCCAAGAAATCTAGATTTTAATTGTTACACACACCAGTACTCTCACCCGACCAGAGAGGGGAAGACGGCGTACACATATGTATGCCTATCTTTAAAGCCTATCTTGCGCTTCCCATTGCAAAGCACCATGATCAGTACCATAAAATCCCATAGTTGCGGAGAGTATATGTAGGTGCCTCCTTAGTAGATCATATTCAGAGTAGTAGTTCTTGTCAAGCAGACATCATCTTCTCCTAGTCCTAGCCAAGCAGTGTCTCCGAACTTCTGCCTATCTTTTTGAAGACTCATCCAAATAGATCTTTCTAGCAAAGATTCTCTGTTTTGCTTTTGAGTCAGTCAAAATAACTATTATCACAGACCTTGACCCCAGGTGACTTTAAAGAACTACCTAGCCTTCAACAGCAAAATATTATTTTGCACTGTGGGAGACCTAGATACATTTTCAAATAAGAAAATGTTCATACACTGCTGATGAGATTTGCCCTGTGAATGATGTTTACAGCTGTGGTGGTAACTGCACACATAAATCTTCAGGGTCTCAGATCAGTTGAAAATATTTGCAAATTATCTACTTGGAGTTAGGGGTGTGTGATTAATTAAATATGGCTGTAAATTCTTTGCTACTCTTTCAGTTGAGGAATGGAGTCTAATTTCTTCCTCCGGGAATCTGAGCTGCTCTTAGTATTGTATTTGACCAATTCTGATGCAGAGGAAGTGACATCCTGAGAATTCCAAGGATAGGTCATACAGAGACTTGCGGCTTCCAGTTAGGTCTTTCACAATCCTTACTCTAGGGAAAGCCAACTGCCATGTAGGGAGTTCAACGGCCCTGACACCACCACATTAGAGACACTAAAGGTAGACAATCTGGTCAACAGTCTCAGTCTCCCAAGCACTCACTTATCCTTCCCAAGGCACTGTACATGTGGGTAAAGCCATTTTGGACCTTCAAAACCAGCCCATCTACCAGTTGAGTACACAAAATGACCTCACCAATACCACAAAAGCAGAGGAATAATACAGCCAAATCTGGTCCAGATGTCTAACCTACATAATTATGAGATATAACAAAATAGTGTTTTAACCCACTATGCTTTGGACACAGATTGTTATGCAGCATTGGATAACCATGAAAGTGTATGATACGTGGCTCTGCCACAAGGCAATCAAGCTTAACATTCTGATTCTATCATCATGTAATCCTAAAATCCTTGGCTTAAAACATTCATTTCACATTTATAAGCAGATTTCACTGCCACACTGGGATCCAGCTAAATAAGCAAGGACCTCTCACTCCTCCTTGTAACTGGCTCCTTAGAGTACACTTCCAGGGTATTCAGGAATGAGTCCATGCAAGTTGGCAGCTCTCTCAGCAGACTTCTTTATCCTCTGGGTCCACTGAAAGGCACCAATCCCCACAGATTTGGTTTTATCTCATGGTTTCATGAACACGTTCACAAGGATCCCCAAATCAGCTCATGCGACTAAATAGGTTTTCAGACAACCTCCAGTTCTTCTCTGTTTGTCCATCCCACCTGCCCTCTGTCTTAATTCCTTTGATCTCTTCTTGTTCTCTCTCCTGCAGCTCCATCTCCTCAGATGCACTGCTTCTCCCTACCTCCTCCCTTCACCTGTATATGACCTTGAGCTATAAAAGATAACATAATTCAAATGCTAGCATAGCACAGGTTAGAGAATAAGTGCTCAAAATATGTTCACTGTGATTAATATATTACAATTATCTTTCAGCTTAAAACAGTAGTGGCCCTGCCAGGCAACTCATGCCAATAAACACCTGTCTAACTACCAGCTTCAACATCCTGTCGTCTCTTCCCATAAAAATCTACATTCCATTCAGGCTCATTCAGGTCCATTCAATCCATTCTTTATTCTGCAGTCAATATGAGTTTTCCAAAAATGCAAAAGTATGTCACTTTCTAACTTAAAACACTTCAGCAGCTTCCTGTTATCCTTAGTCAAGTATTCAAATCCCTTAATATGGCTTACAGGACTCTTATGATTTAGTCTGTGCTATTTCCCTACCCTCACCATCAAGCCTGAACTCACTGCTCCAGTCAGACTTAGCTTCCTTCAATTCTTCAAATGTACCGTTTTCTTTGCCTCTGGATCTTCATGCACATTGTTGCCACTGAGCTATACACTGTGGAATGCACCACTTCTTCACCTAGTAGATTCTTATGTATCCCTTGGGTTTCAGATTAGATGTTACCTCCTCGTGGAAACCTGCCCTTACCTGCCCGACACATGTGTTTATATGGCCCCTAAACTTCCCTTTCTACAGCATTAATCAGGCTCTATTATAATTTTTTTAAAAACTCTCTGCATTCACCACTAAACTGTAAGCTTCACAAGTCCAAAACTTTTTTTTAAGACTTATTTATTTATTCATGAGAGACACAGAGAGAGAGAGGCAGAGACACAGGCAGAGGGAGAGGCAGGCTCCCTCTGGGGAGCCTGATGTGGGACTTGATCCCAGGAACTGAGTATCATGACCTGAGCTGAAGGCAGATGCTCAACCACTGAGCCACCCAGGTCTCCAAAACTGTTCAATTTTGTTTAACATAGCTACTCAAAACTATTTGTGAAATTAATGAAGTTTGACACAAAGAGGCTAAAGAGAAGTGATACAGAAATATTATATGCAAGCAACTACACACTCCTAAATTAAAATATCTATTTTCAACCAAAAAAAATAGATTTCCATGAATATTCTGTGTGAAATATTCTATGATAGGAAGTTAAAAAGAACTAAAAGGAAGAGTAAGTGACAATGAACAAACAACCATAGAGAAAGAATAAATGAAGTCACAGATAAATATAACTTTTGGAGCCAATAAATGTTTATTTAACATCATGGGCATGGAGATATATACAAACTTTCATAAGATTACTGAAACAAGTAGGATTGAAGGTAATTATATTGATCTGTGATAAACTTGAAGAGAAAGTAAATTGAAGATTTGGGAAATTAACGCTGATAGGAGTTTCCTTTATAGACTGCTCCAGCCTCCTATTACATGAAGAGTGAAGTTAAACTGGAGGCCAGTGGATACTGGTCATAGTCCGGTAGCAAAGAGAGGAAACAGGAACCCCTAACTAAATCAAGAGGCGACCACAATTATTATGAGCAAAAATTTCTTACCACTATTACTTTTTTGGATCAAAATATTGTGGATTCAATAGTTTTCAATGTATACTATCATTTAGGTTCCAGAAATACAAGTCAGTAAGACAATATCTCTCTACCTCCTGGACACTCTACCTTCTGCAGCATAGAGACTCATGATTAGCTCTCAGCTCTAGGTTCAGATTAAAGAAAAAGATGTTGAGATGATCTGGAAATACTTACAATGGGGTAACCTCACTGGATCAAAGAAGACCATCACTGATTAAAACCAACACTGCCATATGGACATTAGTACATACCGACATTTAGCTACTAGATGTAACCCAAAACCTGGTGTGGTTCATGTACTTCTGAGAGTATCTGATTAAAACTGGCCTTCCAAGGAGATTAGCATGGTAAAACTCAGAGAGGGAGTAAGTCAGGGACCATTCTCTGATGGTTCAGACTACAAAATACCATCTGGTGGCATTTCCCATTTCCATGGGAAATTCAGATCCACAGACTTCAACAAAACCAGGCGTTAGAGTTGGCAAGTTACTTCAGAAGCAAACAGGACCTCACACCGTACCCCAAGGCAGGTAATACAATTGGCCAAGGTGATATTTTTGTTCCGGGGGCCTCCAATGTTGGGGAGGGTCAATTCAGTGTTGCTTTGTCTTATTCTACAATAAGATACAATAAATAAAGTATGAGCCCAATTTACATCAAATACTTATGCCTCATGGTTTAAAAAAAAACTCTAAAATCTCCTACTCATTCATATTTTAACTGCAGCATCACTATCTTTCCCCTGAGGCACCCTATATATTTTAATTATGAGTCGGAAAGAAAGTATATCAGACCTGGCAAATAATATGACATTATGTCCTCATTTTAATTAGAAAACATTTTTTAAAACAGGATCCATATGTAAATCCTCTTGAATGGAGAGATTAAAATAAATGTTACAATCTAATTAAATTATTTCATATAAATTTAATTTGCAGCTTTCTATGTGGAAATTTGTAAAGAGTTATGAAAAACACTCAGCAGAAAATTTCTGTTATGCTAAAGACCTCAAAGCCCTGCCATATTTCACCCTTCAGGATCTTGTATAGGGAGGTAGAAAGGAGACTAGGAAAGAATTGCCAAATGCCCTTAAGTTTCAGAAAGGAAAATATGGTCATCTAGACATTGGCCATTAGAATGTTTCTTTGTTAATAAAATACATACATTTTTCAAGTTATTTCTCTTCTTAGTAACATGTTTTGAGTTTGTTGGATTTCTCTCCTTTCTGCATGTTGATATCTTGTCTGTCTTCATTTTGGCTGCCAACGGCAACAAGCTTTGTATGGGAAATTGTCATTCGGAGACACAGCATCTTTGACTTTTTTGTGAGACTGCTGGTGTTGCTTCCTTTGATGAACAAAAGCACTTCTCTGTGGTTTGTGGGGTTCTTCTAAGGAAGGCCTTAAAGAAATAATTAGCTAGGCTGGTAGTTTCAGGAGAGAGAAAGTGGACCTTTAATGCAGAAAAGCCTATTTTTTTTGTTCTGGTCAACAATCAATAGTTTTCTTTGTGGATACAAGTCCTTTATAAAATGAAAGTTGTCAAGACTCAAAAAATGATCTTTAAGCAACAAGAAGCATGCACAAATGGTGCTGATTTTGACTTGCTGAGGGTTCCCACCTCCCCCCTCCTTTATTGCATTGATCTCAACAGCTGTAGATACTTAAACTCTCTTTCTGGAAACCTTGCACCCTACATTATGTGCAAGAGAAAACGTAGGGACGATTATTACCAATTTTTCACAGAGCCCTGGGTGCCACTCAGGAGGAGGAGAGAATAGACATTCTTCTTCTTGTCACGTTACCTTCACGCTCACCAGTTGCCCCAGCTTCTCATAAAATACCACAGTAATATTCATTAGGAAAAAATGGAATTTTTATGTATAAGAACAAAGGGAAAAGAAACAGTAAGAGAAAGAAGGGAAAGAAAGTTGAGCTAGTCTTTTTCAAGCTAAGGGTGCCTCAAATGATAGGTAATGAAAGGTCTTTGTGGATTTGATTGGGTGTGTGTGAGCATTTATGGCACCTGTGCCTGCGGGGGGCAGCACCAGCAGTCATGTGGTAATACTGGTGTGTAATTACAGAGCACTTAACTGCATTCAGCCATGGTTTGTTTCTCTGATAATTTCCACTTTCATTGTTCAAGAGGCTGTGGACACTGTGGAAGCTGAGGTTCAAGTACCTGCAGCTGTTGAGATAAATGAATGTTGTAGCTGTTTTTTTAAAAGTTTCCAGTAGGAATGCTGTTTAAGAGGGAAGTTTGGCAGAAGTACAGTTAAAATATTCTACTTACCTTTCCAAAGCCATAAAATCCTAAATCTATAAATGGATCATTCTTTATTCCTCTTCTTCATTTCACAAGCCGTCTGAGCTCCTTTTCTCCCCACCCGGTAGCACTGGTCTTCCTTGCATGCTATTAAATTCTCAGTATGGAAAAAGCTACTTCGATTTTCTATTCAGCTCCACAGACACAGCCCCTATGTTGTCTGTCTGCACTTGTGATATATAACAGATTCAGACATTTAAAAAACGCATTAACCTGTTTATATGAAAGAATAAAAATGTTCCAAAAGCACAAAACCTTGCCAAATCTGAACACAAATCTGCTTCCATTTCCTTGTATTTCCCTCTGCCAACCAGAGCTCCTGAATGCACTGTTATTTGTGTTTAAAGTATTAAGTTTGAAACATTGGAAAACAGAAAGGTAATCATATCAGTACAAGGGAGAGGGTATGTATCTTGTCTTCTGTTGTCCAGAGACCCTTTATTTCACCAACAAAAATATGGGCTTCATTTAGGAACAGTGCTGCTTGATTCATTATTACTCTAATCATTTTTCTGTATTTTAAATAGTCTTTTCAAATTAATAAAAAACATTAAGAACCTTCATTAAATTCCCACAATACAAAAACTTAACTATTGCTTCGAATGTTTAGTAGTTTCAGCAAGCAATATTGTCTCAAACTATGAGTTACATTTCTAAATTGGTCACTTGCAGCCTGATTCCTTTTGGTTGAAGTGTATTTTTTCTCTTCCCTGTGTACATGTGTTTAAATAGACGGATGATGATAATGCTGGGTGGATGGGTAGATAGATAGATGATAGATGATAGATAGATAGATGATAGATAGATAGATAGATGATAGATAATAGATGCATGATAGATGATTCAAAGATGATAAAGTAATAATAGAGGTGCCTGGCTGGCTCAGTCAGTAAAGCTTACAACTCTTGACCTCAGGGTCATGAGTTCAAACCCCATATTGGATGTAGAACTTACTTTAAAAAAAAAGTAAGAGAGAAAAAGTAAATGGGGTAAAATATTACTAATAGGTAAATCTGAGTAAAGAAGAGTACAATTTTTATTTTTGCAATTTTTTAAGTCCAAAATTACTTACAAAGTCTTAAAAATTTACATGTGGCTCAAACATATACAACCAAGAATCTGGCCCCGACTTCTGCCCCTTGCCCTCTTTCTCCACAGATACCCTGAGTTTGTCATATAAATTACTCGTAATTTCCTCCAGTGGATGCCTTAAACCAT
Organism: Canis lupus baileyi; assembly: GCF_048164855.1. Taxonomy (NCBI): domain Eukaryota; kingdom Metazoa; phylum Chordata; class Mammalia; order Carnivora; family Canidae; genus Canis; species Canis lupus. The sequence continues at coordinate 12,498,279 of NC_132873.1, forward strand.
TAGTCTCCCTAAGGAACTATGACACACTGTTCAAGACAATACATGAGGCCATCTCCCCCAGAAAGTTGATCTCTGTAGGCAAGTTAAATCTTTCTTCTTTGTGAGAAATGTATTTTTTTACATGTTTGTCTTCATTATAAGACATTTAAAAAGTGAGACGCCTGGGTGGCTCAGTGGTTGAGCATCTGCCTTTGGTTCAGGGCATGATCCTGGAGTCCTGGGATCCAGTCCCCACATCAGGCTCCCTGCAGGGAGCCTGCTTCTCCCTCTACCTGTGTCTTTCCCCTCTCTGTGTCTCTCATGAATGAATGAATGAATGAATGAATAAACAAACAAACAAATAAATGCATAAATAAATAAATAAATAAATAAATAAATAAATAAATAAATAATTTTTTTGAAAAGACAAAGAAAGAGAGACTGCATTTTGTGCGACTTTGGTCATATTACTTAATTTTTACTTGCAATATGGAGATGACAGCACATACTAATAGGAATATTAGGGGATTAAGTAGGTTAAATCATGTAAAATGCTTAGAATGGCCTGAGTTATTATAGTGATGTGATAGTGATAAGTGGCACAGTGTCAGAAAAGTACTAGAATGACAGGAGGGATCACGGATCCTACACTAACCAGGAGGGGACTGGATCTTACACTAATCAGAATCTCACTAGATATTTTCAGGTGAATGAATGAATGGATGCCCAGGGAGTACATTACTATAATATTAAAGGGACGAAACAATGAAGGTTTCAACCACTGTGGTAACAAGGAGAGGAGAAAATGAATTTGCAAAGCCTTCATGGAGATCTATATCAAGTGGTAATCCCTTGACTGTGGGGTGAGAGGGGAGGCATACAACTATTAAGCCATCATTATCTTAGGACCTTCACAAAGCCCCATTTTAGGTGTTATTTCTGGAATATGGTTATCACTGGGACCTAAATTAGCACTATCTCCACCAGGCGATGTGGATCAGCCTTTGATGGGGTTTAAGTACGTCTCTCTGTGTTGTGTGAGACATTTGTTTAAAAGTTTATTATATATATGTAGCAATCCTTAGTGCGTGGTTGTATATATTTGAAAGAGTTTAGATCAAAGATAATATATAACCATATAACAATGTGATAAATTTATTTTTTTATTTTTTTATTTTTATTTTTTTTGTGATAAATTTTTTAATGAGACTTATACACAGGTGAGGGAACAAGAAAAAAGGAAAAATATAACAGCCTGGGTGTTCCTTTTAATATTAATTTGCCCAGTCATATCCTATATGACTTTATATAGAAAAAAGAAAAGAGACATAATCCTGGCCTAAAACTGTGTTTCATCAGAGAATTGAACTGATTTTATTAAATCAGTTAAATCAATGTTAAAAAAAATAATAAAATAAATGCAAGAATACAAACATACTGCCTCTTAATAGTATTTTATTTAAAAGTTTACAATTAGAGCACTTGTAATAACACAAAAAGTTTAAAAAGGACACAGTTTGCCCTGCAGGAAGGACTTTTCTTGTACGCAGAAGGAATGGGGGCCTTGTGCTTAAAATGTGTAGATTTCATAGTGAAGTGTGGGGCTCAGTAGATCAACAAAATCTATCATCTGAAGGGAATGGACATAACTTCCAAGTTATTCCAAATTTGGCAGGGGGTGGGGAGTCAGGGGTGGGGAGAGAGGGCATCAGTCTGAAGATTTCACTTGGCTCAGGTTAAAATCCAAAGGAAAATGAGAACAGAAAACCCCCTCAGTGGTATCTACCATCTGCTGACATACTCAAAAACACAAGACTGCAAGCCAGCATGCTTTAAGGAAATCCATACTTTAAAGACCTCTGTCACTTCTCAAATTCAGTACTGTGAAAAGGGATAGCGATATCCCTGGATGAGCCAGATAATGGAGAATAATTATCAAAAAGATACATTACACAAACATCATGACGAAGGGGTTCATAAATTAAATCTGTATTTCATTTTAACAAATTTTTATACTCTTCTTCCTTGTTGAAAATGTCCTGAGTGCGGCAGATGCTATTTAAAAGCAATGACAATAGTGTCTTGAAAGTATGTATAGTAATAGTTCAGAAGATAGAGTAGCAACGTTTTCTACCTTGATCATTGTTAATCAGCACCATAAAATGTTAGCTGCAAAAAAGCACGTAGGTAAGCTTAGCCCACCAAAAATAAGGCATTAGAACACAGATGAATTCTCATGAAGGACAAGTTATTTAGGGAGGAGTTTATGGAGGGTTTGTAAAAAGGGGCTGACAATAATTTGTGAAAGGAAAGAATATTAAGGCATAACCAAGTAAGCTGAAATAGTTTGGTATCAATATTTGTCTGTGTGGAAGATGGCTGGGATTCAGTTCTTTCAGATACAGTGTGGCTTGGGTTGATTTCGGAGAGAGCTGAGTGTCTATTTCTCTATGCCATTTTCCCAGCACTGTACTGCCTGTAGTGGAAAAGACTCTTGGAGTCCACATTGCGAGATTTCTGCACAGCTTCAGCAAAAAGTTTGGTCACCTGAAAACAAAAGGGAAGGAATCTTAGCAAACCACATGACACAAAAATGAATATTTAAGGAAGCTGGAGCAAACAATTTCCAAAGGGACATGTGATGAAAGACACAAAAGGATTTATTTTTTCGGGACTTTCTCCTATATCTCACACCTTACCATAATAGATTTATCCTGCTCCCCAACTCTCCAAGGGATTAAAACAAATTCAGGGTGAAAAAGCATGATGGGTAGAAAGTTAATGAGTCTTGAAGTACGGATCTTCTTGGTGGTAAATTTGATACATCATGTCCAAGTAGGGCTAAACATACCTCATGTGATCATTTTCTGTGAATTGGACAAGCGCTTGCATGATACCTGGTTCCTCAATTATCATTAACCTGTTGCTCTTATGTGGTGCCTTTCATTTAGAAACAATGGAATAAAAGTTTGTATCTTTATTCCATGTCACACCACACTTTTTATTTAAAAGATAATTGTATGCCTAATGAGAGAGCATGGCTCTCCATGGCTTTTGATTATCTCAATTGCTTGATCACCAACTGTCTCCGTTAGGCCATGACCTACCATAATAGCACCATTATTTTAGATTCTATTTAAAAATTCTTCTGCATTCTGAATGTTACAAGAAGGGGAGAAGAGGGATGTGCATACATTGAAGAGCACTCTTAAGGGAGGTGCAGAAATAAGAACCTGTACGTAGCTATATTTGAGGAAACAAACATACCTGGAAATTGGTGAGGAGAGGAATCCCACTGTCAACAGCTGTCCTCCGAATCACATAATTATCGTGGACAAACTTAGTGTTGTTATTGGGGAGGTTAATCACCAGGTCAATGCTGCCATCTCTCATCAATCTGGAAGAATAATCAAAATAAACAAAGTTTGTAGGTGGCCCTATATACTTTATAATTAGTTTTTAAAATACTAACGTAATTATTCTCTTACACCATTCAAGCCAGTGTCATACTGAGTCGACCACCACCTACCCTCCTCTATGCTTAAGGAGGTGTTCAAATTACACTCATTTGGGGGTTACAATTTTTTATCGTGTTCTTGAAAGAATTCTGGTGAGAGTCTAACTGATTAAATGGAAAGGGCTTTCTTTCTCAAATGCTATCTATGGAAGAATTGGCAATTTGATAGGTATTTACTTGTTTTACAAGGAGATTTTTTCCTCCAATATTGAAGTCCATTCTACCCCCATACGCCCAACTCCCGGATGAACTTTACCTCACTGCCTGCTTCCCAGTGCCTCTCAGATAACAGTAGGAGAACACAAGTCATCTGATTTTGAATTAAACCACTTCACATTATGTTGTGGGGCTGCTACATGCACTAGGAGACACTTAAATGTCCAAAGCATGAAGTAATGCTAATAATTGTTTTTACAAAGTCCTAACCGAGTGCTTATAGCATCATTGGAAGTCTATTAAGGGCTGAACGATTTGCCCATCTTTTAAAAATTTGCTAATGAGTTATAGGTTGCCTTCTTGAGAGCCCTAAAAAATGGTAGCTATATCCTGGAATAACTAAGAATTATCTCATATACCTATGCCATGTACATCTATAAGTGTGGATGTAATGGAGTCCCTAAAGACTCACGTAATGCATGAAAATAACATGTCTTACCAAATCTCATGACGACATAGCCTAAGGCATATAGCAACCAACCTGATCAGAGAACAGTAAGTTAGGCAGTTCAATGGATGGTGCTATCCTAATCACTCATCACAGCCTCCTGCATATAGCAAGTGCTCAATAAGTTGGGCTGATTTATTGTTGCACAACCTTGGAGAAATGCCGCTAGCCAATCTTATACCTGATATATACATCTGTATATAATATAACTTTGATGTAAAATATAAAGTGCTGCATTACGTTCTCCACGTCTCTGATCTCATCACTGAGATCTTGGTGTCCATCAAGGAAAGCGACCTAACTAGAAAATATTTTGAAAGATGCTACGTATCACCATGCACACAAATATGTTATAGTTAACAGCAAAATTCACAAGAATGAAACTGAGATCCACAGATTTATTCATCTGAAATGGCTAAGAGGACTTTTAGAAGAATTACAATAGGATAAGGTGAAATATTTTCATCATATTGGCTCCCAAAGTTAATCCTCTAGCTGTGGGAGGATAGAAGTGTGCCCAGTTCTTACTTTCTGATGGAAGAGAGGCTGGGATTCTGGCCTTCCTGAGACGGCCATGCCACTGGGGTGGCAGGAACATTGTTGGCATTGAGCCAGTCTGACGTGGCTTCCGTGGCAAAAAGCTGCATTTAAAAGGGAAAATTCAGTTACTGTATCACAGGGAAGGTTTTCGCGGAGCAAAAAAAGCCTATTGGGATACACATGTCATTTAAAGCATAAAGTAGAAGAAAGTGGTGTATATGAGAAGCAATAATACCATGAATAGAGATTTAGACTTGCTATCCTGAGTCACGGACACTGTTTAAAACATTCTAAGGAACAATTTAATAACCTCAATTGGTTATTCAATTGGTTATTGAATATTGAAATAACCTCAGTTGGTTATTACAATTTGGTTATTACAATTTGGTTACTACAAAACCAAAAAAGCTTTTGTAGAGGAAGAAACAAAGAATGATTCATGGCTGAGGATTCATCGTCATCAGATCAATAAAGCCCCATGACCACAGGCCCACTCTGAGCCTTGGGAATCATTTTATTTTACTGAACCAGGCTTTTTGTAGAGGTATTCATGGCAAAAAAGTGTTGCCTATAACCGCAGCAGCTGAAGACTGTGACTTCGTATCGGAACAAGAAAAGGAAAAAGGAAAAATATACGGGAAATGCATTGAACCTTGGTCCCAATTCTGCTTAAACGAAACTTTCTAAGTTTGTAGCTGCCAACTTCTGTGGAGTTTATGGTACCTTTGCTATAACTTAAAACTGGTCTTTCTAATAATTTCATTCTATTGAAGTTTTGAAACTATCAAGTTAGTTAAACCTTTCAAGTTGAAAGGATATATTTTGAGCTATTTCATTCCTTAAGAATCATTAATATTCTCTTTTGTGAATAGATTTCAATGCTTATAGAAAAAAGACTTGAAAGAAATTAATATCGCATACCTTGAAGCCTTCATTGTGTAATTGTTCAGCCACACCAAGGAATCTGGGACGGAATGATTGCTGAAATTAAAAGAATTTAACAAAATTCACTTTCTAGGTGTACTGCAATATGGTACTCTCTGACGCCATCATGGAAGACGATGCCGTACGTTGCCGGGTGCTTTATAGTCAAAGGTTCAAAGGTGGCAAGTCCGATCCTTTAATCTTCCTATAGTGAGTAGGAGTTCTACTTACTTCCTGATATAGATAAGATGACATCCACACTGTTTTGCTCACTACAGTCTGACTTTTCACCTTGCTCTCAAATTCCTCCACTCCCTACTTAATCCACTCTGTCTGCAGATTAAGATCCACTCAGTCCTATGTGGATCTTTCCCCTAGTGAGGGAGAATTTAAAGACCTGGGTTAGGAGATCAAAACCAGGGCAGCCCTGCTGACCAGTCCTAATTGCTGAATTCTAACTGGTCCTGCTCTTAGGTAACTGGGCCCTGTCCTAGCAGCTTGTGCACACCTCCCTGCAAGAAGTCAACCATCTGGGACTCAATTTTGCATTACCTCTAAAGAAAAGAGTAAAAAAAGAATGGGCTCTAGAGTCACTAAGCTGCATTTCAGATCCTGGTTTTACTATTCATTTTTAGCGTGTTCTTAGAAAAGTTAATGTCTTTGAGTCTCCATTTCTTCATTTTTAAAACAGCAGTGAACAAAGTAGTGTATCTATTTTGGGGGGCTCTACAATAAGCTGTGTGAACTTGAGCAACTTACTTAACCTCTCTGTTGCACTTTCCTCACCTGGTAAATGGGAATAGTAACAGTGTCTTTGTTAAAGGGTCCTTGTGAGTATTCAATGAGTTGATTTATGACTGTCAGTATGGGAACTTAGCACAATTACTTGTCCATTGATAGCTCTCATTAAGTATTAATTATTATTATTAAAATGTTTATTTTGAAGACTAAACAAGGACTAGATTCCTGCCCCTGCACCCTAGTTCCCAAGCCTACTTGGGATTCTCTACTGGCCATCAAATTTCAAATACAAGCCAACTTCCTCCACACATATACCTTACTTCCAAACAGGCTTCCCTCATGTTCCATCTCACTGTTCAGATATTCTCTTAGAACTCATTGCTGTGAACTTCCTAGAGCCTCAGCTGGTCCCATCTGGTTTACAGGTCCTATTTTCTGTGGACTCCTGCACATTGTCACCAGAGTTCCACCATTCTGGAACTTACCTCCTTTTTGTGACCACAAGCCAATATTTGCAAGACCAGTGATCAGGGTGAAAGAAAAAAAAAAAAAAAAAAGCTAAGTGGCCTACCCAGAACTCCCTACCTTGACCTCATTAACTTGAATGTTTGAGAACTGAGCTAAACCGAATATGAACATCATACACAGTTAAAAACATATCTATTTTGCCTTACATGAGAACATTTTGGCTGTTTCCTATAACGTTTATAGATGAAATAATTTGGTTACTTCAGTAAATGTTTTATAATCTATTTAGAAACCATACTGGTAATGGCTAAAAAAAAAAAAAATCAAGGAGATGATCTTATTTCAGAGTCTCAGAGAAACTAAGAATTGCAATAACAAAACACATCAAGATCCTTGTACAATTTTGATAATGTTCAGCCCATAAAACCTCCTAATATTTACTTGCAGGGGCTTTCTGAGAACAGATCTAAATCCTAGGGAAAGACTCCAAAGACTATGTTCAAATATAAAATTCTTTCAGATTCAGTCCCTCTCAATCCCAGACCTGCAGTTTTATGAGAGGAAACTATTGGCAAATAGAAAAGATAAATGCAACTGGATGAATCTCAGCTAAGGCAAGCTCAGGGGTTATTCATGGACAGTCTTCTAGAGTACAAATTGTAACCATGCCCAGGATAGTAGCTTTTCATTCCTGCTTGGACCAACAGGAAGAAATGGGCCTGATGTGCAAGAAGCTCAAGGCTAGACATAAAAAAAGGAAACGAATAAGTACGAAATCAGAGTAATGCAGTGACATTAGGGCAACTTAATGAGGCATATGGCAGTCTCTTTAAGAATACGTCAAATAGAAGAAAAGGATAATCACTTTTCAAGTTTGATTCTTCTTGGAAAGCAAGGGGCTGAATTAGATGGCATCTTAGGTTTTCTTCATATTTTAGGGTTCCTTAAAATATAGCAAATATACATGAAATATTCTAAATGAACTTCTGAATTTTGTCAAATTTCCCTGATTTGGAACATTACATTGTGACCTGCTGAACACAGGACAGACTTGAGTAAGTGCTAGAGCACATTAGAAGAATCAATATAAAATTGTCCAACAGCTTATTTGTTAACTGATCCATTAATTGTGTATTAAACAAACTATTCTCAATTTCTTAAATTTTCCCCTAGCAAAATGTCATAAATAAGATATGGCCATGTGATAACATAACACTGAAACCATTTTCTAAAATATCATTTCAAAAAAATAAAATAAAATAAAATATCATTTCAGGAGCATCTGGCCGGCAAAGTTGGTCAAGCACCCAACTCTTGGTTTCGGCTCATGTCATGATCTCAGGATCGTGGGATCGAGCCCCGCATTGAGCTCCATGCTCAGAGCAGAGTCTGGCTGAGACACTCATTCTCTCTCTCTCTCTCTCTCTCTCCCCTGCCCATCCCCCCTACTCTCGCTCTAAAATAAATCTTTAAAAAATATATCGTTTCACAAGTACAGTGGTTCTCAAAATGTGGTTCCCAGGGAAACCAGCATCACCTGGGAATTTATTTAAACTATAAAAGTTTGGGCCCCACCTCAGATCTCTGGAATCAGGAACTCTGAGGATGAATCCCAGTAATCTGCATTTTAATAAACCCTCCAGGTGATTCTGATGCACACTTAAGTTTAGGGGTAGGAGGGAAGAGGGAATAGGGGAACAATCCTTCACTCATCTTATAATTTAAGGTGAAGATGCATTCACCTTGGCCAAAGTCACAATGAAAAATGTTAAGGAAGGAGTACTAGAATGTAATTTTTTTTCTTTGCTATTTTAAAGTAAAATAAGTCAGCAAGTCCTCTAAGACCCACAGACACCAGTCAGAACCTCATTATGGAGCTGTTTCAATGCTGTCCCCCAAGTGGAAAAGATAAATATCCGACATGACAGTATTGGCAGTTCCCAGCCAGGGAACCACTCTGCCTTCTGGTCTGGGGTGTTGGCTTTCATAGCCACATTATAAACTTCTATCAAACATGTATTGAACACTTGTGACACATAAAACAGCCTCTCTACAAAAAGAAATTACAGCTGTCAGCTTGCATCTGAGTAGCCCCAGATTTAATAGCTGATTGAAAATACCTGGGTAAGAAACCATTTGTTACTAAAGGTGAAAAGTACAAGCTGATTTATTTCCTGAAAAATGTTTATAAGAAGGAAAGTCCTTTAAAAATGAAAAAAAAAATATACATATATTTCCTCCAATTATCACTTTCACATTAATCCAACTTCTGGCTCCAGAACAGAAAGCCAAGTTAATACTGTGTGGTGCCTGTGGACTCTATAGGGACGTCTGCATCGACAACTCTATGGTTGTTCCTAATAATTCTGTATTGAAGATAAAAGGTTATTCATGTCACTTGGAGTTGTCTTTTTCAAATAAAATGCTTGCTTTGTGTTTCCGAGCAATGCTGAAGCGCAGATGTCAGGATGGTGCTCGCCACTCCACAAACATCACTGAATAGCCCAATCAGAGGGGAAAAAACAGTGAGTGCTCTTGATCTACTCTAGAGTAAATCATTTATTGTTAAAGGGTGTTCCAGAAAACTTCAAAACAAGGCAGATTGCCTACTCATAGCAACTAAAAATAAATCCTGATGGGATGAAAGGAAGCTGGAAATATTGCAGGAAAATCAAAGATGATTTTGTTGCCATAAAATCTACATTATGCCTTTCTTATGTTAGGATGTGAGCCTATAGAAAGCCTCGTGTTAAGAGACTTAGTGCATGTAATAGTTGACAAGAATCCTTTGACAAAATCTAAATCTTGATTTTTCCCCTCTAAGTTCTCGTTATACACAATTGATGTTATGACTATTTCAAATTCCTTGGGTAATTTGTCCCATAGGATTTAACTCTGGGAGGGCAGAAGCAGAGGCGCTGTGCATAAAGGAATAGGATGGGAAAGAGAAGAGAAATAAGAGGCTAGGAAGACTGCAGTATCACAAATTAGCATGTGTGGCCCCCTACACACACACACACACACACACACACACACACACACACTATTTACTAAATGCTGAGAAGTGGCTGATACTTGCTAGTAAGAAATTACTATTATAAATATGTGTTAAACTATCAAAAATAAGAAAAAAAAATGTTTCCTGGCTCAGGGTCACTTTTACCTCTCTCTCCATAATTTCTCTTTTCTCCCAATTTTCTCTTGCAACCTATTGTGAACATTAATGAGTGAAGGTATCTTCAATTAAATCCTCATGTTCATAGTGGGAAGCTGGGTCAAGGTGGGGAGATAAAACGAAAAGGCCTTTCCCTCAAATAAATGGGACAGGTACTATCCTCCTCACTTCTCCATGAAGGAATAATAAAGCAAATTAACTGCAGTGGTGCTGGCTACCGGTGCTCTTCTCCGAGTTAAGTCTCTACAGCATCAGGCTAAATGAATGATTATCTCAAGTCAAAATGCAGTTGTGGATTTCTTTCTTAGAACTTCACTCGATAACTCAACTGGATGTGTTCCTTCGTATTTACTGGCCCTAATGCCCATTTGTATGTCAGCAGTATTTTTTTAGGTCCTTCTCAGTTCTGACTTTATATATTTGAACAAGTCCGTATGAATTATTCTGACCACACAGAATCACATTAAATAGAATGATTAAAAAAAAATACAATGCATACTGAAATGTGGAGACTTAATTACTTTGTTCACAGTTTCTATGAAGCTTGGGTAAAAGGTGGAGGTTAGATTTGGTCCCATGCTATCTAAGACACTCAGTGATATTTCTAGCCATTAATGCTCTGGTTAGTATATCCTGTCATATTGTTCAGTTAAATTTATGACGTTACATTTTTAAAAATCACTCTCAATGAAAATCCCCCAGATGGTAACAGAAAGGCTGTACATGAACTGCTGCCACTGGCAGCTCTTCCTTGCCGCCCACATAGAGTAGGTCAGAGAGTGACTCTTACCTATCTCCCACTGATCAATTTTACCACCGCTACAAATACTGTATTAAATACAACTTTACAATAAACGTTTCTTTAAATATGCTTTTAAAACTCTTTAATTAAAATAGATACATATCTAAAGCCCTAACATTGTCCACTTGCAAGAAAAAAGTTCTTTGGGCAGAAGAACCTCATTCCTTTAAGAAAATTCTTTTTACCCTACAAAACCCTCTTTTTTTTTTTTCACCTATAAAGCAAAAAATTCTGTTCACTGATGCCAAAATCATACAAATATTTTATAGGGATCGAATTAATTTTTGCTTAATATTTCCCTGCGGCACTAGAACCAAACAAGGCACAATTTTCTACATCACTGCCTCTTAAACTGGTATTTTAAAATGTTAGCACTATTATGATTAGTTGTGAAGACGGGGACTAAGGGCATGGTCTCCTCTGAATGCCCCCAGGTCTCACATTAAACTTTAAGCCATCACTGGAAGTTGGGCAAATACTCTCATACTTGTGACTTAATAATACTTAATACTCATTTATAACATGATGAGTCTCTCATATGGTGTGATGTGTCTCCAACCTGCCATTAAGCTTGACGATTGCAAGTCATCTTGTTAGCCTCTGCTCTAACTGTTCTCCATCTCCCTTTTGGCACCTTTATAAAGCAGAATTCCAAGTTGATCTTTGCAGAAACTTCTCCAGAGCCACTACCGATCTAGTCTCCAGAGTCTAATTTGCTGATATTAAGACACCCTAATGAGATGGTATCTACAATAATCACCTACTGGCTTGAGAATACCTGGTACTGCTCTAATTATATTTTTATTGATTTTTTTGTAACCATGCAGGGTTTGGGCTTATTAAAAGTACAGCAGGGGTGACCATCTATTGATTTTATAGGACCCAAGAATTCCTAACCTTAAATGTAAGTGAATGACCAGGTGGGAAGCATTTAGTATTTTTCAGGAAAATTTATAAACAGAACAGTCTGTACATTCTTGCAATAATTATTCCAAAGAGTAATCGAAGTTTCTTGGCTATCATTTTGCCCTGAGATTTCCATTTGATTTGCAAAAATATACCAATAATGGCCTTTTCATTGTATAAAGATATTGTCTTCCAATTATTTCACCTTGCTTTGACTTAGAAGACTTACCAAATAATAAAATTCAAGAACTTCCCCAGTATATTGTGGGCTCTGCTAACTTTCTAAAGCCCATTAAGCTATTTCCCTTCAAGGACTTTCAATCAGTCATGGAGTGAGAAAAATCTCTCAAATAATGTCCACGTCTTCTTCGGCTTTGGATCTTTGACATTTACAAATGGTCCTTGACTTAAAAAGGTCCAACTTTGCAATAGTGAAAGCAATACACATTTGGTACCAACCATACTTTGAATTTTGATCTTTTCCCAGGCTAGCAAGTAGCAGTATAGGACACTCTCTGGTGATGTGGGCGGCAGCAGCTCCTAGTCAGCCACATAACCATGAGGATAACCAACCCATACACCTAACAACCATTCTGCTTTTCACTTTTAATATAGTATTCAATGAATTACATGAGATATGCAATCCTTTATTACAAACAGGCTTTGTGTTAGATGATTTTGCCCCATTGTAGGCTCACATAAAGTGTTCTGAGAACACTTAAGGTAAACCACACTAAGCCATAATGCTCGGGAGAGTCAGTATATTAAACTCATTTTTGACTTTCTGACATTTTCAATTTATGATGGGTTTATTGAGACATGACCCCACCATAAGTTGTGGATGATCTATAGCAGAAGTTGAAATGTGAATGAATGACTATAAGGAAGAAAGGAACAGAGGTCAGGAAGGGATAACATAGCTTCAGCTTGGGATGTGTTGGGCTTGAGACATCCAGAAAGGGGTATCCAGAAGATAGTTGAAAATAGGGGATGACCGAGAATGAAGATTTAAAGGTGACAGTTATGGATAGGACAGTGAATACCACAGACATGAGATGGCAAAGGAGAAAGTCAAGAAATAGAGACAGAGACAGAGAGAGAGAAGGAAGACGTGAGACTCCCACTTTACGGAAAGCTAAGGATGAAGAATGAAGAGCAGAACATATAGAAAAGATAGAACCAAGGAATAGAAGAGATTCCTGTTTAAGGCATCCTAAGTCCTTTTCAGAACAAATACCCTTTTTACTAGAGACTTTTTCTTTCTGTTCATTTTATTTATGCACTTATTTATATTGATTGCTACAATGGAAAAAGGGCAAAACACAGGGAACATATAGAGAACAAGTGTCCATTTTTTCTATTAGTTGCTATTTTCTTTAGTGGACTTAATTAAGATGTCTCCTCTTTTATTCCACAATTAAGGTCCTTTCCCAGCCACTCCTAGCATGTGCCCAAGGGCATGCACACAACCACACACCACTTACCTGGATTCCAATCAGGATGCCCTTCTGGGGTATCTTAAACCCTGTAGAAAGCATTGCCTTTAGGAAAGCTGTATGAATACCTTCACCAAAGCAAGCCACCTGTTTAGAATAAATTAAAAAATAAAATAAAAGGAAAGCAAATCCTAGTCAACAGCTCTTACCAATAAATAAATACAAATGGAAAACACTTTACTCGTAGAGCCCTTTGCTAGATTTTATTGACTTGCCCAAAGACCATGCAGTCTGAATTCTGGAATTAAAAAGCTTGCCAGGGCAGATGTATCTTATGTTTTTAATTAAGCATAATGAATGAATAAGCAATTCTTTCTCTCTCCAACAACACTCCATGGAGTAACATAACTGGATTCTACTGTGAGTTATTTGGATACAAATCATAGTGCCTGGTCCATAATGTGGTAAGTTACCAAATGTTAATATGAGTTAATGTTTAAATAACGGAGTATATTATGTATGCAATGCCACAGTGCATGAATTCATGGGTCAGTAGCACAAATGCATAACTGCTGATCAATTGGTTAGGAGTCATTTCATACGGCTTATGAGAAAGCCTTCTGAGAAATTCAATAAATCCAGGAAAATCTCAAAGGACCTTTTTAAAAAAAATCATTTTCATAAAATGAACCGAAACACCCTGCTACTAGTTCTAAATACCACAGCCAGATGTAAACAAACAAACAAACAAAACAAAACAGAACAAAAATCCAAACTAATGTGTAATGTCAGGATACACAGAAGTTCCATCTCGGGTAATTGTGCTGCTATATGACTACAAGTCAAAAATGGACACCATAATGGTAGAACAAGTGGTATATTTGAGCATGATGGGAATAGATCTGGCCATACATATCATCATTTGGCACAGGTACAGAACCACCATTATAGTAAATAACACTGATGGCTAAATTCATTCTTTAAGCAAATGACTCCCTTATTGTAAAAGGGATGTTCTCATAACTGTGACCTTCAGCCAACCCCCAGTCCATGTTGCTTTTCCCTCTACAGAGAACACTATCTTTGACCAATTACTGGCCAACTAGCCTAAGTCATGTCACCCTCAGTTAATGAAACCCAAATTCTATCGACAGGACCAGGCAATTTCTTCATAAAAGCAGACACAACAATACACAGGTTTCAGCAAAATACATAGACAACAGTCAGGTTTCTACAAAATACATAGAAACCAGCCCGATATTCAAGTAAGCTTTTGACTAACATTCCCACCTTGCCACTAAGAGAATAAAATACCCCTTACCTAGATCAAGAGGTAAAGGTTAATTTAATCCCTCAACAAGCCATTTGAACACTGAAAATGTCTCTTTGAAGCATACCTAAGATCTCACTAAGCTGGAATTATTATTCTGATTTCAGTTATGAAATCAGGCCTTGTAGCATCACACCCAGTGACACCTGGAAGTATGACTCTAATAATGGAAGAAGAATTATCTCTATATTTCTGAAATAGATAAGAACAAAGGTGAGCTGAGCTTCTAATTCTTTCATATTTTCATAGTTCAGCAACTCCAATAATGTATGTCTGGAAGCAGAATGGACAGAGGCACTGAAAATAAGTTTCCCACACTAGAGAAAGCAGCACAAAGAAAAATATCTCTCCCTGATCTGAATCCTGGATCTGCTGTAAACACGCCTGCTACCCGGTGACCGTGGGATCCAGATGAACCTGAAGAGTATCTCCTTAAACAGCGGAGAACTGTAATGCAGGCCCCTCGTTTTAAAGCTGGGTTTTCTCACCTATTAAATTAAAAGCAGCAGCAAAGGAGCTAAGATAAGGCAATCTCCAGTCCAAATACAAACAAGATAGCCATTTATTCCTCACTGCCTGCCTTCCTGTCTCACTTGACTTCTCATCACAGATGTTGCTTGTAACCAGGCAACCACATAAAACATCACGTATTTATTGTAATTAAATATTTTCCCTTTTCAGGTGTTCCTTAATAGCAGGAGGAAACAATGATGCCTCACAGTCTGATGTTGCCACTCTGATGTGCACTGATGAGAATCTGAAGGTTGTATCTAGTAAGTCTGTCAAGGGCTAGGTGATTCATAAAATGCCCTGACACTGACATGTAGGGAACTTTCTAGAATCTGACAGCTCTCTACAAGAAACACAGTTCACATTCTTAAAGAAACCTTCAGCTGACAAGCATCCCAACACAAGTGAAGAGGGACATCCAGTGGCCAATTCCATTATAGGTTTTTAGATAGTCCCCAGGAGATTCAAGCTGCTTTGAAAGTTGTTTGGGGATTTTGCATTTATCTACCGATTCCACAATGTTTAGGTCCATGATCTTTCTAATGCTGTACAGTCATTCTACATACTGCTAGTAAAAATCCAATGATCTAATTTCATAGCAGCAAGCAGATGAGGAGGCTGGGGGTGAGAAGTGCCGTTGTAGGAAGACCTTAAAATTTAAAACAGAAAGACCCAGGAGATATTTACTTAGACATCTAAAGAGATATTTGGAAGCTGTTCTCAATGTGTAATGTGAAAATGAATTAGGAACACATATATTATATTCACAAGTTAAATATAAGTGAAAATTAGACTCTGGTCCACAGAGGTCTCAGATTCTTCTTTAGTTCAAAATTCTTAGACCTACTCTGATAACAGAAGTTTCTGTCCCCCTAATACTTAATAACTTACTTACTGTATTATACTCAGATCATAAAACCATAGATTTCAAAGTAGGTTTAATGAAAGTGTTCATGGGTCATTAACTAGTTACCTCTCCAGTGGAAGCCATCTCACATCGCAGAATGGGGTCAGCATCCCTCAACCGGGGCCAGGAAAACATTGGAGCCTGTCAGAAATAATGGGGAGGAAAAATATGTGAGAGAAAGGTATAAAAGGAATAGGAGAGGATAAATATATTTAGTGAACCATCTCTCACAGGATTCATTTAGGCTATGGTAGACACATAAAAAATCTCTTTGGTCCAAGCATCTGACTTGAAAAATAGCTTTAAAACCCTGTTCCAAGAATTCCTTGAGCTCTTGGCCAAAATCTTGGGTTAAATAATCACAAATTATTTCTGTAAATAGGGCCCCTGTGACCAGTCTAGGCCAGTGTTTCTAATCTGGCCTACACATATTCTTATTGGAGTGATTTCAAACAAAGTCTACTGGGCATTGGTCTCCCCAAACACTGAGTTCAAACACATTTTTTTCTTGGTAGGCCTTTGAAACATTCCTCTTCTTTTTCTGATCATTTGAACTTGCAACAGGCAACCATGCCAGAAATGTCTGTCTGTAAGCTGACTTCTGAGACATTAAACTGTTGTTGACACCTCTTAAAATGCTTTGAAAAACATTCTGCTTGGGAACACTTTTGCCCAGAACTTTCATGTGAACTAGAACATAGATAGGAGTGTTTCTTTTTCATTTATTTTATCAGTGCAATTCACTAAGAACCAAATCCTTATTTCTTGCGTCTCTATCCGTTTGTCTGGTGTGGACCATTCTTCCTTTGATTCTGGTACCCTCCTAAGTTATCCTGGGAGTCCTAGCTAGGGGTCATTCTTAGTCAAGTTATTATACATTTCTGCACTCCATCTTTTCTGTACCCTCATCTATGGACATCTACCCACCTCACTAGTCCTATGTTAAGAATGAGTAGAAATAAGTAATTCTTTTTTAAAAAGTCAAGAATCATATACAATGGTAATTAGGAAGGAAGTAAACTGGAAGATACAGTGCATGTTGAAAAATGAATATCTATCCATCAATATTGTTTTTAGTTGGATATTGTTTCCTATACATATGTATGTGTGTATATTTCTGCGTCTATGAATTAAAAAAACATGAATTGGAAATTTATATAGGGAATATCCAGTGGAAATATTTGTCAGAGTCTTCTACTTGTGGTCTCAAACAACAACAAAAAAAATCCTATGTATTTTTACCCATGTATAATTCTCACTGAAAACTTTAACAATTTATGCTGTATTATAGTCTCCAGGAATAAACTGCCACCCTTCCCTAATATAACAAGTGACATTCCATTGCAACGCACTACAAAATCAAGTCATCCTAAATTATTAAGTTAAATAAGATTAATAAATACTTTTTGATTTGTAGCTTCAACTTATTAAAGCTACCACTGTAAAAGTCAGAAGTCAGAGTCTCAGCTATAACACAGTTATGTTTGAGATCACTAGTACCTATAGGAATGGAAATCGTTTGAAGGCATCCAAAATATGTAAATGTTGCATAAATACATCACACAATATAAATTGATTCTGTTGTATGTTTTTTCTAAAATATTCAAACGTATTTATATGGTATCTCACTAATCCTCATGCTAGCCCCGTGAAGTAGTTAAAGGTCATAAATATACATACTCTGTGCATGGACATACTGAGGCAGCTGGAGGAGCACAATGGTTTTATTATTAAGGTATTATGAGAAATATACATACATATTGGAAATCAGTGAGCAAATCTTAAACCTTTTTGGTCAACCCTCATAAAGATGCCATGAGTTTCATTACCTTCATGGCACCACCATGAATGGTAACTGCTATTTCAACTTTGCAAGTGGAAAAATCGTGCTGCTGAATAAAATAAGAATGAAGCAAGGTGGCCAAGGTAGGCTAAAATTTAACCGACACCACAGGGTAACACTTTTACAAGATCCAGGCATTCCTGACATCTTGGCATAATTCAAAAGGGGCACAATTCAAGCCTTATCCTAACAAAGTATGTCCAGAATTTCTGTTTACCAACTAAACTGACACCACCATGGATCAGCTGCATTAACATCGTTCATAATTTACTCAGCTAGTTGGTTTTGAAGTTATGTAATTCTAAATGATTTTTTTGTTATTTTTGAAAGAGATGAAAGTTCATATAAAGTTAACCTGTTACCTGTGTGCACTACTCAAAGGAAACATCAAAAATCCGTAGTCCAGCACTTTAGTTAAAAGGTTTATAAAGTAACTTAAAAAAAAATGTTTTTTTAATTTATTTATTCATGCGAGACACAGAGAGAGAAAGAGAGGGGGGCAGAGACACAGGCAGAGGGAGAAGCAGGATCCATGCAGGGAGCCTGATGTGGGATCTCGGGCCTCCAGGATCACGCCCTGGGCTGAAGGCAGCACTAAACTGCTAAACCACCGGGGTGGCCTTTTTTTTACTTTTTTAAAAAGTTTTTCTAAGTAAGCTCTACACCAAACATGGGGCTTGAACTCATGACCCCCAGATCAAGAGTCACATTCTCTACCACTGACTGAGCTAGGCAGGTACCCCTCAAAATTATTTTTGATGAAAAATTATTCCTTTAATTTCCTTGAAACTTAAAAAAAATGGCTAATAGATTTTTTTTAATGTTACCTTAATTGCAACATAGTCAGCAGGAATTATGGGATGGTCCAATGTGGGAAGAGGTTTCTCATCAATGCTCTCTCCAATCATCACCTTGGTGGCCACATCAATGAAGTCTACCCCCAGTGTCTTGGAAACAAAGGGGAAGGATCGAGAAGCTCTCAGGTTACACTCAATCACCTGGAGAGATAACAAAATCAAAAAAAAAAGACAAAAGATGGTGAGAGCAAAATGACAACATATTAATATCCTCCCTTTCCTGGGGGTCTAGCTGTTTTTCCCCAGGACTGGCTCTTTTGCTGGCGTCTTGCTTCCCCTCCCACTGCTTACACATTTGCTAACCAGTTTCTTATTAGTCAGTATTGTTGAATTCTGACTTTTTTCCATCCATTTCCCACAATTTCATCCCCAAACACTGCTGATAGATCTTAATGCAGAACTCAGACAATGCCACATCCCTACTGAAAAACCTTCAGTGGGTTTCCACTGGCCATCAGATTAAAGTCTAGTCCTTTAAGGCTTTCTATTCTCTTGTCTCAATATGTCTATGTTATCTTATACCGTTTCCCTGATCCCAATTTTACTTTCCAAGTTTACCTTCCACTATTTCCCTAGAAAAATGATCTTGCTAAACTGAATTGGTCATTAACTCCTAAAATATGCCAAATTTTCTCTTAGATGTTCTATGTAAATACAATGTCCTCTCTCCCTTCCTTTACTTGTCAAAATTCCAGTCATTCCTAAGACCCAGCTTAAAATTCAGAATCTCCCTTGAAAGCCACCCACCAGTATATAGTACTCAAGTACGTGTTCAGGCACACACATGTGCATGTATGTGTGTACACACACACAGAGACACAGACTAGCAGATATGCTCTCTCTGTTCTATGACTCCAATACGATGTATTTGTACATTCCGTCCAGCAGCTATTATACTCTAACGTATGTTATAGGTATCTACCAAGTCATCTTCCCAGTCCTCACCAAATTGAATCTCTTTGAGAGCGAAGATTGTTGTGTATACATCTTTATTGCCACCATATGATTTCACATAGTAGATGCTGAACCAATACTAATTACTGATTGGTTACATTAAATAGACTCAATTAATTAAGACTAGTCTACTTGATTTAACAATTTTTTGTATATAAATAGTATCTAAAACTTCAGTGTATACAATTTATGATTATTCAACATATTCAGATTACTTTATGATAGTCACTGTGTCCATCTGTACTATACCAGGTGGCAGACAGTGATCCTCTTTCCAGTGGATCAGAGAGCTTTGCAGAACTATGACTGATATATTAGTGTCACCAAGGGCCTCTGCCTTCAAACAAGGCAGGCTTTCTATGCTGTACAACAACCTACCCTCAGACATGAACAGCTGTAGGAGTTTCAGCTGCTCTGTCTGTGCTCACAGAGAAGATCACCAGAAAGACACAAATCAACATAACCGAACACAGCAATGCTGTCCTCTCAAGCACCTTGACATTTCTTACCAAGACATCATTTCCTTTGACAAGAAACTGGACGTTGAATGGGCCGGAGATGGCAAAAGCCTTTGCAATCTTTCGGGTAGCATCTTTCACCTAGATCAAAAGGACAAAGATATAGTGCTAAAGAGCATACCTTGGTTAGAAAACACAAAGAAAACACCTATTACTTAGATTTCTTTAATTTCTCTTTACAGAGAACTACACTTCCATAATAATAGCAGTCATAATGGCAATAATAATAATAATAATAATAGAAGCCACTAGTAGGCATCTACCAACAAAATAATAATATGTACTAAGTATTCACAATAGACTAGCAAAGAAAAGAACAAATAATTTTACACAATTACTTTTCTGCCAAACGTCCCTATCTATCTGCCTCTGTATATACTGGTTTTACTTTGAGGACTAAATGGAATTCTTTCAGTCTAGTTGCTTCAGCATCAGAAACTCCAGTCCAAACTTCCTGTCAGTCTCATGACCTACCTGCTGAGAAGAGCAGGCCCTGATATTACCTGGCACTGCAAAGAGACCAGAAAGATTTCTTTGATGTGTTTTTCTGCTGCCCTGGACTCTACATGGGTAGATATTATTGTCAGAAAGAAATTATATTTCCTTGCAGGGAGGCTCTGCATGTCACATATACAAATCCTTATATCCAACCAGAGCCAGAAGGTATCCGTGCAATGAGGGGCCACGGACAGCAAGAAACCAGAGCTCCTCATTCTTATTTTATAAGAGTGATTCAGCAACTTAACTGGTTGTAAAAGGCAGTAGAGTCCATGGCACATCAAACTCTGCAAGGTTTGGAAAAATCTGAGTTCTTGACATTATTTGTACTGATATGATAAACTAAAACACGCTTGAAATCCAGGGATGTTGTTCACTTAGGCAGCTGGTGTAATGATCTTCAGAATCCAGCCCAATGTCCAGTTAGCCAGACAGTCCTACCTAGATTCTGATGGCAGGATATTGGTAAGGCTCACCAAAAAAGCCAAGCCTGACCTAACATACCTAAAGAGTAAAGGAACATTAACATGAATTATTTAAGATGATGGTCTCTGAGACCACCTAGCAGTGCATATTGAGTACTGGGGCATCACTCTCGGGAAGATCTTTAAAGCAATGGCTCCAAAGAAGAGGTTGAAAGCAACATATTAGGATGTGCTGGTTTGAGATGAGGGTAAGGGTGAGAGTGAAAACTATAGGTTCCAGAAGGTTCCTACGTGACTGCTGCACACCTGCTTCTAATTGAGAAGCATAGCTTTCAATGCAGCTCACTTGAGTGGCTCCCAAACATTAGAATCATCTGCAGCAGTGTTCTTCAAAGGGGGGTCCCCAGACCAACACCAATAACAACAGAATCACTGGGGGACTTGTTAAAAATACAAATTTGAGGGCGCTGCTCAGAATTACTAAATCAGAAGCTGGGGATAGAGTCCAGCAATCTGTATATTAGCAAGTTCCCTAGTTTGTTATGGCAACCTGAGGTTCTGTACTGAGGTTCAAGAACCACCACGCTCGCATACAGCCAAGTGGGCTCAAAAGGGCAGGAAGGAAATCGTTATCTCTAAAATACCCAGCAGACGCAGAGCAAGAAAGTTCACCTCATACTTACATTTCACTTGAGCTATGACCTACATTGGTACCTAGTTAAAAATATAGATATATATATATTTTTTTTGCTTTTTCCCCTTTCACTTTTATTGATAAATGATGACCTTTTCAATGGCTCCTTGGCTGATGGTTTGTGTGGGCAGCATCAGAGTAGCATCTCCTGAGTGAACACCTGCATCTTCCACATGTTCAGAAATGGCATGGGAGATAACCTGGCCAAAAGAAGATTTTAGAAAGAGTTGTCAGGCACCTACTTCAATGAAGCTATGCTTCCCTGTCCTGTCTCTTTCCCTGCCCCAATTCTAACAGATGCCTGGAACACTGTCAAGTTACTTTGTGCAGTCCTCGATGAGAGGAGTACAAAGAGCTGTGCAGGCATGTAGACTTCACCATCTCCCTGCGCAGTGACAGACTGCCTCTGGGGCAGCAGACAATGGCTGCACTGACCTCCCTCCTCCATTGATTAGAATGGGGACAAATCATAGGAAAAGAGAACAACTGAACTATGTTGACTTTTAGGAATGAATAGGAAACTAAAGCATTTGGGAGACACCAGAGCAATCTTTATCTTTTCCTTCCAGGTTAGGTTTTAGACACTGGAAAAGAAAAGTTAGGAGGGGGTAATGCCTAGCAAGGGGTATGTATAACTTAGGTGGACCAGAGAGAAGACTTAAGATCCAGAGCAAGAAATTTTTAAATTGAAATTTGAGAAAGAAAGGAAGCAAGAATAACATATCTTTCTCTTCTCTTACAGGTAAAGAAACTAAGGCAAGATAAGAAGAAATAACCCAAGTGCATGTGACTACTGTATGGCCAAGTCAGATTTGAAACCCTTACCTGTCACATTCCAAAGTTTATGGTCTCAATCATCATAACCTGAATGTTAACAGTATGTGTGTCGTTGGGAAATAAAAAGCTCACAGTGGGGGAGAATAATTGGGTAACCGTAAAAGACTTAAACAAATTACAGAGATGATTTGTTTATCAGATTTATAAATGGCTTAAAGCAGAGTGACATTTGAGTCTCCTGCTGTCACTTATGAGCTCTGTGACCTGGGCAAGATATTTTATCTATCCAGCCGTGGTTTCTGGTAAGGCAGTACTAACAATGGTATCTTTGTTTGTAAGGATAAAAGAGAACACATACCCAATGTCTGACCCAATATTTAGTGCATAGTAAATGCTCAAATTTGTCTAGGAATGGGGAGGCAATACTCCCACTGAGCTCTGAAAAAATATCATAATATAGTTGAAGTACTATGTCCATTTCTGAGTGTGACTATTTAAAAATTATGTGAATAACCTGGAACATTTCCAAAAGAAGGAGTCCAGGATGATAAGCAATGTAGATTTCTGAGAGAAGCTTAGATTAAGAGCATATCCTAGCAAGCTGGAGCCAAATCAGGCCAACGGACAGGCATTATATAAAAAACCCACAAATGTCTCTAGGCCAGTCTTACATTCTCCACTTTGACATTGGTATGATCACATCCCTCTCATTTTATACCTCAGTCTCAAATACTTAAAATGTTGAAAAGGAAGAAAGATTAAACATATGCTCTACAATTCTGGAGGCCAGAAGGTGAGGAATGAAAAAATTCTAGGGAAACAGACTTTATTTCAAAAGAAGGAATAAATGAGATATCCATATATCTCTGACATCTTTCAACCTGACAACTTTCTGTGCTGTCTGTAACCAAAGTTGTTAAACAAAAAACAGGTGACAACTTTCTGGGCATGAAAATTCTCATCCTTCAGGATGTGGGGTTGAAATAAGTGATTTCTAAGGGTACTTAAACTCAGGATGATATGACTCTAGTAAAAAGTCATCACTGCTCTGTGTGTGTGTGTGTGTGTGTGTGTGTGTGTGTGTACATATATAAAGACTACTTTGAACTATTAATCTGGAAGCCAAAAAGCTAAAAAGATTAAACATTTTCAGTAGTGTTTTAAAGTATCTACCAAGTAGAAAATGAAGGACGATTTTTAAAATTTTTCATTAAAGCAAATAAAATGACATGGACTCTCTAAAACATAACTTCTTATATTTCAAGATAAATCATAAATGCCTTATTAGTACAACTAGAAAACTAAAGGAAAGTACTCTTCACATTTTCATTTTTCCCTCAAGTTGGAAGCATCGTTGTACTAGCAATACAAGATGTGATGTGGTGAGCTAATTTTATGTTATTATCCTTATCCACCCTACTCTGTTTAGTTTTGTCTTTATTAATGCAATAAAAAGGTGGAGGCTGGGAAATCAAGAGAGGAGAAAAACTAGGGATTCAATTAGGAACTTCAGAAAGAAAAGTATTGGATGTTTTTATAATACCCATTGAAACATAAAAGGAAACCCACAGACAAAAGAAAATGAGAGAGAAAAGTCTATTCAAAAAGAATGATGAGTACAGGACGATAATTAATTTTGAATATCATCAAAGAGAAATTCTAACAGTATGAAACACAGGATATATGATGCCCATGACACATCAACTAAATTGTCAGTGAATTTGAAAATTTTTTTGCACTGAGCAACTCATCCACTATTTTTAGAGACCTGTTTTATAGAAATCATGACCTTTAATCTGTGTTGTTTCAAAGAACAACAACAAAAAAGAAACTTGATGGGATGGCAGGGATCTGGGATCTGGTGATAAAGCACTTACTCTTCCATCTTTGCCAACAGCATCCATTTCTACTTCCCGGGCCCCTTCGATAAATTTTGTCAGCACCACTGGGTGTTCCTGTCATCAAGGAAAACACAAGGGCAGACATTGTGTGTACAGTGTCAAATAAAAATTGTATATTTAAGTAAATCCCAGGGTAATACTTGTAAAGATCTTAATGCTAAACACACTACACAGACTCATTAGCCATTTTTTTCTTTCATTTGGTAAAAACAAGGTCATGCTCTGCTTTCCATGAGGCAGAAGGTCTTTCTTCAATTGTGAGTACTCCGTCAATTGAACATCAGTGCTGAAATTTCAAATATAGACATTTCAGTGAGTGAGAGGAAAGAGGGGGCTATGGAGAGGGCTGAATGGGGGGCCCTTTATCTGTTCCCAGAGTCATGACCATCTCTCTATTTTATTTGTTTACAATTATATATTTTTCTTGGTTCAAGTTCTTTTTCTCTTCTTACATTCATCTTTCCAAGCACTGCAATTTCCTAAATCAGTTCTCTCCAGGAGATTGTGAAAGAATTTAGGGGGAGAATCTCATTTTGTTCCAGTTTGGTTAGGTCAAAGATGGAATCCATTACTTGGAGTTGACATGCCTTAATCCACTTCTAAAGCATGGTGTTTGCGTGCCTCTCTTCCCCAAATGCACTCCACCGTCTCTCCTTAGCTCCTTCTTTCAAATGTCAACTCATGCTTCAAGGCCTGGCTTAAATGCTACCTCCCTAAGCCTTCTCCAAACATCTCCTTTTCTGAACAAGTCCCTCTTGGTCACTATCATGGAGTTCATTTCATGCATATGTGTTCAATTTAATATATCTTATCTCCTTTAATAGAATCCTTGAAGTAGAAAGGAATTTTGTGGAAAATTCAAAAGAACCAATATCTTCTGCCATAAATAAGCTTCTCTCTTCTATTAAATGTGACAAATTTCCATACTTTCTTTTCTTCAAAAGCCCATTGGACATGCAACTGTTTATTAGTCAAGAAAAAAAAAAGATTCCATCTCTGTTCCATCTTCTTTAAATATTTGATGCTTACTGCAGCAGGCTTACTGGAGCTGTACTGAGACCTCTATGGGATTTTCCCCCTATATTCTGATGATAATAGCATAACTTCAAAAAAAAAAAAAAAAAGATAAAGTTTACCAGCTGTCTTAGCTTCTCTAGCCAACTCTGAGACAGAGATTCTTGTTCAAGTGATTTATAAAGAGAGTCAGAAAAACAGGATGGGGCAGCAGGAAAAAGCTAGTACATCCATGGTCTCAGTGGAAATTGGACTTGGCCTTACCCTACAGGGGGGCTCTAGAGGGTGAATTGCAACACAGAGGAAGTCCCACTTGGAGGCAAAGGTCAATTGCTATCTAGCATTTTAAGGGCGGTGCTGAGGTGACAGATCTTGCCTCCTTGTTGATGAAGCTTCCATATGACTGAGAATTACTCAGAGAAGAGGCACAAGCTGGTAAGTGTTATCAGCAATCACTACAGTTAGGGACAGGTGCTTCCACAGGTAAAGGGATCTGAGTGGGGCAATGACACAGCATCTACCATGCTGGGCATTTGAACAAATCTCTAAAATAGTCCTGGCTATAATGAGAAAGAAGATTTCTTAATAAATTTCAATCTTTCTGCAGCATTATAAATTGTTGGCCTTCTGAAGACACTTTCTTCCTTTGATATCTATAAACTACCTTTCCTTCCTTGTTAGGCTCCTTCATGGTTCTTTTTTCTCTATTTAGCCCTTACATGTGTATCCCTCTTGTCTCTCTTAGTCATTCCTCTTCCTCTATGCTCTCTTCTTGATGATCACTTCCATTCTCAAATCTTTGACTAAACCAATACACTACTTAATTCCAAAATTTTATGTACATCTCTAGAGGTAGCCATGACCTTGTATAACCCACTGCTTTTGAAGCATCTCCACTCGGATTCCTCACAGGCACCTTAAAGCAAAGGTCAAAAAATAAAGTATATGATTTCCTTCCCTAAAATTTCTCCTTCTCCAGTATTCCCGATTTTAATAAGTGGTACCACCATCCATCCAGCTGTCCAAGGCACCAGCTCAGGAGTCATCCTTTTCAGATACTCTTTTACCTTCTACCTCCATGCACTCCCTAATTGCCTTCTATGAACATTCTCAATACTTCTAGAATATGTGTACTTAGCTTTTATCTTTACTATCTTTACTCTGCTCCAAGGTGCTGTCATCTCTACCCTGAGCTCTGGCAAGAGCCCCTAACCTTTTTCCATGAATGCAGTCTGGCCCCAAACTCATTATAATGGACATAGTTCTCTTTATCTGTTCCCTGCCTACTCTATCTACTCCTCCCCCATGCGCAGTGTGCTAGCCACATAACTAAATACTTTATCAGTTTCTAGAAACTCCATGCTATCTGTCAGCTTTGAACCTTTACCTGTGCTGTCCTTTCTTCCTACTCACACCCACAATGTAAACCTTTCAACCAGTTAATTCTAAATCAACCATTTTAAATTAATTTTAAAAAGCCCTTCTTTAGGGGTGCATTCCAATGCATGTACACTCACCCTCAGCATTCTGTGTTTTCTTATTGCAATGCTCATTATATATTATTGTAATTATTTGAAGCCTGATGTCCCTAGCAAAGAGAGTCCTCTGTGAGAGCAGACTGTATCTCTCTTTGTATGAGTGTGGCCCCTGATACTGAGAACAATGCCATTATATAGCAGGTGCTAAACATGAGTGAATACATAAATAGATGAATGATTGATGGGAGTTGATTTTATTCTAGATTCACCGATTGGGGTATACCAGATTTTGCTATAGTTTGAAGGGGAGAATTGAATCAGAATGCACTCAGTCAGGACATCCCCATTATAAACCTTTGGTCCAGTAGGGATTCTTTCTATATGCTAGCAGAAAAAATAGTTTTAAAACTATTCTATGAGTAGAGGCCCTGTGAGATGCAGTGTCCCAGGCAGAAAAGAGAGGAGACCTGCCTCCTCATTTACATGAGCCCAGCTGGGTCTAACTACTGGCTTCTCAAAAAGGAAGAAGACAGTGTCTTGCTCCAGTGCACATTAATGAAAACAGGCCCACTGGAGAGATTCCCTCCTCAGCTATCTGACTTTCATACAGAAGTGAATTCAAAATCTACTTGGTTTTCTTTTTTTGCATTCTTTGTCTTTCTCACCCTCTATCTTTATCTACTCTCTTCACTGACCTGATGTCCTTGGGGAGTAACCACCATACAGAAGGGATGTCTGGATTCATGAGCAGGAACAGTCCATGCTCTTTCTTTGAACTGCTTCTGACTTCACTCTTCAGCTCCCTCCAATTCCACTTGCCTAACATCAAACTCCTCTCTATGAATTGTGCTCTCTCTCTCTCTCTCTTAAAAAAAAAAAAAAAAAAAAAAAACCAACAAGCTTTTGAAAGCTTTTAAAAGGAAAACATTACTTTCATCCTTTACAGTACAAGGTCTACAGATCAATAACCCCACTGGGTAAATCCTAAATGGATCACACTGAGGCTATAAGGGAGAAAGTAAAAACTGAGGGCAAGGGAGGAAGGCAGTTGAATCACCAAAAAATTATAAACATTTTTATTAATTGACAAATGGAATGTCCAAAGTGAAAAAAAAAATCAATATGTGAGCAAAGGAGTTTACTATTAAAATTGCAGGGCTGACTAAGGCAAAGTTTCTTCAAGTGTGAGAATTGGAAACCAGGAAAGCTCTCACTGATACATGATTAGCTTGGTTGGGTAGTCCTTGAGGCTAGGAACCCAGTGATAACTTGATCAACATCTAAGTTATGAACAGACAAGGATGCTTATCCAGTATCACTCACTCCTGGAGTCTAACACCAGATAAATGTTGTGATCAGTATGCACTGGTCTTCTTCTTCCACTAACCCTAAGGATCTAAACACAATTAAATGCATTTGACTTTTCTTATCCCCACATATAGGAGACTACTGGGTGGTGAAAAAAAAGGGAAAACCATCTTAACATGGTGTGAAAAGAAAGACATATGAAATAAAGTAGAAATTAACAAAAGTAAAAGTCACCAAGAAGAAATCAGACACTACCTGAGACACTCTAGTGGCCTCCTCTAGGAATTTTTTCATTTCATCCTCGGAGAATACCACGTTCATGGCTGACCCACTGGAAAGGAGAGAAGGACAGGTAAGTTTCTTTCACGACTTTGGGAACAAAGCATGCTAGACTTGATTGCTTCTCAGAACAGTTCCAGGCAATCTCTGTTTCAGTCTGGACTAAGAAGATGCTTTTTCCCAAATTGAGTCATTACTCCATTTAATCACCAGAACAATCAACTAAAGTAAAGAGTCACCCAAGTTGAGGGTGAGAGCTGTGATAATGTCCAAAGAGAACCATGTAGCTGTAGAAATAGGCGTATCCCAAAGTATCCTTTCAGAATTGATGTTTTCACTCTGCTGGTTCCACGTAATTCTTAAACCTTTACAAGATTCATCCTAGGATCTAGCTATTCCTTTTTTTGTTATTGTTAAAAGATTTATCTATTTATTTGAGAGAGAGAGAAAGAGGGAGAGAGCATGCAGGGAGGGGCAGAGGGAGAGACTCAAGCAGACTCCATGCTGAGCTTGGAGCCTGACACGGGGCTCTATCTCATAAGCCTGAGATCTTGACCTGAGCCAAAACCAAGAGTCAGATGCTTTACCGACTCAGCCACCCAGGCACCCTAGGATCTAGCTAATTTTACCCTGCTTCTTCGGAGGTCATTGACAATGGCTGATCTTAACCCACAGGTCTATCACCAAAAAAGGTCATTCTACTACCAACCAGCTTACAAAAGAATACAATTGTTAGTAACATTTGCAAATATAATGTACAGTATCTGACTGTAAGGAATTCAACTATATCCTTCTTACTAATTATGTGAGAAAGAATGCTTATGTCAATTTATGCTGAATTTGGGTATTTTCAAAGTGTAATAGGAAGAGAAGAAAGATGGAGGAAAGAGGAAGGAAAAATATGGAAGAAAAATACTACTTTCCAGTTCTTTTTAAAAAGTAGCATTTTCTTGGGGTGCCTAGGTGGCTCAGTGGTTGAGCATTTGCCTTTGGCTCAGATAGTGATCTCAGGGTCCTGGGATTGAGTCCAGCATCGAGCTCCCCACAGGGAACCTGCTTCTCCCTCTGCCTATGTCTCTGCCTCTCATGAATAAATAAATAAAATATATTTTTTTTAAAGTAGCATTTTCTTTACCTTTTCTACTCTATTGCAAATTTTTGCACAAAGAGCTTTTAATTTCCATCTACTCAAGACAGGAAGGCTAAGGCAATAACATTGATAATTCACAGGATAGAAATCTGTCCTAAAGAGACAGATTGCAGAGATGAGAAAGGAAGCACAATACTCAAAGCTGCTTTCTGCAACCCTCCCCTAAATGTCTGTGTGTTGCTTAAATTAACTTACATTAATACCTCAAAAAAGTATTATTTGACTGAGATTTACACAAAATGTCATTTAAATAAAAAGAAAAGCTTTCCACCTCATTTCAAATTTTTCATTATTTTAAAGGATCCCATCTCAAATTCCATTTACACTTTCAAATTGTGCACAGCAAATTGTGTTTCTCTTATTATCCCCTGTTCAGTGAAGTCGATCCTTACATGTGGTAACATCTGAAGAGAGTAAGTGATAATTCACAACTTCTCTTTTGATGATAGAACTTCGTTTCAAAGTTTAATATAAAAGATCCTCACTGTCCCTGTCCCTCACCATTACAATTCATCTCCCAAAAAAAAAAAAAATGTGATCTCAAAACTCAAAAATTCAAACTAGAGGCCCCATCAGAAGGTGCTGACAATAGTCAGAGATAAGCTGCCAAGTCTGCTGATGAGAAAACAGGTACTGGGGAGAAAAATCCCAAGTTTGATTTGTTTTGGTTTATGCTTTTGGGTTTTTTTTTAATTGTTCTCTTCTCTAATGTAAAACTATCCTCCCTCAGTCTGGCAAGGAGATGCCCTACGCTATGCTTCTAAGATGTAGGACTGTAGACTTATTGCCACCCTCTGACAGAAAAGCAGTACGCTGAAGGACCACGCATACATCCTCTATCTGCCATGTTGACTTGGGGTTTGTGGATGGATTTACAAGTTACTACACAACAAAGCCAAATGCTATTAGCATACAGCACATAGTTCTGCATCTCCTAATTTTGAAATCATTACTTTGGGAAAACAATATATTACCTCAAAACATAGGAAGGTCTCAACAAGCAGGGGTAGCCCACGGAGCTTGCAAATTCCAGAGCTTCATTCTAATGAATGGAAACAACAACAAAAAAGTGCATGAATAGTTTAAAATACTCAATAGAACTGCAGAAAGGCATCTTTAGGACAAATGGTAACACAATTCTTTCCACCCTTCCTCTCAAAAGACACCATTAAAATGTAAATTGGACATTGAAATACATAAAATTCCTGGTTTCTAATTGTAAATCTCAATCATGCTCAAAACTAGTTTGAATGTTTTTCATTGTCCGAATCTTAATGAGAATAGTCTCACCAACTTATAACCAGCATTCAACTGCAGTCACGGAAATATACCAACTTTAAAGTAAAGTCACCAGGCACAAGAGCCTTCTCTCTGCTCTGCAGTTAGCATCTGCAGTTGTTAACATTCAGGTTACAACTCTTCAAAAGTGACCATTAAAAACAGATTTGTGTTTCTCTCCTTACCAAAGTGTTAACAGCTTTCCAGGGTGCCTGAGCCACCTTCAGCTCATCCAAGACAGCTGAGAAGATGGAGCGATCCTCAGCCCTGTCGATCTGCAGAGGGCTTGTGCCCATGATCTTGACACCATTCTTGTACAGAGGGACTGCCAGGTTGTTTGGAATCTGACCCCCAACGGAGATGATGCAGCCACCACATGCCTGGAAAAAACGCCCATGACATTGGCCACTGAGGTCACATGATGAATGAACCATTGCCTTCGTTTCCATACTGAAAATGTTTAACAAAGTGTTGGGAGCATTTCATTTCTCCCATCAATGGAGAGTGTCAAATGATGTCACAAGGAGATAAATAAACTTAATTCTTTCCAGGCACTTACAAAAAATCTGTGTGCGACTTCCATACAACTACGTATCATCACCGTGTCAGACTTTCATACAACCGCACATGAATGTGTGACATTTACATGCATGACAATTAGAGAAAGGAAATAAAGACAATTAATATTTTCGCCACGAACTCTACTACCATCAAGTGCTCCTTGGACTACTGTTGTAATTTCCTAAAGGGACATAGATCTCCCCTTCTAAAGCTCGCCTCTCCTGTTCCTTCTACCCCAGCCCTTCATATTCAGATCAATCATCCTACAAAATTGCTTCACCAAGTTACTCCTATACTTGAGTTCTCCAAAGTTTCCTTATGCCTGAAGGACAAAGTGTAGTCTCATGACCATCAATGTTAAATGAAGAGTCTCCAGCCTTATCTGTCACCATTCTCAGCACCAAGAAAGATCTCCTGCGTGGGGTGTCCCCAACTATGTGCATGCCTGTTAGCAAGCCCTCTGCCCTCATTAACCTTCCCGTACCTTTGCTGCCTCTCTTTTTGTCCCCTCTCCCTTAACCAAACTCCACCACCCCTACACAAAAGTCCAGTCTCAATCCTACCTCCCATTTTTACCTCTTCTCTCCTTTACGGCTACCTTAGCACTTGTCTACAATACCCAATAACTGATCCTCGTTCCTGTTTCCTTACTATTTGCCTTAAAAGCAGTGTCTGAATCTTTAACCTTAATCTCCTATTAATAGTCAAAACTTCCAGATTTAAAAAAAAAAAGAAGTTCCTTCTGATGTTCAGTCTTCGTGTCTGTACAATTAGAATAATAATATCGGTCTGCTTCACAAGGTCACTTTATAAGTTAAATAAGAAAAAAAACATTAAAAACCTTACACACGGTAAGTGCATAAATAAGACATTGTTATTAATATTAGAAAATATTATTATATCTGATAGGCCATTGATCTTGAAATAATTTGTATTTGCCTTAATAACCTACTAATGCATATCAGAAGTGCTTAAGTAATAGATATGTACCAAATATATTTTATCATTATTTGAAATAATTCTGAAATAGTCTTAAAAGGGATAAAGCTAATTTCTCTTTGATGAGAGAAATTATAGTACTGCCTAAGCAAACACCCTACAATTGAGTGCTTAAATGCACTGTAAACAGTATGGAAAACAATAATCCACAGTTCTGCATATTTATAAGTGCACCTACGCTCCTTTTATCATTTTTTATGTTCAATATACATCTCTGCAAAACCTTTAAGAAGATTTACTCTGTGTGCTGTAATGATGTTTTTATTTGCTTATTATTTTTAGTTTATTAGCAGAGTTAATATTTTAGAGGCTTAAAAACTAATTTTTCAATTAAATGCATACAAAAATTTCTTATGTGAAACCCTTCAAAGTAATTTCTAAAAGAGAAGTATTAAAAGAGAAGTATGAACCCATAAGTAAAAATAGGGGTCCATTGCACTAAATAGGAGCTCAAAGTTGAGTGAAAAGTCTTTGATTAATAAATACACTAACACTTTTTGAAATGCTCTATGAAATTGATTTTTATTTTTCAACAAATTAGCAACTTTCAAAACAGTAATAGCATAAGAAGCTGCTATTCATTAAGAATATTACTATTTGCCCTAGACCATCTGTTTTGACCTTTACCATATCCCTCTGAAGCAGTTATTACTCTCCCCATTTTACAGCTAAAGAAACTGAGGCTCAGTGAAGATGAAAATGATTTGCCCATATTTCTTACCTAGCAAATACAAAGCCAGTTCTAGAACTCCATTCTACACACTATAAAGCAGCTATGTTTAACTAATAAACCAAATATTTGAATCTCAAGCTATCTCTATTTTTCTGCTTGGTTTCAAAGGTGATTAATGTTAGAGGACACAAGGAGAGCTATTTCTAAAACATTCTTTTTGAAAAGTAGTAGAAAAACTTCCTCTGCAAAATCCCATTCTCATCATTGACTACATGTACAAATAAAGATCATCACTGGAAACACAAATACATCTACAGGATGTTTTAGAGTAATGGTTGAAGGTGTAGTCG
Organism: Canis lupus baileyi; assembly: GCF_048164855.1. Taxonomy (NCBI): domain Eukaryota; kingdom Metazoa; phylum Chordata; class Mammalia; order Carnivora; family Canidae; genus Canis; species Canis lupus. Next base: position 12,531,735 of record NC_132873.1, read on the forward strand.
TAGGTTTTGTCCTCACAGCAAAAATAAGTCAGTACAAGAGAACATATTTGTAGGATGAAGTTAATATAGGACAGCTTTGTAAAAGAATTTCATCTCAAATTGGCCCCAACACTAGCACAGAACTACCAGGGACTTAGGAAAAAGAACTTGGTATCCCACATGGGTAAATTATCATTAATTCCATCAGGGTCCCAAAGTTTCATTGATCTTACCTGGATTTGTTTGTATCTTTTTACTCAGTTTAGTTTCCTTTTTTAAAAAAAAAAAAAAAAAAAAAAAAAAACTTGATATCACTAAGCTGAGGTAACACCACACAAGAATATTTCTGAAACGGTATTCAAATGCAATCACACCACAAATGTAGTTTTAGTACTTTGGTTTGTCCTTATTTTTGTGGGCAAATTATGGACAGAATGCAAGGGAGAAAATTTATTTTACTAATATAAATAGCATTTAATTCATTGAAAGATGGCCCAGATTTTTGTAATTTTGTGTATTATCTCTAACTTACAAAACTCTACTCTTTGTACATCTGTCTTTGAGACTGATTTATTATCTTTACCATCCCTTATTATCTTAGTAGTTCACATTTTAATAAAACACTTTAATTTTCAACACTTCAGGTAGACCTTTAAGATTATATTTAACTATAGTTAAATCAAATGCTAGGAATGAAATTCAATTCTAGTTTAGAGTCATACATTCTTTAATGGGTTTTGTCTATCATTAATGAATGTTTATCATTCATTCATTTAACTCAAATTGTGTTACAGAGTGCCAAAAATTCAATTCTAGTTTAGAGTCATACATTCTTTAATGGGTTTTGTCTATCATTAATGAATGTTTATCATTCATTCATTTAACTCAAATTGTGTTACAGAGTGCCACTGTATACATATATATACATATAGCATTAGGTATTAAAAATAGAACAATTATATCATTAATCAGAGTACATTTTAAGGGGTATGATCCAGTAAATTATTCATTGCAGAAGCAAGAAAAATTAAGGATTCCAACCAGATAGGGACATCATGAGGTGTCAGGTATATTGCCTGGCGTTCTCAGATTCAATCTGGTTTTTAATGAACAAATTAAAAAAAATAATAAATGGGTCTTATCTGGGACTGAGATATAGAAGAAAATTAATGTTCATTTACATAACTTTTCAAACCATGACTCTCCAAAGAAAAAAAGGAGAATGTGAAGTTAAGACAGGAACTGTGAGTCTTTTTTTCTTTTTTAAAGATTTATTTATTTATATAGAAAGAGACCGTGCAAGCAAGTGGGGGGAGTGGCAGAGAGAGAGAGAATTCCAAGCAGGCTCCCCACTGAGCACAGAGCCCAACCCAGGGCTCCATCTCCAGACCCTGAGATCCTGACCAGAGCCAAAATCAAGAGTTGGCCACTTAAATAACTAAGCCACCCAGGCAACCCAGGACCTGTGTGATTCTTATTCATTATTGTAGCCTGTAAAGATTATTGCACAATTCATCCCTAGAAAATAGATTTAATAATAGATCTAATAAAAGAGAAGCACAGTGTTGCAACTTCTATAAATAATGTCATAATTTTCAACTCATATATCTCAAAATAACTTGAGAATATCTCTCCCTTTTAAGAAGCACCCTAAGCAAAATTGTGAACTAGACAAAATATCATCTGTCAAAGCCTCGTAGATAGCAGTCACCACTTCTCATTTTCTTGACTCAACACCAAAATTAAGGGGAAAAAAATCACAATGCAAGTTTCTTCTCAAGGAGTAAGAATCCATGAATGCAATCACAAGGAATAAATGACTTAAGTTTTCTAATGATTGCTCTTTGTAAAGTATAAAAAATGTCTGCAGCCAAAAAAATATATCACTGTAACATTTTCTATTTAAAAAAAATAACAAGCGGGAAGGAGAGTTTAGCACAAGGATTCCTTCTGGGGTGCCTGAGTGCCTTAGTCTGCTAAGCATTTGCCTTTGGTTTAGGTCATGTCCCAGGGTCCTGGGATTGACCTCTGGGTCAGGCTCCCTGCTCAGCAGGGAACCGGCTTCTTCCTCTCCTCCTTGTTCATGCTCTCTCTTGCTATCTTGCCTCTCTCAAATATATAAATAAAATCTTTTTAAAAAGTAATAAGGACACCCTTCACTCCATCTTAGATCAAGACTTCTTTTTTTGTTATTTTAGTAGGCTGCATACCTAACATGAAGCTTGAGATCAAGAGTGAATGCTCTATTAACCAACCCAGTCTGCTTTACTCACACAGCATGTCACTTTTCTGACTCCCCCTTACATTTTTAGAGGTGCATCCTTGTTGCCATGGAAATAGTGTTGGTCCTGAACTAGACCAAGAGACCTAGACAAGGAGAGTCATCATACTTTCTATCAACCTATGTAGCTATGTAGCCTATTGCCATTCTAAAGTGACTCAAATGTGTGTTTTTGAGTAAGTTTAGATGTCTTCCAATTTTCTGCAGATTTACTACTGAATGTTTCAGTGCCTTTAGCATCACCCAAAGATGGATTATGGCAGTCTCCTGGAGGTTGTGAAGGGATACACAACAACCTCATAGAAGGAAATGTACATACATGTGTGTATGATATGTGTATATGTTAAAATAACATTTCCGGTGAGATAGTCTAACAAACACATCAATGGAATATTGTTCTTAAATTCTCCAATATAACATTTAAAAATATCTTAAATAGTAGCACTATAAATGACAATTAACTTCAAAGAAGGGCCAATTTATTTTTTACCATCATACTGAACTCAGTTATTATGAAAGGATCTCATTAATATCCATGTATAACCATATCCAAAGGCAGTTGTAGAAGTTTTTAATCTTTCCTTAAACCATTTCAAGGGGAAATAATTAATTATGTGTAAAATGCCCGCTGTAATTCTTGTAATCCTTGTTAATATTTTTTAAACAACTATGTAATTTTTCATATATTTATGTTATGGGTCCCAGTTCTATTCTAATGTCTTAAAGGTAGGGAACTAGTTTTATGGCTCTCTATCCTGCTAAGCCTGGTATTCAAAAGGTACTCAAGAAATATTTGTAGAATGCATTTGGTTTGAAATGAATCTTTAAAAATTATTAGAAAAATCATGTCAAAAAGGGAAATAAAAAGTATGTATATTCTATCTAGTGGTTTAATTTCATTATATTAAAAGATAAGTGGGCCAGTCCCAAATGGACAACTATAATGATATATCCATACTAAATTTGTCTATTTTTCTTCAGTGGAATAAAATCATCACATGTTCTAGCACTGAACTTTACAATGTGATTTCAGTCACAAATCTCATTATCTTCACAGTGCCTTCACGGAGCACATATATACAATCATCTGGTTCATTAATAACAACAACAACAACAAAGATGAAACAGAATTTAAGAAACTTGAGCAACTCAATGAATTGTAAGTTCAAAACTTGAATTTAAGTACTATGGCCCTAATTCAGTATTTTTTTTTTTGCAAGTGGTCATATTTCATACATAGGGATGATTCTCCATAGTAGCAAATTAACTGTAAACACATCAAAGGACACAACCCCTAGATATCACTCTGAAATCTTCCAGTAGTTATTTTTTTACCTGTAAGATATTTTAACTTGTTCTATAGACATATATATAGTAACCTGTGATCATAGGAATTCACAGTGAAGATATTCTCAATAATATCAGAGGACTGGTAGAAGAATAACTGTCAGAAAAAGCTGTAGAAGTACTGATATCATTCAGAAGGAACTCATCAATCTTAAATTGAAGACTAATGGCTTCATCTGATGGCACAAAAAATTACTGGTCATTTGTGAACAACTGACTTCTCTCCTCTGGGGACCATTCATTATTAAACTACAACAACAAGTGAACTACAGAGATGAGGCTTATTGTATGTCTAGATGATCAATTAAATCATTCTGCAAAGTATTTTGGGGGATTGTCTTGTATAGTTAATCTGTGTCTAGCACAAGTTACCAAGAAGAGTTTTCAATCTTGTTGGAATGCTTAAAAAAAAAAAAAATCACTCTGTGCCAGGACCTCAAGACTCTAAGGCTGGAATAACTTTTTTAGAGTTTCACTACAAAATTAGACAGTGGAAGACACTGGCAGCTCTTTCTCCTACGGGGAATTACAACATTAATATATATATATAATATATATATTATATATATATTACACCTATAAAGTATGCACTGCATATATTTTTCTTCTTTTTCCCCCTTTTTTTCTTTCTTTTTTTTTTTTCTCTTTTTTTACCTCCTGATGGTATATGTCTAGGATCCTCTCCAAAGACAACTCTTCAAAGTACAGTTTGTCACACTCATCAAAGTCTGTGCTCACGGTCTCAGGGTTGCAATTCACCACCACTGTCTTCTTGCCTAGCTGACGCAGTGTGCGGATGCTGGAGACAGCACACCAATCAAATTCTACACTGCTGCCTGCAGAGAGGGTGAGATTGGGAAAGGGGTGGAGAAACGAAGTTACAACACAGAGAGCAGCAGAAAGATATTGCCAGTCAGTCCAGGCAAAGGAAGCTAATGCCCTCTCATTGCAATTTTTAAAACTCTAAAATGTAAATTTCAGATCCATTATGCACACTATATTAATAGTAGGAAAAACAGAGGCTAATTACACAACAATGATATGTTGGCTTGTTTTGTATGCTAAGTTCTGCAATTGGTAATCTCCATATTTAAAACATTCAAATTCAAAGTTAATGGGAGTTAATGTAATGATTTAAAAAACCCCTCATTTATGGAAAAGAACTCAAAGTGAACGTACTGGTCTCAGTACACAAAAATAGCTCAGCTAGTGATCAGAATACTTGAGTTCTTGTTTTAGTTATTCCACTTACTCTGCTGTCTGAGGTCTAAACCCAATGATCCTTGAAGTGCCTTGGAGCTCTGACATATCTTGATTGATTGGAAAATCCTGTCCTTTCCAAGCATATCCTTTTAGCTTGGCAAGGCCACCCCATACAGAGTGAGTGACCTTCTAAAAAGTAATTTGAAGTACAATAATGGCCTAAATACCTCAAAATATCAACTCTACTGGGATGCCACAGAACTGAAAGTTCTGGGATTTGTATTAATCCTTTGCATTAGGATTTTGTCTCCGAAAAATTCTTATCAGAACAATAATTACTCAAAGATAGTAGCATGCTAATTTTCACTATCAATTAAGTATAGACTTATCAGCCTAGCTAGTCTTCCCTGGGTCCTAAGGTAATGCAGAACTGTTACATAAATTAGGTAAAATTTGAATAGGAAGGAAGATAGGTCTAGAGAAGAAAGCAGTAGACCACTTAGCCATGAGATAACTAAAGTGGTAAAGATATAAACACTTACAACCTACTTCAATATTTGACCAAAGATTGCTGAAGTAGCATATCCTGAAGCACTTGGTTAATTGTAAAACCTAAAATAAACTATGTTTAAAGTAACAGAGTAAGACTACATACATTTTAAATTCTGTATTTCATCATTTCCATACTAGAATAACTTGTGAGACTAGATGTTAAATAATATACTCGTTCAGAAATATCATTGTCTGTTTACTATATACTTTGTAACTATAAGTTATTATTACATTGCTATTAAATGTCTAATTTTAAGTGACCAGGTGAGGTGTAACAATTTGTGGTGATAATATTTTAATTAAATCATATAATGCTCTGTCTATGCACAAATGATACAAGCTCTTTGTGTTTGATACTAACAGAAGTCATATATTCATAGATCTCATCTACAAATGTAATTTCTGGTTCATATATGAAGTTCTTGAGCAAATACACATCTTTATGTAAAACTGCCAGATGAGAAAATGTCAAAGTGTGTAATTCATTCCCCAATCTCAGTGAGAGGCTCAATTTAGTTCATGAGGATGAAAACATAAAAGGGGGACACAGTGAAATGGGAGAAGGAGTTAGATTGGAGACCTGCATTTGAGTCCCATTTCTACCATTTAATAGCCATATCAACTGGGGCTTTACCTCTCTGAACCCCCATTTCTTGCAAATAATTTGCAAAATATTTCTTCTAACAGCATCTGTTTTACATCATCCTTGGAATAATTGAGTGAATGTGTACTCTATTCGTGAATATGAAAAGTACTATATAAACTGTAAAGTCCTATGTAAATGTAAGTTACCACTTTACCAATGTGATATGGACCACAGCCCAACACCATCATGCCATGGTCATCAAAATTGATATCATGCTCCTGAGGAGAAGGGAAAAAAAAAAAGACACAAAAGTTATTGTGTGCTCTTCTTCAACCAAATTAAACTCTTTGTCCCATCACTGAGTCTGCCTTTCTCATCCTTCCTCTTATTGATGTGTATCCCCTACTAGTCTCTGAGAACCCGTAAGTATAAATTTATTCATAAAAAAATAAGTTCAGTATCTTTTTAATTAAATAGCCATGAGAACACACCATAATTGTATGTTCATGTAGCTGGTATCCTTATCATATCTTCACTTGTTTGATTTCACCATCTTAAGGCAGTTCTGAAAAGACCGAGTATAGGAAGACATGATCACATCTGACCCACATGATGTATTTTTAATACCAACATTAACAGATAAGCAAAACCACAAAACTTCTATTCCCCCATGTGGACCATTCACTAAATCTAGGGCCTTGTGCATCTAACAATTTGGCAGTGCCCACCTGACCATTGTAGGTGACATACAGGTAGTTTGTTACTGATGGGTACTCTGCAGCCAGTGTATCGATCTGCAAGAGAAAAAAATGAATAAATTGGGATTTTATTCCCTTTGTTGTATTTTTTTCAAGAATAAAGTAAAAATTGTGCTGCAGTCCTTTAATGCCTCTTACTGTCAGATACAAAGACAATGAAACGGTAGGTACAATTCAATTATTTTCTAATTCTGAAAACGAGATTGTGTGAAGAAACAAAGATATGACCTAGTTATCACCTGAGCAATAAAGAACAGTACACACATCCCAGAGCATCACTGATGGATTACAGCAGTACTTCTCATGTCCATAGCAAAATGGTCATATAGTCAACTGGTTACCTGGAAGGTTTACCCAGACAGCTGTCTGAAGCAGCTCAGAGCAGAGCAAAATGACCTGTATGCAAGAAAGTCTTTGGTTTGCAAATTCAGGCATAGGATTTAAGTTACCTATGGCACAGAGCAATAGGATGACACAAATACCTTAAAGCCTGGGGAAGAGGGGAAGGGGACAAGGTCTCATTGAACATATTTGGAAAAAGTAAATCAATTCAGTTCTCAAAGGCCAGGAGCTCAGCTTAGTGAGCAAGAATTCAGGGCCAACAGGGCAAGCGAGTGTAAGGCAGGTGAGAAGGAAGGAAGATAATTGCTGAATGGAATATATTCAGCATCAAGCCTGAGACCAAAGGGTATGTATGTGCCCCTGAGCACACGGAGAAAAGTCAATGATTTTAAAGGACAAAAACCAGCTGGTGGTACTTTAAGCCAAGGCATCCCTCTACATTTCCTCTACTAAAGTCCAAAAAGAAAAAAAAAAAAAAATCACAACGCTACACCTATGAAAGTTCTTGTGTGATTGTCATGCATACTAGATGAGCTCATTATGCCCAACCCTATCACAATGAATACTAAATGAACCATAATGATGGGGCACTTAAAATAAAGTATTACCCTGTAAAAAGTTAGTGCCAAAAGAGATAACCATTCTTTTCAAGAGGTCAGCCACCATGCTAGAGTATTTCAAGTCCTCCTATTACACTGAGGATTTACCTTATCGCAGATATATTTGCACATGGGTCAAAAAAGTAAAGGAGAGGTCATTTTGATTTTTTTTTTTCATTTGAGCAGAGAAAACCATGTACTCACATTTACCTTTATGTCCCAGCACCCCTTCAACCTTTCCCTTTAAAGCTGAAATCAATCCTATGCTGAATAAAATTTGTGGCATCTTGGCCATCGATGGGACCAGTAGAATCACTTTTGAATTCCACCCCTCTTTCTATTGGTAATGGCTCTACATGTTGGGGCCTCTGTTTACCCCTGCAAGGAAAGGGAAATTCCTTTACCTGTTTAACCCAAGGGTGGATGTTTTTCTTTAACCTCAGCTCCCTCGTCTGGGCCTCAGTCAGCCCGAGACATTTTGAAATCTGCTTGTCTGAGAACCCAATCTCCTTTGCCTTTTTCAGGGTTTCTTCTGTAATGGATTCACTAGGATTTAATGAAAAAGAGAGATTCAACTTTAGAACAAACACAGTGAGGACCAGTGAATTCTTCAATTTCAAAAACACCAAAGACTCCTTATTTTCCATCTTCAACATGTTTAGATCTCCTATCTTTTAAAGATGCACAAATAAATAGCCCACTATGTCTTCCAGCCTCTATGAAATCTTTTCATATTTTCAATGTTGACCAAATTGGTTTCCTACTTTCACACCCCTGGCACCTTCTCCTCTCCTTATTTCCTGAAAAATGGCTTCTGTGTTTACTATCTTAATGAATTTCCTCTTTCAAAATAATCATGGACTAAATTAAATATTATAAGATCTTACTAAATCTAGGAAACTTTCCTCAAGTTTCTTCTCTTCAACTTGTCAACGTATGACCTGCTTGATGTTATTCTTTAAAGATACCTTCCTCTGGCTCTGGTAAGTTGTTTCTCTCTCTACTTTATAATTTACAAAAATTATTTACTGTTTTTTTCCCCCCTCCAAGGCTCTCTCTTTTGTTCCCAGATTTAAGACTAAAGATTTAAGACTAAAGGTCTGGCTATCTTCTCTCTCCCTCTAGATTTAACCACTGTCATTGGTTCAAGCAACATAATTAGTCAATAATTCCCAAATCTGGGCAGTCCGGGTGGCCCAGCAGTTTAGTGCCGCCTTCGGCCCAGGGTGTGATCCTGGAGACCCGAGATTGAGTCCCACGTTGTGCTCCCTGCATGGAGCCTGCTTCTCCCTCTGTCTGTGTCTCTCTCTCTCTCTCTCTCTCTCTCTCTGTATCTCTCATGAATAAATAAATAAAATCTTTTTAAAAAACTTCCCAAATCTGTAGCTTCTTCTCCAATGTCTGACCTATGCTCTAGGTCTTTATTTATAAGATCTTCAGGATCACCTTCACCTGGGCATCCCAACATTGTATCAGACTGGGTATCCTCTGCATAGACTGCTTCTATTTACTAATATCACATATCTGTCTATGTTGATAAGATAGTTCTCTGTGATTATTTCCCACCCACAGTGTGGACTGTATTTGTGTTGTTTCTCTCACCTGTAATGCTGTGACATTCCTATTACCTACCTGACTGCTCTCCAATTCCCAGTTACTCTTTATAGGTCAACTAGAGCCAAGTTTCATCCATGAAGATTTCTCAGTCTGCCCTCACACACAGACCTTCCAAGGCTCTTCACTGACTCATTTTCTTGGAGCCAGGAGTATAATTGGGAACTATACTGCTGAGCATGTCAATATTGCCAATATTTGTAATGTTTCTTAGCTTTTATTGACCAGCCTGACTTTTCCTGCTAGATTCATGTGCCACGATGACAAAGATCACATTTGGCTCATTTACTAGAACATTCCCAAAGATTAGCAGGCTAGCCCACAGACAACATTCAATAAATATTTATTAAATGAACAAGGGAAACTGGAATTCCATAGCTTTAATAGAAAAAACAAGTTATTAAAATCAGCTTGTAACTAGAATTCAAAATGTACAAAGAAATAATTTGTAAAGAGCCAAGGTACAGAAGAATAAAGTATTTCTGTAAAAGTATATCTAACCAAATATTTCAAGCTATAGTCAATACAATAAAATTCAACTATAACAGTTTGATAGTCAATACCATGAAATTTAAATATAACAGTATGTTCTCAGAAGATCTAATAATAAATAAAACATTTTTAATTGAAATTCTAACAGAATGTAGTTGAATCTATTGCATTTTGTTCATCCTGTTCTTCAATCTTCTTTAATTAATTCATATTCTGAGTTTAGAAAAGAGAGAATCAATCTGGTATATTTAATAGCCATGTCTCTGGATTTTGGATACCAGTATTAGTTTGGATTTTTACAGCTATGTCTCTTCTTAGTCAATTTGCTTTTCTTATGGCACTTAAATTTCCTCTGCTCTCAAGTTAACTCATTATTTCTTCCCAATAAATTTAATGTCTCTTTTTTTCTATTCTTATTTTGATCTTTTAATCTTCTCAAGTATTTGATAAACATTCTCCCAGAGCAACACATTTTCCTGTCAAATTCTTGAACATAGTCTGATTATTAAGTATTATCTGTCACTTGCTATGTGTGCCAAATACTGTGCTTCATGCTCTAGAATTACACTGTCCAAAATGTCAGCAACTAGCCACATGTGACTATTTAAATTTGAATGTCAATTAATGAAAATTTTTTAAAATTAAATTTGACTCACAATTGCACTAGCCATATTTCAAGTGTTCAATAGCCATACGTGGCCAATGGTTACTGTTGCTATCTTAGATGGTGCAGATAAAAGAATACTTTATCATCACAGAAATTTCTACCTGGGAGTGCTGCCCATGAAGATACAAAACAATATTTGAGACAATGGAATGATAGTGAGTGATTCAAAACATTTTACAGAGAGATAAGCTATGTGGTGCAATGTGAGGTCAGAGAAAAGAGATAACAATGAGAGTGGATGTAGTTGAGAAATACTATGGCAGTAGAGAGATGAGAACAGAATCATAAAGAAAGTTCGGCTTTATATGGATAAAGGAGTTGACAGATGTACTATAGGCAAGGGCAACTGCGTCTGCAATAATTTGAGACCACAATGGGCATGGCAGGGGGCAGGGATAGACCCTTTCTGTTTTTATCTTATTTATTTTCTTTCTGTATTACCTATTTTAATGATGGAGAGATAAAATATCGAATCTCTATATTCAGGGAGATCAGAGTACATTAGGAGGCAAAAAAATAGCCATAGATTTGCCTGCACTGTGAAAATTCATGCAAGAGAAGACTGTGGCTCCGGGGAAATGCTCCCAGCTGCCATGGGAAGTCTGGAAAGGCCTTACCTAAGAGATGACTGCTGAGCTCCTGAGGGCTTTTGAAACACCCAAGTTTCTAATGTTTACCTTTAGTCTTGCAAAAAAGAAAAATTTTGAGACAAAAGCAGAAGAAGAATTTGTTTGTTGCTACTTGTTTTAGAAACGTATATTTTCACTTTTCTTGCCAAAATTATGTTCCTAAATCAATTGCTCATTTGTTTATATGCAAGTGTGCATTAACCCTCAAAGTAGAAGTGCTTGATAAATAAGCTATTTTTCTAAATTAGAACTATGCATGATGTTCTTTTTAAATAAATATATTTAATTGTGAGTTTTATGAAAGACAAATCATATTATGTTCACCTGCATGCTGAAAGACTACACATTTTCCCTATGATCTGTAATTTTGTTAAAAACATAAGTATGAAGCTTGAGTTAGGTGGAGAAATACTGCACATATAACATTAAGCCAATTCTTACCCTTAGATTTTTCTAGCTACTTGCTAGGACATTTTCCCATAATTGTACAATAGCAGTAAAAGAAAAAAGCAGAAATAAACAGATCTTCAGTAGGACATTTCTTTATTATTGCAATAACTATCTGAGGCAAGACCCATATTATGTTCCTTTGTCATAGCCGAACTAACTTACATGACTAAATCCTAATCCTGAATAGCAGCAATCCAGACACACTTAGGAAACATGCCTTGAAAAAAGCCATCACACCTGTTATTACAACAATGAACTAGCAAAAATGCAAGTTCTTCAAGTCCAAAGATAACCAGAAGTAATCATATATTTATCTTTAAGCTCTTTTGGTCATGTTTCTCTACTTGTTTTTTTTTTTTCCTTGCCTTGAACAATTTATTTTTATTTCTTTTTATAAGGAATATCAGTCAATTCTTCAAAGGTTGCTACATTGCTTTAAATGAAAATTATAGATAATGGTATTAAACAAACAAACAAAAAAGAAACCATTTAGATTCCTCACATTTCTATTAGGGTTGAAATAAATTTGCATTTGTTTTGTCCACATTCAGCAATGCAGTCTTTTCTATTGTTGAAATATGCATAATTCCTCCTATTATTTTCCACCAAAAGAGTCCAATAGAGCATTTAAAGACATCTTCAGCAAATATGCAAAGTCTTTATCCGCCACTCACCAAATAAAATTGGACTCTTACCAACAAGCAAATAAAAAAGAAAGAAAAAGGAAGACTGACTGATAGACTTGGTCTCGTGCATAAAAAAGAGTAAAGTGAATTAATTCTGTGCTAATTTTTGGTGGCAAAAATCAGCTATCTGTCACTAAGACTAACTCAATCATTACTGCTCCCCATAGCATCCCCACCCCAGAGAGTTTTCGTTATTTAAAGGGGACTCCTGAGAAGAGCAACAGGAACACAGAATAATGAATCACAAATGAGAGACTTTCAGGAGGGGGCTGAAAAACTATTTCCCCATAGGCACCTCCTCAATTCATATCAGGTGAGATTTCCAAAACAGATGTATCAAGCCAGATTTGCAGAGTGTATGTTTTGAGCTCACAAGCTGGTTCCTAGAATATTTTCTTGGTGAGCCCAAAACAGCTTTTTAACTTTTGCTCAATATTCAAATAGCTAGATCAATATCACGATATGACATTTTTATAAACATCTTGAAAATCAGGATGTATTAAATTGGACTGGCATGTGAATATAATCATGTTCATCTATTTTAATATGAATGCAAATATTGGGTAGGTATGATCAAAGAAGTTCAAAGTGATGTATCTTCTACAGTATTTTATTTATAATCTCTCTGGTTATTAATTTCTACTCTGTAGGCATGTTCATGAAATAGTGGAAAGCATTTCAGTCTTCCTCACTGACAAAATACATGTTAATTCTGACCCGCACCATAATTACAAAGACATGGATAAGTTAGATCCCTCCCTACATTCAGTGCTACTTTATTTCTGTGGGGTATCCCGACCTCCAAGACAAGAAGCAGGTTGCCTCTCTCTTTATTTCTCTCATCCACTCTCTACTGTTTTTGCATAACATGAAGCTGGCTGGCATGTCACTACATAGGGAAGAAAATTGACTTTATTCCCTACGTGTTCTGATACAAAGTTTTATTTTGAGTCCCATTATAATAAAATAAAATAAGAGACAGTTTGAAGACACGATCCATTAGCTTTGGGCCAGTGATTTAGATAAGGTTAAACCTCTTCAGAGTCAAATGCAAGATGAATAATCTTAAGTGAACATAAAGCTCATTTAACAATGTAGAGATTCAGGTACATGCTCCTCCTCATCTTTATCTGCCCACATTGGGCTGTCCTCCATTTTTTCTGCTAAAAAGAACTTCCATCAGAGGGAGACTTTTTTTTTTTTTAACAAAATCAAGTTGGATGAAAGCTTCTTTTAGGGACAGGGATGTAATTTTTTTTATTTTTCCAAAGGAAAATAAAAACCTTAATTTGGAACAAACTCAAATAGAATAATTATTAAAGAAATATAAGTGCTGAATTTGTAATTCAAAACTGTCTTTTGAAGCCTCAGTAGGGAGTGCTCCATTTATATTGTATTGTAAATCAAGGGAGCATTATTCCAAGCAAGAATGTGATCAGCTGAATGGAGCATATTGCCCAAAGAGCACACAGTTTTAAAATATGTTCAATAAATTCTCCTCCTGTGATTCAGTATGTATCTGTGCGTACTAGTATGTGTCTGTTGATCTTCACTGCATCCTCCAAAACAGGCCTATATCATACACATGATTTTCTCTCCCCACCTCCTTTCCGTGCCTTCAGAGTTCAAGGGCAAACTCTGCAAAGGTTACACTTCTATCGTGGCATAAAAGGATCTAAACAGTAACACAAAGAAGCACCAAGTAGCTGTGATGCTGGCCTTTTCATGATCTTCAGCTCCTCTCTACTTAGCAGCACAAAATGACAGGTCTGAAATTTGGGAAGGGGGGAAAAACACCTTCAAAACAGACCATCAGACTTTTACACACTCTGCCATAATCTTTTAACGGTTAGACAGCATGGCTCAGCTTCTACAGCGGGAAGTCTCTCGTGTGTTCTCTGGTTTTATAAACAATACGAGCCTTGCTCCTGTCTCTCTCCGACTTCCAGTGTAGATTTGGTGGTTGTTGTTGTTTAAAATTCTATCCTGTCATCTCTGAAACTTCCTCCACTCACACTTAGTCTTCAATAATAAATGATAAAAGGAAATGGAATAAATTCCCCTTAATGAGGAAATTTTCACCTGGCATAGAGGAGCCGGGGAAATCTATTAACTGGAGGAGCGCCTGCAGCATCGCAATTACCAGGGGAGCCAGCACACTTCACACAGTCCTCTCTTCCACTTGACTGGCTTTTATCTGATCCACCAACTCACAAGTAATACTAAACAAATTTCCCTCCAGATTGCACAATCTCTAATGTGAAAATGAGCACTGCACTTGGCCTACAATTATGGGATGGGCTTATGATTTTACTATTATCTTCTTTTTAAAAATCCCCTAAAAGGCAGAAGCTGAGAAAAACAGTAGGACCTGATGCTCAGTAGTGACCCCTGCTTTAATAAGCACAGAGAACTGAGGAAGATACATGTTCTCTGCCCCGAGACACCCCATCAGCCCTCTCCCCTGACTTTTGCAAGGCTTCACAGATTATTTTTGGCATGTCACAGGTTCAAGACCATGCCACAATCCCAATAATGCAATTAGGGGAAAAGTTATTTGTCTTCTCATCTTTTCTTTCAAGGAGATAGGTGGCTACCCTTTTCCTTAAGAGAAATGCAAAAGACATTCTTCAAAAGCAGCAGTTGAGTTTAGAAAAGCAAAGGATGAAACCTAGGCAATTGGGTAAATACCACCATTTTCTCTTCATCTCTCAAAGCACGATGCTTTGTTACTATACAGCAGTGAGGTCTTTGGAGGAATTGAAGAACACCTTGATCTTTACCTCTCATCTACAGGACAAACAGTACCCCAGATCCAAGGTCCATGTGAAAGCACATCAGCATGAAAATTATATATTAGGATATAGGTGCACTTAGCACTATTGTGATAATATGCTACAATATTACAAGTATTGATTTTCAAGGGATGATAACTAAAAGGCTACTAAAGACTACTAAAAACAGAATCAAAGAGGAAAAGCTTATGAGCAATTGATACTGTAGACATTTTTAAGTAGGCGATTCTTAGTTTATGAATTTTACCTTCATTTTTTTTACCAATCTTTATTGATTCCAATAATCCAGAAATATTGTATTACTTTCAATCTGGTAAGACCACTTATAAACTACTGATTATAATATCATGATTACATCTGATGAATACCAAGTAATGATAATGGAGAAAATGACCTACTAGAGGTTAATTGTAATTTTTGAACTATAATAAATCACATTTTGGATCTCAGTGATTCCTAGTTGAAAAGGCTGTGGCTCTTGGGGCACCTGGGTGGCTCAGCCAGCTAAGCATCTGCCTTCGGCTCAGGTCATGATCCCAGGATTCTGGGATCGAGCCTCACGTCGGGCTCCCTGCTCACAGGGAGTCTGCTTATCCCTTTCCTCCCTGCTCTCTCTCTCTCAAATAAATAAATAAAATCTTTTTAAAAAAGAAAAGAAAATGCTGTGACTCTCTTTTTCTCTGCCATGGGTTTGGTAATGATGAAAAACAAACAGAAGTCACCCTGTCACAGTAGTAAGTCCTGTCTATTAGTGTATAAGAAACTGTTCCGTCACATTCAAAAGAGCATGTTTCTACTGATTAGTACAGCTTTCACCTGATCAGATCGAACTAAAGGGCAAAGTACATACTATAGAATACTGCTTCTCTTACTTCTGATCAATACATTTACTTATAATTTTAAATCCGTTCAATAGATCCTTCCCCAATAATTAAGATGTATTCAGTAAGCAAAAGCTTAGTTTTTCCCATAAATATAGGTTTCTTATATGTCCAGAATTTAAATACAAAAGATAAAAATAAAGGCTATGTAAGGCCTTAGTAGAAAACTGAGATTAAATGAGCATTCTTTGATGTTTTAAAATCTGTTATTTCCCAAATAAACTTATCTGGAAGTCCTGTATTTTAAAACCTCTCCATTATCTTTGTTTAAAGGAAGTCGTGTTTTCACAGAGTAGTTTTCCACCTATCAGATGTGTTGTTCCAAGCAATAAACGTATAACTTTCAATATAGAACTTTCTTTGACTTCTAGAAACCATTACTCAGAATCTTATTAAAATAAATTCTTGAACTGAAGCCTATCTACCAATAACTGCTACATAGATTTTTTCTTGCCAAATGGAACATATGTAAGGAATAATTTTTAACCAATTTTTTAGTTCTTGAATGAGCAAATGTAACCCTTTCCTAAAGGGGGTAAAATTGAAAGTCATTTCTAGGAGGATGTCGAAAAATTCTAGTTTTAAATGTCTGATGACATGTCACATTAGATCTATGTTAATTTGAGGACTACTTCCTCCAAGGAAACAAAAAAATCTTTATCATTGAGTGTTTTTCAGAAGAAGACATAAAAATAAACATGAACACCCATGGATGGCAAAAATTCTCATTTACTTCACATTAATGACTATATACTCAAGAGCAAATAGAGTAGCTCTTCCTTCAAGTTGCCTAAAGCAAAGGATGGTCAATTAAATCAGCCCATCGGCTAAAGAGTAGGTGGTAGGGTAGGGTTTGAGGCAATATTTGTAATATCACCATAGCTATGTTAATACTGATTGCATTATTATCATTATATTTAATTGACATATAGTGCCTGACTGCCCATTCCAACCATAGGGAAATAACACTGGCCAAATCTAGAGTCAGGCACCAACTCTGCTGGGAAAAAAGGAATCACATCAATCAGATAAAATGGTAGACATGAGAAGTGTGCAGCACAATACCAAATTGTAATAAATGCAGTAATAAATGCTTCCTAAATGCAGACACCAGGGGATAAGGAAGAAAGGGAAGACCTGGCACAAGAGAGGAGAAAGAGAAACAGAAGGGGGAGAAGCAAAGGCAAAGTTATTCAGAACAAAACTGGTACGTCATCTCAAATGGGCCCCTGCACCTCAGCATTCCTCAGACCTTTCCCCGCTCTGGAACATTCCTGCGGCTATACCTTGAGGTAATAAGGCCCAAGGTACTCTGTACTCCCTGCAAATTACAACTGATCTTCTGGACAGCATATGCACACAAGCATTTTCAACACTTGTTGGGAAGCATGGCCTAAGTTACCTTATGCTCCTCAGGAAGGAAATCATGCACCTCACCTCCATGGGCTGACTCAAAGCCTCTATGCCTCCATAGAAACGTTTCAGGTATGAATGAACAGGTGAAAAAATTCTGGGGGTCAGTGAGTGATTATCCAGCTTCTGTTAACTACAGCTGAGGCAGACTGTTTTGTATAAATGTAATTTCCATTGTACACTTCAGGAAATCTTTACCAGCTTGCATTAACATGGAGGATAGGTATTTGCATCTTATTTAAAGAAAAAAAATATGTATGTGTGTGTATGCATGGATGTAGACGGTCTTCTATTTGAAAGAAGGCAAAGTGTAAAAGGAAAACCCTTATCCCAGCTCTCCATATCCTTGAGAATTTTGTTTACATCTTTTAAAGGTGACCTGCCATGACTTTCTCCCTGCCAGGTCCCTGTGTTTCCTCCCCAAGAGTTCTAGAGAAGGGCACATCTCTTACAATGCTTCTGCTCTAAGTGAGGTCAACAATTCAGGCAGGAAAACACACAGCTCACAACTTGACAGCTAAGGAGGAACTGATCTCCAGCTGTCTGATTTAAAAGTCATATCTCTAAAAAGAAGCTTTTGAAAAGGGTTAGTGACTAGAACTGCAGGCAGAAGCCCTGGGCTAGATTCCTTGCTTTCCTCTGACTGCTGTGACATACAGTCTGACACACACACACCTCAACGTGACTCAGTTTCACCATCTACAAAAATAGAAGAGTAATATTTTCCACCTCTATTATGGCAGAAATTCACCTTAAGGTCACCAGAGAAATATGGATCTCTGTTTCATAAATAATATAAGTATATTTTTTTTGCCTCAAACTTCCTCACTTGGTTAATTAAAATAGAACCTTCATACAGTTGTAAATACTTTTGAATATTTCTCACAAGAACTTTCAAGAAAATTTGCAAGTTTGAAAACTTGGGTAGTTTTTTTGTTTTTAATCAGAAATAGAATTTTGGCTTGTTGTCAACAGGCAGTAGAGATTTTGTAATGTACATATAGGTATTATAATGCTTCCAGTGTGTATAAATCTCCATTTGATAATATAAAACAATTAGATAAATCCCCTTTTATTAGAGAACATCTTATTCAAAGTCTTCCTGCCTAATCAGTAGATATATAGCCACTTAAAAAATGAAAATGTAAAGATACTGATTTACAGTGTCTTCCAACATAGTGAGCTTATATCTTGGATATATATTTTTCAGGTAATCATTTTGTGGGTCTCTTGAAGCAACCAGGAATTATAAATGCATTTTTTTCCTACTCTAATTTCCCTTCTTTGCCATGACCAAGAAATTCTGATTTTCATTTTCTACCGAGAATAGATCTTTATGTAATGGACATACTATCACACAAATATTTCTGAATGTTTGCTTGATGGAAGACACTGTGCCAATGCCCAAGAAAATATATGTTCAATAAAGAATTGGAAGCCATTCTTATCTGTTTCAGAGCTGATGCTATGCTTTAGCATAGCGAACTTTATTCTGTATTCATACAAATTGGCAAAAGCTCTTAAGACTTATAATTAAAGTCTATTAAGACATTATGATATTTGGAATTTGCCCTAAGGAATTTACAATTTAATTGGAGGATGGTACCAACATGCATCAAATAATTACAGAACACTGGAATGAAACGATGTGGTTCCAACTACCTACGTTGAACAATAGGTAGATAATATCCACTTTAATTTCTGTTCATAGACTTAATTTCTTTACAGTAAGATTCTCACTTTTATGAAACATAGCAGAAATATAACAAAATAAGAGCAAACACGATTCGTTGCTTCCTAAGTAAAATTCATCCATTTACCAGCTTCCTTTCTTCTTGCATATTCAGTCCTTACAGTCTAGTTCCTGTTCCTTCCTCCCCTGATCATCACATTTGGTGGACTTGCTCAATTCTCTCCCTCTTTACTCTCCCTAAATCATGCAATGATGTTGAAAGTGTCTTTCTATTTTATGTATTCTGTTTTGAAAATCTCTCTTTCTTGGTTCCCCTGGCACTGGGATATATCGAAGGATATATTTAGGGATATATTCAAGGGATATATGCTGTCCTTGGATTCCGCAAATCCTGACCTTAAATCCTGGATCCAACATGCACTACCTCTGGTACTTTGAAAAGTTTACTTAAACTTCTGAGTCATTGTTTTATTTATAAAATATGCACACTTTCCAGGAACTCTTAAATTAACATTTATGTGAGATAACATATGCAGAGGTCTTAGAGCTTTTGTTTTTAACCTCCATTTAACTTTCCTGGCTTTGTGTTCCGGCCTCTAGTTGGTCTGTTAAGAGTATCTATCTTCTGTATAGCCACTTGAGTATATTTAATCTTCAAAAATAGATTATAAATCCAATGAAGGCAGGTTAATGACTAACAATTATCCATCGACAAATGGCATTGAACCTAGAACCATGCCTTGAGCATAGCAGGTACTCAATAAATATTAATGATTGTATAGATGAACAAATATCATGTGGTCCAATAAGAGTCCCTAATAAAGAGAAATACCATCAAGTAAATACATAACTCATCATGCTGAAATCAGAGATATTGACATAGGGATAATCTGTTAATTCTTGACTATTAATAGAGACATGCAAATTATGAGTATATGTTATTTTAAGTCAACTGAGATTTTGAACTATCAAATATTTAAGAATCAATACACAAAACATATATAATCCATTTTACGAATTATCTAAGTATCACTCTGTACATTATGAGTAAAACATTTATCTTGCCCATGCTAGAATCAAGTTTTCTCTTACACTTTCAAAATGCACATTTGTAAACACTATTTAAATAGTGAATTCAAAGAAGAGTCTCAGAACATTAAATATTTGATGTAAGCTTTTATATTCTATCTGATTCAATAAATTATTAGTTAAAAAAATTAATGGAGGCCTATTAAATCTATGGCATTACCTAAAATATTTTATTACATGGAACATAAATTAAAAATAAAATGTATTTTTGTCATTAGTTCACAGAGGCACAGTAATTCCCAAAGTAATACTCCTCTTTCAAATAGAAAAAAAAAAAAAAACTTTTTCATGTAAGCTTCAATTTTTGGCACTCTTGAAGAGGTTTATTAGATAAGTGGTTTAGGGTATGAAAACTAAAGCCATAAAATGATAATATGTAGTAACTGATAAAATTGTTCTCCTCTGGACTTAATTATTTTGCAGGTAATATGTTATATATTCATCTTAGTTGCATGGCTTCCCAGTAAAATATGAATGGAGTTTGTTTTCTTGTGTCATTGTTTTTTTTTAACTAGAGTGAAACTGAGACTCAGAAATATCGTGAGTTGGCAGTGAGGTCAGAGGGCATATAACCCATTGTCTGTGAATCAAATCAATGGGCTCCACTAAAGCATCCAACCATCAACATTCCATCATTCATACATTAAACAACTAACGGTATCACAAAAATATGTCTATAGTAGAGTATCATCAAAATTATAACATGCAATTATATGTTATATATAAGGAAATATATATATATATATCTTTCCCTAAATTATTTCTATATTGAATACCCTTTAAGACTAAAGTTTTTCATTATTAGAGGTTTTCCCTTTCAGAAAGTATAAATTATTATTAGAAAGCAAAGTACAGACATTTTTCTGTCTTATATCTAAGTTTTAACAACTTTTAGAAGACACTTTTCCCAAAAAAAACTTCAGTCAAATATAAGCACAAAATGTTCTTGTCTGGTTTTGCCATGCCTCATGAGCAAGTTAAATAAAAAGTCAATAGAAACTAACATGTGTAGGAGAGGACATTCAAAGGGAGTGTTCCAGCTAAGGTGACACCTGCATTATTACATCTGCCAGAAGTTTGTGGCTGCAGGGAAATGGCCAACTTTACTGAGCTCAATTTAGCACTTGAATGCCCAAGTGGAACTCACCGGATTTGCCCTAGATTGTTTTCCTAAGCAATAGGCACACCTATGATTTTTCAGCACTCACCAATGGACACAGTTTATCATATTGAACATAGCGATGTTCAGATGAAAATTGGGCCCTTCAAAGGTGTACTTTACTTTTTCACTACATTGAATATAGCAGTAAGTGGCAGTGAAGGAGGAAGTTACAATATCAGAATTAAAATAGTAAAAAAAATGAAGCCTATAGAATATTGGACAAAAGCAATTTCTGAATAATTTGTACATTAATCCACAGTAAATTAAATTTATATCAACAATTAATAGAGAAATAGATCCAAATCTTAGCCTCCTATGTGTTTGTGGTATAAACTATATGGTAACGGTCATATCTCTTATTTTTAAATAGCTAAATTGGACGAAAACAGATTCCTTTTGAAATGCCAATCAGTAATAGCTAAAGCCTCCAAAAAATAAAACAAGGAAATAAATTAAAAAGACACAGGTAGAAAATAAACAGATGCTCAAAGCTGGTAATTAGCAGCCTCACGGTTCTTTTTCTTGCCTATTCATGCTGTCATTTTTTAAGTATCATTGTTGAATTTCAATCTAAAATCTAAATTGGTTGCTAATCCAACCTGACATTGTCAATAAAAATGTTTGGGGTGTAATGTCCTGAAGTAGTCTCTGCTCATAAACCAGCTTTATTATAGTTGACTTCCTTCCTCACTTATAGCAAAAGGGGTTCAACTGAGAGATCCTTATACCTGTGCTTGTCTATTAATGAGTAATATAGTTGAAAACTTTATGTGTACTAGATCTCTGGTGATGGGACTGATATCCCTTTGTTGATTATCATTACTATATTGAAAGTGTCTACTATATATAACCTTATTTCCCTCAGATGTTATTTAATTCACCTTCCCACATCCTTCACCATACATGTATACAACTATATGTGTGAATACATATATACATATAGCACAGGGGTAAAATATCAAATATCCTAAGCTCTGGAGTCCTGTTCAGGTTTGATCTTACATCTGTCATTTATTAGTATGTAATAGCAAAGAAGTTGCTAAATATCTCAGCGCCTTAGCTTGCATCTATAAAATCAAGATAATACTAATTTCTTTAGGTTGTGGTAAAAATTAAATAATAGACTTAGAACAGTGACTGATATGTAGTCAATAAATTTTGTGATTATTATCTCATACTTGGCAGTCATTCAGAGTTGTTTGATTGAATTAAAATTCAGGTTTCTGTATTAAAAGATATCATTCTAAATCCATTCTTTTGTTACCTTAGGGAATCAGCTATATCAGGAGAATCCAGCTGATGAAGACATTTGACATTTGATTTATTTGATTTATGGTACTTGTACTTTTGCCCTCCAGGTCAGATTTATTTGCATGATCAAAATTGAATCTATCTATATGCTAATGGAGGAAAGGATTATAGGTGAGGTTTTTGTAATTTTTAATAGATCAAAATAAGCATATTTTTCTTATTGTGAATATGAAAATTCTATATGGGAGGAGCATTATGTGTGAAAGAGTTGGTGTTGGTAAGATGAAGGAGTATGGGGAAAATAGACATTAAAATGTGGGAAGCTCAGTTGTGAAAGCCAATGGATAGAGTTTATGCAAACATTTTGGCTTCACTAAAAATTCTGACAGACTCAACTTTTCTTAAACTTCTTGCAAAGTGATCCACTAATGTGAAGTCAATAGATTAAACATCTAAATCCCAGTGCATATGCATAACAAGCATTGGAATCCTACACATCACATTGAGTAAAGAGAAACTTTTCAGAACTTAAAGAAATTCACTGTAAAATATGTTATCACTCTAGGTCGATTAATGCTACTACACCAGCTTATAAATTTGGGGAACTGCCTAGAACCATCAACTTTCCTAGCATGCCCTTGGGCAGCAATAAACAATTTAAGAGGAAAAGGAGAAAGCCAGTGAACTCAAGTGGGGAAGAGAAATTTTTTGTTGAAGCTGTCTGAATAATGGTTATCACCTGAGTTGGTAAGAATGACTATCGCTCTGGAAGTCTCCCGAGGGCTACCATTGCTATGCTCATGTATTGGAGATGGCAAACTGAGTTCTGATGGGAGCAAGCACTTCCAGTCAGGATGCTGAGTCAATTATTCTAACACTGGTTTAATGTCTCATTGCCCTGAACTAGGACAGGCTTTCATATATCATCCTCAGCATGACACATGTTCATCTCCACCCTTCAAGAAAAAGAATTTCTGTGATTTTCACTTTCTCACAGACATGGAAAACTCATCAATTATTTCCATAATGCCAACTTCATTACAAACATTGTTTTGTTTTCCCCACTCCAATCTATGGATATTTACATATATACTAAATACATAGGTATATTCCCTTTAGGAGTCAAATTCTGAACTTCATCTTAGATGACTATATGTAAAAATAAGTCATAGACTGACCATCAATATGAATGATATTCTCATTTTCTGCTAGTGAACATGTTTATTGGATTTTTAGGAGAATTTTAGCATGATTAACAACTGTAGAGTAGGAATTTTTGTTCATTAGCATAATGGAATATTATTGATCTTTTCGTAGGAATAGCATTTGTATTATTTGCTATCATTGCTTCTTTTAAAAAAATAGGTCTGGTATTAAAATCAGTGACAGTACATCATAAAGAATATTAAGAAAGTTAAGTGACTCTGAAAAACAATCTTTAAATGTATATATCTGAAATCCCAAAATACTTTTCATTATAAAAAGTAGGATTTTCATTTTCAGGGGGAAAATCTTGTGCATTCATCATGTGCTAGGTGTCCTTTACATTCATACTGTTTAAGCTTCACAACAAAACTATAAAGCAAACATTAGCAGAAAGAATAAAAGGCCAGAGAAGTAAGGGAGGTGACAGGCCCATGATTCCACAGTGGGGAACTGGACTAGCTCCATAGCCTGCACTCTTTCCAACACACAGGAAAAGAATCAAATGAAACTTGGTTCACTCTAGCATAGTGAAACTCTAGCATTCTATACTTAGTTCCCTCTCTAAGTTTCTCCTCTTCTCCCAGCTGAGATCCCCATCGCCTACTTTCCCAGGGACTTTTATGAGGAAAGTGCAAAGGGATCTGGGCACATTGGCACCAGAGATATGTTGAAGCAAGAGAATTTGGGGACCATCTCAAATCACACCAAATAAGTATGTACCTTCTGGGCCTACATTGAAAGCCAGCCTTTCCAAATGCTAAAACAGTTGATATTTTGAAACAAAGTTAACCACAGATAAATGTAATGCAAACTGGCAATGCATAATTCAGCTATATAATGCCAACTGCTAATAAAGAGTTATTATTACTGTTGGAGGAGTATCTGCCTCGATAATTAAGCCTCCTTGGATATTTAGAGGCTGAGAAATATGTTAATATGACATCATAATCCAGGGTAATGGTGAAGATAACCAAAATAGAATAACAAAACTCAAGTCCTACACACTTAAATCTATCAGCTGTGACGTCCACTCAACTTCATATCTTTACGCACCATACAATGATTTAGACAGGTAGCTTCAGCAGCCATCTATTCCTTCTTTTTATAATTTAACACCTCTAAATAATAATCATTATCAAATTGTATGTGTACATCTAGGACGCTCAAAAGAAAAAAAAAACAGAAAGAATTAAACAGTAAAGTATCATTCAGAAAATAATGAGTTCAGGGTTTAGATTTACTAACACCATAGATCACCTGTTGAGTTCTTGAAACAAAAGATAACTTTAAAGTATAATTTTTTAAACTCTTAAATTATTAAAAGTTTTATAAATGTTGGTCATTATGAAAAATACAAAATATCTCTATTTACAAATATGCTGATGCCAGAAAATAGAAACTAAAAATGTTAAATTATCAGTGAATAAATGTAACAGCATGTGGAAGTCAGAAAGAGATTATAAGTGATTTGTTAACAGTAAATGGGTCTAATCCTCCAAGGACCTTTTACACCATCAATATACACTTGCTTAGTTAGAATCTCAACCTGCTTTCTGGTTGTAACAAAACTATTCAATTAAAACATAGAATTTGGGGATCCCTGGATGGCTCAGTGGTTTAGCGCTGCCTTCAGCCCAGGTCATGATCCTGGAGTCCCAGGATCAAGTCCCACATCGGGCTCCCTGCGTGAATCCTGCTTCTTCCTCTGTCTGTGTCTCTGCTTCTCTGTGTGTATGTGTGTGCCTCTCATGAATAAATAAGTAAAATATT
This sequence comes from Canis lupus baileyi, assembly GCF_048164855.1. Taxonomy (NCBI): domain Eukaryota; kingdom Metazoa; phylum Chordata; class Mammalia; order Carnivora; family Canidae; genus Canis; species Canis lupus. The sequence continues at coordinate 12,557,180 of NC_132873.1, forward strand.
TTTAAAAACATAGAATTTGCCCCCAAATCAGAATGTATATCAAGTGAAAATCTAAATCACAAAAACATCTGCTATTTTTCACCCCAGTTCTCTCCTACTGCTACTATTGGCATACTGCAAGTTTCTAGCACCCTCATGTGGTTTAATTGGAGTGGTTTCATAGGCATCCAAAATCAGTTGTCTGAAACTGGAAACAGTAGAACAGACTATAATTCAACATGGAAGTTCTGCTGGCCTCATAAACCAAAAAAAGGAAACCTCAAGTCAGCAAAATTCTAAGATGAATGTATAGGCTCAATTCTTAACGCTATTTGCTATCTACTGTTCATTTTATGTGATCACCAGAAAGGATGACTTGTAAGCAACCACAGCTAGTTTCATTTTTGGCAAATTGCAATCCCCCATTTTCAAAATCAAGCATTTGTTGTGGGCAACTGTTCAATAGATGAAAAAGAATCTCATTTTGCTCAAAGAAAAGCAAATGTTATTGTTGCCCAGTCTGTGTGCATCTTGATTAGGTAAACATAGTAATCCAATTATATGTCACAGACGTAGGCTTTGAGAGCTTCCACTGTCTTCAACAACATTTTATGTGATTAATATCTTTACATTTTCTCTAATCATTTGGCAATAATTTACACAGACAAAACATTTTCGTCTCTAAACATGCGCCTGGGCTTGTAGGTGAGACTTCTTTCCAATAATCATGCATTTCAGAACCTTCTTAAAGGGGAGAAGATAAAGAGGATTATACTCTCTCCCCTACATTGGTAATAAATGTTCCTCTTATCAAAGATCCATGTTTAGAACCTATCTGTGATTTCATAAGCCTGAGGTGCCCCAACAAATGGTCTTCTCATGAAAAATAAAAAAGTAGATTTTAAAGCACTGACATTATCAGAATATTCTGAACACTAAATGAAATTTTAAAAATAATTGGCCATGAAGGAGATAAAAATGTAAATTAGTGAGAGGTAAAGAATCTATTAATGGAAACTTGAATGTGGCTTATTTGTATGCTGAACTGAAAGTCTCAATGTTAAAAATATCAGTAGAATGCAAGAGGAATACATTTGCTCATCAATATACAGCAATATGTAGGTTGATATTAAAAGAGAAAAACTGACTTCAGAACTTAAAAATATTATAGAAAATAGAAATATTATTTATTTGACTATTGATTGATAGAGTTTTGGTTTAGGTAAGTTAAATAGCACATGAATTCATAGATGTACACCAATTTTTATAACTTCAAAAGACCTAATAAAAATCTCACTATGTTTGACAGCAATGGTGCAAGATGGTTAAAAATATCAAGGGATGCCTCTCAAAATGTAAGCAACTAAAACTACCATTTCTTGTGGCTATGGCTACTGCTTACTGACCTTGGCACTATTTCCTTCATTGAATCAGAATTTTGGCCAAATGTGTAAGGGTAAGAGGAAGACAAAAGCTGCAGAGAAGGTATCTGGGATGAATCAGAGGAACACTGCCTTACCTGTTGAGCCCTTTCAGTGTCTTTTCCATTTTTAAAATGTCCCGCATCTTATACAAAAACCACTTGTCAATGGATGTGAGCTGCATAATCTCATCAAGGGACATGTTGTCTTCCAAGGCCTGCCAAAAGGAGATGAGATGGTTTCTTTGGCAAATATTTTATAAATGTCTTATTTGGTTGAAAACATACAGCAGCCATTCCTCTCCACATTATTCAGAGAGCCTGGGGCTAGAGACTGAGAATGGAACTGATATCATATCATTGATGTTCCTCTCAATAAACCTACCAATGCTGCCAACTATATCCACAAATGGCGTACCAAGGAGGTGGCTTGAGTTAATCAGAGTAGTGTGTGCTCAGAAAAATCCCCCTAACAGGCTCTGCTTCCCTGCTTTTTATATAACCATGTTCCCAATTATGTCCTAAATTTGGTACATCTCTTTGGAATTAAAGATAATCTCTTGAAACTACAGTTAAGGCAAATTGGTAGGAAAATCTAGAATCAATATAATGATTATTTAACTTGTATTTTGGATAATTACTCTTTGGCAAATACCATACTTTTATTACCTCATTCCACACTCACACAAACCAGTTAGTGAGAATTTATGGATCAAATCTGGCTTAGAGTTATTTCTTTAGAATATTTCCTCAGAGAGGACTTCAAACAATTATTTTGAAATTGGTTACTATGACTTTTGTGCTAAGACAGGCACTTTACAAAATCCTAATATATTCCAAAACAGTGTAGTAATAACTTCTGTTCTGATAGGCAGCTCAGCTTTTTCCTCAAGCTTACTTTAGCAATTTCTCAGAAGTAAAATTACAACTATGGGTCATTAAGCTGAGTAAAAAAAGGCAATGGAAAGAGGATATAAACACTCAAAACCCAAACCTTGATATTCAAAAGATGTCCACCCTTCTTCTTTACTATCTTTAGATATATATTTGTACTCCATGAAAATTGATAATCAGATAATACTTCAAGACCACATATTCTAGATATGGCACATTGTATTTTTAAATCCCATTAAGAAATGTGGGTAACTAGTAATTCTGCTACTCTATTTCAACCCAAGGAGATTAATTTTCTTTAAACTTTCACTGATTTTAGCACCAGAGAGACAATGACTGTGTCGAGAGACAGCACAGTTTATAATTCTGTTGACTAGCATAAAATGACATCTAACGAGAATACTCAAAGGCATATTCATTTTATAAGTCTATTTATGTTTCTTTTGTTTAATTCTCCCTATATATAGCCAGGTTTCCAAAGACTTAATATTCTGTCTCATTTTCCAAGTGATTAAAGGCACCATTCGCTGTTGGCCATCAATACAGTGAGGGGGATAGAACCTTAAGTTAGTGAGACTTTTGACAGACCAGAGGAAGTTTTCATACAATCACACACACTCATCACCCTGCCCGTGGCAGAGGACCTAAAATCCTGGAATCATTATTTCATTATGACGAAGAACAACTACAGTCACAGCCACAGTGTCCAAGCCAAAGCCAGATCCTGCCCATCTTCCAACTTCCATCTTCAAGCACTACAGCTTTGCCATGTCACACAGCTATAGTGAAATTCATAATGACTCAAACAAGTTTGAGGTTACTCTAATGTTTCCCAAATCAAGAATAATGCCCTGTGTTCTCCCCAGATCAAAAGAGGTGATGATCCAGTCATCCTGAAATAAGACTGCAGCAAAAATCAGGCCTCAGAGCAACTTGCCCTTTTGTAAGAACCATGAAAGCAAGTGAAGATTTACTCACTCCTTTCATTCCTTTTCCCCTTCAGCCTTCCACAGCCCTTACTCTCTTTGTCAAAATCACCAAGTTCCTGGTTGCTGGGGAAATGAACAGTAATGATGACCTCTAACAAACAGAAACCAGTTCCTTCTGCTGGCATTCTGACAGACAATAATTTATAACCTCAGACCCTGCACATCTTGCTCGTACATAGGGTGCTCTGTGCAAGAAAGAACCTCCACACAGTTGCCCCTGAATTCTCATCCTTTATAAGTCTGTTAGAAAAGAATGAGAGCTTTGCTTGAGTTTTACAGCCTCGCTGGGAACTTGAAAATACTTCCCTTTTTCATCCTCCTCAAAATGGCAGAAGTATGATTACTAGGCTAAAGGAAAAAATCCACTTACTGCCCTTTGTCTGCACCCCCAAAAAATCATATGTACATCTACACATATGAATATGGTAGAGTGCTTTTTTAAACAAAGGCCTGAAATAAGAACAATGTAGAAGGTGAAGCGGCTCTCTGAAATACGCTCTCTTCACTACTATCACCCCCCTCCCCATTGAAAAATGTTAATTCTCTATTACCTTGAAACTCAATATTGAGAAATGTCCATCAAAAGACACTAGCATCTGCCAGAATTTCAATGGAACTTAATATCCTGCATTTAGAAACCATAAAGGTGAGGAGAGTATACATTATATGCAACGAAGGAAACATTCCCTCCCCTTCTCCCCTCTCAGCAGGACAGACTCTCAATATACGGACATGAAAGCTGCAGTGAGTTCAAAATCCTTCACAGCATTTTTCTGTCGCTACAAAGGCAAATTACAAAGACAGAGTTCCTCTTTAAAGGAAGAATTCATATTTTCATCAACTCATCCCACATGCATGCACGCACATATAAAATGGTCAGCAGGGTTTTGTAGCTCCAGTGTGGTTTGATACTGTTGGCAGATTAATGCCTAAGCTTCCTTAAATGTCAAAAAGCCATTCAGGGATTTCTGACCAGACAGGTCCCAGCTGCCCAAGTCACCTTTTATAAAATCAGATGAGCTGAAACTTCAAAACCCTACACATAGTAAACATGAAAGGAGATTAATACGGCATTTAATTTGCATAAAAGGGAGCTAGGGTGTAGAAGTGAGAAAGGTGGGGCTTTATTGTTCTAAAAGTTAAGATCAATAAAATAATCACACAGAAAGGCCTATAATCATGGAAAATCTTTATAGCCCTTGTTGTTTAAACATAGAAAAAGAAGCAAATAAAGATTCTAAAGTCTGAGGTAGCATATACTAAATGATACTATTTTATGCATCTTCTCTTCTAAAATACAATTTATATATTTTCAAGGAACAAGTAATGAGAGTGATAGGAACTGGCAAGTCAATATGATCAAACCTACTTAAGAGTATTATTGATAGGATATAGAGTAAAAGGAAGGAACATTTTATCTACGTGATCATCCTTTAAACTGCAATGTGTCCTCAAGTCTAGGCTTAAATAAAATTTTAAAAAGATTATAGAATCAATTATAGAATTGATCAATTATAGAAAAATCTGGAAAAAGCCACAGAAGTCTCCAGTATTATGCTACCAAAGAGAATTGGATTCTTTCCCAAAATCCCTGAATTCATGACCACTTTGTGTTTCAGTTTTACTTTGAAGTCCAGGTTGGCTGTACTCTGAAGAAAATAGTTGCTCTGGGCCCCTTATCACATATTACCTTGGCAATGGCATAGATGCGGGTGCTGGATGGGTCAGCCAGCTCTCTTCTGAGATCTATGTTGGATGGCCATTCTTTGTTCATTGGGAGGCGGGAGGTGAAACCATCTATAGATGGGTGGCACATTCTTAAGGCTTTCTGTAAACTCTCCTCAAAGGTACGACCAATAGCCATGACCTACAATGCACATTTAAGAACTTGTATTTAAAGAAAGCGTCTCTATATTATGAATTTGAAACACACCTAGAAATGGAATATTTTTCAGAAAAGACTTAGGAACAAAACATATAAGGAAGTATACTGCTCAAATTTAGGTGTTGCTACTGGGTTTTTTTTTTTTTCTTCTCTCTCTCCTTTTCTCCATGGTTTTGATATAATGAGTCTTTAACAATATTAGGTCAGTCTTTTATCACATAGGGAATTTAGTTTTATTTGCTGAGACTGATGAGGAAATTGTCTGCACCTGCTCTGGACCATAATATTAAACTGAGGAATTTGTGGAAGGAGCATATAGACCCTTCCTTAATAAAATCTTGCTTTTATACAGATGTTCTTTAGAATGGAAAACAAATGAAGGGAAGCCAGACATACATTAACACAAAAACAGAACTATTTCTAAACGGGTTATCAGTCACAATCCAAGACAGGTTGGCTTTCTTTATAACCAAGTATTAATATTAATAAAACCTTCAGAATCATAATGAATACTGACAGATTCAGATTTTGAATGTAGGTGGAGTCTGAATTCCCCATGACAAATTCAATGTGTCTTCCCACAGTCTTTATAGCTGATTGTACACTAATCAATTAGAAAGACCATGTGGTGATTTGGTTTGGACAAGTTACAAGTCAGAACTAAACTTAAATTGCCTTCAAGCCTAACCGGTTATTTTCAGTGGATAAACACTGTCTTTGAATCTTTCCACGGAATAATAGATTGCTATGCATTTTTGGTCTTCAATTTAAAATAATAACCGTGGTAATGCTGCCTTCAGTAAATTTCCATGATTCTTTAAATAGACCCAAATTCCCATTCATGTCAGTTTGGTAAATCTTCATGTCAATTGTGTGACAAGATACATATTCAAAAATCGCTAAAGCCAAACAGATAACCTTTCATGCGGCCCCAAATTTAATTAGAAGTAGGGAAGATTCTCAAGAGCAGAGATAAATAAAATGTTAGTCCAATTCAGATAGGCAACCTGCAAGGCATACTGGTACTTGAAGGATTACACAATATGGTCATAGACTTGCTTGCCCAAGCATGAGAGAGACTGCCAGAAATAAAATATTTTATAGTACTATCAAATTAGGCAAACATTTCTAGAATATTTAATACAATTTTAAAGTATTATATATTTTTAAATTGGCCATAAAATAACTAGTTCTATAAGTAACTCACCATAAATTTTAATTATTTTTAAGCACACTATACATAATGGTATACGGAATATAATCCATAAAAGAAAAAAACATATAATAATTAAGGAGTACATAACTGTGTTCAGTCAAAATTTGTGGTTTTTAATATTTTATATTATTAAAATTCACCTTAATTAAGTGAAAAATCTCATCATTTTTCAATGGAATAACTGACATAGCCCTAACCCTATTCCCTGACCTTATTCTTCTACATTCTCAAAGCACCTGTATATAAACACTGTTTTGTTTTGTTTTGTTTTTTTAAGATTTAATTTATTTAATTTATTTATTCACAAGAGACACAGAGAAAGGCAGAGACACAAGCAGAGTCTTGCGGGACCTGATCCCAGGACTCCGGGGTCATCACCTGAGCCAAAGGCAGATGCTCAACCATTGAGCCAACCCAGGCACCCCATAAATACTGTATTTTAACTTTCTTTCTTTCTTTCTTTTAAAGATTTTATTTATTTATTCATGAGAGACACAGAGAGAGAGACAGAGACATAGGCAGAGGGAGAAGCAGGCTCTATGCAGGGAGCCTGATGTGGGATTCGATCCCAGGTCTCCAGGATCATGCCCTGGGCCAAAGGCAGGTGCTAAACCACCGAGCCACCCAGGGATGCCCTGTATTTTAACTTTCACCTCAGTTGAATTCATTTTACACTTGGTTCCATTTATGTATTCTGAACTTACCAACTGCAGATAATGTGTAACAAACATCTACATCTTATTCACTGTTTTATTCTCCCAGCATCTTGCATGGAGTAAGAACTCAGGAAATGCTTCCTAACTTGAATTAAATGTCTGATGGGAAATATTCACTGACAACAAAAATCCCTTAGATAATAAGCCCTAAATGAAAACATTACAGAAATTATCTCATATTCTTTGGTCTATAAATTTTACTGTAAGCAATGTGAAAAGGGATACTTCCCACAAAATAAACCAAATAACAGTTGTTTATTTGGCAGAAAAACTACCAACCAGACTTTCCATGGCATTTGAGTTTTAATTCTATTGTATACCTTGAAGCACGATGGAAAAAAAGGAGATTTAAAGCGGCTATGAAGGACTACCAGGTTTTTGTTTTTGTTTTACAACTAGTAGGACATTTTAATTTAAAAAGGTCAAATTTTCCTTATTTTTTGTTACTTTAAAATTTTGCATTCATATCTTGGAAACTAGGGAAACCAACATAGTAATAATTCTCCCTTTCATGCATGAATATGATCAGTAAAATGTCTTTTTCTTTTTCTTCTTTCCTCCTGCATTGCTGATAGATTTAAGCTGCACTTTCTGCAGTGGCTAGTCTGAGGATAGGCTATAATCTGTAACATAGGACAAATAAAAGCCAATATAGAACAATATGTCATAAATAGTTCTTTGTTCTGTAATCTAACCAGCTTCGATATCTAGGCATAGACCAAGAGCTCCTACATTGGCCATATATAGACAGGGATGAGATAAAATAAAATAGATAATAGATCAATTAATTGATAGGGATGGAGATTCACGCATACTGCTGGTAATTAAAAATCCTACTCATAAACAATGACAACAGTACTGGCAAAATACATTTATTGGAGATTCCTTATGAATCTAAAAGACATTACTGAATATTTACATGTAGTAACCCTAAACCTTATAAAAATCCCACAAGGGGGATCCCTGGGTGGCACAGCGGTTTGGCGCCTGCCTTTGGCCAGGGCACGATCCTGGAGACCCGGGATCGAATCCCACATCGGGCTCCCGGTGCATGGAGCCTGCTTCTCCCTCTGCCTATGTCTCTGCCTCTCTCTCTTTCTCTCTCTGTGACTATCATAAATAAATAAAATTTTTTTAAAAATCCCACAAGGTAGATATTATCATCTCTAATTTTCAGATGGAAAACCTGAAGACCAGTGTCTTGCATGAGTGTCTTTAATAAGAGGAACAAGAGTAAAATCCAAGCTCATTTGGTTCCAAGGCTCATCTTCTCTCCATTTATGTCAAGCCAACTGGATGCAAGAAGAAATAAACCCATTGGTGGGGGAGGGAAGAGAGTGACCATTAGAGACTGGGGTCTGAATTCCTTTCTTTCCTCTGCACAGAGGAGCACTGCATCTTTGAAAGATGGAATAATCAAACGCTAATTTTATTTTCAAATAGTATAAAAAGGACATTATGAAAAATCTAAGGTCCTAAAAGCTTAGACCATTTCAGAATAATGAAAGAGGGCTTCATAGCCCATTTTGCTCTTCTCAGTTTCAAACTTTAGAGCTAGATGGCACATGAGAGAAAATCTTCTAGTCTAGCCCCTTTCTTTTAGAGATGTAGAAAGTGAGGTCCAATGAGGGTAAAGTCACAATTTGTGTGAATAGATTAAAATTGAATTCTTAACCTTAGTTCAGTGGTCTTTTCAGTATACCATTTTATATCATGTTATTTTCTAGATTTGTTTATAAAACACATTATAATTCAGTTATATATGAGAATATGGTTTTCATATATGCAAATATATTCTGCATCCACATATATGGCCTCTCCTTTAATTTTTTTAAAGATTGTATTTTTTATTCATGAGAGACACAAGAGAGAGGCAGAGACACAGGACAAGGGAGAAGCAGGCTCCACACACGGAGCCTGATGTGGGACTCAATCCTGGGCCCTGGGATCATATCCTGAGCCAAAGGCAAGGCTCAACTGCTGAGCCACCCACGTGTCCCAGGCCTCACCTTTTAAATAGAAGCTTTTAAGATCCATGAAATGATCATGTAACAAATGTCTTATGTTAACAGAGAAATGTTGAAACACCAAGGAGGAAATGACATTCCCATATGTCCTCCAATCAAGAACCCAGTATCCAGGCAACCTTAAGATTTTCAAGGATGTTAAAGATATAACAAAATAACTGAGAACAAGAATAAATAGGGGAATAAACCAAGGACTCACCTCTCCCACACTTTTCATAGAGCTGCCAATTCGGCTAGACGTTCCATGGAAACGATCAAGATCCCAGCGAGGAATCTTGGTAACCATGTAATCCAGACTAGGTTCAAAGCAGGCTGATGTCTTCCCTGATACAACATTCTTGATTTCTGGAAGTGGGATTCCTAGGGCAATCTTTGCAGCAATGAATGCCAGTGGGTAGCTATAAAGGAGGAGATACTTTTTTTTTCTTTCAGCAATGAGCATTAAAAACAGCCCAAAACATAAAGTGGTCTTTTTTAGAAATTCTGGTATTATTACACATCAGGGTATAAAACACATCTGGTTCTCTGTTCTGTATGAAGATTTAATAGCCACTTATAAAATAGCATGAGTGATGATAAAATAGAGAGGCATGGATCATGAAAGAATTCACTCTCTATGCCTGACATTCAGTGCTACTACTGCCAACCTTCACCTCTTTAATCGGGATTAATGACTGAATCAATGACTTCCTTGATAAAATGCTCACTTGTGTAGAGCCTCCACAAAGATGAGAATCTGCAATATATTCTTTTGAAAATATATATAAGCATCTGCACCTAGGAAGACCATGAAGTTAGCGGGTACTGCAGGTACCCGGTCAGAAAACATTGCAAGCGTGGGTCCTTGCTTTTTCTCCAAATTATTTTTGAGCTTGAGACTCCTTACAAAACTAACACTCTAGGAACTTGACTGGATACTTTTGGTAATTATATTTGAGAAAATAATGCATGGAACTGTAGAATTACATGTGAGTCTTTTAATACTTCTCCCCCATCTGACAGATGAGGAAACTGATTGAGACAGTAAGTGGTGCGTCAAAAGTCAACAGGAGAATTGGAAAGAGAGCTCAGGTCTCCTGACTCTTGCTTAGGGCAACATTTCACTGCCACTCCATGCAGTACCACATAGCTGTATTAAACAAAAAAATCCTTACAGGCAATTATTCTGCTCATTTAAATGCCGTGTAATTTAAATGCCATATGCTTAGTATATTAATAGAAACAAAAGGTACTAGTTAATGTTCCCTCTAATTATGCTTGCTAGCAGTTTTTAAATGACCTGCAAATTCATTCATCTGGTTGCAACATTTATCAATAGAAAAACCTTACAATGTTTGGTCCTGTGGAGTTTGGCTAAAATAAAATAATTTACTAAATGCTTGAATCAAGTCAACTATACAATTTGCCTATCATTTACTATATACCTGAAGAAACCAGTTGAGGACTGAAATTGAGAATTAGTTTTCACTTTTTAACAGTATCTGCAAAGTGCAATTAGGAAGCAGATTTTTTTTTTTTTTTTTTTTTTTTTGCAGCCTGCTTTGACCACCCAGATTTTGATTAGTTTATGATTAGCCAGCAAACAAAGCCAGCTAGCAATATCATTTGCCTCAATCTGGCAGCAAGCTCATTAATAACCATGTCCTTAGGGTCCTAAATGATTTGCAGCCAGCATACAGAAATGGGGACTATAGCTTGTAAATGCAACTCAGTCTTCCACTAGCTGTCAGTTTTCCAAAACTATCTGTAAAGAATCTGCAAACACATGGCCAATCAGTCTGATCTTACCCGGTGGCCTTTGAGGCCAGGGCAGAGCTCCGGGACAATCTGGCATTCACTTCGATGATGCAATATTCCATTGAGGTAGGATGAAGGGCAAACTGAATGTTGCATTCACCCACAATGCCCAAGTGGCGAACAACATTGATTGAAGTATGTCTCAACATCTGAAACTCCGCATTGGACAGGGTCTGGGCAGGGGCCACGACAACTGAATCACCTGTACATCCAAGCAACACTTGTCATTTGGTAGCATATCTAAATAACTCATTTTGGTGACTCGATTGATTTGTGTGATACATGACACAGATTAGTCTATGGGTTTGTTGGGAAAATAACTGTCTCAAGGCAATACATATAAGGCACATCAGAAACTGATTCTTGTTTTGTCTGTACTACTCTGACACATTACTGACAAAAACCCCTCTACACTTTCCCAAGTTCACCTAGCTATCAAGGCCTCAGTCATCTACTTACCAGATCGACACTAAATTCTTCAATTTCCCTGCTCTTCATTTCAAAATCTCTCTCTCTGTGTCAAGTTCTCCCTTCTACAAACTATGATCTCCTCTTCACCCAGACTGGTTCATCCCCCTGTTTTCCACATCTCATCCTTTCCCATTGTCTTACTCCTCTCTAACTACTGCCCTATGTCTTCAATCTCTTAATCTTTAGTCACCATTCCTTCTGCCTACAAACATGCTCAGATTTCTACTGGCTCAAGAAGCTCCTCCTCAGTCACAAGAACATCTGTCTTATTCTTTACATGACTACACTTCTTGAAAGTTTCCCATTTCTGCATATTCCTTATTGCCATATAATTCTTTTCAATACGGCTCCCATAACCAACTTTGCATCGAAATTGTCCTCTTGAACCTCCAAAAACCCACATGAAAATCCTAATTCTTGACCTTTCACATCATTTGATTTGGCCAAAACCAAAGCTGTTTTACAAAATATTTTCTTGTATTGGCTTACTTGGTAGTGTACCATTCTGGTTTTCTTCCTATCACTTCTCTCTTCATCTTCAACACTAACCCTTCCTCTTACTCCTGTCCTGTAAATCTAAACAGTTCCCAAGTTCAGTTCTTGACCCTACCGTCTTTCTTTCTATGCCCATGCCCTTGAATATTTAGCCTATGCTTCCAGTTTCAATTATGTCCTTCACACCAATGACTCCCAATGACTTTGTATCAGCATCTTTATTTGTATTCTCTTTTCTTGAATTCCAGCTCCCTATTACCAACCCTCTTCTTGAGAATTCCACCCATGCCTCAAACTTAGCATTTCTAAATCCTAAGTTATTATTTTTGCCGTCTTATCTAATTAGTTTCTCTTCCTAAAAAACTTATTTTAGGGAGACAGAACAGGAGAGACTCCTAACTCTGGGAAACGAACTAGGGGTGATGGAAGGGGAGGATGGCGGGGGGTGGGGTGACTGGGTGGCAGGCACTTAGTGGGGCACTTGACGGGATGAGCACTGGGTGTTATTCTGTATGTTGGCAAACTGAACACCAATAAAAAAAATATTATTAAAAATAAATAAATAAATAAAATTTACCAAAAAAAAAACTTATTTTACCTGTTTCTATTACTTGTGGCCCTTTTTTCATTCACGTGGTAACTAATACTCATCCTCTCATTTAAGCCTTCTTAACCTCATTTCTTTTCAACACCAAGTCTTACAGATTTTACCATCACTCATTGCTTACATTTGACCTCTTCCTCAAATAAAATCAAGATAATACCTGCCTTACTTCACAGGGTTTTTGTGAAGATCAAAATGAATGTGAGGTTATTTTCAATACTGTGATATACTATTTTCTGTGAAACTTTATCACTAGTCTGTCAGCTAAGAATAGTAATTTAAAGAAAATAACTTAATAAAGACTGCTACGCATCATCAGAAGCATGAGCTGAAGTCATTACTATAATTCCCGAAGATTCTTTGCCTACCTGTATGAACACCCATGGCATCAACATTTTCCATGTTACAGACAGTGACACAATTGTCATCAGCATCTCGGACCACTTCATATTCTATTTCTTTCCACCCTGTCACTGATCTCTCCACCAGAATCTGGTTGGTCATTGCAAAGGCCTGGAAATTGGTGACAAAAGACATCAAAGAGTAAGGAAAAGCACTGGTTTAAACATGGATATTTGGCAAAATGCCCTGTCCTAAATCCTGGTCAGTATCGAAGTCTGAAGCCCACTCTGCATCCTCCTCTATGCTCCAGAAGGCACAATGTGTCAGAAAATCAGTGAGGTACTAGGAATAGCATCCTGCAGTGAATATGCTTGATTTACATTATTGAGGCTTGCCATTCAAAGTGCTGATATGACATTAAATCAAACTAATTTAGGAAAAAGAGAAAATAATTGAGCAATCAGGCAGAGGGAAATGGAATTATTTCAGCAGCAAGGCTTCTGTGAAACTAGAAAATGTGATAAGTGCGAATAAATATGGAAAAATAAGTCTAAAGACTCCAGTTTTCTCTAAAATAGCTGAGAGTGCTTTGTACAGTGACATACACAATAAAAGTCAGTTGATGTTGATGAGGAGAAGAAAGGAGATAATGATGGTTGTAAACAGTTAGCCAAGATGGCACGCGAAACTTGAGAATTAGAAGAATCATATGCAACTATTATTATGGTTAATCACCGCCTAAGTGCTTAAATACCCTGAGTCATATATCATGTATGCCTGATTAAACAGATATGAATTAGTATAATTATCATTTCATATTTATGAGTACCCACTGGTGTGTAGAATACTGAACCAAAAATATGAAAGAGGCGGTCTCTGACCTTAGGACCTTGAGTGGCTGAAAATCCAACACAGAAAAGTCCCCCTTTGTCTCAGGATATTTTTGATTTGCAATGGCAGTGAGAAGGAAGAAAAAGCAACGGGGGGAAAGTACTTTGATTTTTTTCAAATTATTAGCAGGCAGTATAATGAAATAATGTTAGTTGGGTGTTGTTGCTGTTTTTTTTTTTTTTTTTTAATGTGTCGCAACACTATCTTTTTAACCTCAGTCAACACTACAGGCTCTCCCATGTGCAACTGAAAATGTAACACATTTGTCCCCACAGCTGCCTATGATGAGGTTTTCAAAGTAGTTAGAAAACTCTGTAGCCAGCATTAACAATTTAATAATGATTCATTTGTCATTAGGATTGCATGCTAAAAGAGGAAATCTAGGAAACAAAGGATACGGATTGGGGAAAGTTTTCTGCATTCTAATGGATTCAGCTGGATGTTCTGACACAAGGACAATTGAGATCAAATTTACCTGTTGCCTCAACTTCCTTCTTTCCAGTCTCAAGATTTTATACAAAAGACAAACTCTGAGACTTAGATGAGTTAATGCAGCTTCTAAGGGTGCTAAATATAATTTCAAGAGAATAAGGGGTGGTTTAGGAATTAACGGTAAGAGTAATTATTATCAAGGGAAAAGCTAGGTTTTTGATTAAAAAAAATTTCAATACCCTATTGATTATCTTAGAGGAATTTAAATAATTAAGAACTATTCCATTTCAAATTTTTTCATTGTAAATCTTTTTAGACAATTCAGTATTCAGAATTTTTTACATGGTAAAAATATATTTTTAATAGAGAATAATTATACATTATCAGGGAGTAATAATGAGACTATTAGTATTAAAAATATCTAATATACTAGAGGAAAAAATGCTTCTATAAATATGTCTTTTCTTTAAATATATGATTCATAATTCCAGAATGGAAACAAGAATTACTTATATTGATATATTTTCCCTTTTTTTTTTTTTTTGGTTTGTTTTGGCAACTTTAGAAATACTAAAACCAAGTCACTGACATGTAAGTTGTCATTATAGATGTTTAAATATAATTAATTTTATTTATCTGTTCTCAAAATCCTATGTCAACAATTCAAGGACCACATTTTGTTTCACTCTACAAGTAATGACAGATGCAAGCTGTGCCTGGTATTTACTCAGCACTCCCCAAAGTAGCCCTTATAATAATTCTGTTAGATTCACTTCTACAACCACCACCTAAGGTGCATGGGCCTCTTAGCTACACACACATTCATTCATTCAGCTAGCAAGTACTGATTCCCCACATCATCAGGCATTGTTCTATTCCGTGAGAAGAAAGAGTGAGTAAAATCCTCTGCTTTCATGGAGCATGTTTTCTTTGATAATGTCTAATTTATTTTCTGGAACATATCTTAATTTTCTCTTTAATACTTAAGAAAGGAACTCTTCAGTGATATGTTAAAGCAATTTTGATAGAACATAGATTTGAACACTCAAATCTCATTTTTGCTTATATGAGTGAGTGGCAGTTGGAAGAGAGCTCACTCATTTATGACACTAAGAGGTTTATACTGTATATATTTTAAACACCTGAATTGGAGGTAAAGCCAAACTGTTCAATGTATTTTGTTTCCATTTTAGATGTCATCCATGTCAAATTATTCCCAAAAACAATAGAAAATGGGGCATTTTATTCATTTTTTTAATCACTGAAATACTTTTTACACAATGGCTGTTTTGGAACAGATTTTGAAGGAGAGGGAGATGAAATTGAATTGAGTTTATACCACTGAAATCAAGTAGTACAATCATTTGTATCATCAACTGACCATCATCAATTAGAATGATCACCACTAGAGTGACCATCAGTTTTTCTAGGACCATTTGGGTAATGCTGTGTTCCAATGTAAATAACTGCACTGCATTACCCTTCCAAAGGTACTGTCTTTTGGACAACACTTTTAGAAAACACGACAGTGGTTTAAAACAAAGAAAAGGTCATTTCTCATCTACATAAATTTCTGTAACTAAAAGGGTATATCAAATCTGTTTTCTTGGTTGTTAAGAATTTAGTCTGTGAAAATACATACCTTTGTGCCAAGGTCCACTAAGGTCTCCCTAGTGGGACAGATTCCTGAGCCTAACCCCCCCAGGGCATAGGCCGAACGGATCATCACTGGGTAGCCAATGGTGTCTGCTGCTTTCAGAGCATCCTCAATCTATCAGAAAGAAAAACTCAAAAGTTTTAAAAGCTGACCACACTAGCAGAAAAGACCATACCAAGAGAGTCTAGCAATTCAGGTAAAAACAAGTGCTGTTTTACAAATTTTAAGTAAAATTCTAGAATTTTTTTTAATACACAGTAAAGGCTGTCCTTTATCTTCTTGTTGTAAGTTTTATTTTGCCATATAGAAGATGAAACAACAGCCAAAACTAAAATAATCATCGTAAATTTGAGAATGGGAGCCATATTGAATTTTGAAATCAATTTAAAAGTCTTCATCTCTTAATGATACAAGGTTTTCAACTGCTGAAACGAACTTGATATTACTGCAATAGGCTATTAGGAATACTATATAGAAAGAGAGTTTTCATTTTTCAAGTTCAGACAGAGAATAGTCCCAGAAGCTTGGAATTTTTTTTTTTTTAACTTACAGAATACAACATATGGTGGCTATATTTTTCTGTCATGGAATATTATTACACTACCAATGGGAATGTAATTACACCTTTCCCATATGCCTGTTTCTCATCCTGAGGAAGCAAGGACATAATTAAATCTGGCAATGAAAGAATAAATGTATGGCAGGAGCTTTCCAAATGTTCAGCAGAGCTATCCTGGGACTCTTCCTGACTGACAGCTCTGCAACATAGTATGTACTTGAGAGCATTCTTTTCTGAAACATACATAGCCCATTTTAGTCATCCCAGTAGTAGTTGCTCTTTTCCCTAAGGATCTGCCTTTTTTTGCAATGGGAAAATTGCACCAAAAGCTGCCTCCAGAACCCTTGCTTCGTTGACTATATGTCTGAAATCAGGAATAAAGTCAGGGACCAAAACAGATATACAGCAAGTCAACTTTATTGTAGTACCTTGGAATAGCCTATCAATAGGAACAGGCTACAGCTGAAAAAACATTAGCAAAAATATGAGAGAATCTTTTCTCTCTAAACATCTAAGCCACAAGTTTCTCAGTCATGAATCTGATTTATTAAATTCAATGGCTTTTTCTAGATGATTTCATGTTTAACTGTTTATTCCTTTCTAACAAGAAAAGTTCAATCCAATCATCTCCCGTTCACAGGTCATCTGCACATACAACATAAGTGACTCATCCCAGAAAGTAAAGATCACTTTGGCATTGTAACTTGACATGGTTCTTTGTATGAATTCAGGAGATGTGCTATTCAGTGGCACTTCAACCACTGATAAATCATTTTGTCTCTGGGCTTTTGCTTCCCTTTTCATAAAATATCAATACCTATCCTAAACATTTCAGCATGAAATGCTGCAATTAAAACACAAAGTCTCTGAGGTACTATCACATTTCTGGAAGAAAATACAGGTAAATATGATAATTTACCTATTATTTTTAGGCATGACAAATCACTCGCCCTACAATATAAGACAAATAATGCCCTTGTTTCTCCAGAACAAAGATTCCTTACCGTTTCCACTGCAAAGCTTGGAGCAATCTTTTCATTAATTTCATTTAGTTTGTCTGAGAACAGCTGCCTGTCTTCTGTGGCCATTATGGATTCAACTGAGGTCCCCAGGACTTTCACCCCATACTCCTTGAGTACACCTCTCTTGAATAGTTCCACTCCTGCAGAAGAACCAGATATAATCATTTTTTTAAATCTCAAATTCCTATGTCTTTTTTAAACGGATACCTGAAATGCAATTTTTTAAATTTTAAAATTAACTCCAAGAAGCCACCACAGTCCAAAATAGAATTGTGCTTAAGATTTAAAAAAAAAAAATTAAAAGAGAAATTTTGAAGATATTGTATTAAAATATGTTGCTGGTGATATTATTACTTATGCTACCATCTTCTCCAAATGATTTTTATTATCCTCATTAATAAAAATTGTAGGATACAGTGAACCTCTCTAGATTTTAATATATTTTCTTTCCTTCTAAGGTCCATTCTTATAATGAGATCCTCTTATTTAAATAATCCCACTGAGGTGGGTATCTACCTGTGTTCAAAATCATCAAAATAATGTTTCCATTAACATGCCATCTGACTTTGGCTAAAACTTTTATATTTGATACATAAATTACTTCACCAACTGATTACCCTGACTAGCTAATGAGATTCTCATTCATGATCTAGTTCCAAAGATGTGAAGCCATGTAAAAAGCACAGAATATTGGGTTCAGCAGGTGCATGAAGGGATGGTGAGACTTACTTATGTTATCATGAAAATATATGTGAAACTCAAATGCCATGGGGCCAACACGTAAGAGCACAAAACATTTAATCAACGATAATTCTCATTTTTTATTTATAATCATTCTCAGGGTTTCACTGGTAACAGGGAAAGGCAGTATGCTGAAATGGAGCAGAGAGATCTCACCTGGCCACCCCAGAGCATGAAAGTCAAAGGTATCTTTTTGTACCTCAGCTGTTTTGTGAACTAAACCAGTAATATTTATCATATGACATTGTCAGGTGTCTGTTTGCTAACTGCTTCCTCGCGTATGAAAAAAAGCTCTTATGAACACACAGAGCATGATTGTTAGATAGAGCCAAACCAGAAATATCACACATGAGTGCATGGGCCACAACTCTGCAATTAAACTTAAAAGAACTCACCACAGTTCAGAGCTGTCTGGCCACCCATGCCTAGAATTAAGCCATCTGGCCGTTCTGCCTTGATGACCTCTGTGACAAACTGAGGAGTGATGGGGAGAAAGTAGACAGTGTCTGCTTGCTTTAAGCCCACCTCGTTGGTTTGCACGGATGCGATATTTGGGTTCATCAGGACAGTTTTGACATTTTCCTCCTGAAAGAACAAAAGGATCCAGAATCTGAACCTATAGTCTAAAGGAGAAAATGACCATATTCAAATGAAGGGTTTGAACTGGGTGACAAAACTTTTAGGTTATTTTGTGGGCTGTAGAGGGCTAGTGAATGGAATGGAAATGAAAGGAAGACAAACATTTAGTGAGAGGAAGTAAAAAAGTTGCTTGAAAATAAAATTCCAAAAGAACTGGCTACCTCATGAGGTTCACCTTGAAGTGCTTGCTAGAGGTTATCAAGCAAAACTGGAGTCAATGTCTATAGAATTTGACTAGAAGTCTACGAATACTACTGAACTTTCTAGCTCAATTGATTGTAAAAGACTAAAATATTTTGAAAACTTAAAAATTAGTAAAATATAAAGTGGAAACAGGGGCAACATCAAAGAAGCTTCCCTTTCCAATGTTTGTCAGAGACCAACATGAAGTGTACACTTAAAATGCAAGATGATGTATTTCCTTGCTGGAAGCACTGAGAACCTTCTGCTGGATTCCGTCTTTTCAGATTTTCATGCCTGACGTAGTGCTTTAACAAAGAGCATTATACAACTCTTTATACATATTATATTAAAAGAAAATGACCATATGGCAAAAAAAAAATGTGTGTCTATGTGTGTGTATAAAGATATTTATAGGTCTATCTTATTTCTGACATCTGGAGAGACCTCAAAAATAATTCTTCGTGTAGGCTATGAAGAATAATAGCTCTACAAACTAGGATGAGGGTGACACTTAGCAAAATAATTATTATAAAATATGGCCATATGGCTCTTATTATTTTACCTATTACCACATCAATTTTGAACTCTTCTAAAACATCAACAAAATATTCAGAGTATAGAAACCATCTTTGAAAGCCCTACGTGTTCTGGGGGGAGGATCTGAATAAAATATTAAATATATTTCATATTACTTTAAATTCAAATAGTGCCTTAAAACTTATAATGCACTTTTTTATTAATTTATTTGATTTTTATACCAAGGCTACAAGAGAAATTTCTACCTAACCAATGAAAAAATTGACATTCAATTAGGTTAAATGACTTGCCAAAGATCCTCTAACTGATAAATGGCAAAATTAGGACTCTAATCCAAGTCTTATGATTCAAGTCTTATGCCCTTTCCTCAATATGAGTCATCTCTGAATATTTTCAGAAATTATTTTTTAAAAAGTATCATTCAGAAATTTTTGAATACATACAGATAAGCAAATGCATTTAAAATATAGGCTGATATTGAAATAATTAAGCCTAAATGGAGATCACGTCTTCAATAGAAGTTACAGGAGGTCTCACTACCAAAGAAGAGCACCAACAGACTTAAGTATATTTGTATTTCCCTGAATGTGTTATACAATGAATATGGTTATTTTTGTAAATCAAATTATATAGGTAACGATTCCACAAATGACTGTGAAGAATGTCCATATATTTTAAAACTTAGAAATAATTTCCAACTATTCTAATAAATTTTATATTATTTTTCTAATATAGTTCTGGCTATAATATATGCAGCATCTGATTATTCTTAAATATTTAGTCCATAAATTCATTTCAACTAACTTCCTAATTAATCACAGTACTATAACTAATAATTCCTATTCTTCAGTTAAAATATATAACTTCACCTAATGGAAATGAAGTGCATAAAAAATACAAGCTATGAAAATATTAATTCTTTATAAAACTACCAAGTAGAATAAAAAAACATATGCCTCTTAAATGTATTTATAAACCCTGAACACACTTACATTACATTCTAACCAATCTTAAGCATTGAACATCCTTTAACTATATAAAGAAAAATCAAATCATAATACACTGAAGTAAAGTATTCCTTGAAAGTGTGCACGAAAAATATATGTGCTTGTGTGTGTGCACCTATGCGTGTATAGAGAAGAGTATTAAAACATAAAAACAAATGGGAAGAAAAGCAACGTAATTGAAAGCTGCTATTCCATTTTTTTTCAACAGACATTTGTCAGGTGAAAATCTATGTATATAGCATAGAAATAAAACAAAAAGAAAAATTCTGGCCAAATGTTTTCCTGCCTTTGTTGTCCTAGTCTCCTGTCTTCTTTGTGTTGCTTTCTCCTAGCCAAGTCTCTGGAGAATGGCTTTGCGCTGCAAAGCCAGAGGCAAGGTCACAGAAGAGCTCACATACACTGGACAACTGATTAGTACCAAAATGGGGAATATTCAAGGAAATAAGGACAGCAAAGAGAAGCCAAGTTAGCTCTTTAATAGAAATACCTTGTATGTACAATGAAGTTTTTCTAAAGGTTTGTTTTACTATGATACAGGGCTGGGGAGATATTAAGAGACTTTGAAGAAACAGGGTGGGGGGTGTTCTTTCCCACATGAGTATCAAATCCTCTTTTCCACATGAAAACCCACCTAATCGTTCTGGTCAGTCATCCAGCCCAAGTCACAGATGAGAAATTGAGTCCCCAAGGGACAGATAACAACTTCTAAAGCTTGGACAAAAGACATATGTTGCCTTTGCTACCTCAACTGGATCTTTCCATTTTAACCACAGAGATGCCTGAAGCATACTCTAGAACATTTATCTTAGAGCACTAAGGATAGGCAAATTTCCTCTTTCACACAAAAGACAAGTATATTTTACTTGTCTCACTGCCTCCAAAGAAATGAGGAATATCTGTAAACGTGGCTTTCTATGTTTTCAGTAAAAATAGGTGGTAACAGATAATTTTGGAGACCACTCTAAAGTTCTTGATTTGCAAATTGCAAAAAAATTTTGCGAAAGTTAAAAGTTTTGCCTGTGATCAAAGTTTCTTTAATATAAGATGTGCAAGAAATAGTTGAGAAAATCAATTATAATGACTTTGAAAAGAGGTAGTGTCATAAATCTAAATTATAAAATACTAATTAGACTCATTAAAGGAGTATATTAATTCTTACAAAGATCTCTCACCTTCATGGCTTTTACAGCTTGTGATCCTGAGTAATCAAATTCTCCTGCCTGACCAATGGACAGCCCCCCCGATCCTAGGATAAGGACCTTGGAAACCTGTAAGCAATAAGAAAATGACATTGCTCTGATTAGTAAGAGGGGAAAATCAGCAATTTCCAGAAAGGGAAGTCCTAACTACATCGTTTAGATGATTTAAAGTACAACGTTTCAAAAAATACATAATATGTGAGGGAAAAGACTAACAATTTAAAAGTCTCTAATTTCCAAAGTTCATGAAGTGTTTTTCACCTAAGTAAGAAATTTTGAGAAGAGGTCTACATCTTATTTAAAGATATCTAAATATCAAAAAAAAATTTGTAAATATATATGTGAATACATACATCTATGTGTATGTATATATATGATAAGAATCTCCCTAAAATTTAAGTGTATTCAATATTTCATAGTTTTCTTCTGAATAAAGCAAGACTCTGGGCCAAATGAAAACAGAGAAGGCAAGGGACATGAGTGAACTTTCATATTCACACTTTCACCTTTATAGTTCGTGCCAGAAATACTTACAGAAAATGAAATAAGAAAAAGCTCATATCTAGGCAACTGAAATTCTACAGGTTGTATGTATGATTCCAAGCAAATAACGATACTGCTTATTTTTTAGGCACCAGTGCCAAACCCCTCAGAGGAAAAGGGCCACTGCAAAAGACAAGAACTTGGGAAACTTGGTTTGCCTCAACAAGTATTTATTGGATGCCTACTACATGCAAAGGTATTATCTTTTTCCTCATCATTAACAAAAGAAAAACATCTGAAACATCAGTTGATATCCTGAGAAAAATGCTATAAGTAAGTACATGGCTTCTTTGGCTACCAACAACCCACAATTTGATTCCATACTGAGTGGGTTGATTACCTCCAATCTTTCCATCTCAGGAAAAAAGGCTTCCATGGAAATCCTTAGAACTGAGCATCCAACTCAAATTATCATTTCATGTAAACATATAATTCAATTACTTCTATTTGTAAAAAGAGTTGATATATACACACACATATATATATACTTGAAAATACATATACATTCTTCTGAATTTTATATAATAATGATTTGGTTATATGTGTGGTTTAACTATGAAGGAAATGGATAGAAACCTTATATCAAAAAAAAAAAGAAACCTTATATCAATCTATACATTTACACAAATAAGGATTCAAGTTTGCACTATAGTACTCCTTATCCATTTGCTCCTTTTAAATAAAATAATATTATTCTATTCATGATTTTGAATAATAATTCTTCTAGCTGAAACAAAAAAGTTATATTGTTTCTAATGATTCTATAACCTGAACTGTATCTCAAGCATATATAAGGCTATAGTTATTAAGTGATAGAACATATCAAATTCTAAACTAAACGCTTATTCTTTATTAAATTATTTTGTTACAAATATTCTAGAACAAGCAAACTGCAAAAGATATGATTTTAAATCAAAACATGAAAATCTCAATGAACACCATCAGGAACAGACCAAATAGTTAGATGCTAAAATAATGGGTAATTACAAGATTACCAATCATTTTTATAAACATTATAATGGCTGACATCATTCATTTAAAAAAAAATTATCATATGATGGAGAAAATCAAAAATACATAAACCAAAAGAAGCCCACATATACTAACCTCAACTCGAGATGCAACTAGTGCTGGCTTTGGTAGAACCGATGTAATCGTGGTGCCTTTACCTTTCTTTATCAGTGAGAAAAAAGAATCAAATAGGTACTAGAAAAAAAAATAGAATCAACTAGTTAGAAAATTCATAAGCTGATAGATAAAATACATATATGCCCAGTTAAATTTGATCTTCAATTAAGTAACAATTTTTTAGGATAAGTGTTCATATGCAATGTTTGTTTTTTGTTTTTCTGCCCAAATTGGCAAAACTAAGTATTTACTACTCTAAGAATTATATCAAATAAACATTTCTAATTGTTCACTTCAAATTCTATCAAAGAAAGTTTTCAGTAGACAATGAACATTTCAGATCATGCCTTGTGAGAATGTCAAGTTTTCATTGCCTTAATTATGAGTTATTTTCTTCTAAATGGTTTCTTCTAAATAAAACTCTAGTAATACAAAAGAAATTAAAGCTATACTACTTATGTATCCTAAAGTTAGAAATAACTGGATTTTGAAAATTTCTATCAGCTCTAAAAATATCTCCAAAGCTTATTCTTAAACTTTACCAATGAATTTACTTCTGTTGTTTCACGAGACATGATAAACTTCAACAAAGATATTCATTTTGCAACTATTTGGCAGGCCAAAAAAAGGGATTGAGTGCTACTTCATATTGCATGTCTTAATTTCAATGTTCCTAATCTGAAGTACTAATATGGGCAAAATATTTTTAAATAAATCAATGTTCCTAATCTGAAGTACTAATATGGGCAAAATATTTTTAAATAAAAAAAATAGTATTCAGCATGCATTAGGCCATAAATGTATGTAACCAAATTTTCTTTTTCTTTTTTAAAAATAATTTTTAAAAGGTTTTATTTATTTATTTGAGAGAGAGAGAGCAGAGAAAGAGAGAGAGGGAGCATAAGTGGGGGGTGAGGTGCAGAGGGAGAGGAAGAGACAGGATCCCTGCTGAGCAAGAAGGCCCATGGGGAGCTCCATCCCAGGACTCTGGGATAATGACCTGAGCCAAAGGCAGATGCTTAACCAGCTGAGCCACCCAGGCACCCAAAATTTTCTTTACGTGTTTCATCATGGGTAAGTATTGTTTATACCGATTGGGCTATTAAGAATCATTATTTCCTAAAAATATTTAAAAATGAACAAAACATCTACATCTACAAAGGCAATTCAGGGATGAGGAAGTAGAATTTATAGAAGGAAAATTCTGATTCTCCTCATTTTGCCCAGGTGTCTTCTCTGGGGTATCCTCTGACAGAGAAGAACTATAGTTCTTAGTACTGGAGGCCATAGGGTGTGAGAGAAGAAGCCACACTCGACTTTCCACACATTTTTGTGTCTCCACAAGCTCTTGTTTGAAAAGAGGACCTTGAGCTCTGAACCAAAAGCTCACACAAGAAATACAAATATTTAAATTAAAAACAAAACTCCTCTAAGCATTCCTTATGGTTCTTTTCTTAAGCCATCTGACTCACATACATGTGTGTGCATCCCCTCTCCCCTCCCGCACACCCCTGCCCTTCTTCCTTCTCCTGCTGCTGTTTATTCTCCCTTCCTGGCTACACAACCAGTTGCCATAGGGATTTTTGTGAAGTCACAGATGGGGGATTAAAATTTCATTTCAGTTATGAGAACAAGAGAGCAAGAGGGAATTCATTTGCATAGTACAACAATTGTAAATTTCAGAACTAAATATATTAGAGTGATAACGATTTAAATAAAAATAGCATTGCATCAGGTTTCTTAAGGGCTTTTCCACTTTAAATTTTTAAAAAGACAGAAACTTCCTCCATGATATTCATGGGGAAATTTTAATGCAATATACATGTGTTATCAAAGCACTCCTCTTGAAATATGTTCTGTACCCAAGATCGTCTGGGGTGATTATTTTTGTTTCTCAAGTTTCTGCATAAATACATTTCTGATTTAAAAAAAAAATAAGAGTATAATAGGCCTCATTTTGTGACATACCTCAGTGTCTGTTGGGCCTGGGCTGACTTCTGGGTGGAACTGTACACCAAAGAAGGGTTTGCTCTCATGCATAATCCCCTAGAGGAATAGGAAATAGAAAGAAATTCCTTCTGTAACAATGAATGTCAACCAGGGCTATGTATTATTCAGTGGACAATAAAGTTCAAATAGAAAAAAAAACCTGAGTTAAAAGCTTACGGACATTCTAACAGCTGACACTCATAATAAAAATAGGCCAACAAAGACTCAACAAATGTGGTCCCCTTAATAAAACAACCCATTTGGTCTTTAGCCTTTGAGCCCCCCTCCTCCCGCCCCAGGCTCTTTTCAAAATAAACTCGAATCCTCTTCTTATCTCCAATGCCTAAATTACTTCTCCAAGGGTCTTCTCAAAGGCTACTTCAGAGCCAAGTGAGTCTCAGACACCAACATAGACTAGGCCCAAACAGACCTCCACCACTAGAATGAATGTGTTAAGATGATCACTGATTAACCACTCAAAGAGTGGATCTTAATGAGCCAACTGATGAGAGAATAAGACAGAAATGACTTTTTAAAAAGCAGAGGACTATGGGAAATAACCTATAAAAAGAGTTCTTACACACACACACACACACACACACACCCCAAAAAAGTCCACATAAACAAGATGTCTATACAGCAGAGTATGAAAAGCCCTGCATTACCCATTGCCAACTGAACAGGTTTATTGAGAGCACTTACCTCATTGGTTTGATCATTGACATTCACAAAAAGTGGTTTCCAGCCAGCAGGAAGGGTGTTGTCCAGGGCATAGCCATGATTCTGAGCAGTAATGAAAGCCTGTCTATTTGTGATATTCAAAACTGGCTGATTCTGCCCTCTGGAGAGAAAAGGAGAAAAAGAATAGGAAACAGAAAAAGTGAAGAAAAGAATATAAATGCATTCATTGTAAAATAGTGAATGAGGAAAACCTATTAAAATATGAAAATTTCAATTGCTTAGTGGAAATTATTCTGTGAGAAAAGCCATAGACTGTAAATGCCAATAATTTTAGCAACAGAAATCAATTCAGGAAGCTTTACTGTGTGTTAAATACCAGGTCTACTCAACTTCTACCATCAGGAAAAAGGAGAACTGTGCTCATAACAAATAGTTAAGAGTTGCTCACTAGCTTAACAGACAAATACAAGTAATTTATGTTAAGGGAGATATGTAATTTTAAAGCCAGAGAAGAGTTTTTGGTAAATATTAAAGAGACAACTACTCTGTCCTGAATCATTTTGAATTCCACTTTCTGTGGAGGGTAGGCCATGGCGGAGGGCACCATGTTGAATAAATTGGCATTATGTGGGGTAAGGAAGTAAAATGGAGAGGATCTGAAGACTTCCCGGTGGTTAAGTCACACTAGTCTTACAATGTTATCAGTGCTCTGATACCAAGTTTGGAAACCAGAACAGTTTCCCTTGGAATATCATTTGATTGAACATAATAATCTCAATTTATGCCAAGGAAGGAAAATAAACTATAGCAATGTCATTGTTAGAGAAGGCTGCCTTTCAAAAATGCAATAAAAGTGGTATCAGGTAACCAAACAACTGTGAACTATGTAATAATATGGTTATCTGTTTTTTCTGAAGAAAATGGCATGTAAGTTCTCTAGGGCTTTTGTGTTAATTACCATTAGTAGTATTTCAGAGCTAGTTTGACCTGTAAAAAGACATATAACAGTCTTACCTGTTGGCCATGGACATCTTGTAGGTTTTGGCACCAGCAGCCAGTCCTGTTATTAAATTTCCTGTACTGATTCCAAACAATGGCTCCTTGCGATCACTCTCCAAAATCTAAATCAGGGAAAATTTTTATTAACCAGAAGTACAGTTCCAAAAAAAAAAAATGCTGCCTCTGAAGGAATAAAAATGAAGCATCTCTTTTTTTCTTAATTAACAAGGTAAAGAGAAGAGTAATTGAATAAAAAGTTAGACTATAAATAAGAATATGACTGACAAATGTGTAGCAGCAGAATTTGAAAAATGTACCTAATATTCAAACTAAACAAAACTTAATATTTATCTTCAGAAACTTGAAGCTGTTATAGATCCCAAGATCATGGTGAGAAACATGAACTGTCATTTTACAATTGTACAGAAAGGCATATATGGAGATGGACTCTAGCTCTCTTAACTCAAGGACACAATCTGAGTTACTTTGCCTGAATAAAGGTTATTTTTCCTCTGGTGCTCTCTCCTCACTGGTTCCTCTCATATAATAGCTGACACTGCCCCAGAGGTCACAGATAGGAGCACTAAAGAACATCTAAATACCTAAAATATATTACCACCTTTTCAGCAGCATGGAGCAGACTTCCTCTACCTCACACACAGATACACACTATCCCCAGGTTTACTGCACCTTTTTGACATTCTGGATTAGTGGTTGCGCAAGAGCGGGGTTTCCGGGTCCTCCGGCAATTAAAAGCCCATCATACTCCATCTTGGTGAAATCATGATTCCAGGGAACTAAATGCACTTCAGCTCCTCGCTGGAAAAGAGAGGCAAAAATGATCAATTTAATAATATTTTTATTTGCCAAAGGGTAATTTTGCCTAGACTATCTCTTGACTAACCTCTCCCTAAGGTGGAGGGAAGAATAGTACATGATTCAAACAGAGAATGCTGAGGAAAATGTCCTTGGTGGCTCACTGTGTTTTGTGTGATGTATACAAAGCCAATGGTCAATAGAAAGTGGAGAAAAAAATACCACTAAACTTTTGATCCTGAAAAAATAGATAACACACTTTCCCTACTTCAAGAGGTTTCAGAGCCTAAAGATTTCCTGACTGGGAACCCAGGAATATAGGTTATTTTCACTACCTGTGGTAGAGAGAGTGACCAAAAAAAAAAAAAAAAGATAAATCTATTTTCTGCAAATTTTTAGTTGGTCCACCTCTCACCTTTTTTAGTTTTGCTTTTTAAAAAATCTGACCAAATTTCATCAGCCTTCTTTCCTAGGGTTTTCTCATATTACCTGTAGTATTTATACCTCTGAGAGAATAATTAGAACTTTTGTATATAGAAGTCGGTAGGAAGATATCTTTGATGGTTTCCCTTGAAGCATTTCCTAAGACAAGGGTTTGAGGGAAAGAAGTATAATTGGAAGGGTTTCTAAGAAGTACCAACAGAAAGTGACACTGTGAAGCACCCCATGAAGTGTGCATTACCAAGCCCTGTGGACAACTAGAGCTTCAGTCCACTGAGGAGCTCTGAGAGCCAGTGTTGACTATCCACCCTCAAGATAGCTCAGTCATGGGACAAAGAAGTTCGGATATCTACACGCTGACCTTCTCTAGTCATTGGGTCGGAATTGCTCTGGGATCATTAATTGTGTGGTATTTCCTACTTCCCAACAGGCTCCAACCATCTGAAGAGAGGCTGCAGGCAATGAAGTAGAGACGTTTCAAGTGGTGGTTGGGCAAAATGCCTTATAATGGTAAAATGAGAAGGAGATATAAATAGGCCATTGACAGCATCTGCTACTGAAGAGTCCATGCAAATTTTAGTTAATAAAATTGACCAGAATATGAAATCATGATTTGGATATTGGTGATATTCTCTAACAAAGCAAAGGTGATTTGAAGGATTCCTCTACACTCACACTATGTTGGTGTTATGCAAATGTCTGTGTGTGTGTGTGTGTGTGCATGTTGTGTATGCATGCATGTTTGAGACTGAGAGGGAGAGAGAGAAACACAGTCTTTGACCTCTGAGACAGCATCAGCAGAAACAGAGAGACACAGATAGAGAGGGAGAGATGGAGAGGTGGGAGGAGGAAAAATCGCAACAAAACAATATTCAAGAAAAAATTATGATAATGGTGACACCCTCCTGAAGGATTTTTAAGGTTTGATTTTAGTTGGTTGTCTAAAAGTTTATATCAATCCTCATGAAAATTTGTACTGTATCAGGCCATGATCCCTGTAAACAGCTGGCACATAATAAACAGAGTCCAGTAGAGGAATTCTCCAACTGACTGGTCATCTCTAAACCCAAAGAAAGTAAACATGGCATATCTCAGAATGTCAGTCAATATGTGGTAAGAATAGCCATCATTCTTCTCTGTGTTTGTGGCCTTTAAAGATTTTTTTTTAAAAATATAGTCTACATCTCTAATTTTAACAGGGATACATGTGTTATTTTGTAGATCAAAGACAACTAGAGAGCAGATCCCCCGACATTCCAAGGGAACACACAAATTTTCTCTGAAACAGAGAAAGGAGATCAGTTTAACATGAAAGATCAATATTACAAATCCTCAAAAAATTACAAATCCTCACCTTTCAGACGGAACAGATTACTTACCTTTACTAGTAGTCGAATTACATTGTTTTTAATCCCACAGTCTACAGCTACCACCTTCGTGGGGTTTCCTTTGCCATACACCTTGACATCCTGCCATTTTAACAAGCAGACAGTGAGAGGGAAGTACCAGCCAGGAGCAACACGCCAATATCATAAACACATCTGAGGATGCTTTGCACTTCTATTGGCAACAGATTGATTGCTAACTACTAGGGAGTGACTGGCTGTTAACAATCAATTTATAAGGCACAGCGAGTGCCACAAACTGTATCTTTTTTTTTTTTTATGAGGGAAATGATACTTTGCTGTTTTATACAAAATGTTGATTACAGTAATAACAATGATCCCTAAGAAATTAGTTGCTTCCATAGTTAACAATAATCTCTCCCATGTTTTACCTCATTAACAACCAGTGGCAATGGAATTTTCAAGTATCATTGCCTGATTCAGCGCTAGATAGATGTGGTAATAGATACATCATGCTTTAAATACCACTTGATCCTCAACTTGCAATAAAGTTTGGATGGGCCAGAGCTGTTGCGCATTAGGCTTATGCAGTGGAGCTAATGGATAAAATCAGTATGAGAGGCAGAGGATTGCTAAACTAGTGTAGACCACTGGTCTCTTTAGGTTATGCAATCATTTACATTTAAATGGTAGACTTCATAAAAGGATCCCCGAGCATATCATAATCATTACCTACATCTTAAGCACTGCTTGGAGCTAGATCCATTTTCACAGGCATTTACCCAAGAAGCAGTTCCCCAAAGTCATAAAAGGAGAAATAATAGAAGTGGAGAGAAAGCCTAGAGGGCTGGGTGCCCACACTGACTATGGCTTTGAGAGCTACATAGTATATCCTGTATTTAGGATGATTTCAATGTTTCCAAAAGGTTTTAGAGGAAAGTTGCAACCTGGATATTTGAAAGAGCATTTTACTTTAACTGAAATGTCTACTCGCCACTTTCCACAAACTCTATAGAATGGGAAATCATAATCCTTAAATTGCACTTGAAATACATCTATCTATCTATCTATCATCTATCTATCTATCTATCTATCTATCTATCTATCTATCTATAAAATTTGTCACATTTTTTCCCCTGTTAACTATTCTAGAGAAAAAAAAATGTCCCATTCCTTCCATGATCTGGGGAAATTATTGCTGAGCTGATCCATAAGTGCTACAGATCAGCTCTCTCATCAAATAATCTGAAAAAGTATAGATTTATTTTTAACCTTAGGCTTCTACTACAAAAGAAAGCAATATTACCATCTAGTTGTAGCTACATCAAATTGCAATTACAAGACAATGAATTAAGTTATCAAACATATCCAAACAAAACTCAGAGAAGAAATATAATCTGATACAAACACTCATTTTATCACAGCTACAGTGAAATTATTTAATTGCACTAGCATTAAGAAACAGAGTCAGTTTTCACCATTGCAATCGCTCTCTTGATTTGATGTAGACAAAAATACAGAGAGGCTCCTTGTTG
Organism: Canis lupus baileyi; assembly: GCF_048164855.1. Classification (NCBI taxonomy): domain Eukaryota; kingdom Metazoa; phylum Chordata; class Mammalia; order Carnivora; family Canidae; genus Canis; species Canis lupus. Next base: position 12,588,360 of record NC_132873.1, read on the forward strand.
CTGGTCCCCACACAAAGTACATTATATACTCCCCATACAGAATGGCAAGTTTTAAGCAAGACCCCACAGACGCATGAATATATGAATGTGCATTATGAGTCTTGAAGAAAGGAATGTATTATGCACTATTTTTAACCTTATGACTACAGAATTTATTTTAAGGTGAATTTCTCTAGGTCAGTGTTCCTCACATGTGGAAAAGGCCACAGTAGATCTCCAAGGTAGTTTTCAATTCTAAAAGGAAAAATCACCCTTTTTCATGCTGTGTCTTCAACTAAATCACTTTACAGGAGAATGTATAGAAACAAAAACAAAAAAAGTTTCATGCCATTTGAATGGACATATTCTAGAATTGAAAACAAGGGACTATTGCATATGACATAATCAGGTTCCAAATATATAAACAATTATGTCTAATTTAAAATTCACTGTCTTGGGGCGCCTGGGTGGCTCAGCAGTTTGGTGCCTGCCTTTGGCCCAGGGCATGATCCTGGAGTCCCACATCGGGCTCCCTGCATGGAGCCTGCTTCTCCCTCTGCCTGTGTCTCTGCTTCTCTCTGTGTCTCTCATGAATAAATAAATAAAATCTTTTTAAAATTTTTAAAAAAATAAATAAAATTCACTGTCTTTAGCAACTCATATTTCTTATGCTTCACCATCCTGTGAATGCATGTTTGTGCCCAACGTCAGCATCAAGGCTAGGACTGATCCTCAGGGACCCATAATCATGGTCCCCCTTTCCATGTGAATAGGCATAGGAATGGGAATATCAGATAATATCAATGTATGTTTTCACTGAGGCTGACATGCTATTAATTAGGTGATTTTTCAGTCTTTTAATAACATTTTCTTAAGGAAAGGCCCTGGTGCACCAAAGTTCTCACAGCACGAATTCTTCATAAGATGCTGTTCTCTAGAGTCATTCTGAATGATGCTACATTGCAGCAAGTAAAAGTTACTAACTTTAAATGCACTGATTTGGGGCAGCCCGGATGGCTTATGTCGGGCTCCCTGCATGCAGCCTGCTTCTGTCTCTGCCTCTCTCTCTCTCTATCTATCTCTCTCTCTCTCTCTCTCTCTCTGTCATTAATAAATAAATAAATAAAATCTTTAAACAAATTAAAAAAATAAATGCACCGATTTGTAATATATATCTTAGCAGCTATGAGATCCTCCCCACCCCCCTCAACGTGGGTGCTTCAGGAAGATGACCTCAGCCTACGTGAAGATCTTGATATTCTAAGAAATAAAACTAAGAAAAAAAAATGAAGGGAAATCTCTCACCTTGGTTGAAACCTCAGCAATCAAATTCTGCTTATTTGGATCCACAAAATCCACCGACTGACCTTCAAATTCAATCTTCCCAAGCATGGTACCCTATCAAAAACAAAATTAGACAGTTAAAAGGGAGCAATAGTTAAGGTACTGACAGGATCCATCCATGAGGATTGAAATGGCTGCTCCAAGATCTAAATGTCTCTATAACTACTCATAACCATCAGCAGAAGTCTCTCATCTTCCCAACCAGGAAAGACGAATTAATTTGCACAATATGTTTCGAGAAACACCCTGGGAAGTACAATTTATTTATTTATTTATTTATTTATTTATTTATTTATTTATTTATTTATTTATTTATTTTTAGGGTGGAAACTGGCACCTAGAGTAAGCAAATTCAAAAGGCATCAGAATTCAGGTGTCTGACTGAGTTCCAGGCTGGTGCAAATTAGAGCATTTAGGGTACCTCTTCCCTCGGTGCATGTCCCCTAAAGATAGTTCACTGGGGACATGGATGAGACAATCTATTGAGAAGAAAATAAGAAATCTAAAAGTTGTAGAAATTTGAAAAGAAGGAGAATTAAGTAAATTAGGGTAGTAAAATTCATTTACAAAGTGATGTGAAAATGCTCTATAAGTCACAACCTTTGAGAAGTGGAGTTGAAAATATTTGCTGATTTGAATGTGTTAATGTCCTTTTGTCCCTAAGGCTCTGAATTTTAAAGAATGTTTTGACCTCTGTGAGGTTTTCACAAATTAGCCTTGCTAGCCTGAACACAGCAAATGTTTTATTATTAGATATGTCATAAGAGTTACTTATTTGCTAGTAGGCCTAGCTTTATCTATTTAACAAAAATAGCATATTGCATTTAGTAACCAAGACTTTACCAGGTGGGGTTGGGGAAAGTCAAGATAATTCATTGATTTGCCTTGGTCCAAGGAAATCACTGCATTGAAGGGAAAAGAAAGAAGCCTTTATTTCCTTCTGAAATGTATCCCTTAAGGAAAGGAGCAGTCACCTGGGAATGAGTAAGGGTGGAAAGTACCAGCATGTCATTCTCATTGGTATCTCAGGAAAATTATGGAGGAGGAAGTAAAATAATAGGTGGAGTGGAAGGACTGTGTAAGCTCTCACTGTCTTCCTTCCAGTCATGGGTGTGTGGCTGTGCCTTCTTCAAAGAGCTGTTTTCAGAAAGCTCTTCTTTCTCTTTACAGAGATCCTATGTCAATGTACATTCTGATAAGGAGTCTACAATAGATCTTCTTGAAGAGTCTATTTCACTTTGAAATAGTATTATTTCTTTTTTTTCCTTTTTTATGTAATAAAATTCAATGGGAAACTTTAGTGGTATTTGGGGAATTAAGTTAGCATTAGTGAGGTAATTTTCTTTCTGGTCTGGGATATGAAGGTTTTGTGTAGGGAAAAAAATAGTGCCCTCCTTTTCCAACTAGAAGAAGCAAGCAGATGATGATGACATATTCTAAAAAGGAGGGGTCAGATGGTTCAGCAATCAGATATGCAAGCAAAAAATAAAATTACCTTTTATCATCTCGGGCATTGGTACAGTCTTACGAAAGACTATATAACTGAAGTAACGTTTGCAGGGCTCATTGGACACACCCATGAAATATAACTCATTAATTTTACAGATTACTCTTCCAAGACTAAACAAATAACAGCACCAATGCTGCACACTTCCTTGTTTGCCTTTTTCAGCAGGTCACTATTAAATTGAGGCAAAATCGTTATGCACCTGGTTACCTTCTCCACTGGTCTCACTAACCCTGTCACTTGAGCAGAATTATAAAGGCCTCGACTCACTGGGACAGTGAACACACAGTGGGCGCTAAATAACCTGCTGCCAAGTGAATTAATCTCGAGTCCATTTGGCAACAAGCTTCCCAATCAAGTATTCAGTCTTGAAAATACATCAGAAGTAGTAAAACAAGATGACAGAGGCCCAAATGACAGAAACTGGTCCGATTTTTTCTCTCATATCGTTGGACTCCTCAAGCACTGATAAAAAATAGAATATATATTATATTTTTTAATTTATAAAGAGTGAGCATCATAAATATATTATATACGATATGTATCAGGAATATATATATATAGATAGATATTCATATCTACCTATCTATCTATCTATTATCTATCATCTATCTATCTATGTAGAGAGAGAGAGAGAGAAACTTAGAATTGGCTAAAGATGATGATCATACCTTATCCCGAATTATTTTAGTCAGCATTCTTGTATCCACTCCATAAATTGCAGGGACCTATAAGAAAAAAAATTTGTAGTGACAGTGAAATTGGAGGAAATTAGATCCAGCATATTGTTTTCAAGTTATAAACTTAGCATCATCTATCTTCTTGAGCAGTAAATAATTTCCCTGCTCTTTCTTTTCTCTGACCCAGGGTGACTGTGTTGTCAGAACACGGTAAATTGCTGTTCCAGTTGGGAACAGGACTCTTAATACCCAGGCCCTTCCTCAGAATAAAAAATGAAAAATTCAGAACATCAATCTTCTGCTACAGTGTTGTTTCTTCTTACAACAGGATGTTAAATAGGTAATGTTACATATTTATATATATTATAATATATAATAATATATAATTATATATTAAATGTATTTATATATATAAATAATGTAATTTGTGAATTTCATAAGCAATGAAATATAAATAATGTGCAAATCCACATTTTAAGCCAAATGTTCTGGCTACCTATGAGACACTCAACTCATTTTTCTGAAGATGCTTATTAAGTAGTCAGGTTGTAATGAGATTTGGCCATCCTATTAGGAAATCAGGCAATACCACCATGTTTTCTTTTCTTTGAGTGGTTGGATAGAGACAGATGTGGTAAAATAAAAGGGCAATGAGTTAGGAAGCAGCAAAACAGGTTCTAATTTTTTTTCTTCCCATTTATTTGAGTGATGTTTGAGCAACGTGTTCTTCCTCACTGTACACAGAAAGAGGTGAACTAGTTACTTAGACCCTCTTCTACTCTATGTGTCTGTGATCATGAAAGAAGTTTCAAAGCACATTTTAAAAACAAACTAACAAGTCATGGATTAAGATTATACTCAAACCATTGGTTCTGACACAGAGCAGCTGTAATATCAGTTGCCTGATGACACAAAGGAAACATTAAGCGGAGGGTCTCCTAAATGACCGTTACAAAAATTAGCTGTCTCGGGAATGGAGGTGAATTCAGATAATGGTTGAGAATGAAAGAGCAATGATTCAGAGGATGATATAGATGCCTTCTTCTCCCTCTTTAAGATTTAGAAAGAATGAAACCCAGGAAGCCAACATCAAGATTTCTTGATTTGTCAGAAAGGAGCAATATTTAGGTAGATGTTCACTGTGTGGCAGAGCTTCTCAGAATAATACTCTATCAGTTATAGACCCCACAATAATTCAACAAAAAACAGCTATAGCAACACTGGAGATGAAGCCAAAAATATAGCAGGTCTCTTAACTTTAAGTACATCTGATATTGAAACCAGGGAAAATCCTCTTATTTAATTAGAAAATAATACTTAAACTAAGGAAAGTATAAGACAAGGTTTTATAACCCTTTTCAATTACTACTTCAAATAATATTATATCAAATTATATGTCATAGAGTCGTAATGTTTGAGCAGAAAGAAATTTAATAGCAATCTATTTATCCCATAAGAGTTAAACATTTAGGAAGTATGGTATGATTACACGATCTGCACAAAATCACACAGATAGTTAACGGTAAAGCCGGTACTAGAACCCATGATGCAAGTTGTATGTCGCAATCCTGGATATAAGGGGATGGGAAAATTAAGTGGCTCAAGAAAATAAGAGATTCTAAAACATTCTCTAGGTCCTTTCCCCAAAAAGAAATGTTACCAAGCCTGTGTGAGTGCCACGTAGTGGATTAAACCAAAAACACATGGCCCTTGGTGTTTAGAAGAGAATTAGTCCAGACAGGTCAGCCTGCATATTTCTCACCTTTTCTTCCTGTAGCCACTGCCCAAGACTCTTGGTAGCCAGCCAGTGGTGGTAGTCATCGCTATAATTCAGCACCAGCAAACCTGCAACCTGGAAAGACAGGGAATTGTTTTAAAGGGGTGACCACAAAATACTATCCAACTCTTGTGACTTGTCTTACGAGTCTGTTTGCAATTTTTAAAAAAATGTTTATTATATCCACAGATACAAGGCTTAAAATTATGGAGACATGAAAAAAAAAGATGATCATCATTCTTCTCTTAAAATACATCGTTATTACCTTAATTACCACATCGAGGAATAGTCTTACCCCATTTGCCAAATTCAATGACTAAGCTAGGCTCCCATCTCAGCACCTTGGTACTTTTTCTCTGTGGCATTTAACAATAGTCTAATTAATAATTACTTTAATATACATGAAGAGTAAATAATTTTTCATCTTCATTTAAAGGAGACTGAGATATATGGGGAAAATGGTGAGAAATAGAATTAAGCTAAATGATCAGTCCAAGCCATTCAAAAATAGAGTGGGGAAAAAAAAGAAAAAGAAAAATAGAGTGATGAATTTGGAATATACATTTTTTTATTGTTTCTATGGTCCACATTCCTAATATTATCCAAATTTATTTTGATTAGGAAATCTTAATGTGTTTACTTTTAGACTGGCACATAGCTATCTTTTATTCATCCCCTAAGTAGGATAAGATTAAAAGGCAAATAGTTGATACAGAGTTGATTACCAAAGACCTTTTAAAACATAATTCATCACCATTTCTTGTAGCATAGTTGTCATTTAGACTTATAGCAACATCTTTCCAAATTAGCCAAGTTTCATCCAAGGCATTAAGAACAAATGCAAAGTGCCATGAAAAATGAGATTCAAAATAATATCATGTTAAAAATTATTCTCATATACATAAGGTTGAGAACACAAGTTTAATGGTTTGTACTACAGTATTGAGGAAAAACTTTGACTGCCTTAAATTCTTAAAAATAAATCAACTACCCCCCCAAATGAGACTTTTTATTAATTTTTTAAAGTAGGCTTCATTCCCAACGTGGGGTTCAAACTCACAACCCTGAGATCAAGAGTCTCATGCTCTAGCAACTGAGCCAGCTAAGTGCCCTGAATTGAGACTTTTTAAATAGTCATCACTGGCACTACCTTAATTCCATCAGACTCCAGATATTTGCTAAGTCCCAGTTCATCCAGTGCAGTAGTGTCAGGGGCTCCACCATTCCCAATAATGGGATTGGCCATGGTGAGAATCTGTCCCTTGTAGGCAGGGTCAGTAAGAGCTTCCGGGTACCTGAGTAAAGATGCCAAAAAATTACAAACAAAAAAATGTATGTAACTACAAAACTACAATCCACATACGTACTCTTAATTATTGAACTCTTGACAATCAGAGAACATGAGATTAAAATCCTATAAGGATGCCTCTAGATTTTACAAATCTAAAGAAATTTTATGGTAGAGTATGAAAAGCTATCCCATCACATTACTGATATGAAAAGACAAACTGATTTTTTGAAAAAGCTTTTTCATTTGAGTATAGTTGACACACAATGTTACCCCCCCTTCCCTCTGGCAACCATCAGTTTGTTCTCTGTATCTGTGGGTTGATTCTGCTCTTAAGATAAACTGACTCATAAGTACTAAGTACTAAGGCACATAATTTTCATCCTCTCTACTTCTTCAACTCTTTAATTCCTTAAAAACTTCCTTCATGGGTCTTCACTTTGAAAAAAACTGTTCTATTTAAAGTTTGAAGGTATCCTGAAGTTTCTCCTTGCCTACCAGACATGAATCCAAACTGATATTTACTATTAAGGGCTCCCAGTTTCACCAAAATATTAATTGTTAAAAATGTTTAAGTTACTTTTTTAAAATGTCTTTTAGGAAACTGAAGAGTATCCTGATTACATCTCTGGTAAGTCACTGGCATCACCAGTGACTTCATGGGTATCTACGTTTATTAAAATTCATTGAACATTTAAAAGGACTGAGTTCATCTCTGTGCTAGAATTACCCAATAACCTAAAGGTCGTAGGTTTTTATTTTAAAGTCTAGAAAAGGGGAAAAACAAGAATACATATATTCTAAGAAAGAATTGCTCAATACAGTTGATTGTTAAAATAGATTTTGAAAGAGGTATATAGGTTTGAGAATCATTATCAACTTAGAAAAAAATCAATCCCACAAGAATTAACCTGAAGCACTTCTGACTTCTAAATCAAAAGATTCCAAATAACTATCTAAAGTACTAATGTGGAATTAGGGAGGAATGCATTAGGTCTTTATTTTAAAGTTAAAGACACATATAGTCTCAATTTTATGATATATATATATATATGCATGTATATCACTCTTATTCTTAATATTAAGAAACATTATTCCAGTAAATACCAGCAGTTATCTGTAGCTGTTCTCTGTGCCGAATACAATGCAAATGCGATTCCCCCCACCCCTGTACTCACCCACTGCCCCACTCACTTTTTCACTTTCTGCAGAAAGAGTTAAACCAAATTTTTCTTGTGGATTAGTACTACTGAAATGAATTCAGGTGCTGAGGGGGACAGAATCAACAACCTTGAAACCAATAAAGTTCAACTCAGGCAGTAGTCAACATAAATTCTTCAACCCCATCCAGACAAACTCCTCCCAGAACTACCTTTGTCAACAAAACACTTAGTCTTTCAGCTCAGCAACCCCTGAGGTGACTAGAGTGCTGTAATATTTATCCACACCTCCATCAGCTAATTTCTCAGATGCCTCTCACCTGTCAGGAACTGATAATTTTTTAACCAAGGCTTACACACAATATAAATGCATTTCTTGAAGATGAAAAACAAAATAACCCCTTTAATTATCAACCACCTTGCTGAGTGAGCCACACAATGAATGAAAGCAACAATTCTCAATGGAAAATAGGGTCTGTGGACTAATCTTATTAATGAATGCCTTTTCTACTTCAAAAACATCTTTAATTAATTTAATTTTACTTCCCTTTCTTCTTTCTCTCCATAAAAGAACCGGCCGTTCCCTTTAAACATATGCTTACAATACTCTCTCTGGTAAATGAATAAATACTGCTTGTCCTAGAGAACTGCAGTGTTAGAAGCAAATTAATCCATCAGGTCCTGTTTGACTTTTGTGATGTGACAAGATTTATTACCCATAATCTATCACAGGGAAGAAAACTCTAGTGCCCTCCATCATTCTGATCTATATTAAACAGTTGTTTGTTGGCAGGTATATTAACACAGCTAGTAATTAGTGCTGTCGAAAAGCTTAAATAATTGCCTGGTGAAGCAAAACTTTGCAAACAGCTTTCATACACTGTAATTTAATGTTCTCACCAGTGGAACTATTTTAAAACCCACCTAATATTCTTCATTTCAAACAGAGAGTCGAGAGTTTACAGAAGAATGTATGTTAATAATATAATGTAAGTTTGATCAGTCGATAACTTCGATATCAGTTAACCCAATGTCTCCTTGTCTTTATAAGGTTAACTGAATTTTCCTAAAGAATTTCTCAAATACTCCAAGGAAGTTTAGTCCATTGAATCTCTAATGGAAACCTCTTGAAATCACCCAGCCAAATTTTTTTAAAGGACTCAGCTTGTTTGTTTTTTTAATCTCAGCTACAAATTGCTATCTAATACAGCTCCTTCATTTTTAGATGTGGAAACTAGGATTCAGAAAGGTTAAGTGATTTTTCTCAATATTGCAGAATCTATTGTCATTGAAAGTTGATCAGAACTTTAGTCTTCTGGTTCCCAATGAACAGACATTTGTTGGTTGATTAGAACAGCTGTGTGATTTCTGTGGCAGCTCTTATCTTTGTTGCCACACGTCTATTAGCAAATCTTAAACACTGAGTTGAGTCTCAATTGATAAATTTTGAAAATATTAGATCTCTGAACCTGTAAGACAATAAATGTATCTGTTATTTCACCTTTCTTACTATAGTGCGAAATTACACAGAATACCTAAGAACTTTCTTAGCTCCTTATAGTAGTTCATAGTAGATGCGTAAGGTGGATTCTTAACTGTGTTAAAGGAATGGCACCAGTGTGCTACCCATCCTTTTCCTTGCTCTGGTTTTTACCTGACTCAGATCTATACCTTCCCTCGCAGAAGCCATTCAGTAATCTCATATAACCTGTGTCCTTGGACTCGAGGTTTCTAGGATTAATTTTATTCTTTATTTTCAGGGGAATACGAGTGTTTGTGTTCTTTCATTTTACCGCAGCAGGGAAGAGTTTGTGTGTATGCTGGAATAGACCACATGCAAGCACAGAGCAACGTCAGGAGAATATGTAGTCTTATTATGATGTGATGATTTCAACTTCCCACTGTGAGTCAGGTCATCTAGTTATTCCTCTACACAGAGGAAGAGTAAAACCTTGGAGCACGAGCATTACTCACCCTGCCAGGCCCGTGTTAAAAACCACTTCACCAGCAACAGAGGATGGATGGCCGAAGGAGTAACCTTTCATCTTAGTTCCATCTTCCAGGACAATGTGTGCTGTCTGCGCCTAAAGAAACAGATCCATGAATCTTAGCTGAATACAAAACATGAGGCACAACTAGTTGAGAAATATCCAAAGATATGATACACACACTTTTTAAATAAATATACACCATAGTTGATGAAACCACACTGCCTCTATTTGGAGTTGCTCCCCTGTTCCTTGTCACTTTTCTTCAAACGTATGGCTCTAGTCACTGGCAGCTGTTTTGTTTTGCTTGAAAAAAGAACTGAAGCATGTTCATACACTGTCTATTCTAAGTCTACTTGTAGAATTATTGACAATCCAGAAATACTTCTGTTGAGCTGAAATGTTAAGTCTATCTTTTTCCCCTTACTATTCCAGAGCATGGCCCGTGTCTTGCTTTAAGGGAACTTCATGAGTTTGCAAAAACATTGTGTATTGTACCATAGAGCTCATCATCACTCTGAGGTTTAGAGCTAGAAGGAATCTTAAAGATTATCCATCACATTGTGTTCCGGAGACCTGGTGTAAAGAGGCAGCCCATGGGACAACTCCATCACACAGGAGGGCTCCAGAACACAATGTGATGGATAATCTTTAAGATTTCTTCTCGCTTAAACCTCAGAGTGATGGTGAGCTCTATGGTCATAGAGGAGCCAAAACTTTGTCCCTCTATTAATACTGATACAAAAGGAAGCACTAGGAAACATCTAAAAAGAGATCACATTATATTTTTTAGTAGAGTTAATGGTATCTAGTCTGGTTCTCTCTTTAGAATATAAGGCATTCTGAATTTGATTACTTCACCATACTAATCTTTGAACCAGCCTCTGAAAAATCCATGACTAAGAAGAGGTGCAATGAGAGAAACTTATCTTAGAAGCAGACATCAGCTGCTCTTCAAAATTCTACTGTTGAAACAAATTAGGTCAAATTTCACTATCCATAAAATTCAGGGAAGGGAGAAATGTGTTAAGCCACATTCTGAGAGGCAAAATGTAGACTCTGTAAGAAACTACAGGGCAAAATAAGTGGAACATGGTTTTACAAAAATATAAAGAAAAATATCTCTGCAAGAATTGAGGAAATTTGGTTAATTTTTGGTGTAATTTTTTAAGATTGGAGATGGCACTGTGCTTATATTTAAGAGTCCCTTTTTAAAAAAAGATATACGGCAAAGTATTTAAGAATAAAATAATATGACATATGAGATTTCCTTTAAAATATTCAAGGGCTAGGGCAAATGTATAGACATATAAATAAATTTGGCCATGAGTTGAAATTGTTGAAGTAAGGGAGATCAGGGTGCTGTTCTCTCTGTTCTCTCTGAGAAGATTAAGTGCATCCATTAAAGAGAAACAGGAATTCTCTACTTTCTTTCCCTTACAGTTTTAGGACCAGACTCATAGTGTCTAATCCTTTTGTACCCTACCATCCACCCCCACTTCCACCACACACACACACACACACACACACACACACACACGTTGGCATACAGCAGAAGCTCAGTGAGTGATTTCTAGACCTTTGTTACTACTCTCTTTTAGTTTAGCAACAGGCAGTCAGCTTTTCTAGTGTTAAAATGGGAAAACCTGATTATTTTCTCTAGTAATCTTCTCCATAGAAATACAATGCCCCTTTTTAGGTATAAAGTACACAAATCTCTTGGCTTTCGAATGATTGCTCTTTAATGTATAAAGCAGTGTTTGATCATCTTTAAACCAATATACTCTATGCCTAAATATTGTTTATAGTAGGTATGCACACACATGAACTTATATTTACATGCAAAATAATTTAGTATATCCTATTAAAATTGATATGTTGAAGATACTCCTCTCAAAAGGAGAATTCGTTTTTTTAAAATCAGAGGCACAATGCATGGATCTATTTCTGAGAAAGATTGGACAAAATGCTGTACTGCACTTCTTATATATGTTTCGGTGTGTGAGTGCATATGTGTGTGGCCATAGGCAGAGTGACCCAAAGGAATTTTGTTGGCTTATTAAATAATCTTTAAGATAAAGTTTCGTTTTATGTATCGCTTTGGAACTAGGGTTCAAGATCTCAAGCTTGATATTTTATCTTTGAATAATTATGGTTTATCTTCTCAGCAACTTTTTTTTGGAATTTAAGAAACAAAACATATAAGCATAGGGGAAGGGAAGAAAAAATAAAATAAGATGAAAACTGAGGGAAGCAAACCGTAAGAGACTCTAAACTATAGGGAACAAACTGAGAGTTGCTAGAGGAGAGATGAATAAGGGATGGGGTAATTGGGTGATGGGCATGGAGGAGGGCACATGATGGAATTAGCACTGGGAGTTGTATGCAACTGATGAATAAGTAAATTCTACCCCTGAAACTAATACTACACTCTATGTTAACTAAATTGAATTTAAATTTTTTAAAAGCTTTGGAATTACTCAGCATAAAGAAAAATAAGTAATTAATGTAATATGAGTGGTGGCAAGGCTTCTACACAAGTTCTGAATTCTGCTTCTGTATACAGGAAATCAACTGTGCATGTCACTTCTTCTAATAGCATGATTTTCTTATTTTGCATTTTATTTTAACTTGCCAACTATTGTTTATTTACAATTCAAGACTGATGACTTGACTTATTACAATTCAAGACTTATTACAATTCAAGGTTGATGATTTTAAAAAGTAAGAATAATAATGTTCAGTGTACTGCTAAAGATTATAAGCTAATCAAATGTCTATGGTGATGGTTCTCAGTAGGGGAATTTTTAATGGGAAAATTCCTTAGGTATCTCTGACATGTTTCACTAGGTGAAACTCTTTGGTCCAGTAATGAAAATTCACTGTCAAAAAAGTATTTTCTACTAAAAGGACTATTTTCTGTTCTTGAGGAATTCATGTGTAACCTACATGTTTCACAAAATGGAAGGAGGGAAGAAAATATTTTCCTAAATAATATGTAACTTTGATAGAACTTAAAAATAACTGTAGTTAGTTGGCAAAATGGGCATGAACTACAAATGCAACTGTTCTCTATACACCAGTTTATCTCTCCTAGTCTAAGCCATACTTGCCTAAAATATCATTTACTTTTTTATCTTTTTTTTTCTTCTCTCATTTAAGAATTGCAAATTGATCTCTGGGTTAGACACCATCTAATTATTTTAAAGAAAGGTAAAAATTAACATAAGCAAATCCAATTCTTATTAGCTTGTTCCTACAATTCTACTTGCCATTTTTCTTTCTCTCTCCATGGGACTAGATTTCTACTTTGCTTTCAGCCTTTTAAAGATATATTTGAGGAGACATTTACTGTTGCCTGAAATAGTCCCTGAGATTGTGTTCAATATGTCTTTTTGATCCTTTAATTTTATTTTTTGTTCTTTTTGGCAGCTTTTATAGATCTTCCAATGCTCTTTCCCACTACACATTATATTGTTACAAGGCTTCTGTTTATTGCCTATAGTACCCTTTATATTCCACTTAACTACATGGGCCTCTGATGAGTTTAAAATGATGAGTGCCAATTGACTTATCTATGAATTGATAGAGGAACTCTGAACAAAGAGCTATTATTTGGAATCCCCTCTGCTAGCTAATAGTTCCCCAAATGCTATTTCATTCCAATGAGTCCAAAAGAAATCACCTAGTTACTATTGTAAGATATTTCAGTAGCCTCATCCTAGTAGAAAGAGGTCCATAGCCTTAGGAATTAGATTGTAACATTAAGTGATAATTTAAGTGCCTACTGCCAGAGCACTTTAATACTTCAAATGCTGAAAGTACAAAGGAAACCTTAATGAAGAGAAGCCTGTACATCCCTACTGTGTCAGGGAAAGTAACCGAAGGATACATAAATATGAATTCTACGAAGTAAATGACCTTAGTAGACATGGTCATGACATGGTCCCCATGTGATTAATAAAAATGTATATGCCAATAAGACTGCTTAGACATTCAGGTAAAAAAAAAAAAATCACTGAGCACCTACAATGTGCCAAGTCCCATGCTAGGCTCTGGAGATACATGGAAAAGTGTCCCTAGGCCCTCCATTTAGCAAAAGAGCTAGATATCTGCATGAATGATAAAAAGAAGAAATCTCAAGAAGAATATCACTGAACGACCTGGGGATAACAAAGATAAAATTTCCTTGGCTTTGGGAGATTTTTCTTTAATAAAAGAATTCACCCTTTCTTTTCCATCTATGCTTTAAGTAATACAAATTAAAATTTTACTAAAGAAATTCATGTCAGATTATGAATTTAAAGTCCAAAATTTAAAGACTCTTTCAGGGGGTGTCTGAGTGGCTCAGTCAGTTAAGTTTTGGTTTCAGTTCAGGTCATGATCTCATGAGATCAAGCCCCATGTTGGGCTTTGTGCTCTGCAGAGCCTGTTGGAGATTCTCTCTCCCTGTCCCTAAAATAAATAAATAAATCTTAAAAATAAAAAAGACTCCTTCACATCTACTCAAATGTCATCCATTTTCTTGGCGAGAACTACCTTGACCCTCTTATTTAAAATAATTATATGCGCCCCAGTGCTCTATCTGCTAATATCTTCCCCAGTCCTTTATCTGCTTAGTCCACTCTTCCTTTATAGCAGTCATTGCCTCCTAATATATCATCCACTGCCTTATTTTTCAAACTTCAGGTGTGCAGAGTATTAGGTCGGCTTCCTTTGCTGGTGTACCTCCAGGGCCAACATTAGTGCCTGGCATAGAGTAGACAATTGTTCAATTCTTGTTGCAGGACTAAATATTTACTGAGTATTAATCTGAAGAAAATAACATAAGAATATACTGGAAATCATTACTATTTTAATCATTATTATTCAGCTTTTAGTTTGTTCAAGATATGAATTTAAAAATAAGCAATACTTGTTTTGAGTTGCCTTTCCATTATTCTTAACTAAGAATGCCTTTCTATAACATTTCTAATCTAGTCTCATAATGTGAAGATATTATGTTGGGAAAGAGATATGAGTGGCATTGAGGGAGACAAGGGTGAAGAAGGGAAAGATCAGTGGATGGTTAAACCAGCATATGCATATTGAGTATGCTACATTTAAGTGTAAAAATGTATGCAGATCTCAGACAAATATCATGATAATACAAAACAAAAGATCATTTATAACTATTTACTAGGCATTTCACATGAAAGAGGCTGACAGTGCTTGAATCACTTAACAAACTGTTTCATTCCCTATTTCACTTTGCAAATATAGTCAAAGAATGAGAAAGCTCTCCTTACCCAGTAAATTCTAAAATATAGAGGAATGGGAAGAAAATTCTGTTTTATTCTATCTAATTTTAGGATAATTTATGGAAATGAATCTTGAAGAAAAATTATTTTACATTTCTTATACTATTCTCAGGTATTAAAAATATGAATTTGCCATCACAGATTCAAGTGAAAGGTCTAAAGTAAGATGAATTCAAAGGGATAAAAAGTTATTTTGCACCCTGAAAGCTCAATCACCAAAATGAGTTGAGTAAACATGTATATATCCACCTTACTCAAACAGAAATTAGAGTCTAATTGGCTGCTGCCCATCTCTTTGTCAATCATTGCAGAGCAATAGAAGGAAGCATGCAATACATTCTAAAGTGGGTCAACTCTGACCCCTGCTTGGTGGAATTGTGGAGGATTTTAGTTCGGTTTGCTCTCACTAGACATGGAGAACAACTATTCTCCAAAATGTGAACACACATATGAGCATTATTTGCAGATGGATACTTTGGATTTTTCCTTTGTTTTTCTCTTGTTGTTGTTAACTTGGGATAACAGTCTCAATTCTTTTTCACATGTCCTTACAGTTCTTCATTTTACTTTTTCCCTTCTGGGTCTTTAACTAATATTCCAATAACTTTTCTTAGTAAAACTTTCATGAAAATTAAATTCCATATGTGACAGGATCCACTTAGCGCCTTAATTGAGTAGCATTGAGTAGCACTTAGCAGCATTAATTGAGTACTCACTTTCATTATAGTGTAATTCTTCATCACTAATTAAATGCATATGAAATTATAAGAATATTCTTCAAATCTCAAAATCATAGCCAATAAAAAAACTTAACTTTTAATCCACTATCTAATTTTAGATTTAAGTGCCTCAAAGTCAAAGGACTAGTTAAATGTTGTTGTTATTATTAGCTTTTATTCATAGTGACTCCACCAAATTGACAATAAAATGCGTAGAAAACAACCCAAACATGCATGGCCCACTAAAGATAATCGTGAAAGGAACCTTAGCAACAGAACAAGAAATGTCTATCTGAGAATCTCATTTCAGTGAGATCAATCACATGGTGTTTGGCAAATGCTTAGGTGACAGATTTTAAAAGATAAAATAACTATGCATTGTAAATATATATTGACATGTTAGAATAAGAATATAATTTTCCATGTAACCAGGTGAGGAATTATTTTAAGTAAAGAGAGGGTAGATTTCTGGAGGAAAAAAGCAGATGCTTTAAGGGAAAAAAAAAATCATAGACTATGGTCAATTACTTCTACCCGGGTCCCATCCATACCAATCCATGCACATCCCTATTTATTAGGGATCATTTAAAATTGTACTCTGCGGGGATCCCTGGGTGGCTCAGCGGTTTAGCACCTGCCTTTGGCCCAGGGTGTGATCCTGGAGACCCGGAATCGAGTCCCACATCGGGCTCCCTGTATGGAGCCTGCTTCTCCCTCTGTCTGTGTCTCTGCCTCTGTGTGTGTGTGTGTGTGTGTGTGTGTGTGTGTGTCTCATGAATAAATAAAATATTTTTTAAAAAGTTACTCCTTTAAAAAAATAAAAAATATTAAAAAATAAAATTGTACTCTGTGGATGGAAAGGAAAGGTAAGATAAACGCAGTTGGTTTGGAGAGAGCAGTGCTGACCGTCCCTCCCACCTTTCTCTCTCTCTCCCTATTCCCTTGCTGGTAAAATATGGATTTCATTGTTTTTTTCATTTGTTTTTTGTTTGCTTAGTTTTGGTTTTGGTTGTATAAATGTGATTAATTGCTGTATATGAAAGGTCAGCTCTACAGATGACTTTGAAGACTTTGTCAGAAAAAATAAGCCTTGAAGAGCTATAATAACTCGGATATGTCCAAGTTCTCACCCTCATCCCTGCCATCTCTTCTTTCTACCTACCCAAATCCTACCACTTGTTAGAAATCCAAGTTTGATTATCTTTGTGCATTAACCAAACGAGCAGAAGACTTGTCCCTTCCCAAGTTAAGGCTAAACAAAAATTGACACTTGTTATTTACTGCCCCATATCCAAGCATGTAACTAATTTCTCCAATAAGACTATAGACAACACCAGACAACATCAAGGACAGAGAGCCTGCCTGTCTGTCCCACACAGGATCACCAGCACATAACAAAATGTCTGGCACATAGTGAGTGACTGGAGAAACCATTTTGTACCTCTCTGAATTCATACCTTGGACCATGAAGTTAACTTTCAGAGACTTTGGAAATGGTCTTTTAACCCCTGGTCCACAAGGAAGAAGTAAGAGGAATTATTGGTGACTTTGGAAAATGGAATTGGGCAGGACTGGCTCAGCCTTTCTTAATCTCTTTTCAAAGAAACCTGTTCTAAGTTGTACATCAAGGCGGGACAGCTGCAGTTGTGTTCACTTGACTAAGGGAATAGAAGTTCCAAGAAGCTTATTTGGTTACATATCTAGGCCCTGTTTTCTAAGCAGCATTAACAGTAATAAAGCTGATACTTAGACTGCTGTTTGAATACTGTGTCTTATTTCTTTTTTTTTTTATTTTTTTATTTATTTTTTTTTTTTTAATTTTTATTTATGATAGTCACAGAGAGAGAGAGAGAGGCAGAGACACAGGCAGAGGGAGAAGCAGGCTCCATGCACCGGGAGCCCGACGTGGGATTCGATCCCGGGTCTCCAGGATCGCGCCCTGGGCCAAAGGCAGGCGCCAAACCGCTGCGCCACCCAGGGATCCCCACTGTGTCTTATTTCTGTATTGATTCTAAATAGAGAAGTTGAAGAGAATGTATCATTAATTATCACCCTAAAATCTTACTAGTAGTATAAGATACTGATTTGTTGAATGCATGAATGAAAATGAATGAATGAATGAGTGAATGAATGAATGAATGAATGAGTACTTGAATGAATGGCTATCAGGTGGCAAAGATGCAATATTTGGATGAATGGCTATCAGGTGGCAAATTTGAATGACTGGCTATCAGGTGGCAAAGGCGCTACATAATTCTATTTTTGTTTCTCTGGAACATAACTGGCTTAAAGAATGCATTCTTGCTTTGCTCCAGTCATATTTTAACTATTTCTTTTAGGTGCTGCTCACAAAGCTAAGAAGCAATGGACAATGTACAGCTGTCTTTAATAACATGTGATTTATTTCCTGGGAGACTAGTTAAGGGAATAAAGAACACCTGCTTTCACAGTATTTTTCTTCCATATTCTACCAACTAGAGATGTAAGTGGGTACAGCAATTCCTTTTTATAAAGCCATTACATCATAATTAAGCTTTATTCACACTTTAGTAAATTACTTTAATAAGATTATCTACTAACTGTTTAGCAGAGTACTGCTAAATGATTAATGAATTTGGTAAAACAGAAAAAATGAAAGTATATGCTATCTTCCACATCCCTATTTTCCATTATTTCCTTTAACATTGAAAATTAGAAACTTTAATACTGGAAATAACAAACATTTATTTTTTCATTTTATACTTGATGTAAGTTTTTACCATATTGTGAATTCTTACTTCCTTTGTCTTATTTTTAGTTGAACTTCTTTTATAAAATATAGATTTCTAGTTCAATATTTTTCTCATTGTCATTGGTTTTACAAATCTTTCAGATCCAAAGATAGTAAGTCTAACAGTAAGATGTTGGAGTTTCAGTGTCTCTCTTTTTGGCATCTTTTCCTAACATCCCCTGGGAGAACAACTTTCAAATCACATCTGGTCCCACACGCTAGATAATAAAGTTACTTAAATAATTACTACTGTAATTAAAAATAATTCCACTGTTCATTGGAATGTAAAATGATGCAGCCATTATGGGAAACAGTATGGAGATCATTCAAAAAAAGTAAAACTGGACTACCATATAATCCAGCAATCCTACATTTGGATATCTACCCAAGGAATTGATCGGGATCTCAAAGAGATGTTAGAACTTCATCTTCACTGAACACTATTCACAGTAATCAAGATATGGAAACAACCTAACTATCCATCAATAGATGGGTATATAAAGAAAATGTAGGATATACCTACAGCAGAATATTACTTAGCTTTAAAAAAGGAAGGAAATTCCATTATGTATGGCAACATGGGTGGACCTTGAGGACAGTATGCTAAGTGAAATAAGCCAGTCACAGAAGCACAAATATTGCATGATTCCACTTATAAAAGATATTTGAAATGGTCAAACTCATAGAATCAGAAAGAAGAAATGTGGTTGCCAGGGGCTAGGGGAAGGGGTAAATGGGAGTTACTAATCAACAGACATAAAGTCTCAAATGTTTAAGATGAATAAGTTCTAGTGATCTGTGCAACATTATCCCTAAAAATTTACAGTTAAAAATTTGTTAAGAGGATGGGTCTCATGTTCTCTTACCATACTCTTACTATGCTCTTATTATACTATATATTCTTACTATAATAAATCCTCTTACTATAATAAAATACTATTTTATTTTTACTCTTACTGTAATACTCTTACTATATAGTACTCTTATTATAATAAAGTAAAATAAAACAGTTCCACCGCATCATAGTATCTACTAATTCATAATGACTATTAGTAGCTCATAGGTAGTAATCTATTTACGTCTAGAATTAATTCCACATTACATTGGACTTTGTCACTACCCAAGAGAAAATCTCCATCATCATTTATTATTGCTTCCCAATTGCTCCCCGTCTCCAATCTCTCCCTGCTTCTACCTATCCTATGCAGTGCAGTTAAAAGCTATCTTTCTTAAACACTTACCGCATAATACTAATCTTCAAATTCCCCAATTAACATTCCGAGTTCCATCATCTGGCCCATTTTCTTAGACTCCCCACCTTTCTAGACTTTTGTGCTTCCTTTTCCTGTCTACAACCTGGTTATCCTTCCTAGTCCTGCTCCTGATATTTCTTCAAAGATCCCCCAAGTCAGAATTAACAACTGATTTTCCTGTGATCTCATTGCATTTGTGTATACTGTTTGTATGTTACCTTTTGATTTAATTGAAATGACTCTTCTACTTTGCTAGTTCATGACTTCTGAGACAGAAAACCCAATGCCTAATTCGATTTTATATTCTCACAGAAATAGCCCACTGTTGCTCACACAGTAAGGCAGTCACTACATACTTGGTGAATGCACAGAAATATGGGTCATTATGTCATGTTAAGATGTTGTTCACAAGCTGATATCATGGTTTTCAAAGCAATTCTCTAATGCCCACTGGCTACTGGGTTTTGTTGGCTTGTTTATTTTTACTTGTGAGCAAATACAGATGTCCCACATAGGTATAGTTCATGCTAAAAGGTGGAAGATGAAAGTAAAGAGTGAGTTGGGACTGGGTGTCAACCTTGTGTCATAAGCATCCCTAGGTTTCTACACTGACTAGGTTCATACAACTAATGTCTTCAGAAGAGCCTAGAAGATGATTTCTAATCTTTATTCTTTGGGCTTCCTCATAGGTTGCTTCCATTATCAGTACTAATTATTATCTTAGCATCGACTTAAATCTAATCCTCCATCACTGGGGAAAAGGAATAAACTAGATGTAGCATACATTGCCCAATTATTCTCCTTTCTTCCTTTACTTTTTTTTAAAGACTTATTTATTTATTTTAGAGAATGAGAAGTGGGGGAGGGGTATATGGAAAAGAAAAGGGAGAGAATCTCCAGTAGACTGTCCCCTGAGCATGGAGCCTGACACAGGGTTCAATGTCACCACCCTGAGATCACGACCTGAGCTGAAACCAAGAGTTGGAGGACTAACCGACTGAGCTACCCAGGTGCCCCTCTTCCCTTACTTTTCATCTAAAACGCTTGCCAAATTTTGCTATATGTCAGGGTCAATTCCATTTATTTTAATTCACTAATAGTCTCATAATATTACACTTCTATACCAAATCCTTAAATAGTTTACAACGAATAACCTGTTTTTATTCACCTCTGGAAAAAAAAACTGAGGCTGCCATATTTTTATTGATATTGTTGCTGAGATTTACATTTAGTGCTGGTATATATTTAACACATTAAATATTTTAACTAATTTTGAGAATCGTAACTAAGGATGACAAGTATACTTCAATTTTTCTCTACTTTGCGACCATATGTTAAAGCACCTCCTACTTTGTTTCTATTTTAATTCTGAAATAATCGTTATGTTTGAAAAAAAATAAAGCATAACATGTCTTAAGCATGCCTTATAGAAGTAGATTGACCCGTCACAGTCCTGTTTCTACCTTTTGGTATTGCTTTAATGAGACCCTGTTAAGGCATAAACCAGATGGCATATATAGTTATCTGTGCTTATTAAGGTCTATACGCAGTTGCACAGATAAATTGTGTATATAGGTTTGAGTGATAAATGTCTACTCTTCTGAGAAAGGTATCTTATTTCAAATAAAATTATGAAGTTATGTTGGAAAAATAGGATTTGGGAGCACATTGACCTCCCTGGGAACTTTACCCTGATCCCCTCCTTGAGGCCTCATTAATAGCAATTAACATGACATGTTAGGCCCTGTTTTAAAGCTATTGATGGATTTTCTCTTCTAATCCTCATAAAAAACAATGAGGTGGGCAATGTTAAGATCTCCATTTTAAAGAAAAGCTAACTGAGGTTTGGAGGAGTCGAGATCATTTCACTAGTAAATGAAAAGCAGTGACTTCTGACTGTCATCAGTATGGCTTACAATCCACAATCCTCTATTATGCTATCATTTCCCTCTGCTTGGAGCCAAGTAGAAAATTTCATTTTAAGATTATGTATTGCCTCTTTTTCTTTTTCTAAGCCTACTTCTATTCCTTCTTTTCAATTTTTTTTAAATAGGGATAAAAAGCAATGCAATTACAAACTCACTTGAATTTATTAATAAAAGCTTTCTTTCAAAACTGCCATGGATAAATTGCAACATGCCCAAGTCAACCAAGAATCACCTAGCTTAAATCTATAAATTGTCAAAGTGAAATGTCAAGCTATTAGTTATATCCTGTAATCTTAGGAGAACCAGAAGGCTTTGAGAACTTTTCATACTGATTCCAAGCCCTTGAGAAGAGTAAATGAAGCTTTCAAGACTATTAGGACCGTACATGCTGTAAACCTGGAGATGCCCCTCTGGGTCCCCTTCATGAAGGACCCACTGTCCTGCTGCAAGCGGGGAGGCATGGGGATAGTCACCAGTCATCAGTTCCTTCCGGGTCCACTTTAGCTCCAGAGAGCTGTCCTGCCATGAGCCCATGGAGGCCCAGCATGGAAAGCCCCATGCCCACGCTGGCTACTGAGCCAGGCAGGGAGATGAAAGCTCAGGTCCAACATAGGATACTCTGATGGTGTATGGAGCTCTCTGTCAGGTTGATCTATGCTTCACCAAGCCTGCACTACAGTTTACTCTGCCTGACTCTGTTTCCTCAAGCTTCCCTCCACTAGAATTGACCCCTAATAAACATCTGGCTCCCTAAACACCATTTCAGTATCTGCTTCTGGAGAACCTAACTCATGATAGATACTTAAGCCAAACAAGTCAATAAGAATTCAAAGGCTTTGGAGAATCTCAAGAAATAAAGTTTTGCTAATTATGGGGGTTCTAACCCAGAAACAACTAGATGCATATGGAACATGGCAGGACACCCAAAGGATTTCTTTTCTTCATGTATCCTTCAAACATTAAAAATTAGCCCAAACTTTGGGTGAATTTGACATCATGCCTAAAGGTCAGTCAAGGTCCTTAGTCCAAAGCTCATGGTACTTCCAAGTTGCTCAATGTCTAGGAGTAGGCATTCACTTTTAGGGGCCACTAAGCACAAGTTTAGTATGCAACTGCCTAAAATAAAATTTATACACATACACACATACATACACTTCCCTATACCTTCTAAAGGTCTCTTGATTGAACTTGAACCAATGTTTAAATTGTGTCTGCAATTAATAACATTATCTCCACCTTGTCACAATTGGATTTTTCTCCCATCCATGTAATTATGTTTACGAAATATGCAAACAAACCCCTGTACCTCATGCCCACCCTGCCAAATAAAGCCAACAGTTTGTAGCCAATGTGGGTAGCGAGAAAAAGGCATCAAAACTAGTTCACGCTTATAGTTTGATTTCTTTTAGCCTGGAGCATACAGATACTGTGGATCTGGAAGCCAGTTAGATTACAAAACAAGTAATCAGAAACTGTGTTTTTGTGACTTTATATGATTTTGAGGGATAAAGACTGAAATTAGTAGTTCCTATGTCCTAGTACTACTAAACATTACTTTTGTCTGCAAATTTAGAAGAGGAACACCCATAAGATAGTAGATTTTCCCACACATAATATTTAAGTAGGCTAAAGTGGAATTTTCCTATATATATGTAAATACTCCATTTTAACCTTTTATTTTACAATTGTATTTTTCTCGAAGTTAAACTAAATCACATAAATTTCTACATGATCCGTATCCTTATGCTACTTTTTAAATGGAATTTTTAATAAACTGCACAATCTTTGGGTGCTGTACATTCTAATATTTATAGAACCTGGAGATTCTTTCACAAAGTATAGGTAATTTCTGACAAAAACACATTTTTTTGTGAGGGAGCTTGCATATAAGTAGAAATTCCAACAAATCCTCTATTTATTGGTTTGTCTGCCAAGGAAGTTGATATTGTTGTTTTACCATATCATAAATTTTTTTAATGATCTCAAAAATGTGATGCTATAAGCAAATCTGCCATTTCCCCTAAACTTCTCATCTCTTTAGGGCTTCTGATTTTTTTCCCCAAAATTAAAATTCATTGTAAACCTACATTTATGAGTCTATTTTCATTTCCTGGTAAGATGACTGATTAGCTTTAGGCGACCACAAATAAATGACCAAAATTTTACACCCTAATACTCTCAGTTTGAAATTAGGTTTAAAAGGGTAGATGATTCAAAGAACTTTCCAGGATAAGAACAATGCAGCAACTATTAATAGGAGTCACACAGCTAAATTCTCCTTCAAAAAGCTTTGAAAATGTGTCCCCGGTGCTATGCTCAACTGATTTAGAAGGCTTAGGCTTAGGAAGTAACAGTCAAAATTCAAGAATAATTTATAATTTAACCTATGAAAGTTTTAAAAGAGCCCAGTGTTCATTACTGTTTTTAGGCTTTTCCTTTGCATTCAGTATTATGTTATTTTTTTTTAATTTTTACTTATTTATGATAGTCACAGAGAGAGAGAGAGAGGCAGAGACACAGGCAGAGGGAGAAGCAGGCTCCATGCACCGGGAGCCTGACGTGGGATTCGATCCCGGGTCTCCAGGATCGCGCCCTGGGCCAAAGGCAGGCGCTAAACCGCTGCGCCACCCAGGGATCCCTCAGTATTATGTTATTAAAAGTCATCCACTCATTCCTTAATCATTCCACATCCCAGTATCACTCTGGGCTAACTTTGAAAATATTGGTCCTTTGAAGCAGTTTTCTTTGGATCCATTAGTTTGAGACAGTGGAAAGAAGTCAAAATAAGACTTTTCTAGCAGTCTAAAATTGCTATCAGTAAACACCTATCACATTAGATTTCTGCATATGTGAAGCTTACAGGACTATGTGAGAAAGAAACAAATTGAAAATTGAAAGACAGCATGTTTTGTTACAACACATGACAATATTTTGGTTGAAGTGGAAGTAATATGTCAACTATAAATAGCACTGCCCTAAAATATCCTATTTAAAGAATTGTTTACTAAATCAAGAACCCTTACTAATTCTTTGATTTAAACAATCTGTTCTCAAAATGCAAACAAAAAGGGAGAAAAAAAGGTAATAAAAATTAAATAATTTATTTTATGTGGGGATAAAGTGTGGTATGTAAGTGGACTCTTGAGTAAGCAAAAACATTACAGCAGGAGAAGTGATTTAGAGCATTCTGAAACCAGGTTAAACATCAATGATGGCTTCAAGTATATAAGCACAGTAAGCAAAATGCCAAATTAAAAAATTCTAAGTGGTGTTTGGGCCTAATTAAAAGTCTAACCAGATTTGCTACGGGCATATTTCACTTGGTGTACCAAAACAGACATCCATGTGTCTTTGTGTTAACTCTAGCACTTACACATCCATGAAATGGGGATAACTACATTGTTTCTTCCCCTGAGTGTGAGAATTTATCAGTAAGATGTTCTGGATGTAAAGCCCCAAACAAATTTATCAATAAGCTCCATAAAATATTTGAATATAAAACATTATAGTTGCAATAATCCCCTTGAGCTAGTAGTAGAAATGAAAATGATTTACTCTGGGAATCTGACTGTACTGCTGTTAAATCATTTGTCTACATAAATTATTTGTATATCAGAAAAAGTTGAAACCCCATGAGTTTATTTCCATTTTCACCAAGGCCTAAAGCCATATAACATCTTTGATTTCTGGCTTACCTGATGTTTCTTAGCTATTAGTTTACATCAATACTCATCCTTCCCAGAAATAAAATAAATCTGAACCAAGCTTTAGAAAGGAAGGAGCTTAAAGCCAGCATTTATTTCAGTTATTATTGCACAGATAATATGGTAAAAGTTAAAATATTAAGGCATTCTTTATTAGTAAATTAACCTTATTTTTCACTCTTGGAATCGTACTATCAAAATATGGATACTTAAAATTCAGAATTAAGGCGCAATTTCTGTGTGGCATTTTTAATGAGATCCTCTGTAGTTATAATGCCTAACACTTACAATTAAAAGTAGTGTAACAGCAGTAATCAATTAAGCCTTACAACATCCTAACTTAATATTAAGCTCTCTGCCTTTGGTTAAACATAAGCCATTGTTGAGGGGGAAAATCACAAGGCTAATTTACTTGAATACTTCTCTGTTCTGGACATTTGTAAACAAATGAGTCAGATCCATAAGAAATTTTTATTCTAGTTATGTTTCTCATTATGAATAAAATGTAGCATTTAGAAAAATTCCATTACAAAATAAATTCACAGAGGGTAGGTTTTTTAACAAGTACCTTAATGAGCGTCTCCTATGTGGTAAAATTATTCTGAGAGGGATCTCCAATATTGTAAGCTAATTTTTATTTTATGGTAATAAATTAATATGGTTTTATTTAGTTCTACATCATAGATGAAACTTCTTCAGTAAAATTCTTAGTGATGCATTGACCCGATTGATTCATCTGTTAGAACTTCATGTTAGCCAATAATCTCCCTGTGAAATATAAAAGACTGACATATGGCATTTAGTAAGTTGACAACACAAGAAAAAGGAATAGAGGAGCCTCGAAAATATGTTTATGAATTGAATTCATTTAGATCAGATGAAAAATATCAAGTGGAAACTATTGGTCACTAAGATGAAGAGTCCAAAACCAAGTCTGATGCTGGCTCACGCAGGCAGCTTCCTTCACACCTCAGTCACCATGCATACACTAGAAAATACTAGTCACATCAAGCATGTTTGGTCTTGCATAGCAAACTGCTGAAGCCTTGAAGTGGGCTCTGGCATGGCCATTGCTAAGAAATATTGAAAACTCTCTATTATACCTCCAGGCTTTGGTACAAGTCAGAAATGTGAAAAGGTTTAATGAAGATGTGATGGCAAAGGAATGTTCTCCATTTCCACAAGAGTAGAACCTAAATTCACTTCTACACCATCAGTAATTCTGCTAAGCATGATCAGGTGGAAACTCAAATCTCCATCAGCTGGAGAAGGAAGTAGAAGGCCAAGACTTGTCCCGTTTCTATAGGCACTTCCCCTATCAGATTTCTTAGCTTCCTACATAGGATTGTAACTCAGATGAAGTGAGTGAGGTGCGTTTTGGGCAACATGGATGGAGGCACACCATGGCCCTGCTTTACTGATGCACCTTTAGTGGCTCACTCGCCCTATGCTTATCTAGGTCCTGTTTGACTATCGTTTTTTTCAACAGTTTTTGGCAAGAAGCTCAAAATGACAAGGCACTCTTAATGAACAACAAATGAGCCTATACTTTAGAAAGAATGGGGGGGCGATATAAAAAGTAGAGTACATAAACGAAAATGTTCAAAAAGGAGGCTACTTCCTAATTAAAGAAATATCATCCATCCAAAATATACAAAGTTGTTAATAATCCAGACCAATTTTTCAACCACTCATTTGGGATTGAATTTTATTTTATTTTTATTTTTATTTTTTAAAAACTTTATTTATTCATGAGAGACACAGAAAGAGAGGCAGAGACACAGGCAGAGGGAGCAGAAGCAGTCTCCATGCAAGGACTGAATTTTAATTTTTTTTTCAAAAATCTGTAATATCATGGATGAAATCCAACCCTAAAAACATATCTATGTGTATTAAAGGTTTAATACAAAAGCTATTTTTGAAAGTGTATGATAACCCTATCCCTACCCCCACCTCTAATACATACAAAGAAACTCCAATATAATAATGAACTCTATTTCCTGTGAATGTCTTTAAAGCTAGTACAATATAACTAAATGATTCTAATTGTATGAGTTTTTGTAGTTGCCAATTTCTAGTCAAATGACAATAGCTCCTCAAGATTGAGCTAAATAGGTAGTTTCATGTTGGAAACAGAATATAAAAATCTTACAAAATGAAAACCATTCAAAGGGAATAATGACTCCTAGGGCTCAATTGTATCTGAAGTACCAGAGAGAAGGACACTTGGACTGTTAGATTCTTGGCTTAATTGTAACACAGGTCACCATTTTGAAAAACAAGTGGATTACCGTGAGAAGCAGTACCTACTGATCCCTTTTATATTCATAAGGAACTTAACCTTTTCAATTTAATACCTTTGATTTCCAAATTCATTTGCAAGTAAAAATAAAACTATTTCATCTTGGTGACTTCCCAGAACTTGTGATTCAGAATTTTTAAATTTATAAGTTTCTTGAAATCAGAGACTATCCACTTACTACTCATTTATTTCCATTTATTATTCTTCCTGTATACTCCCAAGATAAAAGCATTAAAAAAGATATTAGGATATACATCCTGACTTTTGGAATTGAATTCAAAATAGTAGAGATCATTTGCTTCATAGTTCTTGAGTTTAATTTGCTATAAGCAATATCTTCCTAGGTGTATGTTTAATATTAAGGCAAAGGTGAAAAAAATCATCATTATATATATTTGAGAATTTTCATCAGACGTTTTGTCATTATAATAATTATAGTTCATGAAAAACATGAAGAAATTCTGATCTTTCCACTAAGTCTTTCTACTAAAATGTATTGGACAGAATTTTTTTTTAAGTATCCAGGCTTGGGGGCTCTGGGTGGCTCAGTTAAATGTCTCTTGGTTTCTACCCAGGTCATGATTTTGAAGTCATGAGATAGAGAACCACATCAGGCTCTGCACTGAGCATGGAGTCGACTTTCGATTCTCTCTCTCCCCAACTGCCCCACCCCGCACTCCAACCCCCACCCGCTTGCGCTCACTGTCCTTTTCTTTCTCTCTCTCCCCTAAAATAAATAAATAAAATCTTAAGTATCCAGGGTTTGCTTTTACAGTATTCTATAGATTTTTTTTTTAAGATTTTATTTATTTATTTGAGAGACAGCATGAGCAGGGAAGGGGCAGAGAAGGACAGGGAGAAGGACAGATTCGTGCTGAGCTGGGGAGCCCAGGACCCTGAGATCATAACCTGAGTCAAAGTCAGACATTTAACCAACTGAGCCACCCAAGCGCCCCAGTATTTTGTAGATTTTTAAGTACTGATTATATGTGATAATCACACAGCCCTTTGAGTAAGCCAAGAATTGTTTCTATGCTGCAGATGACAAAACTTAGTTTCAAAGAGAATATGTGACTTAACCAAGTTCAGAAATGCACAAGAAGGGTTAAAATCCAAATCTTTTTATTCCCCATCCAGTATGTTTTCTGCTACACAGCTACAATGGGCTGAATGTAATATTGAGCACTGAACATTTTCTATGTTAATAGAAAGAGACCAAGATCTTTAAAACTTCCATATGATATGGCCGTTGATCATATTTATCCTTGATATCTAATTCCTTTGACTGTAGAGTACCTTGAAATTCTTTCCTCCTCCCTATAAGAGAAATACAACTGTGTCGATTGGCAAGGTACACCTTGTAAATATTGGCCACAAATAAATACACAAGGAAGGGCCACATAAAAGTCCAAGTGCGTCACTGCTGTCGTCAAACCCACTCTGTCACCAGTGGGAGAAGAAAAGTGACCTACAAAGCCACTAAAAAGGCAACTAATTTATAGGGCAATGCTTATAGGTCTGCCCACAGGGTATCTTCCACAATCTATTTACTAGCTATAAATAGCGATAATGCCAACTCTCACTGCCTTTCACTGACCATTATGGAACCACATCCTAATAATTTGTATGGCATGTCCATCTAAAAGAATAAAATTGGATATAACTTCTAAGGGAGTTGAGTTTTAAAAATGAAGGCAGGAAGAAAAGCAGGTAGAGGACTGTTTCAAAATAAGTGAATAAAACACAAACCCCCTGAGACTGCTGTATGGAATTTTAATCCACTATTGAGAAGTTCAAGAACTTCTATTTTTCATGCCTGGCTTTCCTCCAAAACTCTGGCCAGTGATGACTGAGTGGGAGTAATGACTTTTACATCATGAAACGGTGGCTTATTCCTCCTACAAATTTGTCACTCTTAGTTATGAACTTTGACAGACCTTTAAAACACTTATGCCACCGTGAGCTAGAAAAACCACTTTCACTGTAGTCTATCCACATAATTAAATCATTTTTGTTGTGGTTGTAGTCATAGGGAGCATTTATGGTTACGGAAAAGTGGCTTCTAATCTTGGTCACATCTCTGCCATTTTAAGTAGTCTCTCGATTTCTGTGTTCCTGGTGTCTGATAGAGGTACACCTATCCCTACCTACCTATTTTTGTAAGAAGAAAAAGATATTCCCAGGGACACAACTTTGTAGTCTTAAAACGCACCTCTAACTGTAAGTGATAGTATTTTCATTACTATCTATTCTCTCTGCAGTAATATATGAGTACCCCTGAGATATTACTAACACTGAACTAAAACCAATATTCACTTTCAGAGTTTGTACCCAGTCAGTGCATCTTCGATGATAGTTTAGAACATATCTCCTTTCTGGCTGTCTTGTTGCAATTTAACTGAACCCCCCCCCCCCAAAAAAGAAGGTTGTTTCTAGATTTCTTACTTTAAAATGGTAGTTTCTGATACTTTCTCCTGAGATCTTGTGTTATTTTTTTCTCTCTCTCTCACTCTCTTCTTCCCCTCCTCACTCTTCACCTCTGTCTCTTTCTGTCTCCCTCTCTCCTCCTTTCTTTTGATGCATATTCTTTCTCCACCCTGTAACTGAAGGCCACAAAGATCAGGAGGCACAAAGATTAGCCCTACAGATGTCATTCTGGGCTAAAATTATGCTGAATCCTGACTTGAGTAATCTAAGCAATGGAAGCTGTGGAAGTATTTGGAGGATTTTCAGTCAACCCAGTGAGCATACAAAGCATTAGCAGAATACTCAAAACTATTAGAACCAATTTTTACATCAACATATAGATGTTGTTTGGGTTTTTTTCTACTTCACTTTTTATAGCTCTTACTACTAAAGCAGCAATCTATTTAAAGCTACTGTGATTACTTAAACTTTATATTCACTAAAAATGTTTTTCATTGGCAAAGTTCCCATGGATAATTTCCAACTTCTCTGGTAATAAATGCTTTCATAAATTTATAGGAAGGAACAGAAGTTTCTACTGGAATTTCATAACTCAAGGTGGGAGTGGGGAAGAACACTTAATGTTCTCTTCCCAGACCTGCTCTTCAGTTAGAGATACATTCAGAGGGACAGAATTATCAGCTGTTAATTGCCTCAGTGTCTTAATCTGCAAAATAAAAATAATAAGTGTGGACTTCCAAAGGAAGGGTTGAGAGGGAAAGAGAAAAAAAACAAAGATGATGTCTATGTCACAGTCAGGAAATACTAGAATTATGTATTTTCTGTCCAAATTTTTTTCCTAAAAAATGACATTCCCAAGAGAAAACTTTACAATGAGCTAGTAAAGAATAGCTTAAAACATTACCTTCTGTGCTGTGGCTTATGAACATGTAAGCAACTTCATGTTTAAACCCTAACTGTGTGCACTAGTGACGGGGCACAGACAGACCCTGATAACCTTTAAAAGTAACTATTTTTCTAAACAGAACACTTACATTTTATATATTCACAGGAATTGTGACCTTTCTTTACATTGGTTGAAAATTTCCATATTTTTACTTAAAGCAATAGAAAATGAACACTTATTAAACCAGTAGATTCAATATTAAAGCCAATATTAATCAAGTAGCTCTTCAGAACTATATGCATATCTGTATCTGCTTCCTAAGTGACACCTCTGCTTCATGTTAAACTATACCCCATACAATTTCATCCAAAACAATAAATATGGCAATGTTACCTTGACTGAGAGGAGCCTGATGCCAGCTCTTGAAAATCTCCATTGATGGTGTGCAGTCACATTGGTAAAGCCAAAACCAGTCTTCAGGGCCTTCACCACTTTGCAAGCTGTCAAAATCCTCGTCATTTTGAAGATGTTGATTTGTGACTAAAATTAAATAAAATTAAGTGTATTTATGAGAATTGGGTTAGGAGATTTTTTAAATTAATGTGAAAGAAAGATGGGGGGTGCAGTCCAGTGTTTAAGGCTGACTGCACAGCAATCTTTGAATTTCCATTCATTCTGTCATTAAATGTCTTTAGCCACAGCTCCTCCTTCTCTTAACCCCTCCTCCTGAGATAATGTCTGTAGATGTTCCATGGACATGTAATACAAATTGCAACACATCAAACACTGCCTTCTCCTGCTGAGATAATGCTAGTGTTGTAGAAAACCAGCCATCCATCAAAGGAACTGCTTATGCAGCTGAATAGAATGACCTAGACACAGTGGATAACCTTAGGAATCTCACCCTAAAGACTAGTAACTTTCTAATAATGCAAAAGATCAAAGGCTTTTATGTGTGTTTGACATGATGCCTAATTTGCCTCAAAGGAGATTTTGGATTCCCAAAGAAACCTGAGGAATTGCCATTTTCTGCTCAGAAAAAGACGATGCCAACCACAGATAGTAAAAATTACATCAAAATGAACTTTTATCCATAAATATAGATTGTTCTTTTTTGAGTTAATAAAGTAGCATATTACATTATTACTATTGCATTGATTTGTATTCCAAACTTTAAAGCAATCAGTAATATTAAGTAAAACACAACTGGAGCAAAGTAGCCTGTTTATATCTCTCTCAAGAGCTAGTAACAATTTATAAGAAGTGCAGGAAACAATAGCCAGCACTGACTTTCATGTAAGTACTACTGCTAAGTCAAGATTTTTTTAGTTTTTAAAATGTTATACATTTATAAAGTTCTTGAGCATTCGTGCTTCAACCAAGTCAAAATGGTTTCGTGTAGCCCTTCAGTCCTGTGTGTTTAATCAGGCAGGCAAAAGGTCTCATTGGCTTGTGGCAGCACTCATGGAAGTTGTGTGTCTGTGTAGATTAGAAACACTGGAGCATCATCTTTTGGCAGCCCTGGAAAGGAAGCTGAGAAATGAAAGCTCCCTCCTAGGGCTTCCCATAATAGAAAAGATGGCATAGAATGGCATAGAGATTGTAAACTTCACTTGTATAGAATGAGTGCTGGAACTGGGGGAGTGAGGATGACTTAGTTTGCTTCTTTAAAAAGAAAAAAGTTTAAGCTCATGCTTCCGTCTTACTTAATGTATTTTGTATAAACATTCTCTGAAGCCAACATACTTCATGGTTCCCCGTGAAAGTAAGCTGAAAAAATAGTCTCAATCTAATGTATATAAGTAATTAATAAGATAAGTTATGTTATGGCAGGGTGTCCAAATGCAATGGAAAAATAAAGACAGCGAAAGAAAGAAAGAAAAAATGAAAGGCCCCGTTGCTCATGTCCAGTAAAATTTACATATGGGATTATGTTATCCTGAACTATGTCATCCTGAAGGGTGCATAAGAGTTTACCAAGTAGATGAAAGGGGGAAAACACAAGGGGTGGCATGAGCAACAGCACAGACACATGAACATCATACAGCATATGGGGGGGAAAAAGTCTGAAATAGTCTGATAAAGCCTAGCTGCAGGTATGGGGTGAGGTAGTGAACAGGAATAGAAATATAGAAGACTTTGTGTGCCTTAAAATGGATGACCTATATTCATAAATACTATTCATGATAGCTGTGGAAGTGTTTTGAACAGAGATGACATTTGTGGGAAAGATCACAGAAAATGAATTTGAGGGCATTGAAACTGGTAGAGGTGGCAGTGAAACTGGTACTGCCAATTTAGAGTACAAAGAATTTAGAACAATATTTACTGGCTTAGTATAATTCTAAATCAGGTCTTGGTCTCACCCCCTGTAGGTGTGTGTGTGTCTTTCTCTGTCTCTGACTCTCTTTCTCTCTCATAGAGAGAGAGAGCTTGATATATATTATATATATATCAATCTCTCTATATATATATCGATATCAATAGTGGGACTTACCTTTTCCTAATTAGAAAAATGACATATACTTATTATGGAAATTTTTAAATGCAAAATAGATTTAAATCATAGTCCCATTATGCAGAAGTACTCATGCAGTAAATGTTGTAGTATATTTTCTCGCTTCTTTCCCTGCACTTTGATTGAATTGGACAGTTGGAGTACTGAGGACTCCATCCAGAGTTTGAACAAGGAAAAGACAATAGTAAGTAGCTTTGTGACTATTTATAAGAGTTAACCAAAAGCATGATAAACTAGACATGGTTTTCCAGAGAGATGTATAACTTCTGTATATGTTATGTATACGTTATGTATAACCTATAACTTCAGGATATAATTCCATGACTGCAGAGTCTAAGGAAAAATGTAAGCCTGAGAGTTGTAATGGGCTTTCATTTGGGTAACTGGAAGGCCCTGGATGTAGGCTCTGGTCCATGTTTCCAGTCCTCGAAAGGAAACAGGAAGGGCAGAAGATTTTTAAAAATTTTTAAGTGTTCTGAATTCGAGACTTAGAGAATTTATCCATCATGATTCTACAATCAACTTGGGAATTGGAAAGACCAATAAATCAAATGATGAGTACTTTCAGATTTGAGTGTTCAAGATAGACAGAAATCTACAACCAAACTAAAAAAAAAAAAAAAAAAAAGATTGTTAGTGAGAGAGTTTACATCAGGATAGATCAAAGGGGTGAGATGATAAGAGCTGATTGGTAGGAAACATTAAAGCCAGAGATGAAATATTTAGTAGAAATGTTATACTTTTATGAAAGACATTTCATCAAAGCATTTCAAAAGAAAGTATTTTTCAGGTTGAAATGATTTTTTTCCCTCTGATAGCATTTACATGGTCCTCCCCTCATATAAGCTATCTGCACACAACTGAGGATGCATGCATGCACACACGGGGCCCTGGGGAAATCTGTGCATTTGAAATATATTTTATATGAGCCAGGATACAAATCCTCTAATCTTATAAGTCACTCATTCAAAAAAGAAAAATATTTTATATAAATTTACTCCTTTTCTATGGATATATTTATCATAGCTATTACTGTTTATAGCACTGGGCTACTTTCCCCTGCACAATCTCATACAGAAAATTAAAAATTATTAGAAACCAAGCATTTCTTTATTTTGTTGGATTTTGATTCCTGAACATTTTTATCAAATGCTGAGAAAGTATTTTATTTCTTCCATAAATTGGAATGCTGTGTGTGTGTGTGTGTGTGTGTGTGTGTGTGTGTGTGAATAAAGAAAAAAAGCGGGGCAGGGAGGGAGAGAGAGAGAAAAGTCTCCTCATCTAATATAATTATTTATCATTTCTTAAGAAGAATGGAAGGATTCAGCCTTCCAAATCCCTAAGAGCATTTAATTTGATAAATTTTGTATTGAAAATGGTACAGTATCAAGTACTAAGTGATATTTATTTTCATTTAATTTTTTTAAAGATTTCAAATATGAAAAATAGATGGTAATCCACTTCTCAAACATAAAATCTTTTAACATTTTAGTGTACCATCTTCTAGCATTCACCCCCATGTAAGTGTCATAGTTTTGAAACTGATCAGCTTGCATTAGGTTTTTGTGAGGTAATATTATACTAAGAATATGTTTGATATCATTACCTGTTCTTTTAAAACCTTTATAGAAAGAGCTATAAAAATATTTGATTTCCATTGCTTCTATTGTTGCTACAGTGCATATCAATATTGCCATTTTTTGTCACTATTGCCAAATTTCTCTCCAAAGAGAGTGTACCCATCTATATATCAATTGCAATATATGAGTGTCCCTCTCAATACACCCTGCCAACATTAGGCATTATCTTTTATTTGCTTATCTAAGCACAGAAAATGGCATTTTGCTTTCATTTAAATTTTAAATTACTAGTGAGGTCAAAACGTTCTTTGTTCTTCTTGTAAGTACTGTTCTTCTTTTTCACATCTTTTTGTTCCCATCACTAAATTCACTCATATTAAAGACCAAAAATATCTTTAAAAAGGAAACATCAAGTAAGTTAACACTGATTAACAGTCTGTATTAGTATTTGCACTAATTTCAAATAGGCTTTTCATTTGGATGATCCATTGATGTAACCAAGGGGAGATCTGTAACCAACTGGAAAAAATGAGACCAGCTCATCCTAGAGAACAAAGCATATTTGTAGTCTTGAATGATTGATATTTTAGAATATCAAGAAAATAATGGTTATATATATATATATATATTATATATATATATAATAAAAGTCTTTAATAGAGCAAATATGCAAGAGGTGCTTCTGGAAAAAAAATGACTGAATGAATGAATGGATTCCTGAGTACTGAGTTGCTGCTTGATCAGTTATGCTTATTTAGGCAGAAACATAATTATGTCAATGACTATAAGAGGAAATAAAGATATTCAGGAATAGAAAAAAAGAACCGTCAATTACAAATTCTACAAAAAGGCTATTTTGAAGAGCTAAATTTAAAGCAAGAGGCAAGGTACGTCTGCAGAGCAAACAAACCCAGAGTAAAAGAAGATAAAGTAACAACTCCAAAAGAGAAAGCTCTACCTTATGTTTGAGAAGGGATGCCAGGAAGTAGAATGTAAAGGGTAGAAATGATTATTATGTTTCAGTTCTGATTCTTATTAGCCTAATATAGCAAGGAACACCATAGCAAGTAAGGATATGGACCAAAAAAAAAGGCTACTCTTGCAAGGAAAGTGATGTGGATTTGTGTCTGCATTAAAGGCATATACTTTCTCCCAATCACAGAAACTAGGACAAACCAGTAGATAAAGTTTGGCAGGGAAAGATTTATCAATAATGACAATAGACAGATATTAGGTTATTAGATGATGGGGTTTTAAAAAATCAGATGTCTTTGGAGATCCAATGAAGTGAGACACAGTCATTAAGATCCAATTGGCATTTAGAGAGATGGAGACTGAGGGAGCAGTTTTCATGAATGTACTTATTAATCGAACATTTGATAACATAAACAAAGGATGGTGCAAAAGGAAGCTGGAAAAGAGACTTTGTAGAAATGATGTCACACTTAAAAGCCAAGACACATGTGATTTGTGTTCCAGAATAATAAAAAAGCTGTTACATATGAGACCCCACTTGAAAGTACCTTAAAGAGAACAGGTTAATCTATACAAGCAGCATGCATTTATAAAGAATAAATCTTGTCACACTAATTTCTACCTTTAAAAAAAGAGACATAACTACTAGACTGACTAGAAAGATTAGATGCAATCTATCTTAATTCAAGAGCATTGACTACATATCCTAGATCGGGATTAGGTACATACACATCTGCTGGAGAACATGTATAAATGTAAGAGGACACAGTGAATTAGCCAGTGAGTAAACCAAGCTTTTTATATATTTGTAGAATGAGAACAGAGTGGACAATGCCTTAGAAAGAATCCACAGTGACCTTGGCAATTTGCCAGTTGAAGATATAGTCAAACACAAACAGAGTAAAGTGCAGACAAAGTGAGGTCAAGTGTAAGTCAATTCAAAAAGAGGGAGAAAAGCAAACTGCAACTACAAGCTATGGAGGACTGATTGTATGTTGTATATCATATGGAAATAGGCCAAAAAAGCATACGTAGCAGTCATAAAGCATAGCTGCCCAGAGTTAGTTTTAGTAAGCTGTTATTATTAAAGCCATACATGGCAAAATTTAGAGGGAAATTTAAGAAAATAAACTCAAATTTCACTAGAAAGTTAAATATTAAATAACTTAAAATTCTAAAAATGGAATTTTGACATAAAGATGACTATTAAATTTAAATTTAAAATTATGTCATGGGCTGGGCTAGTACCCGCGCCTGGAATCGGGCCGCAGCCTCGCCGCGCCTGCCGCCCGCCGCCCGCCAGCGCCTCTGGATCATGGACCCCCGCAAAGTGAGCGAGCTTCGGGCCTTCGTGAAAATGTGTAAACAGGATCCGAGCGTTCTGCACACCGAGGAAATGCGTTTCCTGCGGGAGTGGGTGGAGAGCATGGGGGGTAAAATACCACCTGCTACTCATAAAACTAAATCAGAAGACAATATCAAGGAAGAAAAAACAGATAGTAAGAAGGCGGAGGAAAACATAAAGACAGACGAACCATCAAGTGAGGAAAGTGATCTAGAAATTGACAATGAAGGTGTAATTGAACCAGATACTGATGCTCCTCAAGAAATGGGAGATGAAAATGTAGAGATAACCGAGGAAATGATGGATCAGGCAAATGATAAAAAAGTGGCTGCCATTGATGCCCTAAATGATGGTGAACTACAGAAAGCCATTGACTTGTTCACAGATGCCATCAAACTAAATCCTCGCTTAGCCATTTTGTATGCCAAGAGAGCCAGTGTCTTCATCAAATTACAGAAGCCAAATGCTGCCATTCGAGACTGTGACAGAGCTATCGAAATAAATCCTGATTCAGCGCAGCCTTACAAGTGGCGAGGGAAAGCACACAGACTTCTGGGTCATTGGGAGGAAGCAGCACATGATCTTGCCCTTGCTTGTAAACTGGATTATGATGAAGATGCTAGTGCAATGCTGAAAGAAGTTCAACCCAGGGCCCAGAAAATTGCTGAACATCGGAGGAAGTATGAACGAAAACGTGAAGAGCGAGAGATCAAAGAAAGAATAGAAAGGGTTAAGAAGGCTCGGGAAGAACATGAAAGAGCCCAGAGGGAGGAAGAAGCCAGACGACAATCAGGAGCTCAGTATGGCTCTTTCCCAGGTGGCTTTCCAGGGGGAATGCCTAGTAATTTTCCTGGAGGAATGCCTGGAATGGCAGGGGGGATGCCTGGAATGGCAGGAATGCCTGGGCTCAATGAAATTCTTAGTGACCCAGAGGTTCTTGCAGCCATGCAGGATCCAGAAGTTATGGTGGCCTTCCAGGATGTAGCCCAGAACCCAGCAAATATGTCAAAATATCAGAGCAACCCAAAGGTTATGAATCTCATCAGTAAATTGTCAGCCAAATTTGGAGGTCAAGCATAATGCCCTTCTGACAAAGCCCTTGCTGAAAGAAAAGCAACTTCGATCACCTAATGGATGTCGCAATAATACAAACCAGTGTACCTCTGACCTTCTCAAGAAGAAAGCTGGGGTGCTGTGAAGAGAATCCCTACCCCTCTGCCCCACATGCAACTGAAACATTCTACAGTGGTTTGCCATTAGGGTATTCATTCAGATAATGTTTTCCTACTAGGAATTACAAACTTTAAACACTTTTTAAACCTTAAAAATATTT
This sequence comes from Canis lupus baileyi, assembly GCF_048164855.1. Classification (NCBI taxonomy): domain Eukaryota; kingdom Metazoa; phylum Chordata; class Mammalia; order Carnivora; family Canidae; genus Canis; species Canis lupus. The sequence goes on from NC_132873.1 coordinate 12,627,123, forward strand.
AAAAACATTAAAAGAGTGTGTTAGTCCCTACATTTTTCTTTACTAATCATTTCAGTTTTTTTCCCTTTGGATTAATTGGGCAAGGAAGCTACTTCAGTGTGGAAGATTTATTATTGCTCAGTTTGAGTGAAATAAAGGTTTATTAACAGGAGGCAAATATAACATTTAAATAGATGAAGTTTGAGTTGGAAGTATGGTTACTGAGGTATTTTGACTTGTCTTTTTAAATGTTTTACTTTTTAAACACGATTTATTTGGATAAAACCATTGGGACCACCAGTACTGCAGTAGGACCTGGGTAGGGACCGGAAGTGCTTGGCAGGGCAGCAGCAACCTTACTCCTTTTATATGATGTGCACCCTTATGCAGATGCATTTAAATCTTACACTGTGGTGAAGGGATGATTTTTATAATGCTGCAGTAGAGTTGGATTACTTAGCTGTGTTCTTGTCTGATACAGAAAATAAATGTTTTGCATTATTTCCACATAGAGGAAATAAGGGAATACTTTTCTTTTTATATTTCTGTGTTTAGAGTGACCTTTCCTGGTCAGAAAATACCCATTTCTTTGTGTGCTTTTTAATTGTTTTCACCACCTCCCATCCCCGCCCCAGTACTCTCTTTGGGCTAAAGATAGCCCCTTTCACTGGCATCATCAATACTATTATCATTCACAGCGTAATTGTGCAAGCATATGTAATGCTGGGTTTAATATGTAATACATATAGTGATTATGTAAGGTGATACTCAAAACAGCTGTAGTTTCTTACTTGGCCCAAGCGATTTCATATCTAAATGTTAGGTTTCCACTTAGGCGAAATCTTGCCATGTCAAAAGATGTTGGAAGGAGGGATTCCCTTTGGTGTTCAGTCTTCAACTTAGGAAATACCTGTTGCAATTGGAGTTTATCTTACGTTATTCATCTTCATATTTGGGAGAGTATGAGGTTTGAATTCATTGATCTACGGAAAGGAACCAAACTTCTTGATCCAACATGAATTATAAAATTGATGAGATCCATGGTTCTTCGCTGCGGAGTTGATGGCATTATGAGTCGTCCTGCTCCTATTCAGCTCTTAAATACTGCACCTTTTCCCAATCTCCTCTCTCTCCCTTCCTCTCTTCCAAGGATAAAGGAATGATAGTTTTCCGTTGTACATTCAACTCCTACATTTAATTAAGACTAAGTCCAGGCGCTGTACAGGAATTGCTGGGTTTCTACCTATCTTTCATTTTAACCATGTTTAAAAACGGTTTCAAGGGATGAGACCCTCTGTACTTTGCCTATTTGAAGATTCAGTGGTAGGAGCAGTGAAGAAAATTCCAAGGAATACATTTCTGAAATAGCACATTTCTAATATCAAAAGTAAGTTGATTAAGGTTCTAACCTTTTGCTGTACACATGCAGATAGAAATGCATCTGTTATATAAGTGAGAAAAGGCTGTATGCTAACTGAGCATGCTTTTTAAACCCTTTAAAAATACTCAGCATATAAACTTGCGTTTGAGCTTGCCAGTGGTTTTTTTGTTAATGTGTGTTCTCAAATTTTCTAATGTGTGCTGTGAATAACTCAAGACCAGTTTCCTTTGGGTTCCTTATTTGATTTACTTAATTATATATTAAGTACATTCTAACACTGCAAATATTACTATAAATGGGTAAAAGTAAAATTGGTCTTCTGGAAATGTGTCCTGTGCTTTTAAGTTCCACAAATATGAAGTACATTCATTTTCATAGAAACTCCGTATCATTTCTAAACAAGAAGTGTTTTTTCTTGTGCTAACAATGCTATAAGAAGGAAAAGTAAAGGAGGTTTTTTTTGCTTAAAAATATATAGTTATTGAAAAAAATATATATATAGTTATTGGATTTCTAGCTACATTAAAAATAAAGTATGGTTTCAAACTGGAAAAAAAAAAAAAATAAAATTATGTCATGAAGGATTCCTAATCAAAATTTTCCAATCTTCTTGAAAGTGCAAAAAAAAAAGGCAATTATTGGGTAACAAATAAGAAAAATTATACAATAGAAGTTAAAACACTGGAATTTATAACTACAATATATTGGCATATACTTATGTCTATATAGAGAGATATACACACGACTTGCTATTATGTCAATAAGGGAAAATAGGTATTTAAATAAATCCATTCTAATGGCTCCAATGATGATACATATGATCCTGCTGGAAAGTGGAGGTGCTTGCCATTTGTGAATCACCTACTAATTGCTAACCTAGGTATTTGCTAATACATTATTTGCTAATCTTCAAAGCAATCTCTGTACTGAACATAGCTAAAGCTCTCTCTATATCACAAAGCTGGTGAATGAGTCCCAGAGAGCTAAGTAGCTTGTCCAAGGTCACACAGCTAATAAGCTGCAGAGCCAAGTTCCAACCTCAGCTCTTAGCTAACATCCATCCTCTTTCCAGCATGTCTGTTATATCTGGGAAAAACAGAGGCAACAACATGAAACGACTTAGGAAGAGTAGGCAAAGTAAGATCCAATTTCATAGGAAGGCTACATGATTGTAGAGGCAGCAATGCTCAAAAATACTATGACATTACTGGGAAATTAGGAAAATGTAACTTCAATAAAAATCAAATAATGAGAGAAAATATCTACAACTTCTCTGATTCATTTTTATGTTTAAAATTAAAGTAATATAAGAAACGAAGTAGGTAAAATAGAAGTAAAACTATACATTTTTTCCCAGTAATCTACTGGTAGAATCAACTGGCTGGGCTAACTGATTCAGCTAGGCTTACCTAAAATAGCAAAGGATATTTTCTATTTTTCAATCTTACATCCCCTTGCTTGAGGTTACTTGTTCCAGAACCTGGATAATTTAATGCCATTGAATTTTCATGATTGCTTATAAAGTCTAGAATTGCTCAAAGGATAAATAATTCAGGAAGTATATACTAAGTACTTTCCATGAAGGCTTTGTACATCAGGAAACAGTATTCTTTTCTGTTGAAAGATGCTTCGTGGGAAATTGAAAACTTTTTAAATCTATTGTCGAAATTCTCCTCGAACAGATTATAAAAAAGTAGGTAGACAGATGGTTTTATATAGCTGAAATGGATCCTAAAATAATCTTTTCAATTCCTTTGTTTTATAGGTACAAGAAATAAATATCTAAGTGAGCCAAAGTCAGCTCATTATTTTGAGCTGACTCAAATATTTAGTACTAGAACTAGAACAAATATTTAATAATAGAACTAAACCTTTAGTAGAAATCACTGTAGGAACATAAATTCTGAACAATCACTACATTTTAAGTAGAAATAATTTTGCAAATGTTGGTATAATTTGTGAAGCAAGCTACATAAATCATATCAGTCAAAGTCTCCGCTTAATGTTGGCCTACACATTTCTTCAAGTTGGGCCTAAACATGGCTACAGCACCAATTTCATAAAATAAAAATGACCAAATCATTAAGCAACTGTCATTCTAAAGAGTGAAATATTTCTAAGCTAAAAAATTTAATTCATTATCAGCCTTTTTTTGCACAATGATTATCATTGCATCAAAATCATCTTCTAATGTGCTGAACAGAACACAGAACAAACAGCTCTGATGAGCTTGTTTTCTTAACATTTGTTGAGGGTAAACACAAATGATTTTGCAAGGCTCTAAAGAGGAACACTGGCCATGAGGAGGGGTTATCTATGGTAATACAGGTCATGTGCTAGGAGAGTATTGGACCCTCTTTAAATTAAACATTTTTGAGGCTCACAGAGAAGCAAGTTGTGCAACATGTCTTGAAGTTACCGACTCCATGAAGTAAAGGACAGCAGATTACACTGAAATGACGTAGAAGAATTTTTTCTTTTTTGACTAAAACCAGGTCACCTACGTACATTCATACTCCACCTCCTCTTATATAGTACGTTTGTTATAGTAAATCTGATTTCTTCCTTGGCCTCCTATTTCTTCCAGGAAGATGTATTCTGTCCTCCTCAACTGCTGTCGTAAACAATAAAGTTCCATCTTCCTAAATATTCCTGCACATCCTCATGAATGGACCATACAGCTATTTCTTCCTCCAGATTAGGGGATTTCTGAGTTGAGTCATTGAAAGATAAAATTTTTATTTTATTGAGGTTAAATCTTTTTTTTTTTTTTTTTTTGGCTGGAAAATAAGACTCTAGAGGGGAAAAAAAGAGAAACAGGAAGGAGATGGAGAATGGGAGGAAGAAGAGAAGGATAAAGAAAAAGAAGCCAACAGTCTGATCCTTGAATTCTGCAAACAGTCAAAAGTGCCTATTTGGATTCAACTCCTACTTGGGTGTTGAAGAATTAAGCGTTTTATTCTGGTATTCTTTTATTTGATTTCATTTTTTTATGTCATTTATTTTTAACTTACACTTGACTTCATCAGGATATCCTCAGCTGATAGCAGAAGGAAGATAAGTAATGTTGTTGCTAACTGAACTCGGATTAAGAAACTGATTATTTCAAGAGAACATTCTTGAAAACTTCATGGACCGAAAAAGCAAAGATTGAACGAGCATTCAAAAGTTGAGGATTGTGCCAGGTTCCAAAAAATATTTTTAAAAGTTAGTGGACTGGGATTAGAAACTGAGGACAGGGCATCTCTGGATGGATTTGGTTTGGTGTCTGCCTTCAGCCCAGCATGTGGTCCTGGAGTCTTGGGATCAAGTCCCACGTCAGGCTCCCTGTATGGAGCCTGCTTCTCCCTCTGCCTGTGTCTCTGCCTTTCCTTCTCTCTCTCTGTCTCTCTCTCTCTGCGTCTCTCTCTCTCTCTCTCTCTCTGTGTCTCTCATGAATAAATAAAATCTTAAAAAAAAAAAAAGAAACTGAGGTCAAGCAGTAAAAATAAAAATCCTATAAAGAGTGATTAGACATATTGTAAAAAGTAAGATAAATGAAAAAAATAAGGTTGTATATGGGAAGAAGTATCAGTATTATGTTACTCTGGATAGTACACCAGTATATAATCGGAAAAAGAAAAAGTTGTTAGGTTAGGATAATATTTGTACTAAATATGTTAACTACATTCCTCAAATTATTAGAGACCTTGACTCAAAAGTCACTTCTCTAATAAATGTCTATTTTTCTACCATTTGTTATCAGGATTAATTAATACTTGATTAATTAATCAATATTTCCCTATTATAACAAAATAAAGAGAGATACAAGGTCTTCAGGAACGTACATTAGTTATAAAATATTGCCATTCCCAACACATACCAAAGATTCTCTCAAAAATATATCTAGTTCTCCAAATTCACAAATAGAATTGTACATCCTCTAGATAAATTTATTGTGTGATAAACCTTTGAATTAATGACCTTTTATTAGGGCATGATTCTTTTTTTTCATATTTATATTCATATAAGTTTCAAAAGCTTAACACCAGATGAAGGTTACTGAAATCTTCAACTAAGGTCTTTCAGGAGTGTAGTTTAATTTCCCCATTCACATGGAGATCAGAGCCCTATGATGTAATGATCATTTGGTGACACTAGAAAAAAGAAGTGTTATCCACTAGGTTATATCACTCTCATTTTCTTTCACTTTTAATATAGAGGCTAAGAAAAGTAAGAAATTTCTTTACCTGTGAAAGTATCCCAATTCTTATCTTGTTAATGCTTAAAACCAAGATGTAATATCATGGTGAACTGAGAAAACAGTACTCAAATCTGAGAATACACTTTTTTAATAATCCCAAATTATAGTCCTGAACTGTCTGCATTTTTTTTGCAAAATGTCTTTGCAGCTAACTCTCTGCTTAGAGGCCAGAATCAATTTTAACGAAAATCCATCTTTCAGAAAAAAAAGTGCTTTTTAAAAATAATGTTTACATTTAAATATAAAATGCTTATAATAACAACTGAGAAAATATTGAAAATATGTCCATGGAGCACCATAAATTTTTTAACTGTTATTTTCAGTCCTTGGGGTTTATAAGTAGAGATTTTGTCTCAGCTTTTAGGCAAACATGACTTGGGGGAGGATGATAGCAAGCTAGATGACTCTTAAACACTGAAGGTAGGACATCCAACTATATCACAGTGATAATATAAGAAATCAGAGCATAGTCCTATGCAAATATAAAACAAAAGAAAAGAAATTAACACTGAAGGGCAAGCCTGACTCCTGGCAGAGACTAGAGCCACTCAATAGGAGGATCCAGTTCTGTTGTGATGTTTCTTTCCCATCCTTCAGCTACAGCCACTGGCTGGAATCCAAAGTGTCTCAGTACTCTCCATCTCTGCTACTTTCCCCTCTGTTCCTCATCCTGCCACACAAATTTCTCCAAAGAAAATACTTAAAGCATGACAGAAGGGGTACAGGGAACAAGAGAAGAGAGACGTCAAAGGAGGAATGTACAATTACAAAACAATACATTGAAAATATGTAAACAGATCTCACAGTGGCTTGACACACAGCCAGCAATGTCAAAGCCTACTGAAATGTTGTCTTTATAAAATGGAGCTGATCAAGAAAACGAGGAGGAATAATTAATTACACAGATGGTGAATCATTTAGCCAACGTAAGATGATGCAATATTTTACCTGATGAAGAAATTTGAGGGCAGTTGTTTGTTAGATTAATTTTCTCAATTTGTCCATATCCTGTTAACCATTCAAAGCCATTGAAATCACACTTTCCTTTATGAATTGTATGTATATCCATCTTATCTGTATCATACAGTTAAGTTGCTATTCACATACCACTATTTCACATACTAAAAGAGCTCTGCACTGCTTATTGACTATAGTGCAAAGCTAAAAATACAATATATAGACTTTTACACAGCTTTAGGCTCCTTATGACTCATTCATGTTGTGAGATCCTAAATTAGTTTCTTCATTGTCTCAGTTTTCTATCAACAAGTTGGAAATAGCATCAACTATGCCCTCTCATGGGTCATATAAGTCCTAGGTGATAATTAATTCTCTCTAATTCCTTTTTTCAACATTTATTGAAGGCCTTTTTATGTGCCAAGCACAGTGTGAAATCCTAGAATAGAAGTAAAACTCCTATAACAGACTTGACCCCCAAAAGCTCACTCTTGAAAGAACCTTCCAGGTTTCTTCTTTAAAAGATACATGGCATACATTTTCTACTTTCAAGATCAGATAATAAAGAGTAACAAAAAGAATGGAAAGCCTAAGAAACTCCAGACCCACAAGACCCAAACATAACAAACCAAATCAATATTACTTCCTAGCAGCTCTCCTGGGATGAAATGTGATCACCTGTTAATGCACTTCACAAAATAGAATCTTGCATATCCCAAAGGAATTGACCCACACCCTAAGAGACACTTTAGATCCAACTTCTTAAGGGAAAAAATAATCACACTTTTCCACCAATTTTGGCTAAAGGGTCTAATGATCAACACTAAACAAATTAACTAGAGTAAAATTATAAATATCTACTGTATGTGTGACTATAAAAACAAGGTATAAGCCATGAAATCTCACATTAATTTTTTTAGAAAAACAAATACTTTCTGAAAACAGATGAAAGAGAAATTCAGGTTAAAGTACATTTTAAATGAATTTAGACTAATGTTGAATGCTATAAACAGGCAAGGCATAATATAAAAAACAGCAAGCTTTAAAATAAATAAAACCTCAAACACTCATAAAATTATAAATCTATAGCTACCCTCACACCCAATAGGAATACCAGAATCTAATTACTAAACCACAGGGAGAAAAATAAGGCCTCAGACCAAAGTTATATTACAGGTACAAAAGTTTTAAAAATCAAGAATAATAAAATTTCTCAAGAACGTCTCATCAAAATCAAAATCCAGAATCCAGCTCACCACTGTTTCTTCTTTTCCAAATCTTGAATACGAACAGCTAAGAAAAGATAAAAATTTAAATCAAGGTAAACAAACTTATGACTGCTAAAGCTTATACACAGGGTGGTTGGAAACAGGATTGCCATGTCCAGGCCCAAGTTAGCAAAGTCCTCTTTTAAGGAGATTAATCTTTTTCTTCAGACTTAAAACCCTTATGTTATGTCTGGGAAAACAACTACTCCACTACCTTGATACTGGACTCCGTGTTTCTTCCAGACCTAAGATAAGACACTTTTTCTTTATCTTCTTTGAAGAAAAGATATAGCTCCAAAGTCCAGGAGACAGATCACGTTCTAATACCAATAGAATTAGAGGCCTTACCAAATCACCTGACCTAGAAATAGTATAGGGATGGAAAAAAGAAGTGCTAGACACTTCAATAGAAAGTTCTCCAAATTAATGTATTTCCTCAGTAAATACATATCCTAAATATCTTAATAAATTTCAGGAGGAAGTATGACAACTGTTCTTTTACACACATAATGTATTATACTTGAAAATAGCACACACACCTTGAATTAACCAGAAGAAATGTGCTCCAAATTATATTTGCAATTATATTTAAAGTCTGATGTAATTTTTTACTTCAAAGAATACCTACACTCTCAAACTAGCATAAGGGAAATTCTAATGAAACCAGTTGAAAATAATTTATGGCTTAAAAATATTTTAAATGTTTAAAATCATTCATACATGCTATATTTACACATATGAATGATATATAAAGAGTTAAGCAAAATGTTATACAAAATGTTTCCCTGGAAGGACTCAAAACATCCTGAATAATCTTCCTTTGATGTGTTTTAAGTCTTAGCAATCAACAGAATTGGAATTTTTAATATTAAACAAATAAACTGTTCTTCAAATGAGGATGAAAAACAGAGCTGTGTTTATGAAAGTCAACTAGAAATCCCAGGATGGAGCTTTGACATGAATTCATTCTATTATAGCAGCTGAGTTATTTAACATATATTTGTCTGCACCATTTTCTCATTAGGAAATGGAGAAGGATTAATGATCATGAAAAAAAGAGGTATTGGCCTAAAGGTGTATCTCAGCAAACGTTCTATGTGCAGAAGAGAAGGAATCTTTGCAGTAATATATTTCAGAAGCAAGTTTCCAGTTTTACAAACCTATTGATGTGATTCATCCCCAAGATATTATCTGTAAGTACTAGCAAGTATATAACATGCTAAACCAGTCAAGAAATGGAGGACAATTCTTCCCCTTGCTCTGTCATAAACTGATTCTATTGCTAGCTCATCAATTAACCTTTCTTTATCCCAGTTTCTCTAAAAACTGGGCAAGTCAATGTCAAGTAAATGACAGGGGTGTGTAAGAGTTAGTGAGAGAATATCTGTCAAGCTATGTGGTCTCAGAAGAGAGCACCAACGGAAACCAATTTGATTAAAATCGAATGGCCTTATGTTGATAGCCTTAGTAGAATTGTTAAGGGTTAACTGGGGGAAAAACGAGTGTTTCCTGATCCCTTGATTTTGTATGTCGAGTTTATTCATCATTTATCCATTTATTTATTTATACATTCAGTAAGTTGAGTATCTTCTACTATATACCAGGTACTGCACTAGGCATTGGTGAGATGAACTGACACGGTCTCATATCTCATGATACTTCAGAGATGATGCTTAACAAATACGAATGAATGGAGGTTTTCAGTATATTAAGGCAGCTTAGTAATCAATCATACAATATATGATTACAAATTATATTACAATGTATAATTACAATTCTGCAGGGGCAAAAAGTGGAGTATTCAGCTACAAAATAATAGTGGGTAACAAAATTTAGATTGGATGGTTAAGAGAAAATCTCTTGGGGAAGCAATGTTTAAGTTGGGATATGAATGATACATATCAGTTAAATGGATAATGTGGGAAGAAAAATGTTCCAGCCAGAGGGAATGCCATGGGTGAAGACTCTGAGTTGGGAATTGACAGTGCTTTCCAGGAACTGATTGATGTGGTGGGACAAGAAGATGGTGAACAAGGAGTAAATATGAATGGGTGAAATCTGAGAGATTGTCAGACCTCAGATCCTATAGGGCTTGGTAGGGTATGTTGAGGTATATATTTGTCATTCATAATTCATTGAAGAATTTTAACATAGTATCAGTCTGCAAAATAAACACTGCACATTGGGTGGCTTAAACAACAAACATTTATTTCTCACAGTTCTAGAGGCTGGGAATTCCAAGATCAGGGTTCCAGTATAGTTGGGCTGTAGTGAGAGCCTTCCTCCTAGTTTCCTCATGTTTCAGAGTGAGAGAGAGAAAGCAACATCTTTCATGTCACTAAGGGCACAAATGCCACCATGAGAGTTCTACTCTCATGACCTAATTACCTTCCAAAGGTCTCATCTCCAAATACCATCATATTGGAGATTAGGGTTTCAACATAAGAATTGGGAAAGAGGATCATAAACACTTGGTATCTAGCACATGGAAAGTGAAATTATTTTATGTTATAAAAATTGCTGCCTGTATAGAGAATGCATTGCATGCGAGGTGAGTCCAAGTAAGAAGCTAACTGTGGTTGACCTGTTTGGGTGTCCTTCCCAGATCACCTTTACAGGGCCGGCATACTCATCTCCCAGCCACTGCAAGGGCTGACTACTAATCAGTCATACCTGACACCTTTTTCAGACACTTGCCTTGGTGAATGAGTGTTGCCTTCCTCTATTCAGGGTCATGAAAGGCCAAACTTACTTCCCTCAAGAGCAGACAACTCTGCCACGTGGTTTGTGTTCCTCCCTATGTGGATCCAGCCAAAGTTACAACTTACTTGAGACCAGAGACCACTTTTTAATTTTATTTAAGTGATGGAGGGAGAAGTCAAATGCCAGTAGATCAAAAAGTGAATGGGATGTAAAAAAAAGTAGAGACAATATGGGGGGGGGGGGGACACACAAGTAGATAAAATAATGGAAGCTGCTTGAGAATGTGGAGCAAGGAAAGGTATCATTTGCTAGGTTTTTGGTTGGTTGGTTGGCTGGCTTTTGAGATGGAAAATGACCAGGGCTTATTTGATGAAAGGAAGGAATAAATTTGTATGAAACAGTGTATCCAAAAAGTGAAGACTTTGAGAAAAAGAAAAGATAGAATCTAGAGAACATGGAGAAGGACTGGCTTATGATAGGAGGGGTAATATTTCCACCCTTGTAACAAAAGACCAGTAGAAGTAGATGCATAAAATATCCCCTCTCTTACTCAAAGTTTGATGATTTGATAGTGTGAAGATGAGAGCATGGCCTGTTTCTACTTTATAATGAAATAGGGCATGTAGTTTTCAACTGAGGATGGGAAAGTTCTCCTGTGAAGAGTAGGATCATACTCTCATTAGAGAATCATAGTGAGAGCCGTAGTAAGAGATTCCCATTTGATCATGAATTTATAGTAGTAATACCAGAATGTCCACGTATATGGTTTTCTACAGCTATGTTCAAATCCATGGGTGTAAAGATAGACACGGAGGATTATTCACTAAAGGCTTGAGTTTTGCCAGGCCAGTTAGAGAGACACAGGAGTTTGGAAGTTAAGGCTATCTACAAAGAAAGGATCACAATTGTAGACTTTAAGATAGATGAGACAGGATACTCAAGAAAGAGTTAACAATGGGAATACTTGAGTATATGAAGTCAAAGAATAAGGAAGGGGGTAGGGGCAGAGGGATGTTTGAGTTTTGGAGGTGGTGCAATTTCTAGTAGAGAGCGGTCTAACTGTGGCCACAGGAGTTGGTGGCTAAAATCAATGTTGAGTCAAAGAAGTGGGATGGTTTGCTAAAATTGGTTTACATCACCACCATTTGGTTCATGCAACTCCAGTAATCTATGGTTAACAAAAATCTGCCAAATCACATGAACTCCCTTTAGAAAAATAATTAATCATTGCAAAGCAATCTGAATGAGTAAATTGTGCTTAAGTGAAACACTAATATTTCCCACTTTTTCCCTTTGAAGGGATATGTAACCTCACATCACAGAAATACTGGCTTAACTACATTGGGCTCCCTGCTGAGCAGGGAGTCTGCTTCTCCCTCTCCCTGTGCTTTAAAAAAAAAAAAAAAGAAAGAAATACTGGCTTAAAAGTTCTCAGAACTTTTTTTGTTGTTTTTCAGGGGTTAATAGTACTAATGTGGCCTTGGACTTCTGTAAGTCAGCACAACTGATCAATCAGCATTTCACTGATTGCTTCATTCCCCTTCTCTACATAGGAGGGGGAGAAAGCCCTTGCAAAACGTGTTTGCTCTGTTTGTTATTCTGGACAAAGCAGATAACGAGTTGCAGCTGCTGAACACAGTGTACTGCTTGCCGAGGCCATTGCTTTAACTTATAGATAGAAGTAGAACAGCCAGAGATGTGCCTCAGGCTGAAGCGGTTGCTGTAAATAGGACAGCACTCACCAGCTACAGTATATGCGTTTCATTATCCAACAATTTGTTCTGTGAGGGCAGTTTGATTGGCCAGGCAGGAATTCAAAAAGAGAGACTTTAAATATCACGACTCAGCTGAAAGAGTTCTGTTTTCTAACCTGAGGAATTCTCTCTGTCAGTCTCAATAAAGATGCTTGTAAGAGTAGATGATGCAGACTCTGAAGGCATGTGTCCCTCTGGACACGGTGCACCCCTGATGATTAGTCTTGGGGCTATGCCTCAGGCCTCACAGTTCCTGGTGCTAAAGCTACTTGCAGATCCAGCCCTTCATCCAACTGAGTTCTGTTCTTCTTGTCCTGTGTAACTAATGATCGAGAGGCAAAAAGATGTGAGGTCAACTATTTGCCCTTGACCAGTAAATAGGTGTTGACACTGAGCTGAGTAAATAGCACCATTTGTCCATTACTTGTGATTTCATTTTCTATTTTATCCAGGATTAAGCACTAGGACATGAGGAAAACAATAGTGGCCAATATTAGATAGTGTAACCCAAAGTAGACAGATTTTCTGGAGTGGAGGAATTAAATAGGATCCTTATGCTTTTTCTCAAAAGATTTGCCAATAACCTCTATCTGCATGACCTTGAGCAAGTTGCTTTCACTCTTTGCACCTCAGTTTCTTCATTAGATAAAATGGGAGGAAGGAAATGGAGGAATGCTGAGAGAATTTAAGTGGAATAAGTGCTGGAAAATGGCACCGATGAGTGAAGGAGACTATTGGTCACTCACTCATAATGTGAGTATAAATTGGTTAGTCACTTCATAGCACAATTTATCATTACATAGTAAAATGTAAAATGAGCATATCCTATGGCAATTAACATTTCTCACTATATAACTTAGAGAAATACTAAAACGTGCACAAAATGATAGATGTAGAGATAGATATTCATTGCTGTAGAAATGAACCAATGGAAATAATATTTAAATGTGATAACATTCTTTTTCCTTTTGAAATTCTCTTTCCTGACCTTCACCACATACACACTCCATTTGCTCTGGGATAGTTTAGAATTATGACAGCAGGAATACAAAGAGAAAGAAAAAGTTAATATTTATCTTCTGGCATTCTAATGGTATTTTGCAATAAGGCAACAGTCCTAAAAAATAAGATATATTTTAAAATCCTTAAAATCCTATTGACTTATCAGACCTTGTCTAGAGTACTCAGGTTACTTAGCATTCTTTCATATTACAAACAGACCAACCTTTCCTATCATAATTACTGGGCACTACGGTGGAAAGAAGACATGGCACAGAAGAAGCAGACAGCCTACCCCCTCTGGGCTGAAGGATGGTGCAAAGAACGTGGAAGCTCAGGGGAAACAAGGAGGTCAGATTCAGACCTCTTAATCCCAGGCCCGTCTCTGGCCCACTCTTTGGGAAGTGAAGACGTCATGGAGCAAGGCCAGCAGATGCATGAAACTGAGAAAGAGCTCATGGCATTCCAGGCCTGGAAACTGGAGACCCAGAATCACCTAGAATAATCCTCATTGTGGCAACACAGAGGTTTTAAAGTACCAGAGGAATAACAAGGCCAGGGGTTGAGATGGAAAAAAATCACTTCAAGCAGATCATTTCAGACAAGAGACCAATAGCTAAAGCCAGTATTACCCCCAAAAAGTAGGTGGAATATGACCACGCAACAGGATTCAGTAGAGAGCAGGCCACTCAGGCTCTCTTGCAGATATCAACAAAGATTCAGAAGACACTACATCAATTCAGGCACCCTTCCTTTCTCTACCATCAAATCATATAAGCCAAAAAACCAGATGCCGTCTTGAGGAGAATAGGGTAAGCAGTCAGAACGTGGGAAGACTGAGCATCTACATAGATCACTCAAGCAGGGACAGAGTTACCTAAAAGAGGTGCTTGCGTTACAGCACTAGGCTCAAGACAGTGTCTACCAGCTTAGACTAAAGTTTAATTTTTATCAGCTGAAATAGATCAGATTAGTCATTTAAAAAAAGAAAATTAAAGGGTGCCTGGGTGTCTCAGTCCATTAAGCATCCAACTCTTGATTTCAACTCAAGTCATGATCTCGGGGTTGTGGAATCAAGCCCAGTGTCCGGCTCTGTGCTGAGCATGGAGTCTGTTTAAGATTCTCTCTCCCTCTGCCCCTTCCCCCCCCCCAAAAAAGAAAATTAACCTACATTTTCTTTGAATATCTGAGCCATCAGTGAGTAATTTTAAACCTTGCTTCAAAATAATCAGTGGAGATATGACTGAACAAAGCACAGTATGCCAATTCTATGGAATATTTTGTAGCCAATTAGAAGACTAAGCAGATCTCTACATACGAAGAGTGAGAGCAAACACTGACACAGCATTTACTCTGTGTATTGGCTTTGTTTTAAATGCGTCACATGTGTTAACCCATTTCATCCTCCAAAAGTCCTGTGAGGCCAGTTCTTTGTTATTCTCATTTCATGTATGAGAAAACTGAGGCACAAAATCTAAGTTGTCTTCCCAAATTTCCCCTACTAATTCGTGATGAAGCCTACATAGAAATATCTCTAAGGCATACTGGTAGGTGAGAAAGGCAGCTTATAGGGCAATACATATAGCATAACATTAATAAATACACACATGTACACAAACCAGCACTGTATAATTTTATCTATAAAACACTGAAAGAGGTTTAAAATGATATTATCAAATTAGTAATAACACACTCCTCTAGAGGCAGGTAGAGTTTTTCCATAGGGAGGAATATTGTCAAAGAGTTTAGTCTTATCTGTAATGTTTTAATTTTTCATATTCACAACACAGCAATGCACTCACTACTCATGTTGCTAAAAATTGATAATATGGGTGATATAAAAATAGCGGGCTGAGAATATGATGATAAGTAATTTTTTAAAAAGTTTTCTTCTTTATCTGCAATATGCTAATATAGAAAATTATTCTTAAAATGCAAAAAAAAGTGTAAGATGATGTTGAAAGTTAATAAATTGCAAGCTGTTTATCCTACCATCTCCACTGGATATCAATGGACTGATTTTTAATCATGCAATAGTAATTAAATAGTAATCAATAGCGTTCTTTCAAGAACACTAAAACAAAAGTAGTCACTCAAGGTTATTTATATTGCAAAATAAAAGAATGAGGAGAAAATTGTTGAAATTAAAATACATATTTTTACTAAAACATATAAGGATATCTTGTTTTAATATACTGAATACATTCAGCCACTATAAAATTCTGTTTTCCTGATTTTTTTTTTCAAAAACCAGTTGAACCTTCACTCTAGGCTATATTGTACAATCTGTAATATACAAAAGTAGACCATTTCAAGTGTGATATCATTAGGTATGTATGTGCTTAAATATAAAGAAATAAAGATACAAGCTTTATTATAATAGGAAATATAGACCTCCATAGAATTTATAATGGCCTGTAAAACTTAAATAGCATATTGGGACAAGATAGGAAATCTAAAAATGGTGCGCTATTAGTTTGAAAGATAATGTCATTATATAATTAGACAATCTTTATTTTTATTTCAAATCTTGCCACCAGCAAACAAAAATGACCACCATATTAAAGACTGTGAGTCACGCTGCCCACCCCAGGGCCAGGAGCATCAATGCACCCGTATTCCACAGGAAGAGAATCCTTTGCGACCGTATTGTTCTTTTCACCTGAGAAAGATTAGTAGTAGTGGAGTAGAGTGCGGAAGAGTAAAAGTAGCATGTTTTGTAGGATGACAGACTACTTTAGCCTCTGTGCAAGGCCAGATTTAGCACAAACACATCGTCTGTCAACAGCCACCCAATGAATCACATCACCAGTGACCCTAAAAGAATAACTATTGCCTTATCATTTTCATATAAAATGACACACTGGTCAGGGAAATGTAGTAGCTTAGTCCAAATCAGTGGTATAAGACATCCACCTTGGATTCAGGGTATCATATTTGATTAAGACTCTAATTTAACAGCAGTTGAATATTGCTGCTGTAACACCTAGAGTACACCCGGGCCTATCGGTACTCAGTACTTCAGAGGGCTGCTTTGGCAGGTGTTACTGATGGTATTAATGTGAGGAAGGCCCACCACTGCAGGAGAATGGCAGTTCCATGCTAGAGCAAACTCCCCATCTTGTACATAAAGCCTTCACTAAACCCCATGCCTATTGCTCTGGCCAGACTGAATTCAGCAATTATTCCTTCCAGAATACATGACAAATGCAAAAGAAATATACATCTATTCACATGGGAAGAAATTTGCCAATTACATTTGCTTTTTCCCCCTTCCCTTATCACTAGCTCTTCTCACCACTCATTGGTTTGAAAATTAACCCCCTTAGCAATGTACCGTAACTGAACCTGGTGGTGATTTGAGGAAATAGAAATCCAAAACTGATAATTCATCTTTAGGTAATATACGATACACCTCTACAGCTTATCAGCATTTCAA
Source organism: Canis lupus baileyi (assembly GCF_048164855.1). Lineage (NCBI taxonomy): Eukaryota > Metazoa > Chordata > Mammalia > Carnivora > Canidae > Canis > Canis lupus. Next base: position 12,643,846 of record NC_132873.1, read on the forward strand.
AGTACAAGAGTTTAAGAAATTCCTATTAAAATGCATCTGGTATCATTAAGGAGGGGAATGGTGAACTTTATATCTTTCTGAGTTTCTGGCGTATTCATGAATATGATGTAAATTTATCACTGGCTTTCAACTGCTGATATTTCTACCACTTAGAACAGTGAAATCACCTGTTAATACTACATGTTTTTTTTTTCTGTTCACATGTATTTATCTTGTACTGTTTAACTTTAGTTTTAGAAGTAATATAAAAATTATTAAAAGTTTCCATTTAATAATTCATTCTTGTGTTCTTTCTTCCTTACTCTCATTTCCCTCTTAATGGATACAAGATCCATCAGGCAATTTAAATTCTTCTCTGTAAAGGTATTATGACAGCAGATACCTGCAATTGGTATTTGTAGTTCCAGGATTCTTTGAAGACCTACTGGGTTACTTTGTATTTCCAGTCGGCTGGGTTTATATCTAAAGAATCACCAAAGTACTATTTAATCAGGGGCGGCTGGGTGGCTCAGGTGGCTGGGTGGCTGACTCTTGGTTTGGGCTCTAGCTAAGATCTCAGAGTCCTGGGATAGAGTCCCATGGGGGGCTCCACACTTAGCAGGGAGTCTGGTTGTAGATTCTCTCTCTTTCTCTACCTCTGCCCTCCTCTCACTCATGCTCTCTCTCTCTCTCTCAAAGAAATCTTTTTTAAAAACTTAAGGTACTATTTAATCAGAAGGATTTGTTTTTAACTATCTAGAAAAAAACTTTGAGATCATTAGAAACTGGAGAACGAACTGTCTTTTAAATTTAAAAATTGTATGTAATGTTTTAATTGTATATGCATAAAGTTCTTTTGTCGGAAATTAGTTTCCATGTAATGTGTTCAGGATGGATTTTGCTTAGTGTGTGTGTGATCAGCCTGAAATAGACTCGAATTGGAAATGGCAGTATAATGGCAACTTTTAAATTCTTAGGTATAAAGTTAGAGACCTGGGTTTGGATCCCAGCTTTGTCACTTACTAACTGAGTGAGCCTAGACATAATGTCTCTAAATCTTTTTTCTTGGAGTGCCTGGGTAGCTCAGTGGTTAAGTGGTCTGCCTTTGGCTCAGGTCATGATCCTGGAGTCCTGGGATTGAGTCCCATATCAAGCTCCCCATCAGGGAGCCTGCTTCTCCTTCTACCTGTGTCTCTGCCTCTCTCTGTGTGTGTCTCTCATGAATAAATAAAGTCTTTTTTAAAAATCTGTTTTCTTATCTAAAAAATGAAAAATCATAATAGCACCTCTCTCATCACATTCATTTTAGATGGTCTCTAGATGGGGAGCAAGCTAATTTGGGGGAACAGGGGTTAAGATACAGTTACATCAATCTTTACCCAATAATGAGGAAGTTTTGATATCATCAAAGCATGGAGAAGGAGGGATGCCTGGGTGGCTCAGTGGTTGAGCATCTGCCTTTGGCTCAGGGTGTGACCCCGGTTACGGGATCAAGTCCCACATCGGGCTTCCTCTGCCTGCGTCTCTCCCTCTCTCTGAGTATCTCTCATGAATAAATAAATAAAATCTAAAAAGAAAAAAAGAATGAAGAAGGAAAAAGGGAGGAGAGATTGAACTTTATATATATATAAAGTTATATATATATAACTATATATATACTTGCATGCAATAAAAAAGATAGGATAATATTTTTGAAATATTAATTGATGCATTTTCTTCCCCAGGATTTCTTTTTTTTAAGATTTTATTTATTTATTCATGAGAGACACACACACAGAGAGAGAGAGAGAGGCAGAGACATAGGCAGAAGGAGAAACAGGTTCCCAGGGAGCCTGACACGGGACTCAATCCCAGGACTCCGAGATCATGACCTGAGCTGAAGGCAGATGCTCAACCACTGAGCTACCCAGGCATCCTGTCTTCTGCAGGATTTCTTCATGTTTCCTACCCTCCTCACTGAATCATACAGCTGAATTCTTTACTTCCAGGTGAGGATGTATATAGCAGAGAAACAAAACGTCATTCCTCAAAGCTGGGTCAGTAGCTGAGAACAGTCTGGAAAGCCAGGCTTTCATATATTATTGTGAGAAAACAGATTTGTGTGTTCCAATGAGCCAGAGCTTAACTGACTCGGCATAGCATTTATAGTATAAAACTTACAGCAGGGATAAAACATGAGGTTTCTGAATACTAAAAGGTAGATAAAACCTATAATGAGAGGGTGGTGAGGAAGGGAAGGAAATGAGACAGGTGAGAGTTTTACACAGGTTGTGCAGATTGTCACATGCTGATCATGAATAGATGCCAGACCCACTCTCTACCTACCTGCCCACCCCACTATGATTAAACCCCCAGAATAGAAGAGCAATTAAAATGCCCAGAGCAGAGATACAGATGCTTTGTTTCTCAAAGCGTAGCCAGGGAACACTGTAAGCTCTTAGGAAAGCCCTTATTCAGCCTGGTACCAAAGCAACATGGCACAAGGGCCACCATGATGGCTATGGAGCGCTCTACACCAATGAGCCAAAAGAAACTTCCTAGAATACCATACCATGGAGCCCACTCTCTGCATAGAAAGCAACCATGAGTTCTTGAGTATCTTCTTAAGGAAAAATAGGGAAGTTCTCAGAGGTCCTGTGGCCTAAGAGAGCCAAAACTGGGTTACTAGGTATGGTCTGGACCTCTAGACCCAACCAGGCCCAAGTATATCAACACCAGATGCTGCCCGTATGGCCTAAGTGCTAGAAGAGGTCTGCTATACATCAGTGGAAGCCAACAAGGCCCATGGAAAACCCAAGAAACAAGACACTCTGTTAATGCCAGGATGACTTATAATAAGCCTTGCAGTAACTTAGATCATCTCTAGAGATAATGGAAAAAGGCACCAGAAAGCTAACCTCAGAATTTTATCGAATAAACTAAAAGTAACTGGGTGTGTCTGGGTGGCTCAGTCAGTTAAGAGTCTGCCTTTGGCTCAGGTCATGATCTCAGGGTCCTAGGATTGAACCCCACATCAGGCTGTCTGTTCAGTGGGGGGTCTGCTTCTCCCTCTCCCTCTGTGCCGCCTCTCTCTCTCTCCCTCTCTCTCAGGTAAATAAATAAAAAAATATTTTTAAAAAGGGGAATAACTGAACTAAGCTGAGGTGGCAAGGGTAACAGTTTTCAGCCAACAAAGTAAATAGTTTAGCTAGTTTCAGTAATAGAAAAATAAGCAATCCTTTCTGTACACTTGAGTCATGACTGTAAATTTTAAGCCCACTATAATGTCTTATCAATTATATATTTCCTTGTAAAGCAAATCCACTGAGACCTCTTGGAAATGTACTGTCTGTTTCTTCTGAGACACTTACAAGTTAACAAAAGCATGAGATCAATGCTATGTCGTTAAGTCAATAACTGCCACAGTGGAACAATCCCAGAAATGTACAAATCTGACCTACAGCGATATATATTAATGGTTTTTGGTAATTGTTATGGGAGTGGACAGTCATTTATCTTTCCATAATGAGTCTGAGAAGAAAAATGAAGTGATTATGCATGGTCCCTCCTCCTTCAAAGGTGCCCTTCATCCTTTTCCCAGCACAAGTGAACGGGAACACCTGAAGGGAGCAGCACATCCATTAGTCATAGCAGGGCTGGGCTACGCACCTCAGGGACGAGTGCTTCTGTAGGCAGCCCCCCTCCCAGGCAGTCTTTTTGCCTTTGAAACATTGCTTATATTCCCACAGGATACCCTAATGCTTCTTTTAAGAAGTGGTATGACCATAGCAGTTAAGTGCTAACACATCAGAACATGTGCCCAGACACCCACTATGGCTCGATCAGTCACATTATGCTTGGACTAGTCAAGGAGCCGTCAACAAAGGGCAGCTGAGGACACTGGCTTAATTCAGCAGTTCACCGTCTGATGAAAGCAGGCGGAGAGAGTTTTAGCGGTTGGTTTCCCTATTCCCCAACGGCTTTCCTTTGAAGAGAAGGAGGAACAAAGGATCATTTTTGATTACTCTTAAATGAACTTCTTCCTACAGTGTTTGTTCATGATCATTTGACTGATTTTGCTTGGTAGGTTACTGTCTGGTGCATTATTTCTCGGGGGCCTTCCAGAAATAGAGACGATCCAAGAAGCCAAGACCATCCAAGAAGCCCCTAAATTGCAAAAGTAGGAAATACTCCACAAATTATCCCTTTACAGAAAACAGATGAGTTTGTATTGTTTTGGAAAGCCAGGTACATAGCTTGTGACCATCCCTTTCAGCCCTATGGAACTAGACATGCACAGCTTCCACCGAGGAATCTCACTCTTCATGCAGAGTATAACTGAGGACAGAGCCTCAGGAGCTGAACTGCCTGGTTCAGATCCTGGTTTCAACACTTATTAAATGTGTGAACTTGAGAAAACTGCCTACTCACCTTCTCGGTGCCTCAATTTCCCATCTGGATGATTGGAATCATGACATTGCCTACCTCATAGGGAATAATGAGAGTTAAATAAGGGAATTATAGATAAAATGCTTACAACAGCATCTAGCCTGTAGGTGCCACAGAAGTGTCAGCTACGTTTTTATCAACATCATTGCTATTTTTGAGATTTTTAAAAAATATTTTATTTATTTATTCATGAAACACAGAGAGAAGTAGAGACATGGGCAGAGGGCTCCTTGCAGGGAGCCCCGTGAGGTACTTGATTCCAGGATCCCGGGATCTTGACCTGAGCCGAAGGCAGTTGCTCAACCACTGAGCCACCCCAGGTATCCCTATTTTTGCGACCTTAAAACACTCTACCCATAAGCAGTATTCAGTTGCCCAACCTTTGACCTAAATTTAAGCCTTCAGAAAACCAAAAACCCTTTTCATCCTTTCAACCCAATTTGTCTTGATTCCATAAGACTCCATCAATTTATGATATAAGGTATAAGGCACCATGTATGGAACCTTCTAATTAATACTAAACTCACCAGTAAACACATATTTTTAATTTAGAAATAGCTATCTCCTAAACCAAAGTTTGAAATAAATAGCTTCAAACTAAATTTAAGCAGTTTAATTTCTTTTTTATGGCAAAATATTATTAATGAAATTACTCATTCACACCTAATAACACTAATTAGTATATGAATATATACATCTCTTAAGGACAAAATATCAAGTAATTTCATTGAATAGAACAATTCAGAATTCTGAGCATCAGCATAGAAACCACTATGTGAAAATCTAAAGCATCTAGTTATCTTTCCTGACCTGGCAAACTTCATTAAAAAGCCAGACACAACTAATACCTATGGTTTGTGCACAAGCCCCTTCGTGTCATCCACTTAGTCCTACCAGGAAACAATGGAAAGGCAGAAAAACCTACATCTACTTCAGTTTTATTTAAGACTATTTCAAAACAAGAGATTAATTACGAATTTAGGACTACTAAGTGGAAAGCCATTCATTTAGCATTTTATCAGTTTCCCTTTCCATCCTTCAGAACCATTTTTAATTTAATACTTTCCAAGTAACACATTCCCCTTCCAAATGACTCTAAGGTCAAAGACTAATTAACCTTTTCTCTTTAAATTTGGCAATGATACAGACCTTGTCCCCTTATTTTCAAATTTGGAGCTGCCTTATAACTCACCAAAATTAATTACACATTCTCTAAAATACCTCCTGGTTCTTTGTGATCTAGTTGAGACTAATGAAATGCCTAAATTTTCACTCCAGGGGCCCTAAATGAAAACCACGGTATGGAAGTGTAGTGTTAATCAGAGTCCTCACTAAAAATTACCAGAGAACTGTGAGCTTGTCAGAGTGAGTCAAACCCTGCCTGGGTGAAGGAGACCATAACATGAGCCAATCAGAAATCTCCTCTCTCCTCACTGACTTAGGAACCTTGGGTTGCTAACTTACTGTGTAAGTGTACACTTTCCCAGCAATTAAATAGAGAGGATTACGTTCAGGACCTCACAAGAACAATGCAATCTAGAAAGCCAGGGACAGCACAGAACTGAAAAATAGAGTTATAACTATTTGTGCTTAAATCTTCACATTCAGGACATTCCTACAGAATGGGCAAAGTATTACCTTGTATCAAAGCCAAATTTATAATTTTGATCCCCAGTCCTTTTTGGTAGCAGATTGTAAACAATTTAAGCAAACCTTCTGTCCAAAAAGGATTCCACTATAAACTCCTCCCCATAAGTGACTTTTTTATCTGCAGCTCAAAGTTACCTGAAATTCTCTAAGCTTTTTTTTTTCTTTTCTCATTCATTAGGCAAAGTAAAACAGAGCTTACAGGCATAACTTCCCCAAATTTGAACAAATACTTGAATGCAAAGCTTCGGGTTGGATTGCCTTATTAAAATGTTCCCAATTGATTACTTTTATTGTTCACTTTTTCAGTAGGCATGGAATGATAAGTACCAAAGAAATAGAAATCCTAAAATAACTGGTAAATCACTGGACAATTGAGAGACCATTACACAATGCTAAATAGAAACCACAGGAGCTAACAACTGGCAGAAGAATTCTGTTTAAAATTACAAACTGAACATAGAATTATCTGTTCTGCAGAGTTCATATTTTTTCCCTGTCTTTGCCTGTTATGGCTGAAATTAATTCCCCAGGGCTTTCAGCCCCAAGGCCACGATCTTTCAACTTTCATACAAGTTACTCCTTCTGTCATCATTTCTTCTATATCAGAAACTAGAATTGTTAAATCCTGTCCTGGAGAGTTTCCAAGCCTTGTAGTTTTATTCAACTGGCTATATGGCAAGAGTTTTTAGGACAATATTACCAGTTATTTTCAAAATACATGTATAGTATAAGACTTAAATAAGAATAAAGATTAGGGGCACCTGGGTGGCTCAGTCAGTTAAGCATCCAACTCCTGATTTCAGCTCAGATCATGATCTCAGTGTTGTGAGATCAAGCCCCTCGTCAGGCCTGTATTCAGTGCATAGTCTGCTTAAAATTCAATCTTTAAAAAAAAGAGAAAAAGATTAAAAAGTCATTATCTCATGAACATTTTCTGATACTAACTAAGGTAATTGCTCCCCAAGCTTACGGTGCATAGCAATGACAAGGAATGATGGATAAAATGCAGACTCTTGGCCCACATACCAAATGTACTAAATCTGAATTACTATAACTGAAACTGGGGAGCTGCATTTTTAATGAGCACCCCAGTTTATTCTGAGGTAGATAGCCGTCAGCTACATACTCACCAGAACTAGAGTATAAATGGAGGTTGGGGTAAAAACAATTAGGAAGGTAGTATTTGTTTTTGTTTTGTTTTAAGACTTTATTTATTTGAGAAAGAGTTGAGAACACAAGCAGAGGGAACACCAGGCAGAGGGAGAAGCAGACTCCCCACTGAACAGGGAGTCCAAAGTGGGGCTCGATCCCATGACCCCGGATCATGACCTGAGCCGAAGGTAGACGCATAACCAACTGAACCACCCAGGTGCCGCTAGTAAGGCGGTATTTGTGATACAGCAGGAAAATTCTGGAATTTGGCTAACTGCTGACCTCACAGTTTCTACTTTAGGTTAAGCTGTTTCATCTTCCTCTTCATTAGTTTCCTTGTCTGAGGAATAAAAATATTAATACCTATCTCATAGCACCATTGTAGGGTTAGGTTTACAGTACTGAAAACACTCAATGAACTAAAACCACCATAAACGGACTGCCTTGGAATTGAACACCCCTTACGGCAGGGCCGAACAAAACATCTTTGCTTCAGGAATTGTGATGTTTATCCTCATGTCTCTCATGTCTGTACCTAACACAACTGTCTCTGAAATGGGAGGCAAAAGTAGTCTAAAATGCAAGTTCCAGAGTTAAACCATCTGAATTTAAATGTTAATACAACCTCTTATTTGAGAAAATTAATATTTATGTGCCTTGGTTTCCTCCTCTGTATAATCAGCATAATGAGTGCCTGTCTCATGTAAAATGTTTGGTAGAGTTCTAGTCAATGCTCAATAGTTTTGCTATTATTGTGCCATGTGAAAGGGGATATAATGGAGAAAAGTGAGTAATTTTATTTTTGTAGGTCAGGATAGAAGAAAAAATGATAAAAATTATTTTATTAGGGATCAACAGCATTTAGAAAAGCAAATTATTGTCATTTTCAACAAACATGATTCCAGATCAGAAAAGTCTAATCCTCTTAAAGAGTTCAGTAACTCCATTCATCAAAAATCCTATTTCACTTAGTATGTAACAACCCATTTTGTACAAGAATTTGGTAATTTTGCACAACTTTTATGTGACCTCATGCCTTTATGCAGGTCACTAAATTGCTTTAATATCAACCTTCCTATCATAAAGATAATTATAAAATGGTAACCTTTGCCAACTTACCAAGATATTATAGTATTACACTTTTAATAAAATGTTTACAGTCTACAAGATTTTTTAAAAGCCAGGAGCTTAAAACCTCTAAAATTCATTATAAGAAACTTGAAATCCATAAGAGAAGATTTAGCTGGTGACAAGATCTGAAAATGCTTTTGAGTGAAAATGTCCATCCTTATATTGAGTGTATATCTCAAGTTGAAATAGAATAGAATTGAACTGACATGGAGCAATGAATGGGCAATAAAATGGAGATAGAATAAATGCAGTTAAGATGAAACCAAATAAAATCTATACTTTATCCATCCCCATCCATCTCCACAATACTGTCACTTATTATCAGGGTGTCTAACCCAGTTCCTGCTTCCAGTGTGAAGGAAGACTCTGTCTCTTGCTGCAGGTGGAAGTATTGGTTAAATAGTGAAGAGTAAGCAAAAATATTCTGGAATGCTATCTTTCCAGATTATTTTTTTTTCTTTCTTTTTGCCAAAATCAAAGGAAAACTCGGGCTAAAATATCTCTCACTGTTTTCTCTCAAGAGGCTAATGTTTAGGGCCTAAGTATTGGTAATGCAATAAACCCAGCAACCAAGAAAGGGCAAATGAAAAAATCCTTCCCTAGTCTATAAACCTGACTGGAGGAAATAAATGGTGCAGATGGACTCTCTGGTTATGGAAAGAGGTGGCCTCTAAACTACATTTATTCTGGCAGAGACTTTAAAACTGAAGACAAAATTTTAAACTAGTTCTAGGAGAAAGTGAACATTTCATAGCAACTCACTCTTTCCTCTCTTGATTTCAATTCAGTTTAATACCACAGTGACTTATTTTGCACCTACTAAGTGCTAAGCTGTAGGAGATTGGATGATGATTAAGACATAGTTCTCTATGTTCAATGAAACTAGAAGAGTCAGAGATGTACAAAATTAACCCCAGGGGGAGTTAGTCCATTCTTTTGGCAATGCCAAGACGGACTTTATATTTCTAGTTCTATTTCACTATAACTTTAAAATCTTAAAATCTTAACTTGGACTTCTCTCATGAGAAGTCTTCATCATGATAAATTCAAATATGCATAAAACCAAATGTATCATAATTCCCTCCCTTCCACTCCCCTGCAGAAAAGCATTCTACATTCCAGATTTTCCCATGGCATCACTAATTTCCCAATCAACCCAGGCTGTAAAAGATATGCCTTCTCTGACTCATCTTTTTCTCTACTGTCCCACTATGTCCCACAGTTAGCCACCATGTCTTGTCAAACTGTGCTGAGGAATTTACCTCATAACAATATTTTTCCTGCAATTCCTAATACTGACTGCATCTTATTTCAGAGTTCCTTGACCATTATCTATTACACTAATAAGCAAATAGGATGATAGAGATTTGCCTCTATCATACCCATGAACCTGAAACTAAATGAATAGTAATGTAATAGATAGAGGGGTGCCTGGCTGGCTCAGTCAGTAGAGCATGCAACTCTTGATCTCAGGGTTGTGAATCCAAGCCCCAAGTAGGACGTAGAGATTACTTAAAAATAAAACCTTAAAAAAAAGGAATGAAAGAAAAAAAAAGAATGTAGTAGACAAAGCTGGAAGAGCTTTACAAAGTTCACCACCTAGGTACCCTTTCCTGCCTTTTCTGAGGCATGATTGTTTGGCTTTTTCTTTGAGCTACCTTGGGGTGTTTATAACACATTACCTTTTTAACCTACTGATTTCCGTTGCTTGCAACCAAAAGAATTTTAACCAATACAAAGGAAAATAAGATTGAGTTAAATGAATTAAATCAACAAACAGTAAAAGGAAACAGAATGTCTCCCAGATCTATATTTTGTTAAAACTTAACTGATACTCTTGATACGAATAAAGACATCATAAATGTTAAATGGAAGCCAGTATTAAAACCTCTCTTAAGGGGGTGTGAAGTAGTACCGTGTACATCAGAGAGGCTATAGTAGGGTCACTAAAAAGGTTTCTATTTTTTTGCTGTGGGGCAAAAATGCTTTATCTCATCACATGGCAACCTAGGTAAAGATGTGCCTCCAGAACATCACTTCCCTTTTGTTCGAATTATATGCACACTAAACAATCACAATTAACTGAGTATAATGTCAAGTCTCCACTTACCTCAACACTGGCAACAGAGTGACCTGTGTTGAGAACAGAGGACAGGTCCTATTTTAAATGAACACTATGCATTTAGTCATTATGAGTTTCTTCCAAAGAGTGTCATAATTTCTTAGAGGACCAATAAAAGGTGGCTTATGGTCTTAACATGCTAAGGAATATAACCTTAACAGACACAAATTCACAAGGAAAATATTGGTCTCTGAGCCCTTTATGCAACCTTCATGTCACTGACTCCCATCCCCCACTCCCACTCTGTTGCATCAAATTTCAACATCTGTATAACAATCCCCACCCTCACAAAAACTTTCATGCTCATTCATTCATATTTGAATCTTTTTTTATCTGTCAAGCACTATGTTAGGTGATGGAGATATAACCTGCACAAAATATGGATCATAACTAGCTGATTAATAACTAATAATTTATTAATATTATGCTAATGAATGTAACAAAGAATAAATAGAAGATTCTATTAGGATGTATAAGAAGGTGATGTATCCAAGTTAAGGTTATCAAGGAAAGCTTCCCTGACAAAATAATATTGAAGATGAGACTGGAAAGATGACCCCAGATCCCTCCCTCCCAATGTTTTTTTCCCCACCACTGCCAAACTAATCTTTGATAGAGCTTCCAACACTTCTCCTATGTGCTAGGAATGCAATTTAACTGAAGAGACCTATCTTTGGGAACCACTGGACTAAGTGGTGATTCCTAAGGTCCCTTATAGATCAAAAGATTTTATGATTACATACATAAATATTTATGTAATTTATGTAAATATTACATACATAAATATTAAACATACTTTTCAGTATGTATGTAACATTCTAATTACGGGAGTCCTGAAATCAGATGCATGTCTCCGATGTATGTTTATGTAAGAAAAGAAAGTTACAAAGAAATGTAGATGATTACTCCATTTTTAGGAAAGTGAAACAACAGTGTACTAGGTGCTTTTGTTGTTATACAATTTTGTGAGTGTGGAGAAATACATAGAGGGAAACACATCCAGGTATTCACAATGATTTCCTAATGGGAAGAAAGAAGGCAAGAAGAAAAAAGGCCATAGAATAACTTTAAAATATCATGATTTAACTTTAAGTAAAAATTCAAATATAAATATTCTATTTATATACTATTTCTAAAAATCTGTAAAAATTGAAAATATAAAGATTTTGGTCCCGCCAAAGAAATATCATGCATAAATGACAGTATTAATTGATTAGGTGACAAGATCATGGCAATTTGTATCATTGGTTTCTGGTTTCATTTTAATACTATGCTTGCAATTAAGTAGTGTTTAAGCTTGTGATTTTATATCAAAAAAACTTCCACTCCACTTCAAAGGATCTCTTTAGTTCAGTTTCACCCTCTCTCTTCAAATGATTTCCCACTACTTCCCAAATGCACCCACCAAGCACTTTTTATCAGTAACCTTCAGTTTTATGGCTTTTGTGATAAATGTCAAGGTGTGTGAGGAGGGGGAGCGAGAGAAAGATTTCTTGAATTCTGTTGTGTGGCATGTATTGTGTTAAGTACTTCACATTCATGAAACCCTTTAATCCTTACAATAACGTTAAAAAGAAGGTATTATACCTTTTCCCTTTTACAATCAAGGACACTGGGTTAAGTAACTTTCTTAAGTTGACCACACTTAAGGGGCAGAAACTGAGTATTCACATAGGACAGCCTAATTATAAAATTCATCCTTTACCTACTATACTTTATCTTCTGTCCTCCTTTCCATGCTCATCTCCCATGAGTCCTCCAGTGGACTCTTCCAATACCAGTCATGATGGACTGCTTGCATTTTCTACACAGGGCACTCTTTTTCTCACCCAGCCTCCTCTTCCCAATCTTCTCCTCCTCCCTTTCCTCCTTCTTTTCCTCCTTCTCTCTGTATTCCTCTCCCCCTCACTTTTTCCTCTCTATTTGCATGATTTGGAATATAACACTATTCTTGTATCTGTATATCAGGTAAATTCCTATTTGTTTCCTAAGACTCAGCCCAGTTATCTTCTCCTTCTACAAACCACCCATAGCATGGCATATCCAACCAGACTCGAGAGCGTCCGCTGGACCCCCATTATGCCTATTTTTAAACCTCTGCTGTAACACTTATCACTGCCGTAATTATTTGATAATTTAGCCACCATCTCACAATCAACTTTCCTTCCCCTGCCTGTGAGTCATTATTGGCCAAAAACTATAGGAGGTTATTCTTTGTAATTCCAGAATCTCATAAAGGATAGAGCAAAAAAATAAATGCATGCTATAAATAAATAAATGAAATGTTCTCTAGAGTTCAGTATATAAATCCAGGTTCATTTAGAGAAGACAGGTAAATGAACAAGACAGAATGAATATGATAGTTTTCCCTCTGTTCTTAGAAGATAGCATAGGCTCTCAGATAAGTTAACTGTCTGAGCGAGATTTTGCATCAGAATAATTAGCTGGAAAGTACAAAGTTTCAGAGAAATTATGTATTACATGCACTGAGTTTTCCATGGTACACCTGTAAACCAAACCCTAACTCAGGCATGTACAACCACATCAAAGATTCCTTTATTCTTGGTGTGTTGCAGATAGTTGTTTCCAACAATGAACAATGTGGACAGATGACTAGTGACAGCAGGAGCCTCTTTAGTTCCCATCCCTACAGGAAGAAGGACTTTCTTTAATAATTAGATTTGGAAAAAAAAAAAAAAAGAATTAGATTTGGGGCGCAGTCAGTTAAGGAACCGACTCTTGGTTTCAGGTCTGGTAGTGATCAGGGCTGTGAGATCAAGCCTCAGATGGAGCTCCTCACTCAGTGCAATGTCTGCTTAGGATTCCCTCTCCCTCTCCCCCTGCCTGTCCTGCTCATGCTCTCTCTCTATATATATATATCAAATAAATAAATAAATCCTAAAAAAAAAAAAAAAGGAGGGAGGGTGCCTGGGTGGTACAGTTGGTTAAGCATCCAACTCTTGGTGTCAGCTTGGGTCATGATCTCCAGGTGGTGGGATTGGGCCTCACCATGGGCTCCATGTTAGGCATGAGTCTGTTTAGGATTCTCTCTCTCCCTTTGCCCCTCCCGTACTCATGTGCATGCTCGCATGTGCACGTTCTCTCTCACTCTCTCAAATAAATAAATAAATAAATAAATAAATAAATAAATAAATAAATAAATAAAATCTCAAGGGGAAAAAAAGTGGATTGAATTTCCTTCCAGTCCTGTGGATGAGACTGAGAGTTAAGTTTAAGTTAGTAAATGGAGATAAAGAAATGTGATACTTCTTACTCAACCAATTAAATATAGTTACAATTACTAGGTTCCAAGCAACATGAAATTCAACAACTTAAATAGGAAACATTGAAGATTTTTCATAGAAGGAACAATCAAAGAATGAAGTTTTTGGAAATAACCAGAATTAGGCTCTGGGGTTCTGGGTAACAGAAATCAATGGCATTTGTCAGAGTGCCATCTTTGGGCTGACTTCACTCCAATAATTTTCAATCCTTTTGTTACTTAATCTGACAGACTATCTGATTGGTACAGCATTGTCACGTGTCCACAAACTGGCTAAGGGAGATAGGAGTGGAGTAACTTGAGGGACAGCCCCATCAAGACTCCAATCAAAGGAGGATAAGTTTCCCATAGAAATATTGGGGTGTAGTTACCAATAAATAAAATATATAAATGGAATTTGGAGCAGTAAAAATAACATATCCACTATTGATTCATATCCCTACTTTTCCACGTTTAGAATGTAAACTGCATGGAGATAGGGACTTTTGTTTGTGCTATTTCTTAATATATCTTCATCACTAGTGTATTATCTTGCATTAGTAAACATTCAATAAATATGAGCTAAAACAATTTAATACTCTAAATCCCTTTGGTTCTAGTTATCTAATGGTTCTTACAAGTAGGCAAATGCTCAAAAGGAAAAAGTTTTTAAAAGGATCAAAACCTAAGGCAGACTCTATTGGAACCCTTGATGAACAGAGAACCATATGAAGTTTCCAGAGGCTTATAAAAGATAAATAGCATAGTACATGTTGGAGAGAAAGGCATAAGGAAAATGAGAGAAGGGAAATAATATTCATTAAGTGTCTACTTTCTGATAGCTAATTTGATAGGCCCTTTTAAATATGCTATCTCACCAAATATGGCATACCAAAATTTCAGGGAATACATAAATAGTAATGACTACTGCAGAAATGCAATTTTATTTACTTCATAATTGTGTGTGTGGTTGGGCCTCAACCTAAGGTACCCTCCACTAAGCACACATTTGTTTTACACAATGAAGCCATCAGCTCTGATAAAGTGCAAAGGGTCAGCATCACTGGTCAGAGAAACAACAATCTCTCCAGCCCATCTCTGCCCCACTCTCCAGCATACCCACAACAAGGAAATATCACCAACCACTTTATACATGCCGACATTCTCTCTTTAAATGTGTTCTCAGACAAGACAATCAGTCAAGTTTTCAAGAACTTCCTTCTCCCCAGCCCCTAAAGTGGAAAGAATCTGGCTCACTTGGTCCTAAAATAAAGACTGCTGGCTTAAAGGAGGAAAGAAGGTGTTTCTAGATCATTATCTTTACAGACAGTTAGATCTAGAAAAAACTAAGGAACTCTGCAATATCTACCCATCCTTAATTTCTGGACGACAAAACAGAGGCTCAGATAAGGAAAATAAGATGGCTCAATATCTTGGATCTCATTAGTTTTGGGAAGAGAACTTGATTTGGGGACTCCCATTTTTTAGTCCACCTCTCTTGTTTCATCAGTTTATTTAAATGTTAAGATTCTGTGGTAGCTTTAAGCTGTTTATAATAAGAAATGGTAGGTTAACTATTTTACTTGTTGATTAAATAGTATTTTAATTTGATTTAATTATTCACCTCTATCTTTCAGAATGTTTTTCTCAATCCAAATGATGTCCAATGAAATGGTATACTAGCTTCTCATAAGAAACTAGAACCCAAAGAAGAACCCCAAACCATTGGTTTATCATAAGAGGTTTTAAATTTGAGGTATCCTTTTTCTTTGTGAGGTCTCACCAACGTAATGATATCTACGATTGTGATGAGATCCATGGACCCGAGAAGCAATACAGAATGTCCACTATGATCTCTGGAGTGTTTCAGATCAATATACATCAACCATCCAGATAAAGAAGTCTCTTGATAGGCACGCCAATAGCACCCTCTGGTTGACAGCAGTAAAGGCAAGCAACAAAAATTTCAACTGTCCAAAATAAAATTTTATGATTCCAGATTTGCTTGCTCCCATTTTGGATTCACAATTCCCAGAATGAAATATAATTTTTTGGTCTCCTTTCTTAATTATCTTATCAGTTACATTTCTTAGGTGTAAATAGAAAAATCCACCCTGGTTAGTTTAAACAGAAACAAAGAAATTATTAAAATGATAACAGCCTTAACTACACCAAAACATGATCCATAAGAATAATGAATCAGACTTCATGAAAATTAAAACTATTTACATTTCGAAGATACCATTAATATGGTAAAAAGATAAGACAGGGACTGGAAGAAAATTTGCAAATCATATTATTAATAAAAGACTTGTACCCACAATATATGAAGAACTGTTATAGCTCAATAATAAGAAAAATAATCTGATTTAAAATGGATAAAAATATTTGTATAGATATTTCACCAAAGAAGATACACAAAAGACTAATATGCACATGAGAAGATGCTCAACATCAGTGATCATTAGGGAAATATAAATTAAAACCGCAGTGACATACCCACTTGATACCCACTAGGATGGCTATAATTTAAAAAGATAGCAAGTGTTGATAAGGATACAGAAAAACTGGAATCTTCATACACTGCTGGTAGAACTGTAAAATGGTACAGGTGCTTGGGAATCAGTTTACCGGTTTCTTAAAAATGTAGATATAGGGGTGTCTGGTGGCTCAGTCACTTAAGCATCTGCTCTTTGCTCAGATCATGATCTCAGGGGCCTGGGAGGAGAGACATGAGTAGAGGGAGAGCCTGCTTCTCCCTCTGCCACTCCCCTGCTTGTGCTCTCTAGCTCTCTGATAAATAAATAAATAAATAAATTAATTAATTAATTAGTTAATTCCTAAAAAATAAAAAAAATAATGTAAACATAAATTTTGTACATAACCCAACAATTCCACTGCCAGATATCTACTTAAAAGACATGAAATAAAAACATATGTCCACACAAAGGCTTATAGACAGACATTCATAGAGGCATTATTCATAATAGTCAAAAAGTATAAACACTCCAAATGTCTACCACTTGGTAAATGGATAAATCCATACAAAATCCATATGTACTATCCAGTCATAAAAAAGAACAAACTGCTGAAATGGCTGCCATGTAGATAAACCTCAAATGCCTCATCCTAACTAAAAGAAGTTGATGCAAATATTTTCTGATTCTATTTGGATAAAATGTCTAGAAAAGGCAATTCTATGAGATGGAACATAATAGTTGTCTGGACAGGGAGTGAGGACAAAGGTAATTGATTGCGAATGAATATGAGATCTTCTTGAATTGATGGAAATGTTCTCAAATTGGATAGTGATGATGGCTGTATAATTCTGAGAATTTATCAAAAGTCATTAAATCGTGCACTGAAAATGGGTACATTTTATGGTATATAAACTAGAATTTAAAAATTCTCTTTGAAGACTTAAATTTTTAGCTAAGATGGCATAAAAAGGACTGGATACAACTCGCCACCATGTGAAGTAACAGCAGCAACAACAAAAACCAGTGTATATGAAACAACTGCTTTTCAAGACTAAGGAAGTCAAGATGGGGAGGTGGGGGTGGGGGCGTGGAGTCCCTGACAGACTGAGTACCAATGAGGTGAGCCCTGGGGCTGCCCCAGCTTACAGTGTGGAAGACTTTTCAGGTTTTGGCTCAGGGAAAGAGGACTGAGGCAGAGGCCAGTGCACACTTGTCTTTAAGGACCTGAAGCTTGTTGAGTTGGGGGAATGACAGCAGCCAGCTAGAGTTCTCAGGATAGTGTAGCAGAGTCTGCAAAAGGTCCTTTCAAGTGTTTGGTATTTTCATCCAAGGATGAAATCCCCCATGAGTGCACAGAGCCACACTGATGGTAATTAAACTATCACGGCATACCCATCTGAGGTTACTAATCACCAGTCACTTTTTATAGAAGCAAGTGAACAAATCCCAGTCATGTGGATAACATGTATGATGTCCTGTGTCTGATATAGAATCATGATATGAACTTAGAAATGGCTTACAATTATCAAAAACACAAAATTCTCATTTTGGATAACCACTTGGTAGACCAGTTCACACTATGGCATAGCCTGAATGAGTTCCAGAAAATAAAAAAAATTATTTAAGACATCCTTCTAACAACCATAATCTGTTTTGAATCACAAATTCCTCTAAAAACAACTTAAAAGCTATATGGTTCTATTAGTCAGATTCTCCCCCCACCACCAGAAAGAAGTAGAAGAAGAGGGAGAGAGAGAAAAAAAAAATTGGAGGAAACATCAATGAAAAAGAAAAAAGCCTAAACTGTGTAAATGGAATAACTGCCATCATTTTTCTTTGTCATTACCTTGACAATAAAGGTTTGTAGGGAAGCTCCTGATTTATGGTCCTTTCCGGCAGCCACTGCTGAACAAAGCCACATTGATTTCCCAGGATCCAAGGTGGGGCAGTTCAAGGCCGCTAACAATTGCAACTCGCACTTCTATTGGTTGAATATCTATGAATTGGATCTGACCCAGACCAAATTTATGAATGGGGCTGCTCTTGGCCTACTTGCCTTATCGCTGACAAATAGAAACCTTTACCTTTCCATAAGTTATACACATGAATTCCCCCTGGACTTCTGACCCATCCTTGTGCTAGCTCCCTTGTTGGGAGACCTTATGACTCTCTTTGAAGATTATGCACCAATAAAGCATATTAATCTTTGATATAGCCGCCTCTTTACCTGCTGAGAAAGAACAGTATTATTACACAAGAAGACTAAGTTAAAGAATGAGGTGGAAAAGTTCAATGGGCTTATTCTCAGGTTTTCCTTAGGTTGTCATTATCAGGGCATGAATAAAGTGGGATATGCAATTCCTTTATGAAATATTTCCTTTTTTATAAAACATTATAGGGCAAATCTGCAGAGAAATAAAGCAGGGACATAAAGAAGATGTGGTGTCAGTTAACCCACATTAACCTATGCATAGAGGTAAAGAAGAGATTAATAAGAGAATGATTAATAAGAGAAAGAAAGCTAATATTTCAACAAATAACTGACAAAGAGGAAGAAAAGCCTGACACCCAAAGAAATGGTAAAGAAAACAATTGGGAAAATACTAGATAAACAAAGAAAAATCAAAGTCTTAACTATACAGCTGAATGTATCATTTAAAGGCTTTCTGAAGAGAGTGGCATGAGCCAAGTTTTGAGGGCCAAGAAGGAGTTAGTAGAAAGAACAGGATGTGTGAAGATAGAAAGATGTGTTGAATCTAAAGAAGTTAGTCTTTGACTATGGGGACAGCTCCCAAATGCTATTTGTTAGTTTTATCTGTTGGTCCCTGTCTCTGTCCCCTCTCAAGTAACACAGAAGTGAGTCAGCAAAAAATGAACTAGGGTCATCCTCTCAGTCGTTTATTTCCTGAGCTTATTTAAGATTGGGTAGACATAGTGCACGATGCCAGTGACAATTAAGAAGTGTGCCTCCTCTTGGCTGCCTGACCAATAAGAAGTGGGTATATACTGGAATGCACTTAGGTCATCCAAAATGGGGAAGAACTGGGTTTGCAACATCCATTCAATCTTACACCAAGGAACCTATAGCTACAAGAACAGGAAACACACATTAGGAAAGTTCCTAATGACTATCCAGTTGGAGAATCTAACCTTTTTTTATGTGGGACCCTAATACACGACCCTTTACCACTTGAATGTAGGATAAAAAGAGTAGGGTCTCTGGTATCAGATTGCCCCAGCTCAAAGCTTGGCTCAGTTACTCATCAGCTTTGCGGCATTGAGCAATTGACTTAACCTACGTTTACCTAGTTTCCTCATATGTAAAATAGGGATAATAATAGAACCTGGGTCATGACATTGATGTGAGGATTACAGGATAGACTGTATGTCAAGTGTTTAAAACAGGATCTAGCAAACAACAAGCACACAATAAATGTTAACTATTAAATTAAAGAAAGACTTTTTCTTGTATTTTTTTTGTCTTTGCGTTTCTTTGGTTGGTTAGTTGTTTTGTTTTTTAATGAAGATTGGTATCTGATGCTGCCAGATGGAAACCAGAAAAGAGTAAACAACAAGGGATCTTCATGGATGGACACACACCATGCTTTGCTCCCCTGTTCCAGACAGTGACCCATCAGTATATGTCACTCAGGGAAGAAGAAAGCACAGTGGTATATCCTGGCACCAACAGCATAGCATCTCCCTGAACGACAAGCAGCTGGGCTGGAACAGAGCCAGGGAAGGAATGCAATCTCTTTGGAAAAAAAAATCACAACACATCTTCCTATTTTGACAGCCCAGGGAAAAGAGGCAGCTCTACAGAATAAAGCAGCAAGTGTGCTTTGAGATCTTCCAATGGGAAGCAACGGAGAAGCACACCCTATTATTGTGCAAAACCCCTACTTACATGTACACCCAGAGCTTTGGCCCTCACCCGAACTGTGCTGTTAAAAGGAGAGGAGTTTGGCTGTTTTTCCCTGATGGGCACATAAAATTCTTTCTTTCTTCCTGGGTTTGGCTGGTGCTGCTACAGCTGCTGCAGAAGAAAGCCCCTGAATAAGAATTTCTCCATTGTAACCCGAATATGTTCACCCTTCTAAGAAGGCTGTGTCTGAATCATTTTTAGATTCATGAAGTTTTTATCAGTGACAAAGGTACCAAAATAAAATATAATCTATTATTAGTTACAACCAGATTGTAAATAGCGACAAGAGGCAGAAACCAAGAAAAGAGGAGAGAGAAGGGGAAAGAGAGAACACAGCAGAGAAAGAGAGGACAAATGCAGAAAAGAAGAAAGAAGCACATGCCTGCTGGAAAGAATAAGAAAAATGTGAGCTAATATTTATGCAGAGGTTCGCGTTCTTTCTCCCTTCAGACGATAGAACGTGTATTTAATGAGTCTCTCTCTATCAACTTGTCAAGCAAAACAGCTGCACCTTCTGGGCTTCTAGCTCAGGGAAAGGAACTAAAGTGTCATGTCCCCACAAAGCTCCCAAAGCTAGGTGTCTCAAGTATACCGCACAGGGAAAGCAAAATTCCAAATTACCAGAATCTCCTCCATCTCAAGAATTGCCTGTGCCATCTAGTGGCAGCATGTCTTATAACGTCCCAGAGGTGTGGATGCCATCCTTAGAGCTTCTGACTTCATGGTCTATAGAATTAGAAAGACCTATGCTGGAGGGGAAGTGGGGGGTGGGTAGAATGGGTTAAATGGGTAATGGGCATCAAGGAGGGCACTTGTGGGGCAGCCTGGGTGGCTCACCGGTTTGGCGCCACCTTTGGCCCAGGGCATGATCCTGGAGTCCCAGAATTGAGTCCCATGTCAGGTTCCCTGCATGGAGCCTGCTTCTCCCTCTGCCTGTGTCTCTGCCTCTGTCTCTCTCTGTCTCTCATGAATAAATAAATAAAATCTTTAAATAAATAAATAATTAATTAATTAAATAAAAAGGAGGGCACTTGTGATGAGCACTGGGTGTTGTAGATAAATGATGAATTCTACTCCTTCACTAAAGGGAGGTCATAGGGTGAACATATTAGTGAAACTAATATTATACTGTGTGTTAACTAACTGGAATTGAAAAAAAAAACTTGAAAGAAGAAAAAGAAAGAAAGAAAGAAAAAAGAAAGAAAGAAGAAAGAAAGAAAGAAAGAAAGAAAGAAAGAAAGAAAGAAAGAAAGAAAGACCTAAATCTACTCCATCACAGGATTTCAATGCTGGGAGGGAATGCAGCAAGACCAATTGCCTTGACTCTGGCTGCACAAAGGAATCACACGAAGAGCTCTTTAAACATATATTAGTATGTGGGTCTCATGTCCAAATACTCATGACACTACAAAATGATTTTGAATAAAACTACTTATTTTACTCAAATAAAAGAAATCAGAATTTCAGGGTTCCTGGAAATAGTAGTTTATAAAAGTTCTTCAGGTCCCTTAGGCTGAATGTACCCTTAAGGAACAATGAGCTAATCCAACCCCCACCTTGTTTTAGTGTGGAAAGCAAGCATGGATTACTGTTCATCACTCAGTTGCTGGAGGGGCAAAGATGGGAATGGAGGCCCTCAACGAAATTGTGGGGTCTTATCAGACTAAGGTGAAAGCCACAAGACTGTGAAGGTGCAGGGCAAGAGGGAAGCAAGATGCACCATCCAGACTGGAACTATGACTTCCTTTATTTGTTAATTATGATTTGTTTTTACATCTCCCAGTTTTTTAAAGGATATGATAAAGGATACATATCAGCAACCAGATAAAGAGACATATAGGGCCAAGTCTGGAGAAAGTGTAGAGCTTCCACATCCTTTCTGGGTTCTCCTCTCCCTTCCTCCACTTCCCATGTGTTCACCCCATGACCTCCCTTTAGAATGGGCTTGTTTTGTTCTTTTCTTTTTTCTCTTCCTTCTCTTGAAATACATCCAAAAACGTTCAAACCAAATCAATATATGTTGACATAAATCGACTTGTATCCATGTGAAAAAATTATTTTTACAATAAAAAGGTATAAATCTCACAAAATGAATAGAATGTAGGGGTTTTTTAATGTAGGTTTTTAAGAATATTTTTATTACATTTATTAAACTCCTTTTTAACAACTTCTTTGCGTACAAATTTTCCTGACATTGGAGGTACAAAGATAGATTTTTCTTGATCTATAACCTGCCTCAACAAAGATTTAGAACAAAAGTAGATATAAAACAGTATTTTTTTTTTATTTTAAATCAGAGTGAAAGGTAATGAAGACCAAATAGACAAAATCAGAAAGAGTATACAGCTCTGCAACTAGATCTCACACAAATTTCCCTGTGCTTACTGGAAGCTAGTTGTTTTTTGTTTTGTTTTTGTTTTTTGTTTTTTGTTTTTTTTAGGGGACATATTATCAGTTACAAGACTCTCATTCCTTATTTGATAAAAACAGGCCAGTTGTTCAGAACAAGAACAGTTGTCTTAGGCAGAAAACAAAAGCAGCAAATCCCATATAGTACTAAATGGTGATAAGCTCTATGAAGAAAGATGAGCAGGGGAGGATAGTTGAATACTGAATGGGGTAACCAGGAAAAATGCTGCAGGGAAGGTAGGACACAGAGCGATGCAGCTATCTGCATAGTAAGCTTATTTCTTACTCACGTGAAGCTCAGCGCAGGTCAATGTGATGATTCTAACCCAAACAATAATTCAGAACTCCAGGCCTTCCACTTTGGGGCCCTGCTCTCCCCCCAAGGTCCTCGGGTTTCTTCTCTCTATTCAGCTGGACAATGGAAAGAGGAGGAATGTGGGATGGGTGACACTCCCCCACCTAAGGAGAAGGACATCACCCTCTCTCATTCTAAAGGTGAGAACCAGCCGTACAGCTCCATCTGGGTGCCGCAGCCCTGGGAAATGTAGGCAAGTGGTGTGCCCAAGAAGAAGGGAAGAGTATGCATACAGATAAGTATTCACGGCTCCGACCCACAACCAGTTAGGAAGCTACTGCAGTTATCCAGGGGGAAGATCATGCTGATTGGGACCAGGGTGATGACAGTAGAGCTGGTGAAAGCTGAAAGGATTCAGGATTTATTCTGAGTCAGAGCTGACAAGGTTTACTGAGGAATCAGATGTTGAGTCTGAGAAAATGAGAGAAGTCGAGCTTAATTAAAGCCAAGATAGATGAACTGCCAAAGTTCAGACATTCCTGCACAGGGGCATCTTGAGAGGATTCAGTTTGCCTGAGTTAATTCCTACATGGCTCTTATTTATGGCACAAGAAGAAGGTTTTATTCAAGAACACCCAGGGAATAGAAGTGGGAAATATGAAGATGGTGGCTCTTCCTAGACCTTGAGGTTATTCTGAAAGACCAATGAAGGGCTGGTTTCCACAAAGGGCTCTGAACACAGAGACTTACACAGTTTTTTAAAATTCCTCAAATAGGGGCATCTGGGTGCTCAGTGGTTGAGTGCCTTTGGCTCAAGGCATGCTCCTGGGTCCTAGGATCGAGTCCCACGTCGAACTCCCCTCAGGGAACCTACTTCTCCCCCTGCCTATGTCTCTGCCTCTCTCTGTGTGTCTCTTATGAATACATACATAAAATATTTTTTAAAAAAAATAAGATAGAATTGGGCAGCCCTGGTGGCTTAGCGGTTTAGCGCCGCCTTCAGCCCAGGGTGTGATCCTGGAGACCCGGAATCGAGTCCCACATCAGACTCCCTGCATGGAGCCTGCTTCTTCCTCTGCCTCCTGTTTTTCTGGCTCTCTCTCTCTCTCTCTCTCTCTCTCTCTGTGTGTGTGTGTGTGTCTCCAATAAATAAATAAATAAATAATCTTTTTTAAAAAAATAAGATAAAATAAAATTCCTCAAACAGCAAAATTTGTATGGGAAATGTAGACATTTTCTCCAGCAAATCATATCACGTAAGAAAACAGCAGATGCCGTGGACTCTTCTGGTGCATCGGAGCTAACCTGTTGGGTTGAGCTTTCTGGGGAAAAAAATGAAATAAGATACATTCCAAGAAGTACTTGGTGTAGGGGACAGGGCACTTTGGTGACAACAAAGATCTGAATTTTTGAGAAATAATAAAAATGTTTTGTGTTGCCTACCAATTTGTCTGTAGAAGGGAAGGAAAGGATAGGAGGGCGAGGGGAAAGAAGGGAACAAGGGAGAGAGAGACAACCTATGCTACCTTATTCTGCCCCCAACAAACACACACATACACACCTACACACACACTCACACACACACTCACACATACCTCAAGTAGTGCATTCTGCGCTCAGTGACAAAAAAGAGAGATGTGATAAATTGGGGGGGGGGGAGAGGAATGGAAGTTGCTTGCTAAATACTTTTCTTCATATTTTTTGCTTCCAAAAGTCAAATCCATTTTGGGGGCAAGTATACGAGAAAATACTCCTCCTATCAAATAGGCAAGTGAAACAGGAACCCATGAAGGCAAAAGAATTTTGCTTGGCTTAAATGAGATTTTCCTCAACCAGAAAGGACATGCAGGAAGAAAGTACGCTGTTGAGAGAAAGATCGTATTTCCCACTAGGAAGAGGGCTGATGATGGAAGGTGCACAGATCCTGTCTTTCTTTAAAATTTTGCTGTATTCTTCATCATGGATTTTTTCACATTAATTCAGATTTTTTAAATGTCCCATTGGAAGATGATTCATGTAATACTGAGTTTTGTGGCTCCTCTTAGCCCTAGTCCTGGTGTCTGGATGTAGCACATCACAGAAAGACGCCAGTGTTCTAAGCAAGTCACACCACCCAACACCACCAGACCCCTGCCAGTGTGATACTGGGCACCCAAAGGTAACCTCAGTGGACTGATGACCTATAAAGAGAGGCTCCTCTGTTCCCCCAAATTTTGGACAATGTAAGAACTCAGAACTGTAGAGTTGAGTAAACTGGAAGAAAAAATGAGGTGAATAGCAAAATTGAGATTAGGAATACAAAATAATTTAAGTTCTATTTCTTGCCCATTACGTTCATAGATTGATGCCCACATCCATTTTACCAATAATTCTCAACGCTGGCTGCACATGAAAACCACCTAGAGTGCTTTTAGTACATACCGAAGGCCCAGCCCCACCCCCAGAGGCTCAGATTTAATTGGTATGTTTTAAAAGCTCCTCGAGTTATCCTAATGCTGGAGCCAGGGCTGATCCATTGCCCTTATGCTAACAAGCATCAGTGGTCATGCCATGTGCACTCTGACAGTTGAGCCGAGCAAGGGTCTGGCAAAACAGCAGCCTCTCATCACTGTCTTCCCTATCTTCCTTCTGATGTGGCTTCAAAACAAATCTCAGTGCCACTGTGATGAAGCATAAGACAAAACTAAACTCACTACAAAAAGTAAGAAAGCTTGGAAACGCAATTCAAAAATCAAATTTAAAAGGATTCTTAAAAAAAAAAAAAAGGATCCTTTCACCTAAAACTCACAGAATCTCAATTCTTTAAAAAGGGTATTTGCGGGGCACCTGGGTAGTACAGTCAGTTAAGTGTCACCTTGATTTTGGCTTAGGTTATGATCTGAGGGTCTTGAGATTGAGCCCCACGTTGTAGGGCCCTGCACTCGGTGGGAAGTCTGTGTGAGATTCTCTCTCTCTCCCTCTCCCTCTGCCTCTCCCCTCTGTGCTCTCTCTAGAAAATAAATCTATTTAAAAAATCAAAATTTAAAAAAAAAAAGTGTGTTTGCATTTATGTGATCATTTCTTTCAAGGTGACAAAGCCATTTTATAGTTAGAGAAGTTAGGAAATAAAGAAAACACATTTAGAAGAAAATAGCACAAAACTGCTTTTAGTTCTTTTTTATAAAATGCATTTATTGTCATAGCTTAAATACTTTCTTTATGCTCCATGACAGCAACATACACTGCACCACCTTTATTTCTTACAGCCTAGAGGGAAAGCATACCTCTCTACACTGTGTTAATACAAACTTGGTTTAGGTGAGATTTAACCCTGGTTTTCAAGGTGCTTATAATCTAATAGACTATTGGTAGTTCAGCATCCAGCATTGTGACACCATGATGGATGTCCCTGAAATAGCTTGTGAACCAGGTTACAACTTCAGACAGCTTTATTAACCCATCTGTTCACTCATATGAATGAAATCATTCCTCTACAAACTACAAATGACTATCACTTCAAATGACAGCGCTGCAAATGAGATGTTCAACTTGAAAGAGTATTTGCCTGCCCCTAGGGAAATGTTACTGCCAGGATAAGTAGAATCAAGAGCAAAGTGAAAAAGAACTACTTCCTCTGTTTGCCAAATAAAACCTACCACTGGCTTATGAGTGGGCAGGAGAAACAGTCAACCATAGGTGAAGGGAAGGTATCAGTAAATAACAAAAATATCCCTTTATCCATCTATCCCGAAAAAGAACCCTCAAATCCATGGTTGCCAGTGGATTCCTTTGGATTTAATAGTGCCGTCTCCCTGTAGACCCTATGTAAATATTCACACTTAATATCCATGTAAAGTTGAAAGCATTGTCACTAACAATTAAATCTAATTGAATTATTCGTATCACTCAAAAGCACTGAGCCCTGACTTGGAGGAAGATTATGTAGAAAAACTGGTAAACGAGACCAAAATAACAAAAACAAAAACAAAAACAAACCCCACTTTACTTTATAATTTGATCTAGAGCTCACCCAGCCTGTGTTCTTATTACAATCTTCTGTACTTCACACAATTCTCCAATGAAGCCACCAGTTTGCCTCCTATTTGAAAAACCTATTTGAACACCATCTCAGACAAGCAAGTGATGGAATATGACTTGAAAACCCACCAGAAGAAGACAATCTTGAACCCACAGACAAGGGTCTGTAAATAGAATTCAAAGGAATTTAATGATTTTTTTTATTTCTTATTGTAGTTTTTTGCAGAAATACTGAAATAGCGTATATATCATTACTTCAGATTTATGATGATTGTTAAGCCAGCTGCTAGATTCTGTTTTTTAATGTGTTAATAAAAAGCACATATATTACTCTAGTGCAATTTCTAAATTATTTTGATAACTATATTTCAATGTGATTTGTTTTCTTCGAATCCTTTGTACTTTATTTTAAAAATATTATTATGAGGAGGAGTGACAAGCCAAGGCAGTCAAAACACAAAAAAGCTTAAGAACTCCAAAACAGAGAAACCTCTCAGAGCTTTTATTATATTTATTGGTAATTTGACTTCCATATTCTCTTACTACCTATCCTGAGCATATAATCCTAAAAGTTGTATCAAGGAAGGCCAGAAACAAGATATCCTCTACTAGATTCTTTGTGACAAGTGGCCCTCTGGGCTTTATGGTGGGGTGAAGAAGGCAGATATCCTCTACACTTCTATACACATCCTCTACACACATCCAAACACATTAAAAGTTATTTTCTGCAGATGATCAAACTTCGGTGTTATGAAAGGCTTTCATTTGCATTTCCTAAAAAAGAAAAGAAATTGCCCACTACCCATTATGATAGCTGTACTATGTCTGACTTCTATAGTGACTTGCTAGAGGATGAGGCAATTAATTTAACCTTTTGGAACTTCTACTTCTCTATATGTAAAGAAAAAAAAAAGATAAAGCTGCGGGTCATTGAACCATACAACTACATCTAGAAGCTCTTTAGTGATCAAATCCTGGTATTGGTTAGAATATATTTTGAGACTTCCAAATGAGGAATGTGATATAGTCATAAAATGGTATAGCATCGAGGGAGAATTCTGGAATAAGAGTAATGCCTAACTCTTGTCAGTTGGTATATTAGGATGGCCTCAACTTAAATTCATAACAGTCAACTGTGTTGGCTTCAGTTCTGCCACCAGGTTTTTGATCACCAGCCACTCCCCACCCACAGCGTTGGTTACTGCCAGGGACTCAGTTGTACTCTTGCCAGCTTTATTACCACCATGCTTACATCTTCACTGAAGCCCTTGCCTAGTTAAGGCGATAGAACTGAGAGAGTGGAATGGTGGGACTATTCTTCAGGATAATAAGCTGGAGGGAAGCCCTGGTCTTCCAACTGAAATACAGCCCCCAGAAAAAGATTCCTCTAGGAGACAGGCATCCTCAATCCCCAGTGTTCACAGATGTGCTGAGGTGATCCTACATTTTTTTTTTTTTTATGGGGAAACTGGTGGAGACATGGTTACTTGATGGTGATAGCAAGATGGTAACTGCCCATTGTCACAGGATACTCAGACCACCAGGGAGAACTGAACAAATCCAGAGACATCAAATGCACACTAGTACAATCAATGCAATTGAGATACATCATCCAGCATTTAAATCCTTCCTGCAGGAACCCAACACAGGCAGTAATTACATCATCCAAAGAAACAAAGCACTCCCTTATAACCAATTAAACTCATTCAAGTCAATTATTCAAACAATTCCTGCCAATACACAATTCAAACCTTCACATCAAAAGCATTTGTTTATCAACTGACTAATGGCTTCCAGAAATTAGCTCCCTGGAAACATTATAAAGTGTCCTAGTCCAGAGCATCACAGCCCTCAAGAGGATTTTTTCCAGCTTTGCATTGACAACATTCCTCATCTTGTAGATGAGGAATCCAGAGACCACGGAGTGGTCTTACGGGATTTCTGAGGTAGAAACAGAATTGGACTCACAAGCTAAGGCTCAATAGACAACATTCTTATTTCACACACACAGGAAAAAGTGTAAAGTAAGCTTCTCAAGAATTACATGAACAGGCCAACAAATTCATTGTGTACATGTGTACTGTGAGGCTCAAATTGTAGATGGTGGTTTGACAGTAAAAAATCGAACCACCCCACTTTCAATTTTCTAAGGAATCCAGCTTTGGGCAATCATGGTCATAGTTCACCAATGAAAGGACAGAGACTCTCTTTTAACATTTGATGTATCCTGTCATCATCAATTAGGCCATTAAATGACCTTCCCCATGTCCCCACTACCTCCTGCAAGTATCCGGGAACTCTCTGCAGTTGCAGTACACTTGACTGCACCACTAGAACAGGAGTTCAGAATGAGGTGGGTGAATTTTGATGTTAACGTGCATCATTTTTAAATGTTCAATTCTTCCATTAAAATGCTATTGTAAAATCACCTGGGATCTAATTCTGGATTTATGTATTAAAGTCATATGCATGTATTAGACAGAAAATTCTCTCGTGTAACCAATGCTGAGATTGATCTACTAAAGTCACGTCAACCCACATAGAGAAACTCAGCATGGCTGTGCAGGAGAGAGGAGGAGGGGTTACGCACAATTATAATGTATGTTGGGGACGGTTTGTGGGTCAGACGTAGGTCTATAGACATACAAATATCTCCATCATTTTCAAGAGTATTACTGCTATCAACCAGGCTCCAGCTCTAAGAGGTTCCCTAAATAGTGTTCTGGGAAGCAGAACAATGCTGATAATGTTATATGGTGACATAACAGAGTGCTCATAACAGTTGAAGCAAGACTATATATAAAGTAAAATTTCTCTTTCTCTCTTTCTCTTCCTCCTTCTTTCTTTCATTTCCTCCCCCTTCACCTTTCCTTTCCTAGCCTCCTTTCATTGCTTCCTTCCTGCCTGCCTTCCTGGCTTCCTTTCATTCTTAGGATAGCAAGGGGAAAGGCAAGTATAACTGAGGTGGTCCTGTGACTGGTTTATGGCTCTCTCTCTCCTCATTTTATGATTCTGGCTTCAACTAGATTTCCCTATCTTTGATTGCTCCTTACCTAATATTTATGTACTTGATCCTATGACCTCCAAAAGAGAGATGTCAAAGTGTTAGTTGATAGATATACCAGGGAAGGATGTTTTTCTCTCATGCACACATGAAAGTGGAGCAGCCCTGTTTCTGGGTTTCTCCACTGGTGTAAAGTCAACATGCAGAGAGGAAAGCATTCATTCCTGAGATGCATCAGGGAGTAAACCAGTGACAACACACCTCTGCCTATACTGTACCCAAGAGATTTAATCCATCCTCTAAAAAGCTCTCTAGCCAGAAATTCAAAACAAAATCAGCAGCAGTTGAACATCTCATTCTTCAAAGCAAACTAAAGGTAGGTGCTGGGAGACAAAAGGGAAAACCCCTTTCCTCTTTAACCCTGGGATACTCTTCAGTCCTAAAAGGTAATCAAATTAAAGCTTTCCTTCTTCAAGGCTGTTTGCCCTGTTCTGGACCTTAAAGATAAGCTTTCTCACCATCTATAAATTTGCAGTGTAGACCAAATAATTTTTCAAATGTTAAAATAGTAAGTAATTTTCTTACTAAGCTCCCCAATGAACAAATTGCAATAATCCTTAATAATCTATTGCAACTTTAATTTCCCAGATGTGTACAAAAGTAAAGTACACATGAAAAGTATGAATCTGCAGTCCACTGATCCCTTATATTTGTTAGAAAAATCTCAGTAACCTTACTTGGGAAAAAAAGTAACACTTTTTTCCCTATAGATATAAAAATAAACCTTTCTACCACTTCTCTGGCTATGAGATGTGATTATAAATAAAAAGGCAAGGGGTGCCTCTGTGGCTCAGTCAATTAAGTGTCTTCCTTCTGCTCAGGTCCTGATCCCAGGGTTTTGGGATTGAGTCAGGAATTGGTTTCCTTGCTCAGCGGAGAGCCTGCTTCTCCATCTCCCTCTGCCTCTCCCCTCAGCTCATGCTTTTGCTCACTCTCTCTATCAAATAAGTAAATAAAATCTTTTTGAAAAATAAATTAAAAAGTAAAGGCATAATGGAGTGGGAAAGGGGATACAAGTACAGTTGTAAATGTGTTTTAAACCCAGAAATCCCGAAGAGAAATATTACTTTCCAAAGAGAAAAGCTTCAGTTATTGTTCAAAAAACTGGGTGGAATTTGTACACTGATAAATCCATGGTTTAGTTCTGCTCACAATGCACCCTTAATCTCTCAAGGCAATGGTACCTATACACACAAAACAATCACTACCACAGCAGGTGCAGCAGGAGTAGATAGAGAGAACCGACAGCATGCTAATAAGAAGATGGTTAGAAAAACCACAGTCTGTCAAGCCCTGGAAAAGAAATGTGGTCATGAGCAAATTCAGCCTGCAATCAGAGACAGAGTTTTCATGGTATGGGTCTGAATGATAATGATGAGCCCAGACATATGTTGCCATCCTTCCTCACTTTTCAAACAGAAAGGATGTTTTTGCTCTAACTATGGCACTAGAAACATTATAATAATACTTTACACTGACAACTGGCTCATCTCCCCACTAAATCAGAGGAGGTGTGTCCTTTCCTCTAACACAAAGGGGAAAGTTATACTCATGATCTAACAAACAGTATAATTCAGTCCTGATCTTTTCTTTTCTTTTTCTTTCTTCCCTTTCAACCTTGGAGAATAGCCAATTTGTGCAGCTAAAAAAGAATAATGCAAGCAAGTCAGAGAAAAAGGTTGTAGAGCAAATCAGATATTTAATAAAGAAAGGAAAAGGCCATTTCAATGTAGATTCAATTAGTTTCAAGTCCAAAGGTTTCCCACAGGTCCCTAACAAAGACCTGTGAGTTATACTGAGTGAGGTTCAGATGCCCTTTTTTTTTTTTAAAGAACTAGGACATATCCCTATGGTCCCTGACATAGGCAGGAAAACTGATTTAGTGGCCTAATTCCATTCTCAAAATTTGAAACTCCAGTATTGCATTGGTGCCTTTGGGGCATTTTCCTGACATTTCACTGATGCTAAACTGTTCTCCATTTGGCTTTTTACAAATTGATACATATAGCTGTGAGCACAAACATGTGTAAAGGTAAATTTACTATCCAAACTCTTGAATGAAGAAAGACAAACTGTGGAGGAAAGAAAACTTAAAAAAAAAAAAAGGGAAATCAGACTTAGCTTTAAAAGGGGCTGGGGGTGAGGGGGTGGTGGGCTAGACTCACAATGTACTAAACAACACCTAAGAAGAGCTTAAACCCAAAGACGGCAAGTTAGTCAAAGAATGCCAGTGCCAAGAGGTGGCTTGTTGGAACACAGCACAATTTCCACCAACCTCATAACTTAATATGCACAACTGATGCTTTTTCTTTCTTATGTGAAGTGTTTTGCAAATGCAGGTTCAGACAATCCCATTCTGCGTCCCACCCCATGAGACAGCTGCCTGAGCCACTCCCATGTATAATTATGGAGCTGCCACAACATTCAGGTGACTCAAATTGAATCTGTTATATAGCAGGATCCACCTATCATTTGTATCAACTACTTGTAAGACACCAGAGTGCAAATCCTCCTGCTGAATATCTAAATGGCTAAGGGCAGAGTGGAAGAAAAAAGTGACCATAAGCAAGCAGGGAAGGGGGAACACTTCAGCTAGAGCCACATGAAAGGCATGCAGAGTGGCGTGTCATTCAGTAGGTCCTCTGAGAAAGCAATGTATAGATTCTTTAAGCACATGAGAGGGTAGGAAGTTAAGAATATACTTAAACTTCATTTCCAGAAATTGCTGGTAGAGGCAAGATGAGCTTCAATGTGCTCTGTGTGTGTGTGTATATAGTGTAGGATTCATTTACAGAGGAAGGATGAAAGCAAGCGAAGACAGTCATAGGTCCTACCTTAAGCCTGACTCCTTGAAACTGACCCAAGAGAGAGGCTGCATGTAGGAGATTATTGCCAAGTACCCTCAAGAATAAGGGCAGTAAAGGAGAAGGGGCAGCCCAAGCCATTGGAGAAGCTGATCACAACGCAGTTGCCACAGAGGACCCGACCTATGGCATGGGCAGTTTGGGGTTTAGGATGCCCCTTCAGAGAGATCGCAGATTGAATCAAGGGGACTAGGCTCTTGTACTCCTCAAAATAGCCAGTCATTTGATGCTCTTGAAAGACAGTTTATTTTTTAATTTTTAATTTTTTTGTTTTTTTAAAGATTTTATTTATTTATTCATGAGGGACACACACACATAGAGAGAGAGAGAGGCAGAGACACAGGCAGAGGAAGAAGCAGGCTCCATGCAGGGAGCCCGACGCGGGACTCGATCCCGGGTCTCCAGGATCACGCCCTGGGCTGACGGCAGGCGTCAAACTACTGAGCCACCCAGGGATCCCAAAGACACTGTTGAGAAGATGAAAAGGCAACCCTCAGCACTACCCTGCCTGGCCCCTGGAGTGATGGTCAAGGCTTTACTAAAGGCTCTGAGTTAGGCCCCATGATGAGAAGGTGTAAAGTGGAATTATTCTGCCTGAAGGAAAGCAGATTAAAGTTTCAAAAGGTAAAAAGACTTGTTCTGACTAGTTGTTCTCCACCTTGCTCTAAACACGTTTAAACTTCTGGTTGAGAGATATTTAGGTTAGCTCTAAGAAAGCACTACTAGAAGTTATAAGGATATTAAAAACCCTGATTGACAAAAGAAGTATGAAGCTCCTTTTCTGGAAGGATCTCAGGTGAAATCGTTACCCATAAGTAGAGGTTGTGACAGGTTAGAGTAAATGGACATTTCTCTTTCCTTTCTTTTCTCTTTTTCTTTTGTTTTGTTTTTTTAACAGTAGCCAGGAAATACTTAGGGCTATGATGAGTCAGACATAAACTGGAGGCCATGGTACTCATAGAGTATACTTGTTACCATTTAGCACCATAGTTTTTGTATTCAAGACTCTCTCTCTCTCTCTCAGCTATTTTTCAAACTTTAGTCAGAAAGACAATCATATATAGAGATTTTAAAATGCATATTGAACCTGAACCTCCTGAATCACAATCTCCAGTAGTGAAGTCTGAAAATCTGTATTGTTAATAAGCCCCCACAGTGGCACATCAGAATTACTGCTCAAGAACTTGAAGTTACCCAGGGAAAAAGTTTTGTATAGCTCCTTGGACTCCAAGTCCTGTCCCTCAGAGGGCAGAAAATTCAGCCTGAGAATCTGATCCTTGCTTTCTCAGCTGACCTTGAGAACAGCCCTGGACTCAAATTCAAGGCTCAACCCAGGGGTTGGGAGGATGGCAAAGGAGCCAGCTCCTCCCTGCAGCTATAGACCCTGTCGCAGCCCCTTCCATTGGTACCAGGGTCACAGGCTGACCTGTTGTGTGATCCCTTCCAGATGATCCTATATGGCAGTAGCTGAATTCTTGAAGTTTCCTTCCAGATCTAAGTTACAGTGCTGAATTCATAGTGCTCTATAGGAGCAGCTTTGCCCACCTCTTATTATAAACTAAACTTCTCACATAGTTACTCGCCTGTGCATTTGAACTCTTGTCTCTCATGGCAAATAGAAAGGGAAAAAAGAAGTACAAAAAACGTGGCTACCGGGCAAGTCAGAAAATTTTGAAGTTTCTCTTTTAAATAACTGAAAAGGACCTGCTGCGAGGCAATTCTGAAGCTTAAAAGAGAGACAATATGAGCCACAGTGTCTCTCTGTTGGTGACTTTCCCCTGCCAGGAAGTAGGACTGCCCGATATGCCAAAAAAACACCTCAAAATGGGACAATATTTTATGGGCCTTTGGCAATACATCATCTCCATTCCATAGGTGAGTTTTATATGGTTGACTGGGGGTGGAAGAAAATGTAATCCTCCTGATTAATGATTCATTGCTGCAAGAAGGTTGCTCTGGTAAGGGACGCTTTCCATTTCTACCTTCATTATGCATTTTAAGCATATAGAGAAATGGAGACCTATGTATTTTAACAATGCAATGTAGGTACATACTTCCAACAACAGAGGACGAATCCTGTTTTTCATTTTGCTTGTAAAGATGTGTGCTAACAGAGTTGATCAAGATCCCTTCTCAAACATTAAGTACAGAGAGGAAAAGACAGTTTAAATGTCTGTACACTTTTTACCAACTTTCTGTACTCACAGTCTTTAATCTAAGAAAACCCCAGCATACCTGTGTTTCACATGAAAGCGGCTCTTGCCCAGCAGGTACATTTAGAGAAAAGAATCTGTCAGCACACTAATAATGGTCCTGACAAGGGAGGGAGGAAATGTTGCCAGCACCATAGGAAATACTATCTCTGGAAAATTAAAAGTGTACCGTAGTGTGTAGGGTGTGTGTGTGTGTGTTTATGCTCTTGTTTCCTTCACTGGCAATAGCTCCTGTCAATCCATGAATTCTCCACTATGAATGAAATAGAAAATTGCTTCAGTATTAAAAAGTCCCAGCTGGATGTTAAGCCAACAGCATGGTGCTTTTAAACTTAAGCTTAGATAACTCTTGCTTTATGCTTCTTAGGGCTGGAAAGGAAATAGGGTACTCTCCACAACACATGCAATACTAAGGAGAAAAGCGGAAAAAGTAACAGCTATATGCCTAATTTTGTGTGTATGTTTTGTTTTGTGAAGGGGAGAATTTTCTAGAAAAAAGAGACAGAGGGGCATCTGGGTGGCTCAGTGGTTAAGCATCTCACTTTGGCTCAGGTCATGATTCCAGGGTCCTGGGATCAAGTTCTGCATTGGGCTTGCTGCAGTGGGGGGCCTGCTTCTCCCTCTGCCTATGTCTCCGCCTCTCTCTCTGTCTCTCATGAATAAATAAATAAAATCTTAAAAAAAAGAAGAGTAAAAAGAGAGAGACTATAGAAAAAAACAGACTATCAAAAAAAGACTATAGATTATAGAAAAAAGAGAGACCTTCTCTCTCAATGACCTAGTTGCCAAGAAAGCTCTAGGGAAATTGTGGGAGGAAACAGAAGGTGTGGTTGCTAGGAGGTCAGAGGGAAAGGTAACATCAACAGAAAGATAAGCTGTTGCCCCTTTGATAGCAGACACATAGTAGCAGTTACTAGAACTGCCATTATGCACTGGAGCCACCAACTGGCCACCAAAATCAGTCTTCCTTCTTTCTTTGTGACTGGACACTCAGCAGCTCAGCAAAAGACTTGATTTCACAGCCTTCTGGACAGCTGGGCGTGCCAAAGTGACTAAATCCTCATCAGTGGAATAATGTAGAAGTTTTGGTTTCCACTCCCGGGCCTGGGGCTGAAGGCAAGTGCACCCCTGTGTTTAACCGACCTTCCCACAAGCTGGAATACAGATGTGCCATGACCAATGAGGACCTTACAGACAAGGATAACACACTGAGGGAGGGAAAAACAATAAGATGAAATGAAGAGAAAAATAAACATATTTCACTGATTATGCTTTTGACCTTCTTTGTAACTAGTATACACTGTAACATTTTGAAACTAAGATATCAGAACAAAACTAAAGAGCTCTCAGATCATACCCATTTTCTCAGTTTAATATAGACCTTACCAGATTTCTAGAGGTATTCTGTTCTAAAAGCAATAATACAATGAGTATTTCCTGAGAGTTTACACAAGGTACATTTACAAAATGAAAGAAGTAAAACTCTAATATTTTTTTCCAAAAAAAATTATTCTAAATTTATAAAAAGATGGAATGGGCTTTGAAAAATCATCAACAATCAAAACTCTATTGACCATAAATGTGTTCAGCCACCATAGCCACAGATGAAAATAGTACTGTTATGGGCAGAATTGTGCCCCCCTCCCATACATGCATATGTTGAAGGCCTAACTGCCAGTACCTCAGCGTGTGGCTATACTTGGAGATATGGGTTCTTCAAGAATGTAGTAAAGGTGAAATGAGGTCATTCTGCTGGGTACTAATCCATTATGACTGGTGTCCTTACAAGAAGAGATTAGGAAACAGACACACAGAGATCACGCAAAGACACAGGGAGAAGACAGCCATGTGCAAGCTAAAGAGGCTTCAGAAGAAATCAACCCTAATAAGCCTGGATGGCTCAGCAGTTGAGTGTTTGCCTTCGGCCCAGGGCATGCTCCCGAGGTCTGGGGATCGAGTCCCACGTCAGGCTCCCTGCATGGAGCCTGCTTCTCCCTCTGCCTATGTCTCTGCTTCTCCCTCTGTGTCTCTCATGAAAAAAATAAATAAAATCTAAAAAGAAGAGGAAGAAATCAACCCTGCCAGCACCTGTATCTCAGATATCCAACCTCCGGAACTGTGAGAAAATCAACTTTTGTCGTTCAAGCCACCCAATCTGGCTATCCTTTGTTATGACAGTCCTAGAAGACTAATACAAGTATGTCTACGTCAAGTATTTTTCTTTTGAGCCAGAACTAAGGAGAAATTCTTTGGGTTGCTTCTCTAACAAAATGAAACAAAACAAAAGAAATGGGTTTTACATAATTTCTAGTATTTCAGATCTATGGGTTCTTCTGACTAACAAAGAGAGAACTTGCTCATACTTTGACTATATCTGAACCTTCAAAACAATTCTGTACCCTCCCCAAAATAAGTCTGGATCCATGCCTTATGCTATATTCAAACTCCAAAGAGGCTACAGACCTAAATGTAAACTTAAAAAGATGATAAAATAAAATGCAGAAAGCCATCTTTGCAGCCTAGGAGTAGATAAAGACTTTTTTGGACATGAAGCTAAATCCTCAAATCACAATGTCAAAGTTGGATGAGTTTAACTGCATTAAAATGAAGAATTATGGTACAAGGAAGGATACCCTCGAATAAGCTAACAGACCAGAAGAGATTCTGCAACATCTAAGGCAGAAAAAGATTAATATCTATAATAACTTGCTCCCCCCACGCACAGGCAAAAAACAAAAACAACTCCTGCAAATCAACAAGAAAATAACACAATACCCGATAGAAAAATGGCCAAAGGATATGAGCCAGTAAATCTCAGAGAAAGGCCAGATGTCTAACAAGCAAAGCTCAACATCCTCAGCAACAAAAATACTGAAAGTTTAACCATCAATGATATGTCCACGTTGCCCATTAGAACTGCGAAAACTAGAACATTAGATAATAACCAGTGTTGGAGAGGACATGGGAATGACAGAAACGATTAGATACTATTGGAGGGGAAATAAACTAGTCCAATAGTTCTGGAAAGTATTCTAAAGGGACAAGGGAAACCAAAGATAAGATGTCCTTTGATCCAGCAATCTACTTTTGGGTACAGTAGTCCACCCTTACCTGTGGAAGATTCGTTCCAAAATCCCTGGTGGATGCCTCAAACCACAGGTAGCTCCGAATCCTACATATATTACATATTTTTTTCCCTAGGCATATATACCTAGGATCAAGTTTAATTTATAACTTAAGCACAGTAAGAGGTTAACAGCAGTAACTAATAATAGAGGAGTTATAAAAATATAATAATCAAAGTTATGTGAATGTGGTTTCTCTACGTCAAAATCTTTTCTTGTATTATATTGTACTGATGCTCCCTCTTCTTGTGATGATGTGAGATGACAAAAGGCCCACGTGGTGAGATGAGGTGAGAATGATGCAGACGTCGTGAGGTAGAGTTAGGCTATTAATGACCTTCTGATGATTCCTCATAAGGAGAACCCTCTGCGTCCAGAGCAAGGCTGACTATGGGGGGACCGAAAGTGCGGAAAGCCAAATGGCAGATGAGGGTGGCCTGCAGTGTTCATCTCAGGAATACTCACATCCAGATCCTTCTGAAAACATGTGCCTGGCTATACCTGGCCGGTTATTTGTGATGTGGAAGTGAGAAACAATGCCCATCCTCGGGGGGAAGGATAAGTAAAATGAGGTGGAGTTCTACTATGAAAATATTACACATTAACTAAAACAACCAACTGTACGCAGAGCAACACAGACCTAGGTCACAAGCTCTGGAGTATTTGTAGCACTATTCCACTTATTACAAGTATTCATGATATATTTTCCAAAGATCTATAAATTAAACATATTGTGGTGATTGCCTTCTGGAGGAGAAGACTGGGTGGGAACTGGGCATTAAGAGAAAAATTAAAATAGACCGATAATGTTATACGAATACACCGATAATGTTATATGAAAAACCAAGGAGTATAATTAGTTCATTTCTGCACCTGAGATTTAAATACAGAAGCCCATACAACAAAAACCTCCTTCCCCAGGTTCTTCCTGAATTTCTTTCTGCACATTATTTGAGCAAGCCAAATCTTCAACGAGGAGGACACTGGAATTATTTAGACAGTTGCCGAATCTTACTAAAAGTTGTTGGTCACGCTATCTCAATGTTCACAAGCCAGGGGCAATTTGTTGCTCTCCTCCTCCCCACAAGGGATATTTGGCATTTGGCAACAACTGCAAACATTTTTGGTCATACCACATGGGAGTTGGGTGCTACTGGCACCCAGTGGGTGCGGCCTGCTTGCCGGGGATGCTGCTAAACACACTCTAATGGACGGAATGGGCTCCCCCAGCAAAGAAACATCCCTTTCCAACTCTCAATAGTGCTGAGAGCGAAAACCCTTACACTTTTTCATTGCATTTTCCATTTACCTTCTAAGATCCTTGGGAGGCTGCCTTGCAAGCTGACCGAAGATCAAAGAATGCTCCTTTCCTTCAAGATGCTCCTTTCTTCTTTCCATCTTACTCTTCTACTTACTCTTTGTCCATCTTCCCCCTTCCATTCGTCTTTTATTTCTGCTCAAGCACAATCTACTGTCTTGGTCGCCTCTCTCCCTCTAGTAGTCATTAATCTACTTAAATGCCGCACTGATGCTAATTGCTCATAAAGACTGTGAACGAGATAAACTGATAGCAAGCCATTAATAATTAAAGAAAATTAATTGATAAAATGCCTCTCAGTCCTTTTCCTCTTCTTTCTTATGAGTTGCTCTACCACACATCCATCTATTAAAATGGGAAGAGTACCAATCGGAGATTCACTGAGGGCCTCTACTAAATCTTCATGAATTGGGTGAAAGCGCTAACAAATGTCTTAGAAGGCAATAGTTTAGAAAAAAGCAAAGGGGGGGGAGTCAGATGTAGACTGTGAGAGGGCAGCCACAAAGGGACAATTTCAGGCCAAGGTGGGGGTGGAGGTGGGGATTGAGCTTCACCGGTTGAATGGGTTTTTTTGTTGTTGTTTTTGTTGTTTTAAGATTTCACTTATTTATTTGAGAGAGAGAGATAGAAATAGTGACAGATATAGCAGGAGTGGGGAAGCAGGTCTGGCTGAGCAGGAAGGCCTACCTGGGCCTCCATCCCAGGACCCTGAGGTCATGACCTAAGCCAAAGGCAAATGCTTAACCAAGCAAGCGCTCCGGGAATTCCATGTTTGATGCCCCGAGTCCTTCACTGAAACAAGAGGAAGGAAAAAGAGTAGAGACAGTAACTCTTTTTTTAACTGCATTCCAGGATTCTCTCAGCCACAGACTGGGATTAATATGTACCCGGTGGGAGTTAATTGTAAAGGAAAGGACTGATTTTCAGACACTGGAGACTTAAACATTGAACTTCAATGTTGCGGATATCCTGCTCTGTTGGACTTGGTCACTGCAGGTCCATGTTCAGGTAGCCAAGGATTCAGGTAGACACAGCATCAGGGCCCAC
Source organism: Canis lupus baileyi (assembly GCF_048164855.1). Lineage (NCBI taxonomy): Eukaryota > Metazoa > Chordata > Mammalia > Carnivora > Canidae > Canis > Canis lupus. Next base: position 12,684,327 of record NC_132873.1, read on the forward strand.
CTGAGGCCAAGGAGCAGATCTGACTTCTGGAGTCTTGTGTTTTCATGCATTTTCCTTGAAGTTTCGGTTGCCCTTGGCCATTCACAGCTCGGCCTCGGGGGCCCTGGAGGGCGAATTGTCATCACTGTCTCCAAGGGACCCAGGACGCAGCTCTTCAATATACCCTGTTTTTGTTTTTGTTTTTGTTTTTTTGTCCTCCAAGCTGCTAATGCTGGCAATGGTGTTTTGTTTATTTTCTTCCCTTTTGCTTTTCCGGAAGCAAAAGACAAAGTCTGGAAGGTCTCTGCAGACACATCATCCTCCCGGATTTCATTCAGTCCGAGCAGTAGAAATAGGAGTATGTTCAGGCCCCGAAGCAGCCTTTTTTGTTGTTGTTGCTCTCCAGATAAATTCCTAATTCTAATGAATCATCTGCACTTGAATTAGTTTTTCTTTTTTAAAAAAAAAAAAAAAAAAAAAGAATTAAAAGAGAAGAAAGGTACGGGAATACTTGGCACGGATGCCCATCCCCGCCCCCGCCCCCCGCCCCCCGGGAGGAAGCACCCGGGCCAACCCTTTCGACATCACGCTACTGTCTCTTTAACAAACGGTACATGGGAAGGGGGCGGGGCTCCGGGGAGTGGGCGCTCCTGATTGGTCCGGCTGGCAGGAAGTGGGCGGTGAAAGCGTGGCGGCTGCCGGCGTCCGAGGCCGCTGCGTGAGAGGCCGAGGCGTGGCCGGGCGTGCGGGCGGCTCGCTGCTCCGCGTCCGGGGAGCAGAGCCGAGGCCGCCGCACGGGGTCCCTGTTCCGCGGCGCGCGCTGGGCCCCGGCGGCCTGCTCGCGGAGGTGCAGCTTCCCGGCAGCCGCGCCGCCGTGGGCCCTGGGTCCGAGCCTCCCCGCCCGCGCGCTGCTCCGCCGAGGCCCCGGGCTCTGCCCCGCCGCTTCCTTCCCTCCGCTCTGCAGGCTCGCCTCCGGCGTCATGGCTCAAAGGGCCTTCCCGAATCCGTACGCCGATTTTAACAAATCCCTGGCCGAAAGCTACTTTGATTGTGCCGGGCGGGTGAGTGTGGGATACCCGCGCCCGCATCCCTGCCCCCGGGGCCTAGCGTGGAGAGGAGGAAGGGAGCAGCGTCCCCCTTAGGTCGCGTGTTATCGCGAGATGCCGCTGCCAGCCACGGGGCCGGCTCTGCGACTCGAGCACAGTCCTCGTGGACAGGGGCTCCGTCATTGAGCACTTAGAGCCTAAAAATTGGCGAATGTGTCTTTTTTTTTTTTCTATGCAATTGTGTTTTTTTTTTTTTTTTTTTTTTTGGGGATCAGTTGAAAGAGAGGAGAGCAGGCCCGGTGGGATGTCCCCTGTTCCTGCCTTAGGTGTGTGTAGGAACCTGGGCAGGTAAACGAGGACAGCAAGAAGCTGGGATGCGCGGTAAAGGCAGCGTTAAGCTCAAAGTGCTAAGTTACAATGTGGGGACACAGGCCTGAAAATCGCCCTAGTGTTGCCACTTTTTGCAGGACATCCCCACAGCTGGGGGGGGCGGGAGGGAGTAACAGTGTTATTTTATTTTATTTTACTTTTTTATTTTTTTGTTTTATTTATTTTATTTTTTATTTATTTTATTATTTTTTATTTAAATTTTTAAATTCAATTTAATTTTTATTTTAATTTTTTTTGTGTTACTTTATTTTTTATTTTATTTTTTGTTTATTTTATTTTTTATTCATTTTACTTTAATTTTTTATTTTATTTTTATTTTAATTTTTATTTTATTTTGTAATTTTGTAATTTTTAATTATTTTTATTTTATTATTTTATTTTATTATTTTATTTTATTTATTTTATTTTAATCATGTTATTTGTAAAGCACTGAGCAAAAGAGAAGCTGATTGTAACATCCCCCAGGCCTGTGTTTTCTCATGCCTCTTTGAGTGAACCTAATCAAGAGGAGATGCAGTTCTTTCTAAGAATACCCAGCTGAGAAATTCTAGAGCGTGTTAGGTCAGAAGAGTGATCTCTTTGAAGTGCACACACATTTTTTCAATTTAATTTTTTTTTAGTTCTACCAGTTTATATCTACTAGACTCGCCATACGAAAAGCATTTCTCATGAGCCCTAAATGGCCTCAGAGCTCTCCTACCTGCCAAGTTAACTTGATGTGTGGCTCTTTTGGTTCTTCCCTTGAAACATTTGTCTCGATGGATTCATTTTACATCAGTAATGCAAGTAGGAGGATGAAAGAGATGGAGAAGAGTTGTAGGATAGAAGGGTGCCAAAGTGTGTGTGAATCTATAGTCAGTCTGATTTTTTTTTTTTTTTTAGAGATTTTATTTATTTATTTATTTGAGAGAGAGAGAGACTCTGAAGCAGACTCCACACTGAGCACAGACTTGGGGCTCAGTCCCACAACCAGAAGATCATGACCTGGGCCGAAACAGTTGGATGCTTAACTGACTGAGACACCCAGGTGCCCCTGATTTTTTTTTTTTTTTTTTTTTTAAAAGACCAAACTTGAACCACCTAAGCAAAGCTTCTTAGAATGATCTTGATGTCATATGGCTTCCTTTTGGCCATTTGGCCCTGTGTTCTGTCCAGCTCTGTAGACCCTAAAGCTGAAGTATTTTGTCCGGTCTTGTTGGAGGGAGACCTGCTGTTTCATGCTTACTTGGCAAAGAGAGCATGCCTGAGGGTTTATCCTAATGACAGACGCCTTCAATAAAATAAGCTCACTATTCAGGCTGTTTATAAATTAAATGCTTTTACAAATTTAACCATTTCCAAGGGAGAAAAAAAGATATTCAAGAATTTAAACTCTGTTCCAAAAATAACAAAGTAATTTATTACCTAACACATGGTTTGGGACCAATTCCAGAAAGAAACTAGCATACCAGTTCTAAAATTGTTTAGTGTTGAACATCAAGGTTCAGACCCTAGAGATCTGTCCTCCTTAATTGGTTAACACAGACGTTGAGTAAGGAGTGTTTTCTGGCATCTATCATAAAAAAAAAAAAAAAGGGCTTTTGGAGACTCTGCAAATTATTGCTAGAGTTTGAATAATTTTGTGGTCTGCCACAAGCAATCAGTATTCTAAGGCAGGTCACCTTTATTAAATGCAATTATGTGACAAATAGAAAGTAACTTCTGTTCCTGAGGCTGAGGTGTTCTCATTCTGGGTCTCAGAGTAAGGCCCGGCAAGATGATAAATTATCCATGATCTATGAACAGAAGATGACATGTTCTCATGTAGATATACTCTTCTATCTAGTTGAGATTCATAGACCTTTTATATTAATATTGAAGTACGTTTTATCTTCCTAAATGTATTTTCAAGACTTATTGAAACCTTCACCTCTTGGCAGAAATTATTAAATAATGGGAGTGTGTCCGTCAGACAGTCTGGTTTCTTCTTCAGAGTGTGAAATAAGGGATCATTGTGGTGTTTCAGAATCAGTCCAGATTTGGTTGATAGTTTGATTTGCCTTATCAGAGATGCTCTTCAGAAGTAAAATTTAATATCTTTTATAATAATTCTGACACAACCTGCTTTCTTTTTTCAGGCTTAAGATGCCCTTTTTAAAAAATGAGATTATGTTAACCCTTTTTAAAAAAAGGAGATTATGTTAACAGGTAGTAGTTTTTATAATCAGGTTTGCAGGGTGAAATAAAATGTTTGTGCCCATGTAATATTCCCCAACACTGTTTTGAAATTTTACTGCTTTGCAAAATCCAAGTCTGGGAATTATAGCAGGTTCCTAAAATTGTTGAGGGATACATTAAAGTGACTTTTTATGACACTTCATGATTCAGGGTATACAGAACTTGCAAAATATTTTTCAGTAGCCTTTAGGATGCATAACAGTGCGTTGGTGGGCCTCCGTATGGATGTCACTACCCCCACAGCCCCAACCTTCATAGGCTTTTTAATCCATATCCAAATTATTACTTGTTATAGACCCCTGGACTGCTTAAAATTGTAACAGTACTAACAGTTACATCTCCGGATGTAAATGATCTCATTTGATCCTCAGAGTACCTTTTGACGTTGGTGGGGCAGGTGTTATTATCCTGACTTTATAAAGGTAACTGAAGCATAAAGAAGTTATGAGTAGAGTGAGAGCACTCAGCTAATAGCAGGTGCTGAGAGCTAAGAGCACTCAGCCTCATTCATTGGACAGTATTGATGAAGCCCCTCACTTCTCGGCTAGGCACTGTGCAGGCCTGGGTTTCTTGATGCTAGGTCTGATGTTCTCTCCACTCTGCCCACGGCCCCTGATATCCATGAATTTATTTTGACTTTCTTCTGCTACTTGTACAATTTTTAAAATTTGTTTATCCGTTTTTTGCAAGTGGAGTTTTAGGAACGTTGACCCTCATTTTTTTTAAATAACTAAAGCAATGAGAGTGTTTCCTTAGGGAATTATCATTGCTGCCTCTTGAATGGCTGGAAAACAGCGAACATCTTCTGATTTGTGCTGAATTTATTAAGATGACTTTTATTATAATAAAAAATATCGATTTAAATAAGAGATGCTCCCTATTAGATGGGAATTACTGCATGCCACCTTTTCATCAGCAGTCTATTTTAGTATTTAATTATAAATCTTATGTAGAACATTTAAGTTAAAGAACGTTTCTTGCATTGAGTAGGAAAATGTCATAGCCCTTTTAGGTTTTATTAATTTGTCCAGTTTCCCCAGGCAGAAGAAGTGGTTTAAGTGGAAAGGAAGTGCTCTCCTATTTTTGATAGCCTGTAGTCCAGCAAGTTGAGTGGTCCATATTTTTTGATATTTGTTTTCCCTTTAATATCTACAGCTGACTCCTGAGTTCTCACAACGCTTAAACAATAAGATTCGAGAGCTTCTTCAGCAAATGGAGAGGGGCCTAAAGTCGGCAGACCCTCGGGATAGCACTGTTTACACTGGCTGGGCAGGTATGAAGTGCTCACCTTGAGTTGGCATAAGTATTGTAGACAAGAGCCAAAGCGTTACCTTTTGAGCTGACTGAATGGGACACCCTTAAATGCTTCCTGCGTCTGTATATGAATTGTTGCTTCTGGGAGAATGCTGTGCTCTCAGCCTAGCTAGAGGCCTCGGTATCTGGATTTTTAACAGTGCTCTGAATTTAGGGCAAGGAATTCATACCTGCCGCAAATTTGGATGGCGGCTTGTAGAAAGAAAAATTGCTGTTTAGCATTACATAATTTGGAGATGGAATTACAGTGGGAAGAGTTGGGAAGAGTCCCAGAATATAGTGTGTGAAACAGAAGTAAAGAAGTAAGGAGAATGTATCCACAGAAAATAAAACACACCCAGATGTCTCTTTAAAAAAAAAAAAAAAAAAAAAAAAAGGAAGTTCTCACCTAATACATATCCATACATCAACATAGAGTAAACCGGAGATTCTGTGAATTATCCTTCTGAATAGTCATTGCTGGTTGGTTTGCATTTACTGTTTTCTAGTCATTGAGAGGCTGGAGAAAGTTTGAGAAGAAATAGTAGATAGGTGTCAAAGAGGTGAGAGACAAACCAAAGAGGGAATGTTGAAGAACTTCAGTTAGTTCGCTAATGTAGACAGACCGAAAGATAGCTTTGTAATCTCAAGGATGCACAGTTGAGAGACTCCGTGTGTTCCAGTTACACTGAAAAGGAGATAAGGAGGAACAAGTGTTCAGCTTAAGGAATTTGAATTTGACTTTAAGGCATTGGTGCTTGTCACCAACACACAGATTTCTGGGCCTCACGATGGAGCTTGACTTCGATTTTGAATTAATAGTTGACAATGTTAAGAAAAACCATCAATCAGGCCCTCTACTGCCAGGGCTATTTGAAAAACTAAAGGTTAAATAGAAATGGAAATAGGAAAATTTCACACCAAAGCAAAATGCAATTGTGTTTAAATTTTTGGCAGTATGAGTTAACAGTGTCATCTCCTTTGAATGCCAATGTCCTTCAACTTTTTATATTTAAGTATTTATGATACTTATTGCTGGCTCTTGAAAGCAGCTTATGTGGCAAGAGTCTTAGGCAAATTGGCATACTAGGCAGTTTAGGCCGTTTTATGATATAGCATAAAATCTTCCAGATAAATTTGCTAATGGCTTTTGAGGCAGGGGTCCTAAATGTCTCTTAATTGAGCACTGTTAAAAAGCCATTATTCCCACATAAAATGGACTGTCTCCTTCAATGTTACCGTAAATAAAATGCTTTTCTTCCCTGCTAGTGTTCAATCTAGATAGCATGAAACCGAATTGCATAAGAAACTAAAGCTAATTCAACACATAAAATCATGTCGATGCCTTCTCTTCCCATTATTGTATCTTACTAAGTATGAGCTCTTTATTATTGCAATTTTATCACCAAAAAATGCATTCATAAACATTTTGACACAAAAATATTTGCTGTTGTGTGTCTAAGCAGTGTTTACATAATGATGTGTAGATTTGTATGTTATTTCGTGTGTTCCCCATAGTGTCTTCCAAAGAGTGATACCTTTTGGAAAATAAGGATTCTCTTTATTTTTGTTCACCAAATTTAACTTTGGTCACCAAATTTAGTGTCATATAATTGTAAATATTAATTTGTTGTTTGCTCTTGTTGCTAACACGTCCAAAATCATACTACTTTGGGAAATGCTATTTTAGAAAACCTTTAAAACTTGATCACCTTCTAGAGCATTGGTACTTATTGAGCATTTGTTGTCAGTCTACAATGAAAGCTTTTAAAAGTTATCATTATGTACTTTGAGAAAACTTCATGATTATTATTAAGTAGAACTTTAAATTACCACCTATTTTGTTAAGTTTCATTCCCCAATAGGAGTATGATCTGATAGTTAATGCTCATTCAGAAAGAATTAGGATTTAGAATAGGATTAGATTCTGTTGCATATACCCAAAAGAATCAAAATTAAAGTGACTTAAATAAATTTAAAAAATATAAATAAATAAGTAAATAAAGTGACTTAAATAAAAGTTTATTTTTTCTCTTATGTAAAAAAAGGCCAGTGCAGTCCAAAGTTGATATAGAGGCCTCAGGATGTCAATAAGAACCCAGATTCTTTTCTTTCTACTTCATTATCCCTCAGCCACTGGCTCCTACCTCTTGGCCAGATTGCTGCTGAAGATTCACGGATTACATCAACTTCTCAGGCTGCAGAAAGGAAAAAGCGGTGGGGAAAAAAGAATGCATTCTTCCCCTTTTAAAAGACTTCTTGGAAGCCCCATTCAACATTTCAATTTTGCTTGCTTCTCATTGGCTGGAACATAGTCACATGGTCACACTTAGCAAGGAGGAATAGTAAATGTAGTCTGTTAGCTGGAGTTAAGTGCATGTGGGGATAAGACCTAGCAATCTCTGCCATAAGTCCTGTATGAGAAGAAGAAAGATCCTTTTTCTTATTCTCCTTTAGACAATGAGCCTTCATTTTTTCCATCTGCAAAAAGATCTCTAATGTCTGTCCATTTGGGAGGAGTTTTTGTCTATATTTTGAAATTTCTTAAGCAATATTTTGCCCGTTCTGTGTTTCTAGGGAGACTTAACATATGGAATTCGTTTCAAGATACAAATTTTTCAAAATTTACTCATTTTAATTTTTTTCTTTTTAATAAGTATTAGTCGTTCATAAAGCCTGCCATCGGAAGGACGTATTGTAGGAATGCCAAATCATAATAATTTTCCTAGAGTTAAGTGTAACTTATATCAAGAAAGGGACTACAACTGGTTCTAAACTTTAATACTATGAAATGTTCACATTTTCTCAGCTTGACTAAACAGTTCTCTGCCTCTCCTTTCCACTTCCCCTCAAACTCTTGTTTGCTTGTCACAGGTTATAAAGTCCTTAATTTGTTTGTACCACGCATCAATCCATAGTAAACCCATAATCATGTGATTGTGTTTCTGCTTCATGACAGTAAAAAAAAGCAACAGAGCTAGGCTGCCCAGCTTCATAATACCACATTCATGCTATGACTGTATTTGCCTCAGTTGCTCACTTGATCTTGAAAGTGAAAGAGTTTTAGTGAAGAGATGAACTACTGTGTGTTTTTAATATTCCGTATGTACTTAAAACAGAAAAATTGGACTTCCATCATTTTTTTCCCATTTTATGTCTTTTTTAGGAAAAAGTTGAAACTAACAGTGACAAGGTACTTAGTAGAATTTCTGTACCTCTATGTTAGATGTTTTAGAAAACACTGTGTGCATAATGCTTTATTGGTAAGAGTGATATGTATAGGTTTAAATAAAAAGAAGAAGCGAATCATTGCTGTAGAAAGTACATTCACTTTACAAACTATTTGACAACTGAAATTATCTTGGTTTTATTGTAAAATGGGAGCAGAGGATATAACACAGTGGCGAGAACAGTTAACATAGGCTTTTAATAGGATTCAGACATCATTTTCACTAAAGCCTACATATTTACTCCTATGGGTTGCCACAGTGCAGTTTTATAACCTGTATTCCTGACTTTTACCTTTTTTTACTCATAACAGAGAGAGAAAATGCCTTGACCCTTCGAAAGAAAAGAAGGGAGAAATTTTCAAACCTTGCAGCTGTCTCATATTGGCCAATGAGGCAGTTATGGCAATATATTGCTCTGGGGTCTCATGCTTATCCAGGAATGAAGTATTGTGAATAATAAATTTTGCGGACAGTAATTGAGAGTTAAAAAAATTATTACTGATGTTCAGAAACAAGAATTCAGTAATTTAATAATAAATATATTCAGTAAATTTTAGTTCCCAAGAGAATGAGGATCATCAATATGCAGTTTCTTTTTATTTCCTTTTTTTTTTTAAGATTTTATTTATTTTATTCATAGAGAGGCAGAGACAGAGGGAGAGGGAGAAGTAGGCTCCATGCAGGGAGTCCAATGTGGGACTTGATCCCAGGTCACCAGGATCACACCCCAGGCTGCAGGTGGCGCCAAACCGCTGCGCCACTGGGGCTGCCCCAATATGCAGTTTCATGATCATTTTACTGTTAAAGGACAAAAGTAAAGATTAAAAGTGATTGCTATTAATAAAATATTGTTAGGATCGACATTTGAATGACAGGAGCCAGAGTGTGTGTGTGCACATATGCCAGTAACTAATGTCATATGCCAGGCACCATTCTGAGTGCTTTGCATTGAATGACTAACCTAAACCTCAGAACCACTCTATGGCATGGATACTATATGTATCCCTGTTTCACAGATGAGAAAACTGAAGCAAAACCAGGCTGAGTACCTATTCAAGGTCACATGGCCAGTGAGAAAGTGAGGACTCCATGCAGTGAGTCTGGCTTTAGAAACCTGGTCTTTACCCCATGACAGTGTGTGCCCTTGTCTGTGTATTTACTCTCCACTTCTATATTCGGGTTCACTCCACATATTTTGTAAGTGAAGAAGGTCTACACATAATTTGTAAGATGGAGTAATTCGAGCAGTGGTAACATGATGATACTCATTCTGTGCAAACATTTTAGAAGTGGCTAATGACTAGTCAGTCTTACGTGTTTTAGGAAAAAATTAGAGTAGATAGAACATGAAAGGAATTTGGAAAGAAGGAGGGAAACATGAGTTAGACAGGCAGAAATCCTTACTATTAAATAGTCTCCAGGAAGAAGTTGTTTAGGGACTGGACATAAAGTAAACCTGGAAGGATTTTTGGGCATTTGTAGCCAGAACAATGTTATCTCCAGCATTTTGCTACCAAAGTTGCTTCTGTACTTCCGAATCCTGAATTAGGATATGGTTTCAGGATAGAAAATTAACTGGGCCAAAACAGAAGCATTTCCTCATAATTGCTTGTATTTGAAAAGACTCGTTGAGGATCTTCTTATATGAAGTAGCACCCATAGTCTGAAAACAATCAGTAGCTCTTACAGCTGTTAATGAGTGATATTTGAAATAGTTCTTTTTTTTTTTTAATTTTTTTAAAAGATTTTATTTATTCATGAGAGACACAGAGAAAGAGAGGCAGAGACACAGGCAGAGGGAGAAGCAGGCTCAATGCAGAAAGCCTGATGCGGGACTCGATCCTGGGTCTCCAGGATCACACCCTGGGCTGAAGGCGGTGCTAAACTGCTGGGCCACTTGGGCTGCCCTTGAAATAGTTCTTTTCACTGGAGTCGTCCTTTATAAAATTTAGTACATTGAAGTATAACGCATCATTATATTATTGTATAAAATATGCCAGCAATAAGCACTGAATTGTTTGTTCTTAGCCATAATCCTTTCCTGGTAGATTTACCTAAGAATTCTTTACAGAATGCACTCCCAGCTTGGGAAGCAAGGCAAACATTCCGGTTCTTTATATGCTGCATCAAGAAGTGTTCTTTATGCCTATGCACACAGCAGCAGACAGTAGAGACAAATAGGCATGCAGGGCCCTTAAGATGAACCCCATGGTCAGCTGTCAAGGGGTCCAAAGTGGTGTCCAGGAATCTGTTGGGACTCACCAGAGGGTCTAACAGCACCTATGTTTGGGCTGCTCTGGGTTTTGTTCCAGATAGGTGTAGGTTTCAGGGAGGAAGAGATTCTAAAGTGCCTTATAAAGTAGAAATTATGGAACACTAGTGAGGAATTGTTATTATAGAGAATTAAATGAGCAGATGAAATATTCTTGTGTTAGAAATAAGCGTTTAGGAGAAAAGATTGCTTCCCTTGCAGATAACATAGTAGAAGAGGTAAGTAAACCCAAGGGATAGCTGATCTCACCAGTGTCTTTAAGAGAGAATGAGAGAAAGTGCCAACCCTCATCTAATTTCATTTTTTTCCCACTCTTAACGCTGATGATTCCTAAGGGAAATGATGATCAGCTCGCGCTTAAAAACACACACACACACACACACACACACAGGACTCTTAGGGGCTTTAATTCTAAAAGACATAACCCAATCTTCTATAACCAACTCACAAAGTTAATGAGGCTAAGATCAGCATATATTTTCTCTTTTCAAGTATTAGATAACATTTTAAATAAGAGGATATGCAGCATAATCCCTGGAGTAATATTAACTTGCGCTCTAAATGCAAGTCATTAAAGTGTTTCAAGATGCTGTTCCTCTGATCTGCCAAATGTATAGCCTTTGAGCTCCAGCTTTAGCATTTGGGGCTTAGTTTCTGCTGATACCAGACTTATTTGAAAGGAATCTCTCTGGCCAGGTATCTTTTCTTTGCAATTTGATCTTTTTATTACATAGCTCTTCAGTCAGAGCCAGCATTTCAGTGTCTAATGTGAGATCTACGCAGATGTCCTTCACCTTCATGAGAAGCACCTATGCCTCCCAGCCAGAGCTGTCTGGGCAAGCAGAAGGAATAAAGGGTGTGGATCTCTGCTGGATTAATTACAGCCCTTTGCAGTGACAACTAGATAGAGAACTGCCAGAGTGTCATTGCCACTTGCTTCCTTTCAGACTGCATTTTCTGCAGTGCTGATGTCATTGTACATAGGTTATCTTAAGTGGCTGAGATATAGGCTTGAAACAGCTATAGGATTTAAATGCTACCAGTGTGCTTGGATGAAACATCGAAAGCAGGAAAAATATGTTGATAGATTAGAAGAAATGACAGGAGGGAAAGAAAGAAGACCTATCTAAGCAACTTGCCTTTTAGAGACAACAGCGAGGAGACTGGGGAAGTGTTTTGTCATTTTTATTCCAGTAACTTAAGCATTTAACCCAATGCCAGGTCCAAGGTTGGTGCTTAATAAATATGTATTGAATGAATGAATGAGCAAATGGAGAGTGTCCTGCCATTACTATTCAAGCTACCACCTATACAAACTAAAAACAATAACTTAAACCAAACTAGGAATGGGGAAAGAGTGGAATTCAACTTATTTCATATCTCTTAGGATGCAGAAGAGTCGATCACATCTCTTTCCCTTGGCTTCTGGTCCAATTGAGAAATGAACTAAGAAATTAGAGCTCATAATATCTGCTCTATATTGTGTAAAGCTGGAGAGAGAGCCTATTGTTTAGCCCTGGATATAAAGGGGGTGTCTTTTTTTGCTGCCTGACTTGAATTTACCTCCTTAAACTCAAACCAAGCATCTGGATAGTCCAAATATGGATTACTATATGAGAAAAAGGAAAGAGAAGAGGGAATGCCTGGAGACAGATAAGACTCCCAGAAAGCTCAAGAGAGGGGCCAGATGGCACAAGTACAAGAAACATTTTTCTAGTCCGAGGAGCCAGTAAGGGTGGAGAGAGGCAGGAACATGGGAAGAAGAGTTTGCTTCCCTCTGTACTTTCTGTCCTTTTCAATCAGGCATCAGAGATGAGACAAAGTGACTGATTCAACACATTGGAGCTCGCAGTCTAATGGGGTTGGGCATTTATTGAGTAGTTACTATGTGCTAAGGACTTGCAATGTTCAGCATGAATCACAGTAACTGGTTATTTCCATTTTATAGATAAACATGCTTAGGCATAGACAGGTTTAGTAAATGAGGTAAAATACAGCGAGTAGCTGGCAGCTTCAATCCCAGACATTGATTCCTGAGCCTGCACTTTTAATGACTACTCTGTTGAAAGATTGATCACCTGTTAATGGCAGCCTGAATAAAAGACTAGGGACACTTCCTATTTTGATAGGAGGCAGGGCACTGAGGGAAGGAAGAGGAAAGTATGAGGTCTCCTTTTTTAAAAATCGAATTTTCCAGTTAGACAATCAGCTCTAGAAATACAAAAAGAAAAAGCACATCTTCTGAGTGCACATCTTTGCCCCCATTTCTTTACTACTTTGTTTGGGATAATACTGTTTGGTTAATGGTACACAGTCACAACTGGTTTTGCCATATTACTTGTACTCAAGTATTTGGAGAAGAGCAGCTCTCAGTGGACAGCAGCTTGTGACACTTGACTTTAAGCTGACAGTTGAGCAGATATACCAGGTCGAGGCAGTGTTGATATACAGGCTCTGTGGAGAGCACTGTACACAGTAATGACAGTGACTGGGAATGGAAATCCTGCCCTCAAGACAACCATAATTTTTTTTTTTTTTTTTTTTTTATAAGGGAGGAAGGGAGAAAGAGATGGGGAGGGACAGAGGGAAAGAAAGAGAATTCCAAACAGACTCCCCGCTGAGCACAAAGCCTGATGCAGGGCTTGATCTCACTACCCCATACCTGAGCCGAAATCAAGGGTCAGATGCTTAGTGGTCTGAACCACGCAGGCAACCCTAGACAACTGTAATTCTGTTGAAAAAATAAAAATGCACTTAGACACCTTCACAAAACTGAGAAACAGTTCAAAACAGTATCAGAAAGTACCAACCTGATGTAGAAAGACAGGTGATCATACCCTGTATGGAGTTAATGAGAGAAAACTGTCACATTTTCATAAACCTGAAAGGGAAAATACCATGGTAATTTATGAGCTTTCAAAGTTTTGATTAGGGAACAGTTTATTTGAAACTCAGATTAACCCATCACCCTTCTAGGGAGTTTCTGTTTCAGTAACACTCAAAACTATTGACACCTGTTCTTTGGGTGCTAGCTGGTACCTCTAGTGACTCCAGCAGTATTTGAATCTAAGCATGACTTTTCCTACCAGAGTACATGAAGAGAATCTTTAAAAGACCTCACTTACAAGGATATACCTTACAGAGAGGAAGTACCATGCCAGAGGTTCTCACATTAGTGCAGACTGGTTATAAAATAAATGAATAATGTTAAGAGATAATCTCTAAAATGCAGGATTATAGACAAGTGTTTTTGAGAGTTCATACATCTGTGGAGATTTTTATCATGTCCACATACATTTGAGACACACGAAGGTCTTGATTGGTCAAGATGAATAGGACTAATGATCCCTCAGAAATTTGAAGGCTTAGTATTAATTACTTCTCAACAGCTGGCTATATTTATAGTACTACTGGGAATAAGTAGCTGAGTAAGGAAATTGCAGATTTAGAAGTATCCCTAAGCAGTTTACCCTCCCTTCCCAGAGTAATAGCTACAGAAGGAAACAGTAGAAAAATCTAGTTCAGAGCTTCCATACTAAGAACCAGGACAGATTCCTATTACAGCAAAGTTTTCTTCGGTCCTTATGTCATTATTTTTTTTTCTTTCAAGTAAGTTAGTTGTCAACATTCCAAAAACTGATTTCTAGGATATGAGGGCAGTGCCAGACTTCCTGAACTTCTTATGCACAGTGACATCTATCTTTGGTGTTCAGAGCAGTGCTGTCCTTAGAATGTTCTGCAGTGATAGGAATGTTATTTTGTTGTCCATTACAGCAGCCACTAGCCACATGTAGCTATTGAGCATTTGAAATATGGCTAGTGTGACTGAGAAATTGAATTTTAAATTTTGGTTACTTTTAATTAACTTTCTAGACACTTATGGTTATAAGCTCTCATATCGGACACCACAGTTGTAAGCAACCAAACAAGCTCTAGGAGTTGTAAGAGCAAAGTAATAAATGTCTGGGTTTCTTCTAGCCTCGACCAAAAAGAAGGGTACTTTGCTTTTGTTTTTATTAAAAACAACCCCTACCTACACTGGATTGATGAATCTTCTAGCCCACTTGCTCCTGAAGTGCATCAGAGAATCACTGACTGTTCCAGTAGTCAGTGATTCCCCACACCTTTTAAGGACATTTGTCCAGACTCTCTTCCCTAAGAAAAGACACATCCAACTGCCTACTTGACTTCTCCACTTGGATGTCTGATGAACATCTCAAACCTGAACTGTAAAAGATTTGGCTCATTGTCTCTGCCTCTTCCCCACTGCCAGGCCCTGTGTTAGATATGTCTCGTGCTCACCTATATCTGGTGTCCCCCTCTTTCTGGACTCCCAGGAGGGTTAAACCTTTCAACTTCAATGTAATTAGGTGAGGTGACCTCTTCTAGTCCAGGGGCTGCAGTTGGAAGTGGCATGTATGGCTTCCAAGCCAAAGCATGTAATAGCTGGTGTGATGCCCTGTAGCACTCTTCATGTGGTACATGACTAGGATCCAATTCCCTAATAAAGTCCTGCATATTCAGTCGCATCTGGATTGACCCATAGGGTTATCTTTGAAAAATCCTTTTTGGGACGCCTGGGTCGCTCAGTTGGTTAAGCGTTCAACTCTTGATTTCTGTTCAGGTCTCAGTCTCAGGGTTGTGTGTTCAAGTCCCACATTGGGCTCCATGCTTGGGTGTGGAGCCTACTTTAAAAAAAAAAATGGTTTTAGAAGGTTTATAACTCCTTTATATAAAAGGTTTATAACTATATAATATATAGTTATATATAATATAAAATAATAATATAATATAAAAGGTTTATAAGGTATATAAAAGGTTTATAACTCCTTTATATAAACCATCCATAGATTAGCATCAAACCTGTGTCTGATTTTTTGATAATTTGAACCCCCAAGGAGTCTATCTCTATTAACCGTGTCATCCCCTAGCCTTCCCATCCACATGAACTTTTTAGGTAATTCCACTTGCTGGGAGTACTATGCACTGGCTCATTCTCAGCCTTCCCCTTTTGGTCCACGTTCCATACATACTTCCTTCTCCTTGGTTGTATTGTTTTTTCCCCAGAGATGGAGGGGATACTCTGTCCACCTCTGTCAATTCTTTCTCCTAAGCCAGTCTCCAGAGCTGTGAATAAAGAATGAACATGGCATTTCTAAAACGCTTACTGATTTCACATGCCTAATTCTAAAAGGTACTTGATTGGTTTTTTACTGATATTAAATTTGTCTGGATTTCATGTAAAATAGAAGTGGCATCCCTATTACAACTTTCCTGTACCCTTTAGGAAATGAAGTATGA
Source organism: Canis lupus baileyi (assembly GCF_048164855.1). Classification (NCBI taxonomy): domain Eukaryota; kingdom Metazoa; phylum Chordata; class Mammalia; order Carnivora; family Canidae; genus Canis; species Canis lupus. Next base: position 12,700,055 of record NC_132873.1, read on the forward strand.
CCAACAGAGTGGGAATAACCTCCAATTCCTGAAGGAGAGGACTCATTACCTAACAGAATTAGTTACCCCAAATGCTTATTGGTCATATTTAATAAGTTTGGTATTAATGGGCAAATAATGGATTAGATTTTGCTTTATTCCTTTCTCATTGTATCTCTCTTCATGTGGAATATTTTCCCATTTAGAATATGTCAATAAATTTAAGTCATATATATGACTAAATCTAAAAAGACCAGAAAATTCAGACCAAAAAAGCATTAGTTTTCATAGCTTAATAACAATAGTTATTGTAGAGTGGACCATCTAAGAAACAGAATATTTAACATCAATTTTATGTCAATGAAAATGTCAAAATCCCTCCAGATTTAAAAGGGAGGGGAGTGGGTTTCTTTTTTTCTTTTAATAAAATCTAAAATCTAAAATGATTTGGAGCATATTTTTACAATTAAAAGCAATCAAAATTTATTTTTTTTATTTTTTATTTTTTTAAGATTTTATTTTTATTTATTTATGATAGTCACACAGAGAGAGAGAGAGGCAGAGACATAGGCAGAGGGAGAAGCAGGCTCCATGCACCGGGAGCCCGACGTGGGATTGGATCCCGGGTCTCCAGGATCGTGCCCTGGGCCAAAGGCAGGCGCCAAACCGCTGCACTACCCAGGGATCACCGCAATCAAAATTTAAATCTCACTTCAGTCTTTTCTGTTCTGGAAGAAAAGGTGAAAGAGAAGAAGGAAGCAAATCTCCTTTATTCTACCTTTTGCAAATAATATAGAAGGAAATTTTATCCACTATTCAAATTTAAGCTCCAGACACTATGATTAAATAACATATCCTGTGACAAAAAGAAAAAGGAAACATTAAAAAGATTAAATTCTATATATCATCCTGTGTTGAGTCTCATGAGCAGTTTTGATGGTTGTTATCCTAGTAGTCAGTTACGGTGTTCTTTCTCATGATGTTCAGTGTCCTTTGGAGAATGGAATCCTACTTGGGGAATAGTTTATGAATGGATACAAGCATAACTGTATATGTAAGGGGACTGGGTGAGTTTTCTCTGCCGGGCCCTAAAGGCTGTGTCTTTATTTCCCACCTTGCTAGTTACCTCTCAGCATTTGGTATTTATGCTAAGGTGATGTCATGTGTGTGAATATTGTTGGAAGATCATAAGGATCAAGTTCAAGACATTTAGCTATACACAGTTCCTCCATTTGTCTATTAGATAAGGGCATCTGGGGTACAGAATATTGGGGCATTACATGTCTTCGACTTCTACATTTTGTCTTATACCCTAGACCTAGATTGTTTTCTAGTAGGCTTGTCCAGGAAACTTTCTCGAATTGGCAGCAGCACTCCTTACTTTAAACCGTTTCATTCATGGGTGTTTTCTTACTTTAAACCGTTTCATTCATGGGTGTTTTTGTTAAAGGGGGGGGGGGGTTGCTGCAAACTGCAAGGTGCAGCAGATTGCTTAATCAAAATATATGGACACGGAGGCCCAGTATGAGAGAAAGGAGAGAAACAGAACCTGAGGTTGCAGAATCCCAGAAGCCAGAAGGATCATCCTCTGCTGATGAAAACGAAAAAGGTTTTCAAATGAATGAAATATTGTGGACTGGAGAAATGACTACCTGTTTGTCTGAGAAATGCATCCGACCTTACAGTTGCAAACTTCAGTGGGTTTTGTTTGTTAAAGATTTAGGCCAAGAGGAATTGTTTATAATGAGAGACAAAGGTCTGAAAAGGAAAACAATCATTGGGCTTGTATTTAATCACTTTGTATTTTCTCAGACTTCAGTCATGTCATTATCTGGCTGTGGTGCTTACAGAACTTAATTAGGGGAGTTCAGGCAGCAAGGGGAATAGGAGGCCAAAATGAAAGGGTAACAATTTAAACGGATCGCCCGCAGATGCCTAGTGTGGATGGAGATGAAGCCATTTAAGAACCTAATTGTAGAAGAAGCTCTTGACACTGATCATTTGTGAAAAGGAGATTTTTTTTTTCGCCTTACATATGTGGTTTTGTACACTTATGTCTACAGACCTTCAGCATTGGTATGTCTGATCATCAGCTTGTGGAATTACTAACACCAAGCCACTTTAAAAGAGCAGACAAGGTTATTAACTTTGGCAGGAAATGAAAATTTGGCCTTAATATACATGTGAAATTGAATTGTCTGTAGCACAAAGCTTTGGAGATTACCCATGCAAAATGAGAAAACTATCTAAATTTAAAATTGTCCTCAGTACAGTGAAAAGTAATTTTGCAGACTGCATTTTACTACACTGAAATCCACGAAGAGATGGGCTCTATTAATTTAGATTTAAACAGAGGCTCTATATCTTCTAAAAATGGTAAATGAGTTGGAAAATGTACTTTAAGGGGAGAGATGACTTTCTAGAAATGCTGCAGGCAGGCAGGTCCCCTACTCCACATCTTTGAGTCTGCCCTGAGATCAGTCAGCTTCAGACAGAAGCTCTATCTACTGTGACAAGCATTTGGAATAAGGACATTCAGACAATGCCTCAATTTTATATATGTAGCAGGCTTCAAGAGCAGGGTAAGAAGCAAATCGAGTACAGCCCAAAGCAAAAGTCATTGGCAGTTTTTACAGTATAATTCCTAAAGTGGCTGAGTCCTTCACAGAGAAAACAAAATTAAGGAGGAATTGACTTTATTTTCTCAGATCTCACATAACTTAATAGTTTTCTTATAATCCCTGCCTGGAATGATACTGGAGTAGGGAATTTGGTTACTCTACCTACCTTCTCACTCAAAAAAACTATCTTCTATATAAAGAGAAATTGAGTTTTTCACTCCCTAGTCTTTGAATTTCTTTAGCTCACAAGAACAAATGTTACTTGTTTATTGATTAAGTAAATGATTATTTGTTAAACAGGTGACTATTTAGAACCGGAGTTTCAATAACCTGTCATTTAATCATCAAGAATAACACATTAACACACAGTCTGAGTGAGACAAGGATTAATAATAAACTTCAGTTAGCATTCTTTGAGGGTCTTAGAGTGCCTGTTATTTACAGTTGCCATGATGAAGAAACAGAACAAGTGCCTGTGTCTGATTCTTAGAGCTGCTTGGTAATGAAGCTGAGTCTAGAACTAAGGGCATCCGAACTTTTGGATAATTTACATATGTGTATGGCTTGTCAACAATCCAGCTGCTTTTTGGTGAAATGTCTGTCTGTTGGCAACAAACCAAAATAATACAGCCAACAGGCCATTCCTCATCTTTACATTATTTTCTTATTGCTTCTCAGGTATCGCTCTGCTCTACTTACATCTCTATGACGTGTTTGGGGACCCTGCTTACCTACAGATGGCGCATGGCTATGTAAAGCAAAGTCTGAACAGTTTGACTAAGCGTTCCATCACCTTCCTCTGCGGGGATGCAGGCCCCCTGGCCATAGGTGCTGTCGTGTATCACAAGATGAACAATGAGAAGCAAGCAGAAGACTGCATCACTCGGTAATCTTGGATTTTTTTTTTTTAGGATTATTATCTAGACGTATTTACATATTGATTCTGTGTGCGTTAGCAAAAGAACGTTTTAGTGGAGTTACTTTTCTCTCTGCAATAAATCTTATTACTGTCGTTTGATCACGTCACACATCATTCCAATGTAGTTAAGGAACAACCCTTATAGTCCCTATTTTATTGTAAGGTGTAATGACACTGACACACACCAGATCAAACACCAGTTTAATAACCAAAAAAAAAAAAAAAAAAGCCTAATCATGTGATTACCAAATCCAGGGTGCTATCCAAGATCAATAATTTGACAAATGTAGTTCATCTCCTGTGGTGGGCTGGGGGAGGCCTCCTCTTGAACTACATACAAACTGATTGAGAATTGCTTTTCTTAGGAGCAAATAAACATGCAAATCTAGATTTTTTTTTTTTAATATAGATCAGGGAAGCCTACTAGAAGCTTGTGAATTATGAAGAATTACTAAACTTGTGTACTAATAAACTACAAATATTATTTTACTATGTTTATGGAGCACAGAGATTTCTATGAAGAAATCTGGCTGCCATGCAGCTCTGCACGTAGTGCTGTTAGGCTCCCACTGAGCATGTTAACACACAGAGAGTTACAATTCCAGCAGAGCTTTTGGGTTGTGTTTTGTTGTTTAATGGACTTTACTTTTTAGAGCAGTTTTCAGTTCACAGAGAAAGTGAGAGGAAGGTACAGAGATTTCTCCTATACCTACTGTTCCCCATCATATACATGGCCTCCCCCAGTATCAACATTCTCCACTGGAGTGGTACACTTGGTACAATGGATGGATGTACCCGGACACGTCATTACCAGCCAAAGTCCATAGTTTATATTAGTTACATCTTGGTGGTGTGCATTCTGCATGGATCCATCATTCTATTATCATGTAGAGTACTTTCCCTTCCTGAAAATCCACTGTGCTCTGCTTGCTAATCCCCCTTCCTGCTCTCTGGCTCCTAGCAACTTCTGATCATTTTACTGTCTCCATAGTTTTGTCTTTTCCAGAATGTCATAGTTGGAAACGTTACAATATGTAGTCTTCTCAAATTGGCTTCTTTCACTTCAAAATATGTATTTAAGCTTCCTCCATGTCTTTTCATGGCCTGAAAAGCTTCATAGCTCACTTCTTTTTAGCACCGAATAACATTCCATTGTCTGGATGGACCACAGTTTATCCATTCACCTAACTGAAGGGCATCTTGGTTGCTTTCAAGTATTGGCAGTTATGAATAAAGCTAATGTAAACATCCAATTGTGCAGGTTTTTGTGCAGATATAAGTTTACAGCTCCTTTGGGTAAACATCAGGGAGCACAGTTGCTGGATCATATTGTAAGGGTGTGTTTAGTTTTTTAAGAATTTCCAAACTATCTTCCAAAGTGGCTGTGCCATTTTGCATTCCTACTAGCGATGAATGAAAGTCCCTGTGCGCTACATCCTTGCCAGAGTTCCAGATTTTGGCCATTCTAGTAGATGTGTAGTGGTATCTCGATGTTTTAATTTGCAACTCCCTGACGACGTATAATGCGGAGCATCTTTTTTATATGCTTACTTGCCATTAACATTGCTTCTTTGGTAAAGTGTCTGTTAAGGTCTTTAGCCATGTTTTTAATTAGGTCCAGAAACATCACTGATTTTGTTTGTGGAAGATCTTTGGTTAATTTTACACTGTGCAGTAGTGTATTTCATTAACAGGCTTTTGTCCTAAAATTCTAATAACTACAGTTTTTTCTCCTCAAAATTTTATTGAAAAATTTCAAACATACAGAAATGTTGAAACAATAGTAAGTAGCTGTATATCTAACTACATAGATTCTACCATTAACATTTTTTTATACTCGCTTTACTACGTATCTAATCCATCAGTCCATTCCCCTATCCATTATTAATCCTTTTAGGGGTGGTGGATGGACTTCAGAGTGAATTGCAGGCATCAGTATCCTTCCTTCTAAATACTAAAGCACATATATCATTTACCAGTGTTCAATACCCGTTTAGTTTTCTTCTTTTGGCATATAGTTAACACACAATGAGCTGCCCAAGTTGTATATATATTTGTTGAGTTTTGACAAATGCATATACTATCTAAATTTGCAACACAGACACGACCTTTCTGTTTCTTTGCACAGCTAGTTTAAAGCCATTAGCCACACATATGCTGAGAAGGAAGTCTCATTCAGTGAATCACTCTTAAGTATCATAAAAATAAGCCATAGGGGTCCTGTTATTTTTTATGTAATGCCAGCCTTTCTCAATTTACGTACAGCCAGGTAGTTATGGTATGTTGTGTGAAAAATGAAAACAAGATTTGTGCATTCAGATTGGGGAAACACTAAGCAAAGTTAAATATACACCTACCAGCTGCTCAGAGTAGAGTCTTGAGTAACTTTTGCTACATGGAGGAAACGCCAGAGACTAGGGAGTGGAATTTGCCAAACTTGTCAAGTAGACAACCCTTTCCTCATGACATTTTAGGGTGTACTGTTCTAACAAACACTCTTTGAGGAATAGTACTATATATTAATATTGGTTTATTAACACTCTTAAAAGTAAACTAAAAAAATTTTTGATACCTTGATTTAAAAAAAGATGTCTTTGTTATTTATATCATTTTAAAAACTTTTACAATGGTTCAACAATATTTTATATATAGCCAGTAGATTTTTTAAGGTTAAATATATAGAATGAGCATAATAATAGGAAAATAGGACATTTATGGACACCGTTTTGATTTTTCAGATTTTTAGAGTCCATAGCAAGAACAGGAAGAAAAAAGGAATTATTTTTAATTGCTTTCACATCTCCTCTCTTTTAAGGGGAAAAAGAAATCTGTAAGTCTCTGTAACTCAATTGAAATAATTTGATGTCATCAGGTATTTAATAAACCTACTTGTTTTTTACTGAACCTTCTTTCTCATATCACACAGCCCTTTGGCAATACCAGAGACACCCAAGTTCTCTATGTGGTATCTGTGTTGTCCTCCACCACCGTCATTTTTTGGATTACCTAATATAATAGTCTTTCAGAATCATAATTTTGAGTTTTAGAGAGCAAAGAAGTCGATGTTTCCCTAAGGCAGGGATTCTTAACTTTGGGGCCCTGAGAATCTTAGGGCTTCCAAAGGTACATATAAAATCCCCAAATTGTGTTCAGCATGGAGAGAACACTTATGCTTTTTTGGAGGAGTCTGTGACTCCCCCAAAAGGAGTGTGTGTTCATATGTATTATCTGTTCATGTGCAGAATGTCCTACAGTTGGCTGGGGCAGGTGGCAAGGAAGAGAATAAACAGCACTGATTTTTCCTGCTGTTTGATTTGTATCGTGTTCGTTTTCACCTTCCTTCCACACAGATAGTTGGTGCCACTACACAAAGAGATAGAGTTGCCTATTTACTGTACCCAATTAAGTGACTAACCTGACAGGTCCAGTGCTTTGGGGCCAGAACTCAGAAGGATGAAGAATTTAGGCTTTCTGGTCAGAAAGTGTATACTTTTTTTTTTTTTTTTTTTTTGTAGTGTGATGAGTAAGAAAAGAACTTCTTTTTTAAAAAGTTAGATGATACAAGGTCAAAACTCTTCCCAGTAAAACCCTGGGGAAATATTGCTAGGAGTGGAACAGAACTGCCCCCGTTTTATATGTTGTCTGTTCTGCCTTCAGTGACATTTCAGTGACGTGTCTCTTCTGAAGATTGGTGGCTATTAATATCAACATAGCAAAACAAATGGAGCTGCAATGATGTGCCTCTGGGTTTGAGAGTTTTTGAAAACACATAAAATAATCTTTATGATTTATAAATGCTATCATTTCTTCACTTTGAGACTATAGCATGTAAAATCTGTAGTTAAAAGTCCTACCTTTACTGATCATCAGACCTAGCTCATGAGTTTTAATGACTTGAAGTCAAATCCAGAAAAAAAAAAAGGAATACTTCCTTTCTTACCCTAAATTATGAAATATAATTTTATTAGGATACTCTAAGCAATACTTCATTTTCAGGTATTTGAAAGGTATTTGCTATCAACTTTAAACATCCCAAATGCAAATGAGTTTGGCTGCAAAATAATTGGAATGCTAATTATATATCGCCACCTAGGGGTAATGTGATCCCTAACATTGGCAAATAGAGGAAATGTGTTCAAACACATTTAGGTGTGAGAACATCATTGGAACTGATGCAATAATTGTTCCAAATAATTCCCACGGAGCTATTTGCTTAAAAAATTCACGGTAATTTTCCTTTTGAATTAAATTTCCCTTACAAAAGTAGTTATATTTAAATTCTATACAATTTGACATACTTCGTTAAAACTTGATAATAAACCTTTAAATCAAAACTCTGAGATATTCCTTCTGTTTACTACGACTGTTGCATTTGTGTCTAGTAAAAAGATTTTATTTTCTTAAGATTTCAACATTACTGAACCTCCAGTTTTGGCATGAGAAAAAAATCGAATTTCTCTTAATAAATGTTTTTAAGTTCTTAAAAATATTAGGGGTGTGTGTGTGTGTGTGTGTCCATCCATGTATGATATTGAAGTAGAAAACAAAATGGCCTGTAATTCTACCATCCAAACAGCCCTGTTGATATTGGGGGGAAAATTCAAAGTATACAAGAAAATGAAAAGTAACCTTTGGCTACCATGTCCCTAATCCTAAGATAACCACTATTCCACTATGAGTTTAATGGCTATATTTACAGAAGAAAAACCATGCATGTGTAACCAATTTGTTGAGATGCCTTCATTTGTTGAGTTATAACATAACTTTGTCAGTTATGCAGCCTGCCATGCTTTTTCACACCCTTCTTTCCTGATGAGGAGTGGATACTTTTATAACTTTTTTTCAGTTTGTTTATAACTGTTAGCCCCTCTAGGTCACAAAAAGTACCTCATTCTGGTTATTAAAACATGGCTATTTATTTATTTATTTATTTATTTATTTATTTATTTAAACATGGCTTTTTAATTTTAAACTGTGTTTCTCTCCCCTTACCCCACAGGGTGAAGGAAGGGGAAGGGAGGGTTGGGAGAGGGCAACTGTCTGCTCTTTCACAAGTACCCCCCTCTTGGGAGCCCAGACACACTTTGCTGTATCTGGTGGTTATATCCTGGTAGCAGCACTTTTTAGGGCGTTTTTTGGTTTGTTTGTTGTTGTGTGTTTTGTTTTGTTTTGTTTTTGTAGCTATTAGGAGCTATATACCCCCTCAGCTATAATCATAACAAAGTATGTTAAAAATGAAAGCACAAGCAGTGGACCAAATTCTGCCAAATAAACCAAGTGTACAAACATTGATTAGGAAGATGTACACACATACACACAAGTAGTCTCCTGCCCTATTCTTACGGCTCAGAGAAAAACCACATTGTCCCCAGACAATCTTAGTAGGTCTTATTTATCAAACGGTAGTAGAACCTGTAGCACCTCCCAAACCTTCCACCCATCTTCACCACCAAAAATTATATTGTTTTAATGACTTAAATGGTGTTACTTTGAATATATAGGATAATTTAAAGATACTGAGATGTGCTTTCAAAATTTCATGTAATAAAATCCAAATAATAAAGACACTTTCCCTACCTATGATATTTGCTTTCCTATACCCTCCACACATCCCTTATCTCCCTCAAAAAGAAGAAAAATTCATTCTCTGAGTTTAGACTGCAAATATGGTTGCTCTCCTGAGTTCATTTCCTGTGACTGTCACCTGCTTTCTGGTTTCCTAGGACTCCCCATGTTCTCTGGAAAGAAATCTGGGGCTTCTGTTACCCTGCCCTACCAAGTATTCCCATGACTGGGCCTATATCTGGGGCCAAATGATGGGGAGGTGAGAAAGATTAGTAAAGCGATGGGGGCTTACCTCACCCTCATGGGGCCACAGCTCCTCCAACCTATGAGGAAGGGTCCTTCCCTCAGAGACTTGGCTTCTGTGGACTACTCCTGCCTTCATTTCTGCTGCCACCACAAGACTGCTTGTGGCCTTGGGTGTGGATAAACAGAGCGAATGCAAGGAAACAAAACTGAGGGGCTTGACCTACTCTCTCTGATACTAGGAGTTCCCTTACCCATTCTTTCTTGAGACAGAACTAAAGGGCTTCTTCCAGGACTCTCTCTTTCAGCTCTTTTTACCCATTTCCAGGTTTGAGGCTGTCCTGAATTCAAGCCAGGGGAATACCATAGACGAAAATATGGCAGACTCACCAATGGTTTGGTGGTACTTCAAATTCTGGTCTTCCCCACTCTGCCTGCTAATGTTTACTGTTTAGAGCCCTCAAATGCTGCTTTGTGCCCTCTCTCCAGGTCTTGGAGCTGCATCTACTGGGAGAGTCAGGGTGGGGCGTGTCTACTCCATCTTACCTGAAGCCAAAACCAAAAATAACTTTTTCTGAGAAGCTGAACTGAGTCTATCAACAGAGAGTTAATATATTATAATATAGCCATTCCATGGAATAGTATGCAGCTATGATAAGGAATGAGACTGATCGAGAATATATGTGGAAATGTATTGTCAAAAGCAAGCCACAGAACATTTAGGGAGAGGCATATTTACAGTTGCTTATATGTGCATAAAGTACTTCTAGGAATATCTAAGAATTTGGTAATCATGGCTATTTCTGAAAAGAAGGGCTAGAAGGGGGAGCCTGGGAAGACAGGGAGGCTGACTGTTACCTTTGTGCATTTTTATCGATTACGGTAGATCAGGCTGCCATACAGACACCTCAGGTAAGCCTGACCTGAAGACATGTTAAGAAACAAACCACAGGAGGAGGTAATGGGGGGGTGCAGCAGGCTTTCATTTTATGGAAATAGGTGACCCTCTGAGCACTGACTGAGGCCTTTCTCCAGACTAAATGCCATACTGGGCAGCAGTCCTTAGCTTCTCTTAACCTTCCCAGCTGCTGGTTTCAGGGCATAGCTCCAGGAGGAACCTGGGAGGCTCCAGGTAGCTTCTGCCTCACATGCGTATTCTTTAATTCTTTGAATTTGTCAGTTCCATTGTGAACTGAAGAAAAATTTAGTTGAGGGTTAATTTTTAAATCCTGACTACCCTTTGTAATCCAGCTCAGCCCACTTAATGTATAATAATATAATTTATAATATAAATATGTGAAAATATTTACCTTTTATATATTAATTTTAATATATTTAAAATGTTTAAAATAACTATATTAGTGGGGCACGTGGGTGGCTCAGTTGGTTAAGCACCTGCCTTTGGCTCAGGTTGTGGTCCCAGGATCCTAGGATTGAACCCTGTGTAGGACTCCCTCTCCCTCTGCCCCTCCCCCCAAGTTCCCAGCGCCCACCCCCTACTGATGCGCTCTCTCACTATGTCTCTCTCTCAAATAAAGAGATAAAATCTTTGAAATAAAATCTTTTTAAAAATAAAATAACTATAATAGTAATTTATAATACTTAGATGTATATTTGTGTGTATTTTTTAAATGTATCATCTTTAGGTATATGCCACTACCCGATCCCTTTCAAGTCTTCTTCAGCATGTATTTTTATTCCCAGACTAATTCACCTAAATAAAATTGACCACCATGCTCCAAATGAAATGCTCTATGGACGAATGGGCTACGTCTATGCTCTTCTCTTTGTGAATAAGAACTTTGGAGTGGAAAAGATTCCTCAAAGCCATATTCAGCAGGTACCACATTTTTGTGCTTTTTGGAGTCTTGTTAGGATCCCAGTTGTTATCTATGTGAACTTTGGTTTTGTTTCTCCAGTGAGCATACCCCAGGTAGAAGGAAAGTGTCAGTTGGCTTCTGAAGGTCAGGTGGGATCAGAGAGCGGACAGTGTCACGCTGAGTGCTGTTGGAAACACTTAGGGAGTTCTAAGAGTGGGAAGTCCAGCCCACTCTGTTGGAGTGTCGAGGCCCTTCAGAAGATGAGGGCCAGATTTCACCTCCCAGGTGCAGGTGTCTCCTTTCGTGCCTGAAGGAATTCAAGCTTTCCTGGTCAAGTGAATTCTTGTAAGCTCCAGTAAAGAGAGTTAAGGATTGCCATCTCTCCCTCTTTTAGGCAGAATGCAGTGCCCCCTGCTTTCTGAGCACAGAACTAAACTGCCTGCCCATGGCCATAAGACTGGGTCTGATTCACCATGTTCTCCATACCTCTCTTAGCGAAAAGTTCCTTATCTCCGCCGGGAAGATTTTTATTCTGATTCTCTGATTCTCTCATTATTTCAATCCGTTTTCTCCCTGTAGATTTGTGAAGCAGTTTTAACCTCTGGAGAAAACCTAGCCCAAAAGAGAAACTTCACAGCAAAGACTCCACTGATGTATGAATGGTACCAAGAATATTACGTGGGGGCTGCTCACGGCCTGGCAGGAATTTATTATTTGCTGATGCAGGTAAGAGGTGAAGCTGGTGAAACTCAAAAATGTGCTTGCTCATTGTCCTGGCCAGGGTGAGAAGACCAGGGCTCCCCTCCGTTTTGTCATTCTGTCGACCGCTAGCTACATCACTCTCCCTGTAATCACCTGGCCTTGACAAACAAGGACGGTGTTTGCCACAGTGCATTTTAAAGTGTATAAACATAAAAAGCATTGTGCTGTGGGATGGCGTTTGATTTGTAGGTGACCGTACTTGCATGCCTAGTGCCACTGTGCAGACTGAAGGGTTTTGACCTATACTTCTATATGAAGTGCCTTCTGCTCTGCTCTTCTCTTTCAGCAAAAGCCTTGAATTAATAGTATTGCATATTATTAGATACAACCCACTGAAACAAATTCCAAAAGTAAGAACAAAATCAATAGAAAACAAATGCATATGTTGCCTAAGGCTCACTTCGAGAGCAAAGCCACAGAGCCTTTTCAATGGATTTTGTATAACTTACCTGAAAAATAGCTGAATGCGCTTTATGCCCAGCAGTTCTTTGGACCTAATACTATTGGGAAACATCAGCCAAAGTCAAACAGACTAAGGACAAATAGGATTTACTGCAGCAAGCATAACCTGGAAGGGGAGGTCAGAAGAGGACTTCTCCTGAGAGCATCATTTCCGGGGGGTTATTCAGCTCTCTTTAAAGAGAAATTGGCACTGTGAATAAGAATTCATAGCAAAAGAAAATTGATTTTTAATGGCAGCAAAGGTGCCCCCCTCACCTTCCCAAAGTACAATGCAGCATAAAGAAAAGTGTTTCATTAATATGTTCAACATGAGTGCTCGGATATACATACTATTAGCTGGTTGAGTAGCTGGCTGCAGTAATGCAGAATCAATGTCAGACCTTGCGTCTCCCTACAACTAAACAATGACAACGAAGCTGAAAAACTCAAGGTTATTATTGCTTTTGAATGCAAAGTCACACTTTGAGTGTTAGTGGCAGTAAGAGACCAACTTTCGTATTTGTTCTGCACTTCTCAATTAAGAGCTTTATAATGAGGGGTTTTGACAATTCAGACCTAGACTCTTTTATTTTTCTGGTATAAACCTCCACTGGCTCTGTATTTCCAGAAGTAAATATATATTAAGTTTTCAGGAAAGGAGAGTTCATGTATTCTGAAGTTTCGAGGTGAGTTAGAATCCTATATGTCAGTGACTGGACAGCCTCATGACCTTTCTTTGAAGCAGATCATTAGGAGTCATCTTACTTCAATCTGCTTCCTTTTGGTGGCAGTGAAAAATCTGGAAATCTGTGTTCTGAGTTTTCCATTGGCAGATTATTGTCTAATTGAAATGATTTAACTTTTAATACTAAAAGTCCATTCCAGTACGTACTTATGTATCAACATAAGACAAAATATTATTTGTAGTCATTTTGGATAATTCCTGCAAATTTGAGGAAAATCTACTCATTCTATTGTAGCATTTTATTTTTAAGATTTTATTTATTTATATGACAGAGAGAAAGAACACAAGCAGGGGGAGGAGCAGATAAAGGGAGAGCGAGAAGCAGGCTCCCCACTGAGCAAGGAGCCCGACTCGGGGCTTGATACCAGGACCCTGGGATCATGACCTGACCCAAAGGCAGACACTTAACTAACTGAGCCACCCAGGTGCCCCTACTACTGTGGCATTTTAAATTGAGCTTGAACAATATTCTTCTGATAAAGCAAAATCCATATATGCCCCTAAAGAACTTAGTGCAGATTAAGTACCTGTGCTTTTTTTTACACAACTGCCTATCCCCTTACCCACATGCCCACCCCCGCCTGATGAGGACAGTCACTTCTTATTTGAAAAAGTGAGCAGTGCATTTAATTAATGTATGCATCTAATTCAGTGCATGACTTTAAATAGGACCAAAAAGAGAAACTAAAAAAGAATATCAAAAATGGAGGCTTGGGGCATCTGGGTGGCTCAGTTGGTTGAATGTCTGGCTCTTGCTTTCCACTCAGGTCATGATCTCAGGGTCGTGAGATTGAGACCTAGGTCGGGTTCTGTGCTCAGTGGGGAGTCTGCTTTAGATTCTCTCTTTCCCTGTCCTGCTGCCCTCCCCCCATGTGCTCTCTCTCTCTCACTCTCTAAAATAAATAAATCTTAAAAAAAAAACAAAAAAAAAAGGGAGAGAAGGCCAAATTGTTAAAAAAAAAAAAAAAGGTTCATATGCCTTATGTTAGTGCATCCTACAAGTTTGTACATCATTGTATCATAATAATCCTACATAAATACTAGTCCCAAATCCTCTGCAGAAAGACTTAATCTAGAGTCACACAGCAGTTTGGGATCTAGATTCTAGGTCTCCTGACTTGTTAGCTTCCTCTTCTATTGGAAACATCTACTGCTTCTCTAAATGCAATAATGAAAATTCCACTTATGTTGTCTAATGCATCTTCTTTGTGGCTTCTAAGATATGGGGGTATCTTGCTGGCTCAGTTGGTTAAACATCTGACTCTTGATCTCAGCTCAGGTTTTGATCATGAGTTCAAGCCCTGCATTGGGCTCCATGCTAGGTGTGAAACCTACTGAAAATAAAAATTAAAAAAAAATAAAGTATGCTTAAGGTATTAAAACCTTAGGAAACATCTCTTATGCTCATGCATTGACTTAGGAAAATATTTATATGTATGTATACACAATAAATATTGAAAAATAGTATGTATATAAAGTCCCAAGAGATAACTGGTAGCTTAATTTTAGGTGGTTCTAATAGGTAAAAAAAAAAATTGGAATGGAATCCAAAACCTCTTAATAACTTCTAGTTCTTTCTGGTCATATTTTCTTTCTAGTTTAAAACTAATTCCAGGGACACCTGGGTAGCTCAGTTGGTTAGCATCCAATTCCTGATTTCAGCTCAGGTCATGATCTCAGGGTTGTGAGTCAAGCCCCACTTTGGGCTCCGCACTGGGTGTGGAGTTTGCTTAGGATTTTTTCTGTCCCTCTCCTTCTGCCCTTCCTACTCCCTCTCTGTCTCCCTCACTAAACACACACACACATACACACACACACACACACACACACACTTATCCACTTATCCCTGAGATTTAGGAAGACCTGTTTGCTTTAGCAGAACTAATAATTCTCTTTCTTATTTTTAGCCCAGTCTTCAAGTGAGCCATGTGAAGTTACATAATTTGGTCAAGCCCAGTGTAGATTATGTCTGCCAGCTGAAATTTCCTTCCGGCAATTATCCTCCTTGTGTGGATGACAATCGAGATCTTCTAGTCCATTGGTGTCACGGTTCACCTGGAGTGATCTACATGCTCATCCAGGCCTATAAGGTACTGTGAATTTTCTCATTTTCAAAATAAATTGGAAACTGTAAGATAAAATTCTATAACTTCTTATTGTTTTATGCATAATCTTTAAAGGAGCAATGGATAAATAACTTGTTGGACCTATAATCACTTTGCTAAATGAATTATAATTCCTTCTCACAGTACCCATCTATATCAGAGCAGACACTATCTCATAGATAAGGAGACTGCTTCATTGATAGAATAGCCAAGTTATAGGATCAGTGCAGAACCAAGATAAGTATCCCAGAAGTTCAATTAAAAATAGAATCTTTCTTTGGTGCCTGGTTGGTTCATTTGGTTAAATGTCCAACTCTGGATTTTGGCTCTGGTCATGATTTCAGGGTTATGAGACTGAGCCCTGCATTGGGCTCCACACAGGGCATGCAGCCTGCTTAACATTCTACCCCCGGCCCTCTGTTCCTCTCTTTATGAAAAAAAAAGGGGTGCACCTGAGTGGTGCAGTCAATTAAGTGTCTAACTTGTTTAGGCTCAGGTTGTGATCTTGGTGTCATGAGATCGAGATCACATTGGTCTCTGCCCTCGGCGCAGAATCTGCTTAATTTTCTCTCTTCCTCTCCCTCTGCTCCTCCCTGCCACATGCTCCCTCTCTCAAATAAATAAATATATCTTTAAAAAAGATAGAATCTTCCTTGTGCATTGCTGGTAGGATTGTAAAATGGTACAGCTGCCACAGAAGAGACTGTGGTAGTTCCTCAAAAAATTAAACATAGAATTAATACATGATTCAGCAATTCAACTCCTAGGCATATATACCCAAAAAACTAACACAAGGATTCATATCAATACTTGTACACAAATGTTCCACAGCAGCATTATTCACAGTAGCCAAAAGGTAGAAAGAGTTCAAGTGTCCATCAGCAGATGAATGGATAGACAAAATCTGGTATTTATGCACACAATGGAATATTATTCAGCCATATGAAGGAATGAACTTCTGATCCATACTACAATATGCATGAACCTTGGAAACATTATGGTAAGTGAAATAAGCCAGATACTAAAGTACAAATACTACATGATTCCTTTTATATGATGTGATGGTTAATATGAGGTATCTAGAATAGGCAAATTCATACAGAAAGAAAGTAGAATAGAAGTTACCAGGGCAGGGACTGGTGCTGGGGTGGGAGTGCATTATTACTTAATGGGTACACAGTATGTTTAGGGTGATGAAAAGTTTTGGCAATAGTGGTAATGATTATACAACATTGTGAAGGTAATTATTGCAATTCAATTGTATATGTCCAATGATTAGAACTGTAATTTTTACATTTTATTTATTTTACTATAATAAAAACACAAATACTACTTCTATAAAGCATGCTATAGCAGGGCCAGAATAAAAAAAAAAAAAAAAAAAAGTTTTATTTGAAAGAAAAAAAATAGAAGTAAATCAAGATATCTGTGTCCATTGATGCCACATCTACAAATTACAAATCTATGAACTATAAACAAGCATTGGCATCCCATACCCTAAATAAGCTTTTAGTGTATCAAATTTTACTTGCAGGAAGTTAGATATCATGGAAAAGCTTTTTAAACTGCCTTATTCTACTTTTAAGAACACTTAGTTTGCAATGAGATATTAGAAATGTCTACTCAGAGTACTTCTTGAATCTTTGATCAATATATAGGATGCCACAAAAGATTGTAAAGGTATATCTCTATTTTTCTGACAAAGTATAGCATTTTATAATCAAATCTGTCTTTTGTAATCAGTTTTCTAAACAGTTTCTTCTCCATTGTGCAAAGAAATCTCCTAATAGCGAAAGGCATTTTGTTAACCAGAGAAGATAGTATGTGGTCCTTTGGAAAGTAACTAATAATAATAGCAAGTCACAAGTCAAATAATGCTCCTTCTCCAGTAACGCCCACATCCGTAAGCACAGAGTGTACAGGCAAGGTCATGTGCAGTTATCTAAAAGCAAAAACAAAACTAGTAAACTTTTGTAATTTGTCCCCCACCAATGAGACACATTTCTCTGGCTCTAAATCCCTTTACCCTTTTTCTTGCCAAGAAAGAAAATCTCCATCTTACCTCCCACTCCCCTCCGCCTTTCCCATTAAGAAGAAACGTCAATAGAAGTTTCTTTTCTATCCCTTCTAGTAAGACTTTGCCTTGCCTCTACAGGCATTCAGAGGAGAACATTATCTCAATGACGCCCATCAGTGTGCTGATGTGATCTGGCGGTACGGATTGCTGAGGAAGGGGTACGGGCTGTGCCATGGCACTGCGGGGAATGCCTACGCCTTCCTGACACTGTACAACCTCACACAGGACATGAAGTACCTGTATCGGGCCTGTAAGGTAGGCGCCAGAACTGTCACAAGGAAAACACCTGCCTCCAGGAGATTTAGAAGGGGCTCTGGTTAATCTGATTTAATTCATTTATCCATTAAACCATGAGTCTGTAGAACAAACCCAGTTACTTAAGGAAAAAAACCTTCAAAAGCCATTCAGTTGAATTCACTTATAAAAGGACCCAGTTCTACTCAATAGCATTTATGGGGGGAGAGAAGAAAGTAGTTTTCTGATAACCTCGGAGATAGAGGTTCATAGCTCATAAAATTCCTCCCTCCCATGCCTCATACGCTCTTTCAGACCACCTGTCTCTGTATCAACCCGTTTTTTCTGCCTTGAAGATAGTTTTTGACTTTTCAGAGTAATTCTTATGGATAATCTTTATCAACTTTTGGGGGTCTCTGGAAGAAGTCACTACAGTAATTTAACCTTGTCTCATTTTCAGTTTGCTGAGTGGTGTTTAGATTACGGAGAACACGGTTGCAGAACACCGGACACCCCTTTCTCCCTCTTCGAAGGTATTTTCCACACGTTACTTAGTTGCTTTATAATGTCAGCATCTCCTTCTCTGCTTGGCGATTAATGTATTTGAATTTGAGCTTTATCAGCGAATTAATTTTATAGTCATTCCTTGAACTACTTCTTACATCCTAATATGAAAACTCAGTATTAAAAATCAGATTGTACATGGACTCTCTCAGACCTAAGACTAGTAGTCATAATGGTGACTGCCATCTATGGAGTCATGCACACGCTTGGCATTTTGCAGATGCCATCATAAATCATCTCCAAAAACATACAGGCATATCTCCTCATGTCACAGTGAGAACACTGAAGCTCAGACAGGTAAGTGGCCCGTGGTGCCATGTGAAGGAGCTGACCTGTGATAAATGGCAGGGCTGTGCCTTGAACTTCTCTGGCTCAACACTCCTTCCTGTCTTCCACCCGGATGAAGGGACTGAGTACCTTACTAGCGATCTCCTCTGGTACTGACCTGCAACATTTATAATTCTAGGCAGATGCCCATTTCATTGAAGCCCTTGCCATTAGGGTCTTAATGTTGATGATACAGAATGCAGCCACTGCATAGAACAGAGTCATTTGGTGTAATAACTTCTTCCTCTTTCTTCCTTCAGGAATGGCTGGAACAATCTATTTCCTGGCTGACCTCCTAGTGCCCACAAAAGCCAGATTCCCTGCGTTTGAACTATAAAAGGAAAGCCTACCCCCTGCAACTCACTGCATGACCCTTTCTGTATATCAAACTGGACTAAGTGCTTTCATTGCTTTTCAAGGAAACATAGAGTCTTTAGCTTCTTTTGTTTGTCATTTACATTTACTTAAAAATATCCAAGGAAATCTTTTAACTTTAACCTCAGTTTCTTCCTAAAGGAAGGATGAGTGATATGTACAGTGTTTTGAGGGCATAGGTATCTATATATTTTCAGAACTTGGAGGAAATCTTACTCTTATTTAAAGCTTTATAACCATCTGTTGCTGTTCTAAAACATGTTTAAAGGAAACTAAATGTAGATAAAGATAAATATATGGTTATTGGTGGATATTACCCTTTATACTATTTTTCCTCCACTAGGGCAGACAGTTTTATGACTTTGTTTTTCTTTAGGTGGTTGATTATGAAGGGGGACAAAAATATTAAGTGTATGCTTCTGAGACAGAAGTTGCAAGATTTGCAAACTGGTTTAAGGACCTAACTATCATTTTTCAAATTCACATTGCAGGTTTAACTAGAGAGAAAGATACTTTCAGATTTGCTGCTGCTTGGTAGTACAGCATCCAGTCTCTAGAAATCAACATTGTTATCAAAAAGTTCTAAAATGCAATGTGATTTTGAAATTTCTGATTTGAAGGTTAATTCAAGATAAGCTAACAAAAAGCTTATTGCTTTTCTAAAATAAGCAAGTGTATTTTTGAACTATTTATTTAAATGTGTTTGTTCTTTGGTATTAGTATAAGATCAAGAAACAAATTTTCTGTATGTGAATATGTTGTGACAGGATTTGAGTCCACCCTGTCCAACTGACCTCCTAAACTTTGACTTGTGTTCTACTTCCTTGGCAATGACTATGCTTTAGCGCTCGCTGTTTGTTACAAGCCATAAGATATTTTCCTTCCTTTCAATCTATCGGGATGTTTGTCTTTTCACTAAATAGTAGTATGCTGCATCTCTTTAAAAAGGGTCGAGGAGTGCTATGTAGCCAATAACATGAACAAAAACACTAAGCTTTTCATAGAAATGCTGTTATTTAGGAGGTATTATCCAATGAAAATGTTTAGAACAGCTTGATCCTCTTTGGGTATCCTAAGCTTAACATTCATCAATTTCTGAGCCCCTGAGGTCATGTATCCATATGGTAGATGAAGGACCTCTGGTGCTTCACATTCTGTATAAATTTTCCAACTCATCAGCTTTTCCTTCTCCTCCTTCCTTCGCTGCCTTTCCCAGGCTTATTTCATCTTTTCTGTATGTTTCAAGTGATTTTAGAATATTTTGCAGCTTTAAAAAAACAGGGTCGAAAAACTTTAAATGTGCCTATTTCATGGCTTTCTCCGTCACAAAAGCATGCTATTTTTAACTTTGAACCAAATCTGTGGGTATATGTTGGTTCCTATGGCTAGAAGTCCTCTGTTACTTCACATTCAGCACCAAAATATCTTATATTGGAAATTGTCTGACCCTTTAAAGGCTACTGACAGAAGGAGTAAAAATATAGCCCACTGCTTAATTCCTAGAATTAGCTTATTCCTCATGCTAGTTGGGAAAACCTTATCCCCTCTGTGGTCTGAAGTGCTGCTGGTTAGCTGTGCCTTTCTCCAGTGCTCCTGGTTAGCAAATGAGTTGCTCGTTTCTGATGAGCAATGTTGGCATTCATAGTAAAGCTAATTTGCCTTTGGCTGGGTGTCCAACTTGAAAGAACAAAACCCATTTAGTATAGTTAGATATCTCACTATACTGTGCCTATACTTCCAGCTACTGTAATTACTAACCAAGGGAAAGAGAGCAAAACACACTTTCTCTTAGCCAGAGGAACCTTAATCACAGTTCATCTCCAAACGCCTTGATTAATTTAACCCTGGGAAAACTTCAGGGCAGGGAGAAGAACATTTTGAATAAGATTCTTATTAATATTTAGATTGCATTTTAACTACTGTCATCCGTTAAGGAATTCATCAATACAAACACAAATCAAGTTTCATTTTTTTTTCTTTAGCTTTTTAGAATTTGTTTAACTGTCAGGATTTTCTCTTCATGCCGTTGTTTTATTTATGGCTAAGAAGTAAGAAAATTTGATAAGATTTTAAACTCAAGCAAAAGCTGTAAAACGAAGACCAGTACCCTAACACCGTGGTGGAAACTAAGAAACTTTTATACCAGCTTCTTCATTTTAAAAGGAAAAGGCAGCACTGTAGTTCTATTTCTATTATGTCATTTTCCCTCAGATATTTCTCAGATTTCTTCTTCTTTTTTACCTTTTTTTGATTAAAAAAATGCCTTCCCAAAAGTTGCTTCCCCAAAAAATCCACAGTATTTGTCTCTCCATGCAAAGAGTAGGGAGTAAAACCTTCAAAGCGTGTTGAGCAGTGTTCATTTATCCCACCATGTGTTTCTGTTCCTGTGGTAAGGAGAAATTTCAGTGGTTAACTTTTCATCATGTAAAATATGTGAACGTTAGTTATCGCAGCCATTTCCATGTATCCCATTGGGCTTTGGCTTCCTCTGAGTTGTTGGTCTTTCATCCTTAGAGTCATTGGTTACCTTTTCATCTTTGATGTCAGTTCTGATTATTTGGCATCAAAAGCCTTCATGGTAGGAAGAGTTTTAGGTAAAAGTGGATCCAAGACCACTGTCTTCTTATTGCCACTTCCCTACAGAACTAATTGAGAGACATGTCCTTGGGTTAATTTGTATCTGATCTTATGGTGCCCTGCCTTCTACTAGCTGATTCGAAATACAGAATGTGAAGAGTGAACATTTATTCATCTACTCCTTTGGCTACTAGAACTCATCTGCAGTCCTTTCTTACTCATACTGAATCCCGATTCTACTTCTGCTTCTTCTAAATAGGTCAGAGCATCCCATTTGTCTATTGCTGAGCTGTAGAACTGTTTCTCTCCTGTAGGTATAAAGCAGAGTGTGTGGGATATTCAGGGAACCCACCCTAATGATATATTGCCATTCTCTGGGAAAGGTTGGGATCATAAGTATTTCTGTGTTCTGTAAAGAATTTCATATACTGGTTCTCAATAAAATTTTATTAGGACTAACATGTGTCATGTGCTTTCCGTTTGCTTTGGTTTAAACTTAAGAAATCTTTTCCTTATATGGTAAATGAGGGCTTTTTCTCTATACACATATTCCCTACAGTTTGTTCCTAACTTTTTGTTCATTGTTTTGTCAAACAAGATTTGCAGTAGTGTTTGAAAATGGATTTAGAGGGAAATATTTTTAAATATAATTATTATGGAATTAGGAGGAATCTACTAGGATCCAAGCAGAGCAATGTGTTAAACCATCTCATACATACGAGAACCCACCCTGTGGTTAATAACCAAAGGCCTCATTCTAGAAATTGATTTCCCTCCTGACCAATTCTGAAAGGAACTTTGAATAGAGGAAGAGATTAAATGAGGCCTAATTAGAAAATATATATTCAGAGGTTGAAAAGGTTGAATCACCTGGCAGGACTTTGTACCACTATTTTCATGCCACAGGTGTGTAGTGTGCACAACAGAGATTTGCCAAATTCTAAAATACTCCTTTTCATCCCTGAATTAGATTTTGTCCTCTGGTACATATGATTAAAATGTCCTTCATACCCCTACCCTAGTGTTTGAATGACTCATAATAGTAAGGATAAATGCACGGTTTATGTTTATCTCACTCCTTTGAATGAATGAATGAAAGGATAGATGGTGATAATCACATCTTGAGATGCAGGAAGAGGACAGTGCCTCACAGAGGCCACTCAGAGACTCCAGAGTGGTGCATTAGGAGCATTACCCCTAACTCTCCACAAGATGACATTGTGCTGCATAAGGCCAGCCCGCACTGTTCTCCCGTTTACCACTCCCTGGCTCATCCTCCGAATGGGAGAAGAACAATAAGCACATTAAATTGCACCACAATGGTAAGCACATGAACAAACAAAACTTGAAGAACTAATTCATCTCCTGTGACTTACCCACAGTAGTTTGATTTATTTTTTCCTAACTTTGCATTAGAAAAGAACTTTGCCTCCCTCCTCCTATCCTCTGAATAGAATAAGAATATTTTGTATGTCATTTCTTTTTCTCTAGATCGTTCCCACTATGGATTCAGTGTCATTAAAAATTTCATGTATTCTCTATAAGCATCACTGAAACAGAAAAACCTACAAGTCAGTCCCCTGACCATTTGCTTTCTTATTCCATTCCCCTCTGAAGTCACCCTTTTCCTTCTAAAGCTGAGGGTCAATTAACAAAGCAAGAGAACATTGGCTTTTTCACAATGGAGAACATACTGGCTTCACTGGTCCCATTATGTAAACTATTGAAACACTATTTTCCAGGAGTCCTGGGCTTGTGAATCCTCAGGGACTTGACGATTTCGTGAGTGATGGGAGAAAGCAAACAATAAACCAACAGGTGAAATAATAATGAGGATAGAGAGATGGATCTTAGCAGGACCGCTGCTCATAGTCCCCCAGTTTAATTTTCCCATTTCAACACCACGTTCGTTTCTGATGCACATGCAAATGACAGCCATGGTGACATTAAATCTGCAGCCAATGTTATGTCACTCTACAAACAAGTGTTAGAGAAAGCATTTGTGAGGCATGCAGTCATTATGCAGGGGAAGGCAGGACTCCTGATAAATCAGTTTATAAAGTAGTGTCACAGTTGTCTAGTTTCTTTCTCTGATGGAGCTGGGACATTAAGAAAGGCATCTGTAGCCCCAAAAGTACTGATGCGGCTCTCTGTGAAACTTGAAGGTTAATATTGATCTCTCAGGATTCAGCATTTAGGGATTAACATGGGCAGCCCCTTGCTGGTATAATCCAAATGGCAGTGCTGCTGATATGTTGCCAACATGCCATTTCATTTACACCTCCCATGAGCAATGCTTTAACACCGTTTTATCCCCCAAATTCATTAAATGGGTATGTTTACCTGCAAGGTGCCTGGCAGGGGTGTTCTGTGTGCATAGGCTAGACATCCGGTGACTCAGTCTGGTGAGGAAGACCAGTGATGAGACAAGCAATTACAAGGCAATATATTTGAATATTCCTGTTCACCCCCAACTTTCTCTTCCTTGTTCCACAAATTTCAAGAATGCCTCGGTCTTCTGTGTGAACCATGTGTCTGGCTATATCTGGAGATATTGGAGTTTTTATAATCCCACTGGGAGGAAGACACTTTTATTTATTTTTTTTTTAAAGATTTATTTATTTATTTATGATAGAGAGAGCGAGAGAGAGGCAGAGACACAGGAGGAGGGAGAAGCAGGCTCCATGCCGGGAGCCCGACGTGGGACTCGATCCCGGGATTCCAGGATCGCGCCCTGGGCCAAGGCAGGCGCCAAACCGCTGAGCCACCCAGGGATTCCCCGGAAGACACTTTTAAAAGCCAGTCCAGAAGCACTCAGAGCTCTTTCCTTTGAATCACCCAGATGATGGGTGAAGAGGGAAATTTGAGCACATAAAGTCACTTGCCCCCAAAATTACTTTCATTCAGTTGGCTGACTTCTCAAAAACTCCCAGCACATTTATTGATGATTTAGGTTAAATCCATTTCCTTCCAGGATCCAGTTAAAATGCAAAAATTTTCAAAATGGTAGTTCATTAGTCATGAGTCCCTTAGTACCTAGTTTCATTACCTCTATAGCAATTAATCTGCAGAACTTCAATTATACTAATAGCACATGCTAGGCACAGTGTCTAGCTAGGATTAGGAAGATAAGATGATACCGCTCACAAGAGAGTGTTTTTTGTTTTTTTTTTTTTTTCAAATCTGGAAGTCAATTTATTTGCAAAGAATCTACCATCATGAGAAAACATTTATGAAAATCTTCATCAGTACAAAGCCCAGAAGCTCCACTTAGGGGCAACAAACATGGCTGTGATGCTGAACAACTCTGGTCTTTCCCATAAAACAAGTAAGATCTAACTGACAGAGTATACTGACCCTTGAAGCGGCAACCCTCAGGTTTCAATATAGGCCTGGGTATTTTTAAATAAGTAAGGCTAGAATGAGCTATGGAGTTTTTAAGAATATATTGAGTGATAGATGGCGATTACATCGGGTGATCTGAACAGACCTGCATAGGTAACAAACCACGTCACACAGGTAGAATATGCCAGTACCGATGTGTATGGCTGCCCATTTCAGTAAGACTATGTGGTTCTCTAGAGGAGGAAGAGGTGGCCTTCTCAGCTTTTTATTGGTCAAGTTCTACTAAGGCTTGTAGAATTACCTACCAATAGGTCAATGCTTCTGTCTAGAAGAGGATTCCAGTTCTGTCAGCAGAGGAAACTAGACATTAAAAATCTAAGTCAAAGTTATATATAGGATGAGTCTCAGAAAACTGAATTGTACACTTAGGAAAAAACCATTTCAAAGAATCTGAGCGTTAAGGTTAATAAGGTCTTTTCAGAGATGCAGCCTGTGAAGAACCCCCAACACTACATAGATAGTGAACAACAAACAGCAGAAGGAAGTCTTGACTCAAGTGAAGAAGACAGAAAAATATTTACATTAAAGAAAGGGTTCAGAATGAAGTAATATTTACAGGATGCTAAAAATCTGGAGATAAATATAAAGCAGTAATTTCAACATGATGAGCAATCTCACCAAGACTGGCTTTCAGTGAGTATTGGAGAGAAGATAGAAATATAGGAGAGTCAAGGAAACTTGTTTAAAAAAAAAAAAATCGAGGTCAGGACATTTTAACCACATATGCATGTAGATCACCTGGGGATCTTTTTAAAATGATTTCAAAATGCCCATCTGATGGGGCCTGAGGTTCTACAGTTTTAACAAGCTCTGAGACAGTATCCTACTGCTTGCTGTCCACGGACCCAGACCATCCAGCATGGAATCCGGACTCAGTAGAGAAGAAGTAAGGAGGCTCAAGAGTTGGCCGATGAGTGGAAAGAACTGATTAATGTGTGCCAGTCAAAGAGCAGAAGCACTAGTCCAAGAGCATGAAGGAACTGGAATGACTGGAGTCTGATTTCCTGTGTGACACGATTCCACATAATGTCCAGGCAATAAGGTCTGGAGGTGATTAATTTCCTGTGCTGGTTATTGTAGCAAGTGAAAGAAGCAGACTTGGAACAAATATGTGTTTATAATTTTACTGGGAAAATTGCCAAAGATGTGGTGTCTTTTCAATCCAAAGAGAGTCATAGGCTTCTGGTAATATGAGAATCATATGGAAGACATCTATACTAAAGAATTAATTTCAATCATCTGGAATCAAGGCTTGAATGAGGAAAATGAGACTCCTCTGCCCTTTGTTGAGAATTTATAAGGATTTATAAGAATTTATAAAGAATTTATAAGAATTTATAAATTTATAATATATAATCTATATATTAGCCAGCCAACTTTCTGAAGGTGTTTGAAATTCAAAAGCAGATCTTCACATTCCTGTTTCCACGTTTTTTTTCCTGAGTGTGTTCTGAGTAGTAAATATACACTAGAGGCATCATTTGCCTTTATTTGCCATCATCTGTCATTTGCCATGTTTCCTAAATGAGAATTTCATAAAATGATATGGGTCTATAGTGCCGCAAGGGCCATTTATCCAGGGACACTTCAAGAAGAGGGCTGATCCAGGAAGCTTGGGAACTTCATTAGAAATCAGAAACACACATTAGTTCTCAACTCCTAAACTGAAAAGCTGGTGCGAGTGAGCATGGTCATATACCCCTGTTCTTACAAACTTTCTGGGGGTTTCCTGGGCGTTCTACGCTAGGCACTGATCCAAGTTTAGATAACTCACATCACCAGTGCATTTTCTACCACTTACTACAGAAAATGTTTATGTCTTACAAGTTCTCACCTGCCCAATTAAAGTTGAGTTGCATTCAATTTTTTTTTTGAAATATATTAAAAGAGTCTCTGTAGGCTTTGATGGCCTTTTCCTGTTTCCTTGAAAAGGCCAAATTTATCATCTTTTTTACCTCTCACTCCTTCAAGTTGCCCCTTCAGTTGAATATCCTAATTCAGTCAATGGTGTTACCTGGATGGTTAAGCCAAAAAAGGTAAATAACATTCTCAGATTGTTGGTTCTCATAATGCAATCTCCAGACAAGCAGGATTAAGTAGTGTTACCTGAAACCTGTTGGAAATGCACATTCCAGGGTCCAACCAAGACCTATTACGTCAGGACCTCTAGTGAGGGGACTCAGCCATCTGCCTTAACTTAATAGCCCCCAGGATTTCTGATCACAGTCAAGTTTGAGAACCATTAAGTTTAAAAATAGGTTAACATTACATGTTTTATAGACATTTAATTAACAATTTTGGGTTTTCAATCTGCTGTTTTCATGTTGTATTTTAGCACACACACACATTTTTGTAGGCCCATGAAATATTCCTAGGTCCAAGGCACTATGTATTGCCTAATGGACAAAATGATGCTATTCTGGTTTTATTACTGCCATAAAGATGTTCTGGGAACAATAGGTACAGTGCAATCATCTTGTTGCTAAGAGAGGAGGCATGTGGATAAAATATTTTCTGAAATAATCTGTTTAGATATATGTCTTCCCTCACCAGACCTCCCCCCACTTCTTTCAAGTTCTGGACCCACCGTGTATATATAGCGTGCTGCGTACACAGCACTGAGAAAATGTGTGTTAAACACAACTGAAAAATAAATTTATAATTAAATAAATAAATAAATAAATAAACAAACACAACTTAAATATGGTTTGTCCAGCTAAAGAAATGGACTTAGAATGGACTTAGTAAATGGACCTTTACGTCGATTTATTACAGCTGATTAATGATCTTATGTTTCACTTATTTCTATTTTATATGTTAATTACAGCTTTGCTTGGTTAGTTGAATTAATAGTAACCATCTAGGGCAGCCCCAGTGGCTCAGGGGTTTAGCGCCGCCTTCGGCCCAGGGCATGATCCTGGAGACCCGGGATCGAGTCCCACGTCCGGCTCCCTGCATGGAGCCTGCTTCTCCCTCTGCCTGTGTCTCTGCTTCTCTCTCTCTCTCTGTCTCTCATGAATAAATAAATAAAATCTTTAAAAATAAATAGTAACCATTTAGTTAGTAAACCTGAATGTTACTGATTGGCAAAAATAGCAACGAGTTGATAACAATGAAAAACAGGTTTTGTCCAGCAGATGTCAGTAGAACTCAGTTTAATAATTTCAATTGTTAACGAACTTGAAAAATTAATAGAGATGATGAGAAGGAAAATACTTGCAGCCGGAGCGGCATCTCTCTGTTGACATTTAAGAGATGGCGTCTGCATCAAAAACTCCTTACAACAGCTCAAGCATATTGGAGACGCTGCAAGTATTGACTTCAAAAACAAACGTGGCCTTAGTAGTAAATTTCTTCTACTTCAAAATTCCAAGTATTTTTAACTGGATATCAGGTTATTGCTAACTAAAGCCAAAATCGTGAGAGATGAAAGGAGTGCAAGGCTGTATACATGAGATTATCAAACATGGATTATGATGCTGGTCGAGCCTGTTTTCTGAAGACCAACTATTGCATTGCACAAACTATTTGAACTTCTTTCCAGAGAGTAATATTAAACGATTCTTTTATACTTAAGAAATAACATGGCCTTTCCAAGGCTTTACATTTAAAAGTTCAAGAGGCAAAGTAAAAGGGAGCCCAAAGTGCTGTGTGTGTGTGTGTGTGTGTGTGTGTGTTATTGAAGGAAAATTCACTTCAAATTCACCAAACCCGCAGTGTTTAAAGAGACTGATGAAGCCATCACACTGGAAATATTATAATTACTATTAGTATCATTAGGCTTTTCCTAATTCTGAATGTCTAATTTCTTTATACCTTGGAGATGTCAGATCTTTCTGATAAACTGTAAAGGATGTATCTACCTAACACGGTGTCCTAGAATCAAGCCCTATGTCCTTTGGCCCTTGACTCGCCCTTCTCTACAGTAACCACACCTGCCTCTGATTGCCTTGAGGACAGATTCCTGAATTTGCCCCTCAGAAGTCACAGATTTGAGGTTCTCACACTGCCCCGGGGCTAAGGCAGGGAGGGAGATGTGGATAGAGGTGGATTGAGAGGCCTTTAGCATCCTGCCAGGCTCCAGCCAGGGCAGGTCCTTGCTAACCGAGTAGCTCCTTCCCTTTTATTGGCTTATTCCCAGGCAAAAGTAAATGAAATGGCTCTTTGGAGCTCAGTCCCCTCCAGCAACACACACACACACACACACACACACACACACACACACACACACGATCTCAACCTCAGTCTTTTTCATATCCTCTTTACTGCTCCCATCCACAGTCCCAGCAGGCCTCACACCACCCCGAGTCCCCGGGGTACAATTCACGACAGATAGCTACTTTTATAAAATCACTTTCCTCTGAGGCAGCCCATTTACTGTACTTTTTAAATTACCATATCTTAATGGGGAGAAAGGAAGTTTATATTCTCAGCAACATTAGAGGATAAAAAAAGACAAGAAGCAACTGACTTTTATTAATAACTTTGCTGGAAAGTGGCAAGGCAACATCTGGAATACTTATTACCCATTTGGCACGCTGTTCATCTCCATGGATAAGATTCAACATGACAAGCTCTGTCAAAAGGAAATAGGCTCCATCTAGTTAAATTAGAATGATTAGGGTCATTTAGACAGAGGAAGTTTAATTTGTATGGCTCTAGAAATTTTATACAAACTGGAATACCTAAGTATTTAATCTTCCCTGAAGCTCAATTTAAAATTGAAAGAGACTATTGCATAGATCTATAATGAGACACACTAGAAATTAATTTAACTATTACTGCACTGTGAGCATGCAGCCCAAGACACCAAAGAATGTTTCACTTGCAATTTGTACACAATAATAGGAGAAAATGTCCTGCTAGAACTCATCAACTGCTCTATCGTTTTATGAACTCTTTAAATGGAAACTCGAGCGCCCAGAGTGAACTTGCATTTTTTGTTCTACTTTTTAAAAATTCTCCTGCCAAATTTATGCTACAAAATAAATGTGAACAAAATTAAACGTTGCCTTCTACAATGAGGATGCTTAACCTTCTGGTGTCATGGACCCGTTTAACAATCTGGGCAAGTGATGGATCCCTTCTCAGAAGAGTGTTTTCAACATATAAAATACCTAGAATTCTTGTTTTCAGTATTTAAATAATGTTTTAATGTGTAATAACACAAAGGGAATAAACTGTATTGAAATCTAGATGCCGAGGTAGCTTTAAATATGATAGAGTACATGTGCTTCTTTATTAGCACATCTAATAAAATGTATGTATTATTAATTTGGAGTAATGATGAATAGAAATTACTGCTAGCATGTGATAAAAATATGAGTGATTCCCAGCAATGATAAAGTCTCAGGTGGTGCAAACACAACTGTGTTCATTATCTACATTAATAACTGAGGGAAATGTTTAATTTCAGTTAAAACCTGGTCAAAATTAATATGTGATTGTTTTTCATCCATGTTTGTAGATCACTGAATCTATTTTCACAGCTGCTGGGTTCTGAAACTCTGGTTCCAGCTCTGGTTCAACTCTGGTTTTATGGTTAAGCAGATACCTACAATGCCATTAGGACTAAGGGCGGGGGGCGGGGGGCTGTCATTGGCAAGCATTGACAGCAAAAACAGAATACAAAGGGGGACTGGCAATTCCTTAGTTAGCTAATTAACAGCCTGGCAGATATGAGGGCTAAACTACCCTTCTCCATCACAGAATTGCCAAATCTCTACTTCACTTCAGGCCACGTTTCCAGACCACATAGGCCCATCCCAGACCTCTGAGAGGACACTGATTATAATTACCTGGTTTAAAGAACTCATCAGAGCCCCAACTCATTTGCCTAATTCTGTATCTTACTGTACTCTCTTACTTAAAATATCCTTTTCTCCTGTACTGTAACAGTAATAAGTCTTAAAGCATTCTCATAAACTCTTTATTACCCTCCTTAGTGTAAAGAGCACAGTGCCTTCCTTGAAAGGGTCATGTTTCATTCAACAACAATTATCCAGTGCCCATCTGATGCCAATGACATAGGGGCTGGGTGCTGAGGAGCCAAAGATGAGTAAAATTTGATTCATAAATTCCTGGGCGAATCAAATGAGTAAACAATGAAATCCCTACCAAGTTGTAGTTCTCATGGTCAGTGCTACCACTTAGTACTGGACCACAGAAGAGAGACATTCTTTCTGAGGCTGGAGGAAAATGAAGGCTGCAGAAGGGATGCCAGGACAGTTGCCTGCAACATGTACAAAAAAGTGGGTGACGAGGAGGAATGGGAAGACCAGTTGGGGATTAATTAGTACATTCGGGGTTCATACAAAATTGTGAAAAGCGAAGGGATGTTTGAGGAGAGGAGTGGAGGATAAGCACAAAGACATAACTGACAGGGTCTTAGGTTTCTTGTTAAGCAGTTTGGACTTTACCTTGTTGGCCGGTGTTATCTGAACCAGCATCATCAGCATCGCTTGGGAGCTTGTTGGAAATGTACATTCTCAGACCCCATCTCAGACCTACTGACTCTGAAATCTGAGGGTGGAACCTACTCATCTGTGTTTTAACAAGCCCTCCAGCCAATTCTGATTTACAATAAAGCTTGAGAATCACTACTGTCAACATTAGGGAGGCATATCACTAATGATAGGTTCCAAAAAACCACCAAATCATATGAGAAAAAAGCAATCTCTTCTATCGTCAGCAGAGTAAATCACAAGGCTAGATTTGCAAATGGAAGGATTACTTACTTATTCCCATAGAAGATGAACTGGAAGAAAGAAAAGGCTAGGGGCAGGAAGGCCATTCGCAGGCTGTACAATGTCCCAGGAAGCCCGGGAAAGATCAGAACCCAAGAGGTGACAGTGAAGAGGAACAGAGGAGATAGCCTTGCGATAATTGACAGGTGGGGGCCAGGTGGACGTGGGTGAGGAGAGGAAAATGTCAACGATGACCTATTTCTTTAGTAACTGCCTTGAAAAGGTTGCTTGGAAGTCCTTGTAGTGCACCTGGCCTGTGATTGTGTGGCCAGAACTCACCTGCTGGGCTCTTTTACAAGTGCAACTTAAAAGGGAAGTAGAGTCCCACTGTTAGTGATGGACCATGCACGTATTTGAGTTGTTTTAGGAGAGAACCTGTCCAAGACCCAAGATTTTAAGGACAAAGAGAAGAACACACTAATCAAAAAGACCCAATATTGGAATTCTTGCAGAAGTGATTGATTCCAGGGCTGGAGAAGAAGAATTTTAAGATGAGTCTGGAACATCTTTTGGTGCCACGAAGTAAAGAAATACTTCCTAAAAGGAGGAGTGAATGTGGAAATGACACAAGAGACAATCTAAGAGCTCCCAACAGCTGATACGATTAGCAAGAAAACAATTTAGCAAGAAACAATTATTAGCAAGAAAATAAATAATAGTTTGGATCATGGCCCAGGAACGCATCACTTGTGTGGTACTCTTGCAAAGCGTACATAACCTCAATCTAGTCACGAGAAAATATCAGACAACTAAACATATTGAGGAACATCCTACGAAGTACCTGAGCAGACTCTTCAGAGGTGTCAAGGTTAGGAAAGATACTAAAGGACTGTCACAAGTAAGAGGGACTAAGGAGATGGGACAACTCAGCACAACGTGGTGTCCCGAAGTAGATCCTAAAACAGAATATGCCAGTGGAGACAAACTGGTCAAATCTACAGGAAATCCATAATTTAATTAATAGTATTATAAGAATGTCCTGGTGTCAATAATTATACACTGTAAGGTGTTAACATGAAGGGAAGATAGGTGAGGGATATGTGGCCACTCTACATTTTATTTTTGTTATCTTTCTGGAAATCTAAACTTATTTCAAAATCAAATTTTAAATAAAGTTAAC
This sequence comes from Canis lupus baileyi, assembly GCF_048164855.1. Lineage (NCBI taxonomy): Eukaryota > Metazoa > Chordata > Mammalia > Carnivora > Canidae > Canis > Canis lupus. Next base: position 12,732,680 of record NC_132873.1, read on the forward strand.
TGTCATTGCTTGAATCCTTTTGCTGGCCTGTGGAATTTTCCAAGTAAATGAACACTACCAGGCAGCTCTTTTTTGGGAGAATTCTAAGGGCTATGATCCACGGTAAGTTTCTTGAGGATGGGAACCCTGCCTTATGTGTCTTGATTTCCTAAAGAACCTAGGGAACTTAGAAGCAGATTTACCCTAAAGCTTCATGAAGCTTATACTTTGGGGATGTTCACTTGCATGGGTTCCACTGAGCACTAGAAGCTGCTGGGAGCTGTAGAATATTCTATCTAGGTGAGGAAATGAAGCTAGGTTTCAATCAGACACATTTCTACGTAGGCAATTCTGGTAAATTGGCTAAAGACCGTTCAAGAGAAAGGAACTTAAATCAGTAAGCCTCAGTTACCTTGTTATGATTGCTTTTCTTTCCAAATAAATACTCACTTTTGCATCTGAGGTTGTATTTGTGATTGCCTTTTTGTAAAAAGGGTCTCCCAAATCATGTAAGATTCAGTACCAACAAACCTGGATCCACTTTTGTACCTAGCACAGGCGCTCAATAAGCATTTCAGTTAAATGATTAGAAAAATCATATCTACTTCTGTAAAACAGAATTAATAATATTGATCAGTCACCTAACAACAGAGTTGGGAAGATTTTTATGTAATAGTTCTCTCACTTTTAATCTTTTTAAAGCTACTTTTTCATTTACAGTCGTAGCGTTTACCTGTTAGCACTTTCAAAACCCCAAGAGATCTTCAAACCTTTTGTAAATGAGTGAACAGTCCGTCCCAAAGAGGTTAAGTAATTCAAGGACACACAGCTAGCAGCAGATTGATGGCGGGGGAGAGGCGAGGGACAGGCATAGGCCTACTGATTTGGGGGCAGGTCGGGGGAGCGTTGGTGGGATTTCTATACACTGCTCTAAAACAAAGTCTTCTATTTTTTTTTTCTTACTGGTAACTGTTTTTCCCAGAACAGCAAAAGACAGTTTTGCCTTGTTTCGTAACTTCTACAGTAACATATTGCAATTTTAGTAGGCAATGTTTAACTACTGTATTAGGCCAGCCTCGTACACATTAACAAGCTCCACTCAAAACTCTTACGTCTAGCAACCATGTGTCTGTATTAAAAGAATAAAGCAGATAAATATAAGGCAAGAGTTGGGGTTGGGCTGGGATGGGGTCAGAGGAATATTTCTTAGGGGTGGGCAAATCTCTTCCAGGCAGTATGTGTTCTTGGGAACACTTGATGCCTACAGACTTTTGCAGTCACTGCAGTCTGTCACCATTTCTCAGTGACTCCAGGCTGAAACCAAATCCACTGTTAGTTCATCCCTCATCAATCTGGAGCCAAGCCTAGAAATAGTTCACTGCTCCTTAATGGCATTTGGGAGCAAATGTTCTACACTGTGGCGCCTGTTGGCTCTAATCAGATAAATTAAGGAGTTGAGCATGTTTCCACCATTTGGTTTAGTTTTATTTTAGTCCCCAAGTCCCTTTGCTCCCATTTTAAGGCCTGGCACTGTCTCACTGGTGAAGCCCATACTGCCTTATCACTGAGGGAAGTTTCCTCAAGTAGAAGCACCACATGCCATAACCATCCTGCAAACCCAGTGTCCAGCACTCCAGTTGTACAGCTGTTCCATAACACCACAGAGACCGTCTCCTTGTCTTGACATGCTTAAAATCACCTCCCCTCAAAAATAAAGTAATGAAGTCCTCCTAAGAGAGTACATGAGGTGATTTTTTTAGAGTCAAAAGGGTGGTTTTCAAAATGAGGATTAAAAACGGGGCCAATAGACTCTGTTTCTTGAGACAGCCTAAGATGTAGAGTTAAGGAATAGTACTTAATTTCATCTTTGAAGGGAGAGGGAGCTAGTATTCAAACCACAAATTTTCTTCCACTGCAGTAATAGTTGCATCAAAATCTTGCTGATATTCTACTGTTTTTTGACCTACAAAACTGCAGTTTCATATGGTTCACATAAATATTTAGTTATATCTCCAGCTAATTGGATCAGCTCTCTCTTTGTACTTCTCTGTGTAGATAGCTCTTGGAATCCCTAACAGCAAAAGAAATTCTATAACAACAATAACTTGCCGATGGCATTGCTCTGGCATCACTAGCACTCTTCTCCCATAGCTATAGTTACATGAAACAACAGCTCCTTTGCTAGTTCATATATTACCAATAAAAATTATAAACAACATATAGGCAAATGATTAAGGAGTAAAGAAGGCAGTGCCAAATGCTATTGGCTTTATCCTCCCCTTTCCGTACCTGCCCAACTAGCTGTAAACCTCAAATGAGTGTTGTCCGGAGAAAATCCACACCAGTCATGATATTTCACCAATGATAAGTCCATCTTTTATTTTATAGATGAAACGTTTGCATTGGAATAGCATTTATGTTTCTGGCAGAAACTGGTATTACAGCAGAAAAGACTTGAATCCTGGCTCCTGTGCTTAGAAGTTGTGTGACTTGGGGCCAATTCCTTAACATCTCTGGGACTTTAGATTCTCCTAAGGGTAAAATGAAGGCCATGAGCCTTCTCTGCATTTTTGTTCTCTTCTTCTCTGCACAGAGTGGTTGTGAGCGTTCCACAGGATAACATACATAAAGTACAAAAAGCATCTAGCATGACACATGGCTCCCAGGTTCCTAGTGAGTACTCAATAAATTATACCTTTTTTTTTTTTTTTTTTGACAGCAGGGTGTTAAAGATGCAACCATTTGTTTATCACTTCTGGAAGGAGGGAGGAGGAAGAAAAGCTGGGCAGTGTTTCTATGCTTAACCTATTCTCTTGCACTTTGCTTCCTTACCTTCCTTACCTTGCTACTCCTTTCCTACTTTCCTTGGAGTCCTAGCAAAAAAATTGCCAATCAATCCCTGCTGCTAGAGCAGTTTCCTGAGCCTTTGGATTCAAAGGGTTTGAGACCAAATATAATATTTGACCACAAAGAGGATAATTTGAATATTAACTTCACCTGAAAATCATCAAAATGGCGTCCCAAGAAGGCATAAGGTGACCTTCCGAGATGCGGAGAGTTTTCTATGTCTTGATGTAAGTGGTAATAAAAATTCACTTTTTACTTTATATAGGTTGCATCTCAATAAAAAAGAAAATTAGAAAAATAACTTTATTTACTAAGAAATTATCTTCTCATTTTTAATTACTGAAGAAATGGATTTGTTTTAGGAATCCTAGATTCTAAATCTAGTTGCCATTTATTAATGAAGTTAAAATCTTTAAATGAATTGGAACGAAGATTAATAAAGACTTCATTGGGATGAAAATAGGGCAGGCCCCAGGAAAATAGTGCTTCTAGTTCTTCTATTTAGATATAAAAATATCTAGTAGAGAAAATGGGAATTTTGGAGGGGAACACAGTGGAATTACACTCTGCTGGTCTGCTTCACCCAGGACTCTCACCAACCCCTGTCACCAATAAAGGCAAACATAATCACTTTTTGTCCTTAGGACTTAGCACAATGGCAGGTGTACAGGGTCTCAAGAACTTGGATGGCCACACATCTTGGGAGTGTCCTGATATATCCCTATTGTTTCTGGCTTAATTATTAATCACATCCTTTTCACTATCAAAAGTGTCTCAGTTTGGAAAATAAACTATAAAACCAGCCCATCAAGAAGAGTCAATGTTTGTTAGGCCTTATTTTTATCAATACTTTCCTGGTATTGCAAAGTGACCGATGCCAATTTGATCCTCACTGTCATTCTATCCTTTTGGCAGATGCTAGTAGCCTCCAACAGTAAAATCCATATCTCCTTGTAATCTGGCTGCCATGTTGGCATATCACCCAGAAAAGGAAATCTAAAGACAAGAGTTCTGTCATTTGTACAAACATCAACTGACCTGCAGTCACAAAAGCATCTATCCAGGCATACAGCCTGTTCTGGGAAGCTCTGTGAAGTCCAGCTCATTGTTCGTCAGGCCCTGGAATGAGCACTTTGCACAAAACGGCGTCCCAAGGCAGATATGATGGTGCATTAATGGCAGGATCATCAGCTTTCTGGTCCAGGGAAGTCAACTGAATTCCTGGTTAAGTTGTAGGGATCAGAAACAAATGAGTCCTGGGACTAGAACACTTTTCAAAGGTTATTTTTGATTTCTCCATACTTCTAAATCCTGTAGAAGTGCCTGTTCTATATTTCTAGCCAATCCATACATCTTTAACACCACTCAATTAACCATTAAAAAAGCATTTCTAACTTCCCTCATGCTAGGTAATGAACTCCCTAATGTAGGTTGAGAGAGCAACATTTGAAATACTTATTGTCTCTGGAGTACAGACTCCAGAAGAGGGTTTTCAAACACCAAAGAACCATTGATGTGCCCCTGCTCCTTGGGTATATACTGCATTAAACCATATACATATATATAATATTGCTGATGTTTTAAAGTATTTAGAATTAAATTACAGGGGCTCCTGGATGGTTCAGTTGGTTAAGTGTTCATCTTAACCTCATCTCATCTTAGGTCTTAGTTTAAGCCGTGCACTGGGTTCCACACTGGGTGTGGAGCCTACTTAAAAAAAGAAAAAGAAAGAAAGAACAATCTCATTGTTGGGTGTCCATTACAATTAAATTACAGATGATATACTTGATAGGTGTTCTGCATTACATACTCAATTACTCAGCCTGGACCATTGAAACAACAATAAAACTAACTTTCAAAGGGTCAACACTGAACTCCCTCTCTCCCATCCTCCACATTTCTCCCCAGGAGCAGAAGCTCAGACAGACAAGTCTCAGGCAAAATGGAGTCTTAAACATATATATGAACTTTTATGCTAGGTCATAAAGAAAGATACAGTGGGAAGGGACGAGGGCAAACACTTTCTAGAACTCTGTTCCTCTCAGAATTCTCCCTTACATGGTGTTCTCTCTACGACTCTCCCCTTTCTCCCTTGCAATCGTTTGGTGTGATAAATAGGACACAGAGGTATTTCCCACTCCCTTTAGGATGTCAAATGGGATCTGAATAGAACCAGATGAAGCGAAACAGAGAGTCAAGACAGTTCTTTCTGGGGAATTAAGGATGCCTCTCTGGCTTTTTTTTTTTTTTTTTTTCTGTACTTTACCTTACCTCCTTCTCTAAAAATTAAAATTAAGCTTGGGAGTCTCATTAAGATCTTCACAAAAGTGAAATAGGAGCAAGTCTTTTTTCAACTGCACTAAATCTAAACCTTAAGGTAAAAGAGAAAAACAATGCAACAAAATTCACATTGATCTGAGAAAGGAAAGTAAGGTAAATGGCCAGGAGGGGTTCAGAGTCAGATGTCTAGAGAGTAAGAAGTTGTACATATGTCTGGAGAATTCTTCAGAATTCTAACAAGGATGACCACACAGAGGTTGTCAAATCTGAGTTTGCACCTGTAAGCTCGTGTTGCACCACAGAGACTTTAGACACTCATTCCTGTCAATGATTAATCATTCTTGTCATTTAAAATTTGAGCAAGAGTTAGGACAAAGAAAAAAGAAAAAATATCAATTCGTATAACTGTTGATAAAACTCAAACTTGTCAGGGCAAGTACAAAATGGTATAAATCCTACGATTATATCACCACTGTATTTGTTAAAACAATGATTAGATAGGTAATAGCAGCTTCCAGAAGACATTCCTCTAATCATGCATTAATAGCCTCCACACTCAAGTGTACTTAAGAGATAAAGCACTATATTTTCGAGCCATCTAGATTTCTAGTAGAAAAGTCCTCCTGATTCCAGATGTCATTACTATGAGCATTCCCCAGAATCATTTTCTTGGACTAGTCCCTCCATTCATTTTATTCTGATCTGCTTAGGAGAAAAGAATATTGTTCACATAATCTCTGAGAACAGAGAATAGGCTCAGAAAGAGAGTTCAAAAATATTCTGCTGGCATTCACTTTAATACCATAGCTGAAGCCTTGTTCTTTTCCCTTTGAATCTTTCACACAATCAACAAGATGCATTTAGAACTAATTATACAAATACCACTTTAAGACCCATTGTATTCTCCAATAGCCTTCAATTAAGCGCAATGGCACTATATTTGAAAGAGAGCTTTGCACTGCCTCAAAAGCTCCAGTTGGAAAGAGAATGTGCATGTCCAGAAATTCCATGCTACACATTAAATATTAATGCTTTCAAAGAGAACTTCACAAATGTTTGTCGTTAAATTTAGTAGCTAAAAGCACTTTATGGGTATTTTTAAAATATTTGAGTAGTTACACGTGCCTATCGATTCTTATTAAAAGTTACCTACATGGATTAGTAACATTTTACTAAATAAAATTTATTTCAATAAAAATAATGCAACTTTGGGATATAGAATCATAGTAAAATTAATTAGGAAATATTAATCATTTTTTCTCAGAAATCTATCAAGAGAAGTAAGTGGCAAAGATGAATTGAGGCATTTCTCATGAGCCAGCATTTTCTCAGTGTAGGAAAACCCAGGACAGTATAGCTTTCTGCCTCTACTTTAATTGAAACTCATGCATTATTTATTCTACAAATATTTATTAAGCACTACTGCTAGGTCTATCCAAATCTAACACCCACAATTCAGTTTGACAATGCCTTAAGGCATCTCCTGAGTAGATGAATGACCCTAACTACCTCTGAGGGAAACTGAGTCACACCAAAACCATGACATTTTGAGGAAATTCTTCAGGAAATACAGCAGCTAAGAAAAAAAAATGTAGTAAGGAAGCAAGGCTAATCACTGTATATTACAGGCAGAGGGGAAGCCAACTAGAACACAAAATATATTATCTGTCTCTGCATTCCCAGGAAAATCCTCTCATTCAGAAGATGAAGTGGAAATGAGAAGGGGATGGGAAAATCACTGTGGGAAGAATCCCAATCTTGTCCAAATCTCCATATCAATAGAGTCTACATGGAAAGGGGATTCACAAATTTCCTACAACCCATGTGCATAGGCTGTATGGTTAGGTAACATTGCTAGAAATCTTGTTTTAAATTTTCATTCAAGGATGTGAGCCATCCAAATCAGAATAAAAAACTTAAGGAAGAAGAAGGTATAAAATTTAAAATAAATTTGGGAATTATGCAAATAATTATCGTCAATGTTAAGAAATGGCTTTCTAAGAAGATGCATAATGAAAAATATAATGATCTGAATCCAAAATTCCAGATTACATCAACAAATTCTAGGAAATGAGAAGAAGGTAAGTGTAATGTATACTTAAATGTTCAGCTTTCTCAAGGGGAAGACAGTAGAAACTGCTTAATTGTTGAAATTCTTGGTGAAATAGATTTGTAACTATCCTTAAATTTATCCAAAATAGGTGTAAAGCTTCTAAGTAACTAGCAAAAAAGGAAGAAATTAAACAAAGTAAATGTGATCAATTCTCAAAGACAGAAAGGTTTATGAACATTAGATTCATTCTTGATAAAATTATAGCCAGATGAAATATATAAAGTTGTTACTAGTGATACTAATCTCCCATCTTTAATAGGGTTTTATTGGAAACACTTAACACTACCAGAAAGTACTACAAGGTTGGCTTCCAGAATATTTTACAATCATGTCACTTAGCATAGGCATGTTCCGTGAATATTAATAGCCTGATTCCAAGTTGTTCATCAGCAGTGACCTTCAAGCATGCTATGAACTCTTTGCAAAGCTTGAATTTAGAGAAAGAGATCTTATAGCCAAGAGTCTAAATTCCTCTTTACAATACATAAATTAGGAAACTGGAGGGAATACCGAGGTGTTTGATCTGTTCTATGGGTCATACGTTTTCTACCAAATGTATCTTAATTTAATAATAACTATCAATACACTTGAATATTATATTTATTTATATTTATAAATATAAATAATTATATATTTTATATATTATATAAAATTATATATTTTATAAATATATTTATATTTATAAATATAAATAAATATCTATTTTATTTATTTATATTATAAATATTTATATTTCTCCAAAGTGGCATCACTGGAAAAATTATCCTTCTGTATAGCATGTTGTTTTTTTTTAAGATTTATTTATTTATTTATTCATGAGAAACACAGAGAGAGAGAGAGGCAGAGACACAGGCAGAGGGAGAAGCAGATTCCATGCCAGGAGCCTGATGTGGGACTCCATCCCGGGTTTCCAGGATCACACCCTGGGCTGCAGGCGGCGCTAAACCACTGAGCCACCGGGGCTGCCCTATAGCATGGTTTTTATACAACCATAGTGACTTGCCCTTGAGATTTTAGTAGAGACAGAAATAGATCAAAGGAGCACAGCAGAAACTCAAGAAGCGGATTCTCAGATATATGGACACATGTCATTTCTTGGAAGTGTTATTACAAATCAGGAGGGGAAAAAATCACTGTTCAATATCTAATCTTGAGGCATTTTATTATTAATTTGTAAAAAATTATCCCCATATCATGTCACAGTCAAAAATAATAGAAATGTAGAAGACAGGAAGATATCTTAAAGAACTTGGGTTTGGGAAAATTTCTTAAAAATAATTCCTAAACAAAAAGTACAAACCAAGAAAAAATTAATAAATTTGACAACTTTAAAATTAAAAGCTCAGAAAAATATTAAATTAAATTAAATTAAAAACTCAGATACAACAACACATGAAGGAAAAGATATACCACAGATTTGGAGAAGACATTTACAAGCCATGTAAAAATTATTTATATTCAGAATACATAAAGAGCTCCCACAAAAAATTAGAAAAAGACAAAAAACCCAGGCACAAAATGGGCAAAGGCTACATACAGACAATTCACAAAAGGTAAATCTGAATGGCCAATAAGCATATTACTAGCAATGTTCAACTTCATTAATAATTAAAATGCTAATTAAAATTAGAAAATATTAATTTATACCCATTTAAATCGACATATATTTTCGAAGACTGACTTTTTCTGTTTGGAGTGAGAATTTACAACATCAAGAACTCTCATCCACAACAGGAATGTACAACTGAGGTCTACCTTTGGAGTTCAATCCAGCAGTATCTAGCAAAGTTGAAGATGTCTATACCCTAATGGACTAGCCAGTCTGTTCTATATACCTTAAAGAAACTCTTACAGGTATATAAGGACATCTATACAGGAATAATCATTTCAGTATCAACAGGAGAATGGATAAATAAATTACAGTGTATTTGCCGAGTCAAATTGTACAGTCATGAAAAATGAACAAACTACAGCAGTGTAGACTAACATGAATAAATCTCAAAAATAATGCTGAATACATAAAGCAAAATGAAGAAGTCTATAGCTTATTATGAGTCCCTATATTTTTAGATGCACAAAATACTTTATAATTTTATGGACCAAAAAAGAAGACTAAAAACGTTCACTATGAGTATAGGAAGCAAGCAAATGGTTTCCCTTTTAGGCATGCCTCACAGTAGCTATTTTAAGCACAAGGTAACTCAAAGTTCAGGATGGGTCTTCCGTTAACCACAATTTCCTGAGAAGGCATTCACGTTACATGTGCTTAAGTTTTTAAAAACAACGCAAAACAGAGTCGCCATCTCTTTTCCCAAAGACATTGAGGTCTGATAGCATGAAAAGCATACACATCATGAGAGGGTCTCTATCACCTTCCTTTAAATCTAAATAACCCTGCGCATTGAGTCATGGCACTTGTTGGTACAACTGATCTGTAAGAGGCTGCATCTGCAGGTGTGAAAGAAAAAGCAAGAGGGAAGGAAAAGAAGATAATCAGCTGGACCAACTGGAGAAGGCCAACTGTACATAAGTAAGGCTGCAAGATTCAGCCAATAAAAATATAGGACTCTTAAGTAAGGTGGAATTTCAGATAAGCAATTTTCTACTATAAAGGTATCCTAACAGAAAGGTACTCTGCTAACTCAGAGATTCACTCTAAGCATGACAAGTTCTATTAGGAAATAAGAGCAGAGAAAAAAACAGAGCAAAAAACAGGACTTGGCCTTCTAACAGACCTGAATTTGAACTGTAGCCCTCTAGCTATGCGACTCCAAGCCAACTGCATAACTGCTGGCAGCTCCATCTCCTCATTTCTTAAAGGAGGATAATAAAGTTCATCTTGCAAGAGTAACTGAAATAGCATGTGTGAGAACCTACCTGGCTCACAGTAGTTACTCAATAACTTGTAGAAACCAACCGAACAGTTCTTCAATGCTTACTGTAAAGATGAATAAGAAATGATCTCTTGTTCCAAAAGAGCTCAGGTTTTTTGTTTTGTTTGTGTGTGTTGGGGTGGGGGGGACATTTACAAACCACATAAGCAAACAATCACAACACATATTATGTTCTGTAACTGAGCTGTGTGCACACTATTTCTCTTTATCTACCTGTCAAAATCCAACCCTACCTTTGAGGTCTAACGCAAAATGCACTTCCTTTTCAATGTGTCACTCATTCTCCTGGGTCAGACTCAGTCTCTCCCTCCTCTGTTCTACCAAGCTAGTTCAAACTTAGATCACTACTGTGGAAATTAAACTTAATGGCTTTAGACTGTTCTTACTCCCCCATCTGCCACCTACACTAGATCATGGGCTGAAACACAATCCATTCATTTTTATGTCACCCCTACACATAGCGTATAGTATGTGATCAATAAATGCTCGTGTTACCTTTCCAAATGGAGCTAGGCTACTATTTCTATGAATGCAAATAAACAATCACATAACGAAATCCTTTCTCAGGCAATTGCCTGAGGGTAAGTTTTTGAATCCAACTGAGACATGAAAATTTGACACACATTTCTTTTTTTTTTTTTTTTTTGACACACATTTCTTTGTATTAAGTGATCCAGAACGAGCAATGCGACACACTCTAGAGTAGATGAAAAGATAAAGAGTATGCATGCTGAACAAAAATAAAGTTTCAGAGCAATATGTTAAATACAATTTTGTTTTTATTTTAAAAGTGCCAAATTATTATATCTGTTAGGTTATAGATAGAAAAAAAAAACCTCTAAGAAAAAGCCAAACTATTATTGCTGGGATTAGAATTATGGAAAATTTACCTTTCCTAAATTATGGAATTCTGCAGTATTTAAATGTTTCTACAATGAGCAGTCAGCTTATTAAGCAGAAAAAAAATATTTTTAAATAAATTAAGCCAAGAAGTTACATCATTGAATCTTTTGCTCAGATTTGTTTTCATGCTAAAAATTTTACTTTTGTTTAGAATAAAAAAAAGACTTTTCCTAAAATAAATGAGTGGCAGTACTTCTATTTTTAAAGCGAAAAACCAAGCACATCCGATGCCTTTCTTTTTTCCTTCTGTATCAGACCCAAAGGAAACAGCAACCTTGTATCGTGACACCAAGACTCATACAAGGCAAAAATAGACAAAATTGTTTCCCGCTTTTTATTTTCCTGTCCTCGTTAGTCTGACATACTTGGGTGCTTCATTTTTTGGTTCTATCCTCTTCAATGTTAGTTGGGAAAAAAATTCTTCAATACTGCACATAAGGAGTCAGGTGGAAGGCAGTCGAGTGCAGTATTGATTTAGCAAAGGGATAAAGGAGGCCTGCACTTCAATATTTCCCTGGCTCCCCTGGGAAGGTTAAGGAGAACTTAATTCAACCTGAAGTGGTGTAAATATCCTGAGATGAAGCCCTGTTAACAGAATTGATGTAAGGGCGCCAACGACTGTCTCAAAGCGAAGGCACATCTTGTGTGTTCACAGTGGTTCGGGGCAGAGGGCAGAGGCCCAGCAAGCCCCAGGGAGTGGGAGCTGGAACATGCCTCCCCAGCTGGTTAGGAAATTTAAAATTGCCCCAGAACTAACATGCATCAAATGTTCTTTTCGATACTTAAGGTACTGCTGAGAAAGTAAAAAAAAAAAAAAAAAAAAAAAGGGAGCATAGCTCATCTTGAAATGTCCTTGAATGTTCACGTTTAATTTTATTTTGGGAACCTCTTGATCTTAGGACAGCTGTGAAGAAAGAGCTTTCCTTTTCTAGCTCCCTGGGAGGGAACTAATGATGAGTGAACTCAAACCAGGACGGGGATGAGCAGCAAGCTCCATTCCTGTTTAGGATTAGGGGGGAGTCAACATTCCAGAGCTATAGTTCCTTTCTGCAGAAAATGCCCCAGGGAATAAACAGGAGAGAGAGATGAAACTTTCACCCCCTTTCTTTCAGAAGTGTCGTAGGATTACTGGGTGGTTTTCATTCTCCCACGCATACATCTTTCCTGAGTGTTCCATCAACATTTCCTTCTTTTATTCATTTAATCATCCTTTTTTCCCCCCATGAATATGTATTAAATGCTCACTATGTCCAAAGCACTGCTCAGTACCCATGACACCATTTCTCAGATGCTTAATCCAGGAACACGGTTAACAGGCTTCTGCTTCTACTCACACAAGAGGAAAGAATGGACATTACTCCTCCTTTGCACTCTGGCTGCCAGCTCTCATTACTGTCTGCATCCAGCCTGGCTTTGAATAAAATCAGACTTTAACCAGTTACCTTTAATCTGCATAAACTGATTCAATAGCGGTGAGGACTATATGTGAATCAAGACTCAGTAAATTTTGAATCACTTCCAGTTTCCCTGATACAGAAAAGAACATCAAATAATTTAATGCAGTGGTTCATCAACTTCACTGTACACGAGAATCACCTGGAAGTTTCTTTAAAATCTTGACACTCCGGCTGCATCCACGTCACATAAGTCAGAATCTCTGGGAAGGAGACCAGGCATCAGCGTTTTGTTTTGTTTTTTGTTTGTTTGTTTACAACTTCCCAGGTGATTCCAATACGCAGGTTGAGAACCAATGCTTTAATAAAACTTGGGACAACTCTGTCTTTGCATCTGGGATTTGTTTTTTCTTATTTCCTAGGTTTTTGTTTGTTTGTTTGCTTGCTTATTTCTGAAGGGTAGGCTGCTGGAAATTTCACTCCGAATATTGAGGTGTCATTTTCTAAATTTCACAGATATTTAGATATAATTATTGGAACTTACACAGCCACTCCACGCTAGCAAGTGCCAAGCTTCAAGACCTGTATTTCTCCAACTAAGGGAGAAGACTGATGCTCCAAGACTGTGTGAGAGACATTCCAAACCATTTATAGAAATTTAACCTGCAAACCTCCTAAGCACTTATCTAGGAATAAAAGTATAGCAACCACATCACGTACAGAAAGAAGTTAGCCACCCATGTCATCCTTCCTTCATCTCTTCCTCTCTTCCTTTTCCTGAACTCTCTTGCAACACCGAAAAGGCAAACTGAAAGAGCGGAAGAGCAAATAATTGTCAAATGCCGTATTTTAAAGATTATTTAGAAAATGTGAGGGGAGCAGTTTAGAAATCCTTAAAAGACTAATTCTTCCTTTAATGAACCTATATTTATTTCTTAGGGTCTTTATTTTTGAAAGCTAAATGTTTATACCTAAATCAAACATTACAGCTAAATACATCAGGCCAAAAACGACCTAATGTAACCAACTTGCTTTTAGATATGAAAGTGAAGGAGGAGTACATTTGATTTTATACAAAATAATCACCTGGATAAAACGTGAAGTCAACGTTGCAAGCAGCAAAGGTCTATATAAGAAGATAGAGAAACTCCAGTAAAAAATATCACATAAAATGTTGTTTCCACACAAGTTGAGTGTTGTTAGAACTCTATCTTGATTTTTACCATCAAGTAACCAAGCTTATAGTTCTCAGGGGATTTCAGCACTTCATTTGGATTTCTAATTATAAGATATTCTACAAAGTATAAATAATAAAACTCACACATTCATCATCTAGCACAAGAAATAACACATTACAACTATAATTACATCCCTTTACCTACTCCAGATTCAATTCATCCTCTCTCCTCTTACAAAGAAAATTTCTATCTTAAATCTGGGGTTTGTCACTTTCATTACTATTATACTTTTATTCTGTTCAAGCCATAAACAATATGTAATTCTGTTTTGCACATTTTAAGCTATACAAATGGAATATGTTATGTATAGCTTCTACAATTTGCTTTTTAGCTTTCACTGTAATGTTTGTGAGATTCATCTATGTCGATATATGTACTATTTTATTCATTTTTGTTTCTCGGGAGTATTCTATTGGATTAACTATGTCAGTATTTCACATTTTTAATGGTTTGTGTTGTCATCCATTTGTATTTTTACCTTTTCGACTTTCCAAATTTTTCACTATACCAATGCTCCGTGCACACTTTTGTGCTATGTAGTTGAATATACCTAATATATGTATCCAGGACTGGAATTACTGGGCCACAGGATATATACAACTTCAACTCCACTAGATATTGGTAAATTAATCTACAAAGTAGTTATCCCATAAATGGGATATTAAATGGGAAATTCTCTTCAGCAAAGCCTAACTACCAAATCACTTAAATGAAAATCACAATGAATGCTATTTTTAAAAAAGATTTTATTTATTTATTTATGATAGAGAAAGAGAGAGAGAGGCAGAGACACAGGCAGAGGGAGAAGCAGGCTCCATGCCGGGAGCCCAACGTGGGACTCAATCCCGGGACTCCAGGATCGCACCCTGGGCCAAGGGCAGGTGCCAAACCGCTGAGCCACCCAGGGATCCCCTGAATGCTATTTTCATGATATAAAATATCACTTGATGCTCCACTGCTAAATTTGGATCCTACAGTCTCTGAACCTTTAAGGAAAGGTTCAAGTGTGGATATTTTTAAAAACCCCAAAGCATTTTACAAATAAGTAGGATATAAATTTAAAGTAGCTGTGTCCATAGGGATGACATTTATAGAATAGTTTTTGGTGATGAATTATGACTAAGGCAAGTAGATACAGGATTAGAAATACCCATTCTGTGTATTCAGCATTAAATTTAATAATTGGAATAAACTCCACCAAATGCAAATACTTTTTTTTTTTTTTTTTTAACTCAGGGAAAAAAAAGGGATAAAACTACCCATGAGTAAAAGTGAAAAAATTGCCTGGTTTGTGTTGAGTGGGTTTCGAGTCTGATAGGCATCTACTCAGACAATGAAAGTTAAAAGTTAATAGCATGTTTAATTCTTTTTGATTAAAATTGAGTGTATTCTGAAGACTGGCAATTGTATACCTAAGTCACAGCTCAAAACCAGCCCTCAGGTTCATGAGGGGAAAAGAATCAATCCTTTTGTTTGCTTTTTCATTCTATTCAAACAAAAAAATTGTATTTGTGAAGAGCCTTCTATATATTGTTACTTATGCAGGCACAGTGATGGGCCTAAGGAGATCTCTTTGCATATAGAAATTGGTATTGATAAGCACAAACAATATTGTTTTCTTGCATGCAGATATCTATTACAATGTCTCTGTATCCTGAGCTATCTCTTTATTAGAGGGTTGATGTGGCTATTGGCTGACCAAGGAAAAGAAACAAGATGAAAAACCCCAGAAACCAAAGGACACAACTGTGAAGAGGCTTGTAAAAGCCAGCTTCCAAATGGCCCCCAATGATTCTTGCCTCCTGGTACTCACACCTTTATGAAGTCCCCTCCCACACTTAATGGGTTGACATGAATAACAAATATACATGGAGAATGAAAATTCATGACTCTCAAAGGTAGATCTTATCAAATGTTGCGGCTTGAGCTTGTTCTCTTGGATCACTTGCTCTAAAGAAAGACAGCTGCCATTTTGTGAAGACCTTCAAGTGGTCATACAGAAAAAATTATGAATTATGAGCCCTCCTGTCAATAAATTGAGGATTAATTATGTCAGTATTTCACATTTGGCAAGAAATTGAGCCATCCTGTCAA
Source organism: Canis lupus baileyi (assembly GCF_048164855.1). Taxonomy (NCBI): domain Eukaryota; kingdom Metazoa; phylum Chordata; class Mammalia; order Carnivora; family Canidae; genus Canis; species Canis lupus. Next base: position 12,748,422 of record NC_132873.1, read on the forward strand.
AAACTAGCCTCTACAAGCCAGCTAGGTGAGTGGAGCACATTGGAAATGGATCCTCCAGCTCCAGCCAAGTCTACAGGTGACTGCAACTCTCACTGACATCTTTACAACCCGATGACAGTCCCTGAGCAAGAATCATACATTTAAGCTGGTCCTGAGTTCCTGACTCCTAGAAACTGTGTGAAATAATAAATGCTTATTGTTGTTTTAGGCTGTTAAGTTTTCAGGTGATTTGTTATGCAGCAATAGATAACAAATACAGGGTTAGAAACAGGAAATAAGAGCAACTCTCTTTCTTCCTTTCTCCAAAACTGTAATGAATACTTCTGTTGTATCATTTATTTAAAGACCTGGTGCAGGGGCCGGGGGTGGGGGGGTGGGGGGGTAGTTACCCGGGTGGCTCAGTGGTTGAGCATCTGCCTTCAGCTCAGGTCATGATCCCAGGGTCCTGGAATTGAGTCCTGCCTTGGGTTCCCTGCAGGGAGCCTGCTTCTCCCTCTGCCTATGTCTCTGCCTCTGTGTGTCTCTCATGAATAAATAAATAAAATCTTAAAAAAAAAATAAATTAAATTAAAAATAAAATAAAATAAAAATAAAGACCCCATAGGGGTGGGAGACTTCTAAAATACCACCTTCAAGAAAAATCTAGTATGGTAAAAAGAAAAATATGTCACCATAAAAGAGTTTATTAGTTCACTTATTCAACAAATACTTATTGAGCCTACTGTATGTCAGATGCTGTGTTAAGTTAGATAACTACAACAGTAAGCAAGAGAGCCATGAATGCTGCCTCATGGAATTTACATTGTAATAAGCAAGAGGTACAAGTCAAGTAAATGAATACTTCAAATTCTTATAAATGCCATGAGTCCAGTAAATAAATTATTGCAATATGTTATAGGGGAAGTAGAATCTACTTTGGATAGTATGAGACGTAAGGCCTCTTCATGGAGACGACATCTAAGCTAAGCTTTGAAGGACAGAAAGAAAACCATCATGGAAAGAAAGGTGGAAAGGGCAATCCAGGGAGAGAAAATAGTGCATCCAGAGGCCTTGAGGTGCAAAGATACTTCCATACAATGAATGGACTGAGGAAGGCCAGACTGACAAGAATCCAATGTGTGAGGAAGAGAATACCATGAGTTGAGGTAGGAGGTCATCCATGTGTTTTCAAAATTCTAGGAAAAACACATCATTGTGAGGAGACTATAAAAATAATTTGACTCACATACAAGGCCTGCTTCAGATAGTTCTTCTTCACACTGAAAGAAACTTTACAATTTGATAGAGGAAATGAGTTCAAACCAAACATCAAACTCGAGCACTCAGAACCTGCTGGTTCCTCACTCCTTGAAGCTCCAACCAAATGTCTTTCTCTTTTTCCCAAGATCTCTCGGATTTCTAGACTTCTAATATCGATGCACAGCGCTATAGGTTTTCTTTATAGACCCACAGTGGCAGAGTCTAGTCTTATATCTGGGTAAACATACAGGAATATGAATACATCTCGAAAAGCTAAATCGTAGGGAACACCTAAAGCATATTGGATTTAACAATTATTCGAGACAATAAAGTTTAGCTGGAAGTTTAGTGCCAGTTTCTGGCACTTCTCAGAGGGCTTGTGTGACTGCTCTCGAGATTTAAGACCAAGTTTCCCTCGGTGTTCAGACTTAAAATTCTGTCTCTGTGTAAGACCTTTCAGACTCTGTTTGCGAAGGAAAGAAACTGGAATGTAAAGTCTCAAAATCACACTGTAACATTGCTGGTTGGCCAGGTGTTGAGGGACCTTATGCTATTTATTTAGTCATGTTGTAATGCCCTTTCCAATCCCAAATTCATTCTTGCCTCCAGAAGATTATTGAGATGGAACTTGTGAAATATACAGACTATTTCAACAAACAGCAATCGACTTCTTCCTTTACAGATTCCAGGGAAGGAAAAAAAAATCACCTTGCCAGCCAGCACACAGGCTGTGGTCCGCCCAAGCTACGAGACTCCTAACTGTCAAAAAGGCACCAAGGGGATTTCAATATATACAGTGTGGATGTGTCAGAGGATGCATTTTATGAGAGGTTTAATCTGTGCATTTGAAAGAGAATGGCAGCAACAGTCCCATGGGGCCCACCTCCCGGGCAGACAATGTTTTCACTCTGTAAAGAATCCCACTTGATGAGAATCGATACGTGTAGTTGGTCTTGACTACAAATAGTTCATTACAAGCTGAGCAAAGGGCCGCTGCCACTCCATGTGCTTTTTTCCCAGCTGTAATGGTCCCAACTCTCTCCATGTCAGAAAAGCCCACAATTATTTGATATAAAAGAATGTACAGGGCAATTCAAAAGCTAGAAATCTCACGTTGAGATATATAATTACAAGGGAACAGGTGTCTCGCATTTTCTAAGTCCCGGTGCTGATTTACAGCAGGACAGACATGCCCTCTGTTCTGTCCCTGCCCCTAGGACTCCTCCAAACGCACTGACCAAGACTGCTGGTCCCCAGAGAATGCCTAGCGTGCCACAGTGTGGCTTCCTGGAGACACAGATCCTCTCCTGCGCCTGAATTAGAAAACCTTGACCAGGACTAGAAGAAGCAAATGCAGCGTCAGCCCCGGGCTATTCTTGTCCCTCCAGTTGCTGCCCATCCTCAAAGTTGGAGACAGCTACACTCATGCTATCCGGGGTGCCTCAAACAAGCTTAAAACTGCGTCCCCTCTGACCCTTTGATTCCATTTAATGTCATTCATTCTACTTTGGAGGGCAGTATTACATCTTACTGAATTTTGTATTGGAAGGGTGCAAAAAACTTAAGTGTACAGCTTGCTGGAATATCACAAAGTGAACACCTTCACGTAAATACTGGGCCCTTCACTCTCCATCTCCAGCCCACCCTCCTCTCAGGGGTGATGCCATCAGTTAGTCTCACTTAATTTTGAGCTTCATGTGAATGGAATCATATATATCCGGTCTTTTGAACTGAGATCTATAACTCAATACCACATGCGATTGATCCATCTTGTTGCATGTACCTGTATCTTGCCCATTCTTATTGCTGTGTGATATATTGTCGCCTGAATATATCATCCTTCAGTTATCCTCTCTACTGCTGATGGACAGTTGAGTCGTTTCCACTTTTGTGCTATTATGAATAACATTACTAAGGAGGTTTATCCTTATGCATACACAGATCTTTTTGTAGGGCGTACACCTAGGAGTGGAATTACTATCTTTTAAAGTATGTACACATTTAGAAATTGTTCTCAATGCTTTTATCCTAGAAGATCCTTTGCACTTTCTTTCCCAGGAAAATATCAACTCTCAGAGCCTCTTCTGCCACTTTGTTCTTGGAGCTCTGCTCTATATCATGGAATGATAGTGGGCTACCGGACGGACAGTCATTGCCCTTGGGCATCTGTGCGCGCAGCCCTCCTTCTCAGGAAGTGACCTGAACAAGTCTGACCAATCCGAGAGCATTCTCTTCCTGCCACAGCCCCTTTTCTTGAGGTAACACCAATACCGTATGCCCTGCCGTGCCACCCTCTGGGATTTTCTGTCCCTTTCATACCCCTCTCTTGCCAGAATCACATACTACAGTATCAAAATTACACAATGAAGTAAGCTCTGAGCAATTTTAATCACTATAAATGTCTTTCCTTGAGAAACCCTACACCCCCGCCCCTACAAGGGAAGCAGCATGCTAACTAACCATGTAAAGAGTCACGCTCACTCCACTTCCAAATGGTTCACCTTCTCTCTCAGAAGACAGGATTCCTAAGCACTGGCCCTGGCTCGCCCTGCAAGTGGAGTGACCTCTAACAAGGTAACTCTAAGAGCAGAAGGAGAAAAATAATACCCGTCTCCTACTTACACAAGGATGGGATTTATTAAGTGTTAAAGAAATAACGCTGGTTAAAAACTTAGTGATGAAAGGAGTATAAATATTTTAAAAATTATCTTTATTATCCACTTCTAGTCCTTTAGCAAGCTTGCACTTAAACACCTATCTATTCTAAAGATGAAATAGTTTCCAACATTTCAAACTACTTTTCGAGTAGCTCATAATCTCCAGTTGGTAAGTTATATACTTGTAACTAGAAATCCTTTCACTCATCCCTATTAGTCTCATATTAAGAATAGCTGGTGACTATTCTCTTACTATGATACTTCACATAATTAAGATTGCTTTTAAGCCAGCGCTTTTCCTTCCTCTGACTAAATTACACCAAAGCATTCATCTTTTCAGAATGGGTTCTAATAGTCAATTCCCTACTCATTGCCATACTCCAAAATCAAATTTTGAAGTTCCAAAGTGTCTTGGGTCATTTAATTATAATTGGCCAACATCAAAAGCCATAACATTCTTTCATTTGTTCATTCAGCCATTCAATAACTAGATAATTGTTTTAAGCTTACTATTAATAAGCTTGAGATTCATTATAGCACCAGACAGATGAGTCCCTCATCTCATGGAGCTCACTTCCTAAATGTATTGAAAAACAAAGTAAAAACACACAACTTATAAAGGCTATGAGGACACTAAAGCCAAACGCTGGCCTAAAGAATGACCAGGATAGGGGCTACTTGAAATTGCATGATTGAAAAAGGTCTTTCTGAAGAGGTTACATTTGGATGGAAATCTAAATGATCTTAGGAGATGCCATGGAACAGTGTATGAAAAAGGTTTCTGTGCAGAGGATACAGCAATGATAGGCCCTTTGTAGGGAAAGTCACTGAGACTCCAGCATGATCTGCAAAGGGAAAGGAGGAGTGTAGGGAGGCTGGGGATGCAGGTGGGAATCAGACCAAATCCAGACTTGTTAGCTGTCATTAGGAGTTCATCTTGCGAGTTCCACAGGTCCTGATTTCATTGGTGACTGATCATATGTGTAAGTTGTTCTCTGGAATAATAAATCCAAGAGTATGATCCTGTCACTATTGTATGTGCTTCTTCACTTTGTGGTTCCCTGGATTCCCAAGGTGTCTCTGCCATCGGCACTGCTAGCCACCTTTTCTATCTTAAAGCCTCTCTTTTTCTGAAACATAACCTTCAACTGTATCATTTTTCACAAGCTAAGATTTAATTAAATCACACCTGAAGAGCTGAGATATAATACATTTAGTTTTTCATATGTAATTTTCCTATGCTTGGGCAATAGAAAGCCATAGTTAAGAGTTTAGGCTCTAGATGCATCAAAACCAGGTCCTATTTCTGTTTTTTTTGACACTTTTACTGCGTTTAACTAGCATATTACTTTACCTTCCTGAGGTTTTTTTTTAATCTGTAAAATGGAAATTATATACCTACCTGAGAGTTAGAGAGAATACATGTTAACCCTCAAGAGATGGTCATTAATAATACTAATATTATTCAAAAAGCAAAAACCATAGAACTTTGTAGTAAAAAGAGAAGTTAAATATTACTCCATTTACTGCTCTCATTTTGTGTTTAAGCCTCTCTGAAGCTAAATTAATTGTCAATGGTCACATAGTTAGTCAAAAGTTCACCAAATCTCCCTAGTCAATAGTCTAAAGGAAGAATAATTCAACTATTCACCACTTGCTTTAGCTCTGAGATTAGGCTTTATGAACAATGTAATCATTACTTGAATAAATCACAAAGACATTCTGATACCTGACGGGGCGAATTGTGATTGGAATAGTGTGTGGTTTATTAAATGCTATTTTTTTAGGACTTGAAAGATTCAGAACCATGAATTCTACTTTTTATTCGATTTGTTAAATGGAAAAAGTCAATAAGAAGATATACTTTTTATATAGAGCACATCCACCAAATGTGGATTGTAATTCATAGAGCTCTGACAAGAAAATAAATTGCAGGTTATAGAAGAGCTTTGGTAAGCAAATTATTGAGCATAGTGGATATGTCAACTCAGGGCCAAAATCTAGAGAAGTAGCTGTTCTGGCACAGAATTATACAAAACCCACTTATTTCAAGTGCTTGTCTTTGGCAAGTTTTCACATAGTTATCACACAGACATGAACTGAACTGTGTGAGTGTGATGAGGGTAAAAAAAACTAAACCTGAAGTGTAAGCTTAACAAGTAGGCTTTTACATGAACTCTGCATACTGTATTTTTAAATTATTCTTTTTAAATTATTTTATTATTTGCTTTATTAGGTAAGTAAACTGCAATCACAGAAAAAAAATAGGAAATATAAATAAGCAAAAAGAAATTCATTTATAATTCTACCACTCAAAAATAACTATTATTAACACCTTGCCATCTATAAACACACACACACACAAATTCTTCACATATCCAAGTTAATTCTTATTTTATCTAGAGACATATATCAAAGGAATTTGACACAAACTTTTAAGCTGATTATTATACTGAAAAGTGATTATCACAAAAGAAAAAAACATTTCATACGAAGAACTTCAAATTTTTCAATCATTGTTTACCAGTAGTAACCCACTTAAGTAACCAACAATCCCTTTTCCTTAGGACTGTATAAGGGATTTATGACAACAAATTCTATTCTCATTAACAAAATTTTACTAAACACCTGTCAAAGTCTAATATTTGAGGAAACACAAAACAAGTGTCTATGCTTTTGAGAAATGATATCTACAAGGAACACACACAACAAATTCAGTTACTTGGGCAAAATGGTTGGTAGGTGGTGAGGAACACTCACTGATTTTCTGGCTCTCACGAGGTCAATACTCTTCTTTTTTTATTTTTTAAGATTTATTTATTTATTTATTCATGATAGACATATATATAGAGAGAGAGGCAGAGACACAGGCAGAGGGAGACGCAAGCTCCATGCAGGGAGCCCGACATGGGACTCAATCCGGGGACCCCAGGATCGCGCCCTGGGCCAAAGGCAGGCGCCAAACCGCTGAGCCACCCAGGGATCCCCCAATACTCTTCTTTTTCAAAGTCTTCCCTGTGAAATGAAATATTACCTGTGTTCCCCTTTCCTCATGAGAAGACAGGCAGGCAAAGTCTATTATGCACTTTGTATTCTCAAGATTTTTTTGAGTTTGCTTAAACTCTGCTGGACAGATGGGATTTCTAAGTTATTTTGCAGACACAGACTCAGCCAAGAAGTCAAGTTTTTAAACTTTAAATGTCCTTTTGATTTGCTAGGAAAGACAATTGATGCAGCCACTTCCAATCTACTTTTAAATTGTATTCTCATTGAAGTATCTTCTAATTTAATATTTTTACATAAATATTTGTTTTTATTGTATATGGTAACCCCTATCAGGATGGCTTGTGAACTGCTGTTCCCTTTGCGTGTCTCCCCTCCCCCCTCAACTATTAACCTCTCTCTTCCTGTTCACAACCAAATACCCTTTCCTTAGGGAAGACTTTGCTGATGCCTACAAGTTTTTTCCAACTCTGTGTTTTCATAGACATATTTATATACTCTCTCAAACACTCATCTCAGCTATAATTTGGTATTTATTTGGACAATGATTTAGCAGTGTTTTTTCCTTACCAGACAATAAGCTCAAGTTTTTGCTCACAACTGTATCTGCAATGCTCAGCAGAGTGTGTAGAACATGCTAGATAATAATTGCTTGTTGATTAAAATTCACTAAGGCCAGGGATGCTATTTCATCTCTCGCTCTCTCTTTTTTTAAAGAGAGAATGCGTACAAGTGTGCACAAGAGTGTATAAGGGAGAACAGCAGAGGGAGAGGGAGAGAGAGAATCTTAAGCAGTTTTCATGCCCAGGGTGAGCCTGATGCGGGGCTCAATCTCACAACCCTGAGATCATGACCTGAGCCGAAATCAAGGGTTAGATGCTTAACCCACTGAGTCACCCAGGCACCCCTTTTCATCTCTTTAAAAAAAATATTTTTTAAACTAATTTAGTTATATTCCTGATCTGTATGCAGGGCTCTACCCAAGGTAGGTGTTAGTATATGCTAAATGCTTGGCATTTGATGAGTAGTCACTTGGGAATTTTACTACACATTTGCATTAATATATTTGTTTCAAGAATCATATATATTCCTATATATTTTTTCACCCATCCCATATCTAAAGTACGTAATCCATCTTTAACAAAAACATCTTGCTCTAAACATAGCGATACATTACAATAGGCTCTGTATACTGCATTATCACCAAAATAGGAACATAGAGTCAGTCCATACACTCTGTCCATGGCTTATGGAAAGATCTGACTCTAAGTCCAGCAATGATACCCCCTATACCTGAGAAATAGTATTTCCAAGTCAGCTCATGGCCCTGATGTTAAGATAAAAATCCACAACTTCTGTTAAAAGTTGTTGCCAGTTATTCACTTGCTAATTGATACACTTATTTTTTATTTAAATCATTTTGCTTTTCCTTGTGGTTTCAGATAAAACTCATTTAAACAATTACATGTTATTCTCCAAAATTATCTATTTATCATAAACTGTGAGCATCAAATATGTGTCAGCCACAACCCTGTGTGTTATCACAATTAAAGAAATCCAGCACAAAGAGAAGATTACATTTTATTCACCTCTCTCTCTCTCTCTCTCTCTCTCTCTCTAAAACATTTAGGAAGTCCCCAAGAATTTAGTCCACTACGACTTTTATCACAATTTCCTGCCATCTCTTACTCTATAGTAATTCAAAATGCCCAAGTCCTCAATGTCTCTATTTACTCCTGGAAGCTTCTAACTCTGTCCTACGATCTTGGTTCTCCATCAGCACCTCTGTCCCCCACAGTGATCTCCCCAAAGCTCTCACTTTCCTTCCTACTAATCCCTGAGCAGCATGGTTGTTTAACTGCATTCCTCACAGAAGCTGCACAGAAAATTTTCTCTTTCATCAAATTGACAAATGCTGTGGAAAGATGCTGTGAATCTACATAGATTACTATTTTTCACATCACAATCATATTCAAAACTCATCTCCTTTGATAAATAAGAAGCTGTTATCACAATCTAATTCTCCAGTGCTATATTTGGCTGTCAAAGAAAGATGTAGATGTGTGTGTGTGTGCTATGCATGTACATGCCAACCAGTCTGTGAGTCTTGCATGTGCGTCAGTGAGCCTGCGAGTCTTTGTCGGGTGTGTGTGTGTATGTGTGTCATTGAGTCTGTGTTTCTCTGCAAGGTGTGTGTGTGTCAGTGAGCTTGTGAGTCCTTGTAGGGTGTGTGTGTGTGTGTCAAGTATGTATCCCGGAAATCCACAAATTGGGCATAACTGAGAAAAAGTGGAAAGGAAGGGACAGTACTATTAAAGGAAGAGCATAACAATGAGCAAGATTGTGAAAGCGAGTCCCTGTACCTTCTCCTTCCAGATCCCAAGCCATTTTCAGATATCACCTTTCCACTGCAACACACTTAGCCATGGACATTTTCGGAAACATAGTGACATCATTTTCAATTCATAACCTAAATCTTGACATCATGCTTCATGGTTCCAAGGAATAATAGGAGTTAGTCTTCCTAGTCTTTCCCTACTGACCCTAAATCTACACTCTGCTTGGGTCTTTCTGAAGTTCCCATAACTCCTTTCTCAAGTATCTGAGGAGTAGCCAACACAGACATGCATCATATATGCGTATAGAATTACATGGATTTTTGTGAGTATATTTATACATGTGGATCAAACTATACATAATATTTTGCAACTTGCTATTTTCATGTCTTACAGATCTTTCCATACTGGGATATATTGGGCTACTTCATTATTCCATAGAATTATATGTATATGTATATATATGTATATGTATATGTATAGAAAAAAAACATGCATACCATGTCCAATTTAACCAACTTTTACTGACAAGCATTCATGTTGTGATCTTCCTATGAAAAATAATACTGTAGTACCATTCTTGTTCAGACTCCTGTTCATAGGTGTGAGTATTTATGGTTAGTGTTTCTCAAATCTGGCTTTACATTAAAATCATCTGAAGAGCTTTCAAAAATACTGCTACCTATGCTCTCTAGCCCCTCCCTCCACTAGACTAGTTATACCAGAATCTGGGAGTAGAGCCCAGGCATGAGTATTTAATAAAATCTCCCCAAGTAATTTTAATATGCAACCAAGGTGAAGAAATATTACTAATTATGAAGAATTGGAATTGCTGACTTGAAGGGTATATACATTTTACTTTTCTTTCATTATACATTTTGAACGCATTTTGTTAACATTTAAATTACATACAATTGCAAATTATGTACTATCATTATTTCCTCTCTAAGTAAAGTTCTCAGGAAATCTGAAAGGATAAGCCAAATACCAGGAAAGAGTCTCTTTCTAAGCTGAATGGGACCTCCTCTGAAATGCCTATATAAAGTGAGTAAACTCTACCTCAAGTTATTACTTTCACAGCACTGTGTTTCTTTTCTTTGTATTAAAGGCATAGCTCAGAGATGTTGCTGGTTTGGTTCCAGACCACCAAAATAAAGCAAACATCACTACAAAGTGAGTCAAATGGATTTTTTTTTTGTCTCCTGGTGCATATGACAGTTATCTTTATGCTCCACTGCGGTCTATTAAGTTTTTTAAAAAATGAGAAATACTTTGTTGGAAAGTAATTGGAAAATACTGTATTGCTAAAAAATCACTGAACACAGATCACCATAATAAATAAAATAATAATGATGAAAACGTTAAAAATATTGTGAGAATCATGAAAACATGACACAGAGACATTCAGTGAGTAAATTCTGTTGGAAAACATGGCACCAGTAGACTTGCTCGACACAGGATTACCATAAACCTTCAATTTGTATAAAGAAAACACACACACAATATCTATGAAGCACAGTAAAGCGAAGTGTGCAATAAAATGAGTATGTCTGTCCTTGTGACAATTCGCAATCATTTCATGTAGTTGATTGTTGTCTTTTACAGCCCCTGATCTCCAAGAGAACAGGAACCCAATCTGTTTTGTTTATGTGCTAATCCTAAAGCCTATCATAACAGGACCTAGAATATAATAGATTGTCAATATGTGTGGAATAAATCAGGCCCTGTGGTTATCTGGGCAGTGGTTAACCATGTTAGACTGTGAAAGGACCAGTAAAACGAAGGAGAAATACTGGTTGTTCTCATTCACCAGATCTAGCCTCTCCAAATAAAATACAAGTTTTATATATTTATTTATTTGTTTGTTTGTTTGTTTGTTTATTTATTTATTATTTAAGTTAACTTTAATTACAGTATAGTTAACATAAAACAAGTATTTTACCTTAGCCAAAAGAACCTACAAACCTACACTATCAAACAAGAAACAGATTAACGTGTGACAAATCTTGAAAGAAAAAAACACAAAGAAATTAGAAGGTAGAATATGATAAGCCACCTTTGGTAATAAACTTGTCCCTTCTCTGCTATTCCCCTGCATTTTGGTAAACACCTAAAAAATCTTATACAGCAAATGGTACAGTTAAGCATGAGGAACACTTGGAAGATGTGGGGGCAGAGGTCATCAGCTGTCATTGAGAGCATGATTCCTCAGCTGTTCCCTTTCTTTCTCCCTATAAGTAAGTCCTATATAAAGGAGGGGTCAAGACAGTAATTTCCCTTTGATTCTGACTACCATATTAAATTGCTCAGGATCATAGTTGCAGAAAGCCTCTAGATTCTTCTTTTCCATATATAATTACTACATAAGAAATAACACCTAGCCAAGCAACATATGCATTATGTCGAGTAGGACTAATGTTTTTTTAAAAGTCCTCAGTGTTGTAAACTGTGAATACATTTAGATTTTCCTTCTATATTATACCTGACTAAACCACAAGGAATATTGACTAAATGGGAAGGAGACTTTACGTCTCTTTTATTTGTTTCAGGGTGACTTGCTTTTACATTTTTTAGACTTTTTTTTCATTATTTTTTTTTTATTTTAGAATAGTTCTAGACTTACAGAAAAATTGAGGAAAGTTCCCATGCGCTCCACGCCCAATTTTTTTAATATTAACATCTCACTGAAGTATGGTACATTTGTCACAATAAACCAATATTGATACACAATTAGTAGCAAAAAGAAAAGTCAATGCTTTATTCATATTTCCTTAGTTTCTACCTAATGTTCTTTTCTTATTCCAGGCTTCCATCTAGGACACTGCATTACATTCACCCATCATGTCCCTTAGGCCCCTCTAGTCTGTCACCGTTTCTCAGTTTTTCCTTGGTTTCCATAATCTTGACAATTATTAAAAATACTTGTCAGAAATTTTGTAGAATGTTCCTCAGTTTGGGCTTTATTGATATTCTTCTCATGATTAGATTAGGTATTAGGTTTTGAGGAGGAACCTGACAAACACTGCCTCAACAACATGATCGAGGTTAATATTAATAGTAATATCATGTCCATATAGTATACCCTTGGAATGATATAAATGGCATCTGTACACTTGTGAGCTCTACTCTTCAAGTACAAAGTTCTATGCCAACATATTTACTTCTATGAATTCAGAAATCGAAGATATGTAACTGGTAACACAAAGGAATTTAGATATATAGTGAGAGCAAGCTATTTCCCTCCTTAACATGAAATAAAGTGTCCTTATTTCAATTTTTTTTTCTCAGAGGACAAAAAACCCTTTCACATGTAAGCCTGTCATAGATTTTAAAGGATTTCTACACATGGAGCAAAGTATTAAGATAGGCAGTGAATTAAAGTAAGAGTTTATCCATCACTCAGCAATTGCAGAAAAACCCAAGTTATCCTTTGATAGCCTAAAGGAAAACAAATTGGTGGATACATTTCTGCTATTAAAAAAAAATAGTGTTTCTATTATAATACATAACATTCTTTTAAAAATTCTAAGTATTTATATTTAAGACACACAATATACCGAAGTAAAATGTGTTCAGACTCTCCTGACCATCCTTTATGTAAGAAATGAGTACCAACAGCTAATGTAGGTAATGATTGAGTCCTTGGTGTGGGGCAGCAAAAGAAAGAGCTAATAAAAACGCTTCTTCTGAACCTATGTAGATAATATAATTCAGTAGAGCAGCCCACCCCAAGTGATAAGGAGACTGGATACCACGGGCCAGATGTGACTTAAGTGGGAATTATTGCTAATATGAGAGTCAAAATGTCTCTTAGTTGTAATATATGGACAGGAATAGCGACCTTTCCCAAATTGGGGAATGCTTCTATATCAGACCAAAAAAATGGATAATAAATCTATATCTTTAAACACAACAATATTTAACACTTAGAATATAAATGTGTGCATTTATCCATATATACTTACATATATAAATACATATATATTCATATACATATACACACACTCATATATCTAATTATCTAATGTATAAATGTGCTTTTTAAAAACCCAAGCTAGCTACTGAATTTTCAGGGAAGTTTTGTTTTGGTTTATTTTGTATTTGGGCTTTTTTTAAATTAATAAGTACTCATTAATTAAATACCTCACAAGTTAAAAGAACAGAAGTGAAGATGGTACATTGGTTAATCATGCTTCTTAATATGAGAATCTAGCTCTGCAAACTGAGAAACCCAAAGACAGAAAAGGAAAATTTTTCAAGTTACCCACTAAAATTCACATCATATTGATAATTAAAGTCCTTTTCTCTCTTTATTTCTCTGGCCACTTAGATAAAAAATATATCTTCCCTCCCTGGTATGGGAAAAAAAAGCATTCGAGAGATAGGTAATTAGGCTTTATGCCATTTAGGAAGTAAAATGGATAAGTATCTACTTTGATTGACAGTTATTTTACTGTTAGGAAAGCTGTTTTGCAAGAAGGTAAATCTTGCTGTTCATTCCATCCCATTTAATATTTTTCATTATAGAAAGAAAATTAAGTTATAGGAAGTAGTTTTGAATTATTTTTCTTTAGCATAATAGTTCATTATAATTAAAAAGTGAAAGAGGAGAGTGGCAGAGTTTGTGTTCCCTAGAAGGGAAAGCACTTTAATATTAGATGAGCTTTCCTTATACGTCTGCTTTTTATTTTTAAACACCATGACCTCTTTGCTGACCAACAACTTCTTGCAAATTATGGCAAGGGAGGGAGGAGCATGACCAAAGGAGATGAGTGAAAGTTGGTGACACTCCCTGCCAAAATTCCAAGTTGAAATCAAATCCTTCAGTAAAGTTTCTTAGGCATGAAAAAAAAAAAAAAGATTTACAACTTCAGCAGAACTGTAATTCTATCAAGAAAAAGTATCAGTCAATCTACTTTACTGTCACCAAAGGATCTGAAGCTGGCTTTGTCATACTTCTTTCTCCTTTATGTATGGAGGTGGGGAAAAAAAAAAAGGCAAGAGGTGTTTTAAAAAAAATTGATGAAGCCCTGACCCTTTAGATTCCATTTATAGTCTGAGCCTGAATGCCATCCCCCTTGACTAGCGAACTGTCCAATCCAGCCACATGTGTCAAGATTCTATTAGGCACTAAGTGAAATATATATGCATGCCCTTATACCATGTAACACTCTGGGTCCACCCTCAAAACACTGGGCTGTGGGTCAACTGAAGCACCACTCCTCTTCCAAGAATCATTTTGACAGGTTCTTTTGGAGGTGCTCCTTTACTTTTTTTTTAACCCATCGTTTTAAGCAAAATGGCACCAAAGAAGGATGTGAAGAAACCTGCTGCTGCCGCTGCCGCTGCCCCAGCCCCTGCCCCAGCACCTGCACCTGCCCCTGCCCCAGCCAAACCCAAAGAAGAAAAAATTGACCTCTCTGCCATTAAGGTAACTAAGGGGGTGAACTGTTTGGTCACTGAAACATCTTTCAACAGTAGGAAACTCTAGGAACTTGCAAAGTGGTATCTTTTTTTCACTGAGAGAGAGAGTGTTCCTGCATGGACTGGTAGATTTGGGGGAGAAAAGAATCTTGATCAGAAAATAAATAAACTCTAATGTATGGTTTCAGTAAAATTACTAGGAATATGATATTATTGCAGAACCTCCATTTGTTCCATTTTTTGATCTCTGGTTTTCTTTTTTCCCTAATGGGTCAGAGTGCAATTTGGGGGCAAAGTATATAAGTGCGAAGGTGTTTTGCCAATACTTAAGCCAATGTCTTATTTTGTTTTGGTTTTGCTTCATTTCGTTTTGTTTTAAATAAAATCTCTGCAGAAACTGGATCCCTTACCTTGATGCTACACCGAGAAGAATTTTTTTGCCCCTACTTTTTCCCAAAAGTTTAAAAACAGCTGATGACCCAGTTGTCCTGGCTGTATTTATTTGACAGCTGCCTTATTTCATCTGAAAAAGAGAAGATTTTTGCAATTCTAGTTAATTCCTTCAGCTTTGCTTAATAAAATTTGATACAACACTAGATTAGATCTCAGTACAGACAATTATGCACTCAAGTGTTTCAGTGACTATAACTGTCATCTTGTTTATTTATATACAGTATTTAATTCAGAATTGTGAACTGCTTGTAAATGAAACTAACACTCCAAATACTATAAAACTTGGTTATATGGCTTTTAGCTTATGTCTTTGAGCTCTTGTATACTGATCTTTAACTAAAGAGAATGTGATTGATTTTTGTGTCAACATTTTGCTGTGATCAAAGTTCTCAACTGCCAAAAGATGATCTGCTTTTGGGAAAATGGCACAGCGGATGTGCCTGTTCCCCTCTCAGTGATGTAATCCATCAAACATGCACCTTCTCCTCCTTAACTGGGACTTGCTCTGAATGACAGTTTGAAAATCTTTATCTAATGAACTCTGCTTTATATGGAAAACTAATGAGCAAAAGGGCCTGTTAGGTGATCATGTCTCTTAAGCCAAAAGTTCTGTACATAATAAATGTAAATTTTGCTAAATTAATACTGCTTACTTGCAATGATAAAACTGACCTATAAACAAACATTTCATTGAGTATTTTAGTATAATCATGGATTTTTAAAAAAATACTCCTGACATAAATATTGAATCGGATCACCTTTAGATATACGTGATGACATTAAATATATTCATAATTTTATAACATTCTGGTTAAATATAAAATTTATGTTCCAAAGAAGGAGTGGATTATCAAATATTTTATATTGAATTTGTAGGTACCTAAAGTCATATTTGAAAAGTTGGTCAGAGAATCTAATATTGGTTAGGAACTATTCTTTTTTTTTTTTTTTTTTTTTTTTTTTAGGAACTATTCTTAATGAATATCTACTTAGGAGGAGAAATGCATGTCAGATCTTCTAATAAATGGTTTTCTACCTAAAGGACTGCATATAATTCATTAAGAGGAAGCCAAATTTTTCATCTCCAGCAATTCTAGTCAATGTATCTTTATAGATGCACACTGACCACATTATACAATGAACATGATTACGGTCATGACAATAATTCCAATCATCTGTATCATTTGACTTTCCACTGTATCCTATTAGAGATATGAATCAGTGTCAAAGCTATTTCTCTATATTTATTGTGACTTATAAGACAATATTACCTCTTTGCATCTAGGATTACAAGCATCTGGGAGGGGGGGAAATATGCCTTCTTAAGAAGAAAAAGAAAATACCCCACTAAAGAATATAGGCATTAATTTTTCTCCCCTGAAGAAATATGAACTAAATATATAAATAAATATTCAGTTTTTACAGTAAGAAGTCTCTGGGAAAAGGCAAAATATCACTTTTTTAAACCCAGAGATTAAACTGATTAGTTGCTCACAGTCAGCAGAAAAGTCATACTCTTTTAAATCTTGAAAAATTAGTTTATCCTTTTGTCTTTATGTTGAATTAATGCTAGCATGGCTAATGTAGCTAGCACAACTACACAAAAGAAGAAAATACTCTTAGAGCATCTCTAGTGGTGAGGTATGCTATGTCTTCACCAGTTCATTACAGAATAAGGGATGGGTTGGAACCTGATAAGGTATGCAAACCAAAAAGGAGCCATCAAAAGACTCTAGAAGTAGGAGGAATTTAACCTTTATTTTTCATTCAGAGAGCCTACTCCTAATAAGGAGAAAATGAAAGGAACCAAATCAAAACTAACATATTTTTTAAAGGAATTTTAAATGCCTTCAATGATTTGCCTTCATCAATATGAAATCAGTGCACATTTATAGGTAGTATAGCCAGGGAATGTGGTACAACTTGAGAACTATATAAAATTTAATTTCATCCCAGTAGGTAACAAGGCTAATTAAAAATGTACATTAAAACATTTCATATTATGATGCTTTTAATCACTTAATGATGTTTCTAGATATATTACCTCATATAAGTTATAAACTTTTTTCAAGCAGAGAAAATGAACTCTAAGGAAATTAATAGAGCTGTTCTATGTGTTCATTAACTTTCTGAAAACTCGATAAAGAACAAAACTTAATTGGATTTTAAACTTTCTTTCATAAATCATATAAGATTAGAAATTTGGCTGTCCTTTAAACTTTGAGTAATGTTAAAGTGTAAGTGTAACTGTCTCTGTGTAGGACTACAGGCATAGCAATAGTAATATTTAATTCCTCACTACTATTCCCAGCTAATATCTATGTTCCACTTTATAATATACCATGTTTAATAGCCATATATTTAATTCCCCATAAACTCTGAACAATCTTTAATATTGTTAAAGATTGTTCAATCTTTATCAATTTATGATAGTGTGCTTTCCAACCTGATTTCCTAGTTTGTTGATTATTTAGAACATTTGTTCAGTTGTTCTGCATTAAACCTTTGATATTCATCAAGGGAATGCTTACCTGACATCCTATGCTAACGGATTTTCTGTGAGTATCCTTTTCAAAAACCCAAAGACTGCTGACATTTGAACATTAAAGTTACTGTCCTGGGTGGTCCTAAGCACTGTTTGCTTTCAGAGAGCTGACACTTCCAACAACAATGTCCAGACTAAAAACACCGCCTGAAAGAATCTCAAGTGTAGGAATTAAAACCCACCATGAGTATAGCTGCAGGTGCAAACACAAGAATTAACACCTGCTGCCCAACACTTCAGCCAAGGGTTGAAATAATGAAAGAAAATAAGTAATGAGATGACTATGTGCCTAGATTTTAAAAGATCTTCAATGTGTAAGTAAATTTTTTTGCATGATGCATGCCTTAGCTGATATGTCAGGATTGCTATGTGGCAATGAGACTTTGAATCATGTCTTTCCTTGTGCTGCTGAAGTTTGGATTCTCACCGTATTCACTGTAATTCAATCAGGTCACCTCTGACTAGATACTACAAGCGATATTACAAAAAGTGGTAAAGGTATAGAATGCATTGACAGAATTCATCCAATAACAAATATCAACAATTTACCATACACTTGGGGAGATTTAAAATGCCAATTTAATGAGTAATTTGGAAATACAGCATTCCCAATAAATTCATCTATTTACTGATGGGTATTCAGTGGTGGCAAATATTATGTATACATTTATACATAAATTGCAACACCTGACTTGATCTGGTCCAGATATAGGATTGTCTGTGTTAATCAACAAATTCTTTTTTCACAGCTCTAACAAGGCTAATACAAACCTAGTCTCCCTTTGAAGAATTCTTGGGAAAATCAAATGAGGTCAGGGCCCATGAAAGGCTTTGAAAATTATAAAGTTCTTTGTAATATAATAATAAATATTCATTGAGAATTAATTTTGTGCCCTATTATTTTATTTAATCCTCAAAACGTTATATGGAGGTTGTTTTTAGCCTGATTTTGCAAGAAAAGAAACTGAGCCTAATGAGATTCAGTGCTATGTCCATGATCAAATAACTGGTAGGTGATGGAGCTAGGATTTAACCTCCCAGGCCAAATCCAGAGCCAACTGTGGTAATCATATCCTAGACTGCCTCCTGTTTATAAAGAGTAAGTTGCTGTTAAGAATGTGTGAAGAAGAGATACTTGGGTGGCTCAGTTGGTTGAGTGGTTGACTCTTGATTTCGACTCAGGTTATGATTTCAGGGTTGTGAGATTAAGCCCCATGTCAGGCTCCACACTAGGCATGAAGCCTGCTTGCGATTCTCTCTCTCTCCTTCTCAAAAAAAAAAAAAAGTGCATAAAGACTTTTTAAATTCTTAACAGTGTGAGATAGAGTGGATCTCATATTGCCCTGCACAATCCTGTGTAGCCAGAGGAGGGAGTGACAGGCCCACATTAGAGCAAACTCACCTAGACTTTCGACCTTGGCAGTACACTACTCTTCTGTTCTCCACAGCTTTCCTCTATCTTAGCACCTGTTGCTGATAGGTTGAGTGCTCTCTTTTACAGTTGGAAGATGGGAAGATTAGGAACCTAGAAAGACTCCTAGTCACTTATATGAGAGTTACAACTCTTACAAAGAGTTATAAATGGAACATGGATTTTTTTTTTAAAGTTGTTATGAGAATAAATTAGTAGTTGCCAATGATGGAGCTGGGGGTGGGGTAAATGAGTGAACACGGTCAGAGGGTACAAACTTCCAGTTATAAGATGAATAGGTTCTGGAATCTAATGTACAGCATAGCGACTATAGTTAATGATACCATATTATATACTTTAAAGTTGTTAAGAGTGTAGATCTTAAAAGTCCTCACCACACACACACACGCGCTTTTTTTAATTTAAAAAAACGATGTGATGTGATGGATATATCAAATATCTTTATTGTGGTAATCATCTCACAATATCACATCACAGAGTACCAACCACTATACGATCACAGCCTCATAATATCAAAATTATCACATATCAAATCACATTGTACACTCTAAATTTACACTACGTCAATTATATCTCAAACAGCTGAAGAAAATAAACTATACCAAAGTATTTTTGAAATGCTCTTCAATGTAATGAAATGGATTGAATTTTTAAAATAATTTTGGTGGGTCATCTGGGTGGCTCAGTTGGTTGGGCGCCTGCCTTCGGCTCAGGTCATGATCTCAGGTTCCTGGGATTGAGCCCTGCATCAGGCTCCTGTTCAGCAGGGAGTCTGCTACTCTCCTTTTGCTCCTGCTCTCTCTCTCTTTCCCTCTCTCTCTCTCTCTCTTTCATGCTCTCTCTCTCAAAAAAATAAATAAAATCTTAAAAATAAAATAAAATAATTTTGGTTTTTTAAATGAAATATACATATATACCAAAACTGACCTCCAAATTTTGGCATTAGGCTAATAATATTCTAACAAAGGTATGAGATCTCATTTTGTTAACAAATAGATAGCATGTTTGAAACTGGAAAGAAATATCAACCATATATTCTTTAAAGTGATGTGTAGAAATATAATACTACATATATCACGATTAAATCTTAACCTTAACTAGCTAGAAAAAGTCAATTTCTGATTAAAAGGAATGGGTGAAAATAAATAAATAAATAAATAAATAAATAAATAAATAAATAAATGGAATGGGTGAAAACATTTATAAGTTGTCTCTAAGTTTTCTTTATGTAATTTTAAGAGTGTCTTTTTTTGAGGCACCTGGGTGACTCAGTCAGTTAAGCGTCCAACTCTTGATCTCAGTTCAGGGCTTGATCTCAAGGTCTTGAGCTCAAGCCCTGCACTGGACTTTATGCTGGGTGTGTAGCCTACTTAAAAAAAAAGTGTTTTTTGTTTTTTGTTTTTTTACCCTGGCCTTTCAATAATATGAATTAATTTTTAATGTAACTATAATATAACAAATGGCAATATCAGTCTGTTTGCAGTGGGAATATAACCTTAGGAGCAAATAAAAAATTATTTGAGACTACCACTAGATATCGATATCAAGTTTCCACTCTCAAACATCTATGCTGTACAAGAAGAGAACAGGTGGAATGGAGTGGGAAAATACTAAAGGGCATTCTGTAAGTCTCTAAAATTATATTTTGAATTATATGTAACTGGATAATGTCTTTGCAAAGTAAAATGCAGTTGGGAAAGGAATAGATATGTTCACCAGTTAATAGTGAATAGCCCTTTTGATTTTAAAGATAATGAAATCTTTGCAAGACAAGGAGACCACAAAGTGACAGTGCCAAATTTAGACTCTTGACATTTTAATGCTGCGAATGAACCCCCTGGCAAGTTGTCTTTAGCAGTCCTTCCATAATTACCCAGCATTAAGCACCATCTGACTCATGGAAATTATGGAAGGGATTATATTTAGTCTGCTGATCTTACACTTTCTTCTGCTTCTCCTCATACTGAAATACTTTTTGTATGAAAATAAGATCTTCTACAGTTTGTTTCTACATCAACTTCTACAGTTTGTTTCTCACTCCAAATCAGAATTTGGAGGGCAAAAAAATTGCAATATACAAGTAGCAACGGCTTTAATTATACTAGTTAAAAATGTAAACCATATGGATGATAAATCCTTGCCATTCTGGTCAAAAATTAATGGTAGTGAACTGAAGCCAGAGAAAAAAGATATATCCTAAAGATAAGACCATATCTTGTTCAACTTTATATTCTTCCTACCACTGTGACAAGTAAAGTCTTTGTACCTAGTAAGTGCCCAATGGTACAATGTCTCTTGTTCATAAAACACCTGATTCACTTGAATACAGTGTTATGAAATTATATTTTGACTCCTCTTTATCTAAATTACTTCAAAATAATGTTACTTATTGAGTATTTAAGTACCATGTCCTTTTCCATTAAAAAAGTGACTTGAGGGGCACCTGGGTGGCTCAGTTGGTTAAGTGTCTGCTTTCAGCTCAGCTCATGATCCCAGGGTCCTGGGAAGGAGCCCCACATTGGGTTCCCTGCTTCACGGGGAGTCAGCTTCTATCTTTCTCTCTCCTCCTTCAACTCCCCCTGCTTGTGCTGTGCTCTCTCTCTCTCTCTCTCTCTCTCTGTCAAATAAATAAATAAAATCTTCTAAAAAAAAGTCTTTAAAAAAAGTGAGTTGAGGTAGATTCTATTAACAAAAGCATGGAAAACTCACAACATTGCAGAACAACAGCAACCCTAGAAATCACACAGTATAATATTCCATATCTGAGGAAGCCTTGACCCAGATAAGAGAAGTTATTTCATCAAAACACACACACTTTATTATAACAGAACAAATTCCATGTACTTCAATCCCTGTCTAGTTTTCTTTCCAGCATATGAAAAGACCTGAAATCTCTAAAATGGTAATGCCAATATTCACATATCACTGTGGTCACAAGAGGAAATTTCATTCCAAATAAGTAGGAAAAAAGCAGACACTTTTAATTTTTTAAAACACACACACCAAGAAATGTTCTAATGCCCCTATTATGAAAATAAAAAGAGGAAAGAAGAAACAAAACACAACTTGTTTTTTTAATAAACTACATGCAAATAAATGTATAAAACAGAGAAGGTACAACTCTCAAATCTATCAATTATTAACCAAAGGAAAGCTAATAAAAAGTCTAAAGTATAAACTAAGGTCACATTTTAAAGTTTTTGTTAAAATTCACTTAGGCTTCTCATTAATTCTTATAGTGTGAATTGTGTTATGTTAATAATTCAGCCTTTGCTTTATTTGGCTAGTCCACACTTTCTGAGCACAGAATTACTCATTTCCCCTTCTGCTCAGATCAATGCATCCAATACAGCCATCTCTCTTATATTAGACAGCCTGGGCTGGTATTGTATTCTCGTTGTTCTTAATGTCTCCTCTTTATATCATATTATAGTCACCAGCCTAAGTATATCTTTGTTGAGGTTAAAAAAAATGCTATGAAAAATAGGTATATCCTTTAAATGAAGCAAATTATTCTGAGGCACAAAATTCTTTATTTTCAAAACAGTATTTCTGCAGGCCTTTTATGGTGAGTCCTGGTCACTCTGTGTGATTAGAGTGAAAATTAATCATCTAAGTTTTCCTTAGGGTTTGCATACATCCTAAGTCTTTAGAGGCCTCTCTGCCCGGCATTAAATTAGAGAACATGCAGCAATGTTTTCTTGCTTGAATCCCAGCCCTGGTGAGATTAACTTCTTTAACTGAGCCTTACCAGGAATTAGCCTCATTACGTCTTGCAGGGAAGATGAAATTGTTTAAAGACTATAGTCTGTGTCCCTTCCTGAGGCATTTTCACTCAGTATTCAATGTCATGGATCTCCCAGATAGTCCTTAATTATAGCTCTTCTTGTTATACTAAAGCTTAACATACAGCAATTTCAAGACCTGTTTGATTAAATTCGTTCTCATATTTTCCCTATAAATTAATTCCTTCTATATACCAGAAGCTTTATCTTGTCTTTAATCAGTTAACCATCATGATTACTAATAGAAAAATGCTCCTCAAAGTGAGAAAAGATCTGTAAACATTGCAATAAAAAACCTTTTTCAGTACAAGTAACTTGTAAACTGCAACTTACTAAATCCAATACCAGAGAGCACATGAGTCACAAAAATGTAGAATGTAGTTATTATACTAACAGTCTAACAGAGGTATTAGGCTAAGATGGAAAAGCCCTGTAAAAAAGCAAATCAAGGCCCTGGGTGGCTTAGTTGGTTAAGTGTCTGCTTTCAGCTCAGGTCATGATCTCAGGGTCCTGGGATCAAGCCCCATGTCAGGCTCCTTACTTACAGGAAAGCCTGCTTCTCCCTCTACCTCTGTTACTCCCTCTGCTTATGTGTACCCTTTCTCTCTGTGTGTCATATAAATAAATAAAATCTTTTTAAAAATCAAGCATTGGAAAATTAGAATTCCTGATCATAAACATTTATATAGGGATGCCCAGGTGGCTCAGTGGTTGAGTGTCCGCCTTTGGCTCAGGTCATGACCCCAGGGCCCTAGGACTGAGTCCCACATTGTCCCACATCATGCTCCCCACAGGGAGCCTGCTTCTCCCTCTACCTATGTCTCCACCACTCTCTCTGCATCTCTCATGAATAAATAAATAAAATCATTTTTAAAAATAAACATTTATATAAAATCTAAGGAAAGGCTCTGGAAATATAAAGGCACATATATCAATAATTCAAAATGAGCAATGAGCATGCCTAGTATATGCTTTGCAGTTCCAGGTGCTGGATGTGTAGCACTGAGGGAGAACATATGCACCTTCTGTAGAATGTAAGCTCTTTAAAGGAGATGATGAAGTCTCTTCCCTCGGGCAATAAAATATTCTAGAGGAGAAGCTCATATTTGAAGGAGAAATTTACTCTACATGTGTTCTAATGATGTTAGTTTTTGCAAATCTGTTGAACTAATATAGGCAAGATATTTTCTAGAGCTATGAGGAATAAAATATAAGAATAAGGCATGGGGGCAGCCCCGGTGGCACAGCGGTTTAGCGCCGCCTGCAGTCCAGGGCATGATCCTGGAGACCGTGGATCGAGTCCCGCGTCAGGCTCTCTGCGTGGAGCCTGCTTCTCCTTCTGCCTGTGTCTCTGCCTCTCTCTCTGTGTGTCTCTATGAATAAATAAATAAAATCTTTAAAAAAAAAAAAGAATAAGGCAGGGGCAGCACTCTATATAGCAGGAAGAAATTGGGGTGGGCCTATGCTCAGTGTGCATCAAGGACAAAAATAAATGGCTTTCAGTAATGGTCTGGGCCTTCCAGAAGCTTGCTACCAGGAAGCCTAAACATCTTTCAGTTGGAAGAAAGGAGCTAAGTAGAGAGAAAAGTTTCTTTCAAGAGGGGGAGATTTTATCAGGACTTTGAATAGTTAATTTCTAAGAAACAGAGATAGAAGAGACTTAAGTCTAATTTTTAAAACAAACCAAATGATGATATAGCAAACTGAGTCCTAAATCAGCTGACATTTTGTATTTATATCATGCCTTTGTTTAAAGAGCTGATTACTTCATCATTACAACACCAAGGAAGAGATGGAAGAGAAACTTTTCATCATTTGTTAGTGTACCAGAGATAAAGTAACATTTCCCATTTATTCTATGAGCACAGCATTCAGGTCTTTTCACTTTTAAACTATAGTTTATTCTCTAGACTGGACTACACTGTAGCCTTTTTTATTGTGGTCAATAACTCGCTTACATGTTTACTTTGATTTTTAATAGGTACAAAAAAATCTAAATTCTGATCTTCTATGGGCTAAAGATACACAGAGGAAGTAGAGTGAAATAGTTTGACAACTGCCTGCCACTTCTATTTTAATAATAGAAAACCTTTACATCATATCCAAGAGCTTATCTATAGCATAAATACAATTTTTAAAATGACTTTCCAGTTTACTCCACAGATTTTACACAAATTGACCATATTTTATATAAATTCAAGGACACATTTTTATATTCAAAAAAAAGAAAGAAAAGAAAATGAGCATTACATAGGGCATAATGTAGGGCAATTTTGATGGATTTATTTTGTATTATTTGTAGTTATTAATTCTACTAAAGATACATACTAGCTCTCAATATTACTCATAGAGCAATTCAAATTTAATGACACGATACATAAATATAATTCAAGACTAAAAGAACATACAGAAACATGTTCTGCTCTCATGGCTTTAATTTGGGCATCAAAAATCATGAGACTCCATGGTTGATGGAGGGAGGTGGGCAGGGGATGGGCTAAATGGGTGAAGGGCATTAAGGAGGGCTCTCATGATGAGTATTATATGTAAGTGATGAATCACTAGATTCTATACCTGAAACCAATTTTAGCATACATGTTAACTAACTTGCATTTAAATAAAAATCATGAGACTCTAAATTACACAGTTATCAAAGGTTACAAATTTCCACTTTTGTCCTTCCCTTCCATTCCTCCTAATAATTTAAAGCACTTAAATTTTTCTACTAACTTCCATTTCTCATAAACTCTCAAAATATCTATTTATGAAAATACATTTTCCCGGGTAGTAATATTTTTTAAATTATGTTTTTAATCATCACTTTGGCCCTATGAGATTTTTTTCATTACTTGCAAACTTTAGACAAAAAGTGATATGGAAAAAAGAAAGTGACGTTCATTTAAATATTGATTTTTTCCTAAATGGCTTGAGGGAAAGCTGCGAAGTATTCATCTGTCTAGCAGGGGGAGACTTCATGCTTTTGGTGATCATTCCTTTAAAAACAATTGCTGACACAGTACTTAAATCAAAATTGATCTCCAACATCCTTTATACCTATAAACTCCTTTAAGTATGTAGAAAACTGATAAACATATTGTCAAGGGCAGCCTGAGTGGCTCAGCGGTTTAGTGCCGCCTTCAGTCCAGGGTGTGATCCTGGAGACCCGGGATCGAGTCCCACGTCAGGCTCCCTGCATGGAGCCTGCTTCTCTCTCTGCTTATGTCTCTCTCTCTCTCTCTCTCTCTCTCTCTCTCTCTCTGTGTGTCTCTCATAAATAAATAAATAAATAAAATCTTTTAAAAAAAAAACATGTTGTCTGAACATTCATGGGCATTCTAGGACTACTCTTTCCTAGTACCACTTTTC
Source organism: Canis lupus baileyi (assembly GCF_048164855.1). Taxonomy (NCBI): domain Eukaryota; kingdom Metazoa; phylum Chordata; class Mammalia; order Carnivora; family Canidae; genus Canis; species Canis lupus. Next base: position 12,774,662 of record NC_132873.1, read on the forward strand.
ACAGTACCATTCTAGGAAGGGAGTTACCTCCTATTTTCAGGTAAGCTCCCATGAAAATCCATTACCAGTCAATCCCTTAGACATCTTTAAAATCCTAAAGTGTAAATTAGCATTCTATAGTCCCTGCTTTGGGTCTTTCTGGAGACTGAGGTTGGAAGAAAATATCCACCCCTGATGTAAGAAAACTAATGAGCTCAAAATCATCCCTGGCTTAGATAAACTCTGTATGTCTCAGAATACAATTTGCAGAAGAGTGGTCTTTAGTTAGAGATTTCAAGAACTGACAGCATTGTCACTTGGGTGAACCCTAAGAAACATGGAGAATACTCATGGCCTTTTCAAGTCTTCTGAACCTGACCACAAGGGACAGAGCTCCAGAGGATGTTCCTTCTATAGCAAGTGCCATTTGAAACCTCAAACCAGTCCATCCAAAAACTTCCATTAAATACCAAAACTTGCTGACTCGAAGTTTGCAAAGTCCATAATTCATCAAGAGAAGGGGTCAGCCTGAATGTTAGAGAAATTCTAAGCTCCTCTGCCACTGAGCAAGTAAGAAGCTTCTTAAAGGAAGAGACTCCAAGAGAACACCTCAGGGATAAAGACCATAAAAGTACTGACAGGCTTCGTCTCATTATGGCTGTCTACTCATAGGTTCTGGCTTCCTAAAAATAGCCCTCAGGGTACAGAGCCCTCCTTCCCTTTGCCCTAAGAAAGCTAAAGAACTCTCTAAGGGGAGTGGCCACTTCTCTCTGAAACCTGATGCTAGCTGTGAGGTCACAGCTTCCCCCCACAATAAAAGGCAGCCTCAGCAAAGGAGGCCCCACTCAGGGACTGGAGCGGCCCTCAACTCACTCTTCAGCTTTGCCACTGTTCCGCAGCCCAGAGCCTCTGCCATGGTGGGTCCTAGGAGAAAACGGTTTGTCCTTTATAGGAGGATATAATCGTGCATATGACCTTATTGAGTAGAAAGGCAGACAAGGAACAGAATTGAGGGGAGAACATATTCAGTAGAAGTCTACAGAATCTACCTTTGCTTTTTGTTGAGGTGGGGTGAGGATAGAAGAGATTAATTTGAGCTATTATGCTAATTGAAAAAAATACATCTTTTTCCCCAAAGCAGTACTTTATATGCTTCACTAACTTTTGCTATATCACATAAGATTTATTATATCTAACTGTGGGGTGGGGGTGGAAACTACTAGTATAGCAAAATATTATACCTTTAAAAACAGTCTGATGAAGATGGCTAAAATTAAATAAACTACTTCTGACATGACACATCGAGCAAAAACCTACTGGTTAAGTAGAAAAAAGACTTAAGGAGATCTTTTTAATTCAGTGTATCTGTATTTCTGAATGCAGTGTATCTGTATTAGACATATCTTAAATATATCACAGACTACTATATAATTCCAGGAAGTCATTTAACTTAGCATTTGTTAAATCATTGGTTCATTGACTGAGAAACAGAGAGATGTTCCCTAACTATCTTTTGCAATAGCTTATTTTTCCTAGATTCGAAAGTATCCTAAGGCAACCTTCTTACTCTATGACACCTACATGTCCTCCTAAAAATCTCAGAACAGAGAGCACTCATCCTTCTGTCAATGCATTTGAAAGAGTACTAGTTGTTTCTTTCTTTCTCCCTCTCTCTTGCCACTGCAGTCCTTCAGCGCTGAGCAGATTGCTGGTAAGTGAAGTGAGCTTCTCTACTCCACATGGAGGCAGAGTACTGCCTAGTTTCTGAAATATCTCTTACCTCTAAGGCATGTTACTGCGTGGCTCAAACTGTTAGTGTCCAAGCTATGCCTGAACTCTGAAAAGTCGGCTTACTCTTGGAGCTTTACTTTGATGATGATTCAGGGAATGAGCTTGGATACACTTAAAAAATCAGGGCATCTTTGTTTGCTTAAAATATTCTTTGTGGTTAATTTCTTTCTAACAGATCGAGTTCTCTAAGGAACAGCAGGATGGTAAGTTCGAAAGATACAGTTGTTAATATGTGCACACTCATAAAGATGGCATGTGAGAAAATTGACTCCTTTGGGATGAGATTAGCTCTTCCTAATTATCCTCACTGGTGTTTCCACTCTAAATATAAATGCTCTCAATCACTCTAAATATAAGTTTTCTCAACTTGAACCCCTTGCCTATAATCAGTTGTCAAAGGTTTAAGCAAACAAAAGACATACCATAAAATAGGTCCTTGTATTCACTGATTTCTAAGTAATACCATTTTGATACAGTAGCCAATACCATATATATTACCCCAAGAAAAGTTGTAGATTTTGAATGGCTAATCTGTTCATCAAATCCCTAAAGAAAGACTTGGCAGGTCTGAATTGCTCAATTTAGGAAATGGTATTGATTGTGAAACTGCCCAGTTACCAAACCTACATAATTTCAATGGGCATCAGAGTGACTTGAGAGAAGTAGGTGAAGTGGATATAGAATACAAGTGAATTCAGAAACAAAGAAAGAGGAGTAGTCTATCATAAAACTGCAAGGAGCATTAAACATCTCCTGGTTCATCTTTAGAGGTAGAAGACAGGCTCTCAAATTGGTTATAGGACTTGCTCAAGGACCCAAAGTATTAGTAACAGGATCAAAATCTGGCGTTAGCTTAAACTAATGAGAAATTTTCATAAAAGCAGTTACTAACTAGAAGACTTTAAACTCTTAAGATTCAAGAAAATTTGAGTAAGTTTCCTAACACTTCCACTTTTTTCTCCTCTGGGCCTTTGGATCCAAGAGATCCCATACTCTACAGGATGTGTTACTTCTCTCAAAGTGTAGGGGAGAATGTTTTATGGAGTGAAAGTGTCCCAAGTTCAAAGAAACTGAAACAGAAATACATCAATAGAAGGGAGGGGAAGAAAAAATTTAGTTAAATGATAACATATAAATTAGGATATGGTCAAAAATTAGCATGTATATATGTTATGATATGTAATATATAAGTGATTATAATTATAGGTGTTTAATAAGAACTTATGCAAATATTTGCTTTTCTTCCTAAAAAATTCCACATTTTCAGTCTATTGATGTCATATTTGGACATCAATTAAGAAAAAAAGGATATTTGCTTTAGTAAAAAGTCACATGTATCTACAGCATGGCTGATGGCCTCATGTTGAGAGATTAGAAGATTTGATGGCTCAGAACTCAAGAGCATTTGAAATTATACTACAAAGGACCATTTTTTTCTTTAAATTGAAAACAGTGGTAATTCTACTAGAAATTATTTGATTTTTAATGAATCTTTAACTACTGATACTGCCATATTATCAGCTACTGCAAACTAGTCCTCTCAAATATCTAATTTACAGTGTCATTTTGACTGCCAAACTATGGTGGGACAGAGCAACAGAAGACTTAAAAAAAACCCTTGCAGGGACTGAAGGATTTACTGTTGACCATTAACCTATAACTACATAAATGAAATAGGTCTTAGATATAGAGGGTTCAGGAAACATTGGTGTGGTGGACTGGTTTTCTGTTATGCCAGGAAAACAAATGTAAGCATTTAAAATTTAAATGGAAACACAATGCTTTCAGGAATGAATGAAAACTTTGTTTCCTTCCTTGTTCAATGATTAAAGAGTTTGGTCATGGCAGCTCTATTTGAATGTATCACAGGTTGCAAGGAAATTTTTTAAAAGGAAAATTATCACATTCAAAAGTCCTGTGCTGTCCAGTAGAGTTGTCACTTGGCCACATGTGGTTATTTAAACTAAAATTTCAATTAATTAAAAATAAATACATTTAAGAATCTATTTTCTCAGTTGCACTAGTCACATTTTAGTGCTCAAGAGCCACAGGTTTTTTGGGGGGAAGCCCAGATATAGAACATTTTGATTGTCAAAAAAAGGTCTAGAACAGTATTGGTCTAGCCCAGGGGCTGTCAATTTTTTTTTCTTAAAGGGCCAAACTGTCAATATGTTAGGCTTTATTGGGAGTCTTTGTGAAAACAACTCACTTCCATCACTGAGGTTTAAAAATAGCCATAAACAATACATAAATGAATGGGTTGTATTCCAATCAAACTTTATTTACAAAACAGGTGGCCAGTCTCTAGGTAGTAGTTTATAATAATAATATTTCATTATTCTAGACTCTTCAAGAGAATAAATCTTAAAAATCTGAGGTAGGAAGAGCAATATCTTTCTTGTTTAAATCAACAAAGGGTTAATGTCAGAGAGATTCTATTACAGCCCATAAAATCCTATTTCTATATCAGCATCTGACCAGAGTAATAGTGAGCCCTCTGAGCAATCTGCATGAAAGCCTGGAGCCAGTAACAAGAATAGTTCAGTTTCACATGTCCCTTAGAAAGATGAAAAATAATATTTGACCAATGACCCCACTGTGCCTACAGCATACTTTTTAGTTTAGGGGAATGATTTGTTATAGTTAAATTGCATAGAATCTAAAGGGGAAATTTTAGCAAACAATGGTGACATGATCTAAGTTGATTGTAAACATAATGTCTGGTGCAACTTTAGATCAAGGGATGGAGGGATGATAAAACAGGGTATTTTGCTGAGTAATCTATCTAGGTGGCATCTTTTGATCTGAGGCTACTAATGGCCTAAATACACTGCTTTCAGCTCACCAGTTCATTCACAAATGGTTTTTTGAGTGTTGCTGGGATTAATTCCAACAAGTTGCCGTCAGTACTTTTGGGTTCACCAGAAAATTTATTTTAGTTAAGTTTAGAAGTTTCAATTAAATTGTTGTTTCCTGCCCCTTAATCCATAGCAGTACCCTTTTCTGTCTTTTTGGTATATACTTCTTAATTCTTTGTTAACATAATTTCTGAAAGGCCAAAATAGTCCCATCAACAGAGAATGACAAAGTTTAGGGAAAGTTAGCAATAGAGTGATTGTGATAAAAAGAGACAACACTTGAAAAATATGTACTTATATGTAAAGACATGTAAGTACAAATAAAGCTAGAAAAATCTGAATAAAATTGGTGTCTATCAATATGAACATTCTGGTTGTGATAGTATACTATAACTTTGCAAAATGTTACTACTGGGGGAAACTAATTTAATTAAAAGATCTCTCTGTATTTTTCCTTAAAATTGCATGTGAATTTAAGTATACACTAAAAAATGTATTGAATTACATGTAATGTAAAATGTAATGAACTAATGTATACACTAAAAAATGAATTTAAGTATATATATAAAAATGTATACTTAAATTCTAAAGCTAATATAGCAACATGTTGTCAAATGTATTAACTGAGAAAGAGTAAGGTTTAAGGAGATTATCATAATGATAAAGGCAAACAAATATTCTCCTTCCAGACTGATTATAGTAAGAGCTTATTAAAGTCATATACTGAAGTGGTTAAATGACACCATAGAATTTAGAGATTTGTTTTACTTTTCTAATTTTTTTTCCTGAAAAATTAAGTTGCTCCTGAAAATAACCAGTCAAGGGAGAGTCTAGGAAATTTGTACTCCAAGAGGAGGTTTCTCTAAATAATTTGAGAAATCTGGGTCAACCTTATATAACACAATCCTGATTGAAAAATTGTTTTCTTGAAATTTTATTAACTTTCTTAATTATGAGGAGTTCTTAAGCTTTCTCAAGACCTCAGAATTTTTTAACCTAGTCTGCTTGCCAGGCAGACGAAGGAAATATGAATAAATATGACAAGAAGCTTCAATTTCCATACCTGATTAATAATAATATATGATTTGAAGTTGAAAAAGCTGTCTTGGAGTAGATCCAAAAAGATATGTCGCAAAGGGTTGTCAATGGCTGTTTGAGCTAGGAAAAAGGAGAGTCCAAAGATAACTTAGTGGTTACAAAAGTTGAAAAACAGAGGAGAGTGTGAACTGGATCCTTGATGAAGTTAGGAGTAATTTATAGATCTGAAGAAGTAAAAAAGCACTCTAATATTTCTTGTTTCTTGCAGAATTCAAGGAGGCATTTCTCCTGTTTGACAGAACAGGTGACAGTAAGATCACCTTAAGCCAGGTTGGCGATGTCCTTCGGGCTCTGGGCACAAATCCCACCAATGCGGAGGTCAAGAAGGTGCTGGGAAACCCCAGCAATGAAGGTAACCAAGTTTTTCCAAGAAGCTGGGAAGCCAGCTCTCACACACACATGAAGGAAAGAAAGAGAGAGAGAGAGAGAGAGAGAGAATGTAAGAAAAAGAGAAGTTATTAAGAAATAAGATCCATAGAATAGAATTTAATTTGCTCTTGATGGTAAGTGTGCTTCTTAGCTGTCTAGAACCAGTTGTTTCCTCATAAAATAAGTTAACCTTCCTTCGAGAATTTGCAAGCATGATAAAATTGCATGCTAATGAAATAAGATCTAAAGCTAACATCATTATCATCATCATCCTACCTAATGCTCAGAATTTAAAGGTTAATGAATGAAATAATATCCAAATTTGTACACTTTCTTCAAACCTTGAAAGGCAAAAACACATTTTGCAAGAACGTTAAATATGACTAAAATACAATACGCTTTGTAAACGACTCAGTAAATTACAATGGCACAAGGACAGAAGCTGCGGAATTAAAATCTCAGTGCTTTCAGGAGGTTGAAAATACCTGCTGACTTTGCTCAGTGCTCTGTCCTTTGACACCCTGCTTCTGTGACCATCTTAAAAGCAACTCAGCTATCCTAATTAAGAATCGACAGAATGGCATCATAATAAGAGTATTTCCTATTTCCAAAGGCTTATAAGAAGACTTAAAAATCTAAGTCAAAATCTACACTCAGTCCCCCAAAGTAAATCCTGGGACAAAAGACAGCGAGATATGTAAGTGGCAACATTGTAGAAGTTTGCTCAATAAACTAATCCAGTTAGTCTGGAACAAGAAAAAAACCTTTTGATCCCAATGGTTCATGGCAAAGTATAATAGTCTCTTGGATAATACCACCCTGAACAAAAAAGATGAGACAAAACTGAAAAAAAAATTTAAATTTTCTAATGTATATGCAAAGCTTTTTATTTCTTTTTCTTAATATTTTATGTATTTATTCATGAGAGACACACAGAGAGAGAGAGAGAGAGAGAGAGACGCAGAGGGAGAAGCAGGTTCCATGCAGGGCGCCTGATGCGGGACTCCGTCCTGGGACTCCAGAATCACGCCCTGGGCCAAAGGGAGGCGCTAAACCGCTGAGCCACCCAGGGATCCCTCTGAAATTTTTTCAAATAAATATTTGGCCTATTTAGTTTTGCCATGAGGGAAAAAAAAAAAAAAAAAAACCAGGGGAAAGCAAAAAGCAAGTAATCTAGCAAAAAGCAACTCCTCTCATTTTACACTTGATAACTGAAAAGACTATCTCCCTTTGTTACCAGAGTGGGAGGGGATTTGATTTCAAGCAAACCTACCTCTAAATCAGTCTGTTGGAATTTTTCTTAAACATCATTTTCTTTAGAGAAATATGTCCAGGTAAATCACACAAAAGGTAGCTGAGAACATGGGTAAAAGTAAGAGAACAATAAGCTAGATCTTACTTTGTTGATGCCACTTTCTAACTTACTAAACACCCATCTTTTTAAGAATTTTCAGTAAAAGTTCATTTTATTCAGCATTCAAACTTGATCTTTTTAATACTATTTCATTTTTATTCTATGAGGAAAATCTAGTAAAAGGGAATTTTGATTTTAGTGTTACATAACTTAATCCATTCACATCCAACTGGATAGTCTGTTAGATACTTTTATTGCGAGCACAATTTACCTTGTTAGGAGATACTGAAGAAAATCTTACCATCCCCAGACCTCTAAACTGCAAAAAGTCAGGAGATTACAAGGTATTTGACATACACACTCTCCTCATAGTCAGTTATTTATTTATTTATTTATTTATTTATTTATTTATTTATTTATATTTATTCATTCTAGAGAGAGAGAGAATTCAAGTGAGAGTAGATGAGCAAAAGGGGGGGGGGAGCAAAGGGAGAAGCAGACTTCCTACTGAGCAGGGAGCCCAATGTGGGGCTTGATCCAAGGGCCCCAGAATCATGACCTAAGCCAAAGGCACTCGCTTAACTGACTGAGCCACCCAGGTGCCCCATAGTCTTCTTTTTAAATTCACTTAAAATTTAAAGACATTGACATTCTACAAAAGCTCAAGACAAAGGAAGCATTTAGATATTACAGTTGAGCTAAGTTTTACTGTATTTATATGCTAATAGATGTGTTGTATCAGTTTATTTTTACATTGCTTCTCTGGTATTTATAGAGAATATTAAATTGATAATACTAATAAAAAGTAGCTAACACTTACTCGGCACTCCATTTGTTTCAGGTTATTGCAATAAATTTTGCATGTATTGTCTCATTTAGTACTCACACACTATGAGGAATCTCTACTTTACAGATGAAAAAGTTGAGGTACAAAAGGGTTAAGAAAGTTGCCTGTGATTACATAGCTATAAATGAAGGATCGGGGATAACAGCTTAAGCACTAGGACTCCAGAGCTCATGCTATTATCTATTACCAATTTCTTTGTCATCAGCAATTCACCAACAGAAATTTTAGCTATATGAAGATATTTTAGATCATCTGAAATGAACTTTCAACTTTAATTTGTGATTCAGAATGACATTTTATGGTAGCTAATAACTTTCCAAATTGCAATTTCTTCCAGAGATGAATGCCAAGAAAATTGAGTTTGAACAATTTCTGCCCATGATGCAAGCTATTTCCAACAACAAGGACCAGGGCACTTATGAAGACTTTGTTGAGGGTCTGCGTGTCTTTGACAAGGAAGGCAACGGCACAGTCATGGGTGCTGAACTCCGTCATGTTTTAGCCACATTGGGTAAGGAAAATTTATTTCAGCGGACTTAATAGCACAGAATATATAGGAAAGAGCGTGACTTGGGGGAATCAAGTCATAATAAATTAGTTAAAGGGAAAAGCTACAAGGTGAAAAAGAATAGTAAAAAATTAATGACTATTTCCATTGGCTTTGGTGTCAGTGGGGTTTGTTTTGTGGAAAAGGTAAGTTGGTAATGAATAAATAAAGCATTGTAGTTTTTATAGGATAGAGTATGGATGATCACGATAATATGTATTTAATTCATTCACTTAAAAACAATTCATTAACAATGTACTAAGTGCCAGAGGAACAGGATGGGCTTGATTCTTGTCCTCCAAGAGCTTTTTTTTTTTTTTTCCTCCAAGAGCTTAATCACAGTCTCCAGGAGCCCAAAACTGATCACTTATGATGGAATTTAGAAAATATCTTCTGGCTTTCTTTCTGAGCGAAGTGTTTTGTTTCATCAGGTGAAAAAATGAAAGAGGAGGAAGTGGAAGCCCTGATGGCAGGTCAGGAAGACTCCAATGGCTGCATCAACTATGAAGGTACAATCTCTTGTGCTCGGTGGTTATAGCAACTCTCAACTGATTGGGTTGGTTAAAATAACCTCTTTGTCTCTGCCTCTCTTATTGAAATTACATGTTTTTTTATTACAATCGATTACCCAGTAACTCTAAGAAGAATCTGACTATACACATAAGATTTTTATTCCAGTGGGTTTTGACATTCCTATGTATTGTTATACAGATTAAAATCTGTTTTCACATGTATTTTTTTCTTGCTAGATCTTTATAAAATATCTGTAAGATAGACAGGGTTTATATCAGAATAAGCTTAATAGGATATTAAAGTTGGAGAGATCTCAAAATCCTTTACAACAAGCAATTATGAAAATGAGGAAGCTGAGGGCTAAAGAGGTCTAGTTACTGAGTGAGGGTCACATCATTAATGGAAGGGCTGGTGCTAAAATTTAGTTCTTCTCCTTGTCTAGTGTTCTTGCTTAAATCAAAGTCATCTCATAGCGACTATCTATGTCTTGCTACCAATTTACAGCAGCTTCACCTAGAGGGTCTGAAAAACAGCACATCCCACAAAATAAAGGTGCAAAATAAAACTACATGATATAATTTGTAAATTTAAGATTTTCCAATAAAATGAGAAACTTATCTATCCCCCTTAAAAGACTAACTGGCTACTCTTCTATAAAGCTATGCTTATAGCTTTGACGTAAATGTAGACTTATGAGGTCTAATGATTTGTGAAAAAGTAAGAAAAGCAGAGAGAAGAAGGAAGGAAAGGAGGGAGAGGAAAGAAGTGGAGAGGAGAGGACAAAAGAAAAGAAGTCAGCCAAACACATTTTCACTGATAATCTTGATTAAACTACACTTTTTCCCCCCTATAAACAAAGTTTTACATTTGGTTATTGCCATAAAAAGATTACATAAAAGAAGAATCATTCAATAAATATTGTTTGGAGGAGTGAATAGTCATCTAGAAAATAAAGTCAGATCTGGATGTCATACCAGGATAAATTTCAAATGGTTCAAAAATTTAAATGTAAAAGCTGAAAGCATAAAAACTGTGGATAAATTATTGTATAACTTTTGGAGTGAGAAGGTATTTCTAACATTGATAAAAACCCAGAAGGCATTACAAGTCTTGATAAATTCAACCACATAATTTTTTTAACTCCATATGGCAAAATTCACCAGAAGCAAAGTCAAAAGACAAATAGCAAAAACCATAAAAAAAGTAATCAGTATCAGCAAAAGCTCATCTTCCTAATTTAAAAAAACACTATTTCAAATTAATAAAGAGACTACATCCTGATAGAAAAATTAACAAGTACATAAACAATTCACAGAAAAAGAAATAAAAATATCTATAATATAATATCTATAATATAATATCTATAATATAATATCTATAATATAATATGTTCACTAATAATAAAAGAAATGCAGATTAACACTGCATGGAGATACCATTTTTCTTTTTTTTTTTAAGATTTATTTATTCATAAGAGATACAGAAAGAGAGGCAGAGACATAGGCGGAAGGAGAAGCAGGCTCCATACAGGGACCCTGATACAGGACTAGATCCTGGAACCTGGGATGATGACCTGAGCCGAAGGCTAATATTACTAAACCACCCAGGTGTCCCAAGATACTATTTTTCAATAAGATAATTGTCAAAGATTGAAAGTTTGACACTTTGGGTTGAGAGAGTGTGTACAAACAGCCAATGTCAATACATTCCTGTTAGGAATGCCAATCATTAAAACCCTGATATGGTGATATAGTACTAATAATTCTAGCAAATCTACATCATGGGATGTAGTTTTTAGATATACTTGCACTCAAGTGAAATGAGTGATATGTGGTTATTCATTGCTGTACTGTTGGTAAATATTTGAACAACTTAATGTCCAACAATGTAGGATATATCAAAGAGATTCTGGTATATCTACACAATGAATTTCCCTACAGTGCCCCCCAAATTAAAAGGATTTTCTTCTCTACAGTGGAAAAAAGCAAATGCAAAGGAGTTTGTAGAGTATGCCACCATTAGGGTAAAAATCTTTTAGAAACAGATATTTGTATTTTATTATACATGCATAATAGTTCCCCCAACTTTGTGGTAAAGACAAACTAGATAGGTGGGAGACAGTGGTGAAGAACATTTCAATTTTTTACAAGCTCTTTCATATTCTAAGGAAAACTTTTAACCATGTGAATATACTACTTATTTCAAAAATTAAATTTACAAAGTCAGGGGAAAGGCCATGAATCCAGGATGAAGAATAATGGACTGCACCAAGCTTAAAAAAAATAAATGCTACTGTTATTGTTAAAAAATAATAATAATATTGAACTAACTTGCTAAACGTCTCTTTCCTTACACTTGACAGTCTTCTAACTCTAAACTGTCTGTATTCTGTCCACAGCTTTTGTTAAGCATATCATGTCTAACTAAGTGGAGCTCTCAAGGTAAATACCCATTTGCTCTTTATTATATAAGGGTTTCTTGATATTGTGTCTTTAAAAAATTCAACAACTTCATTTTGTGTGCTGTACATATAATTAGTATTATTTCTTAATTAAGATTTATTTATATAAACCAGAAAACATCAACTCCTGAAATGGGTTATTTGGAAATAGACTGTTTTTGTATAAGTGTAGAAGCAAAAATTTCTGAGATCTTTGATTCCAGCTAAAAACCCTACCTTTGATTTTACTGTAATTACGCATTGGAGATTCAACAAGCCCAAGACTAGTTAATTAATTTGGCTGGAACATCATACTAATAAAAGTGTGAGCCTAAGTTCTTTGAATAATTAATGTAGTTGTTTAAAACTACTGCTCTAGAAAACCCGGTTATCACAGTTCAAACTTAAGCGCTTGCAACTAGGTTATCACAAATAAATGACTTACCTTTGAAGCACTGGTTTATTCTGTGCTTTTTTCTTCTTTTGCACTTCACGTTATTTCCTCCCCAAATTTCTTTCTGAAAAAATGCAATGAACATTTAACTCAGTTTCCCTTATAGATCAAGCATTATTTACGAAGACTGGCTGGAAAGTTATTGCAGTAACACCCATGACTCACCGTCCAGACCTGCTTACCATCATTCAGACAGCAAAACAACATGGACCGTTCTAGACTGAAGGACTCCCTGAATTTTTATATACTTCATGTTCCTCTCTGAATTGTATTCATACCACACAAATCAAGTGTCTCCTGCTCTAGACAAAAAGGATAAAATACTGACAACCTCAAATTCAAGCACCACTTTTAATTTTCCACCAGGAGTCAATGGACATCCTTAAAATACTAAATCAATAAATAATTTTGGTCAGTCTGGAAAGTCCAAGTTGCATTGTGTTTTTATCTTCTTGCTTAGAGAAAGTAATTTTTACATTTTCAATTATCTTGTTACTGTACAGAATATGGATGAATTGTAAACTTTTAAAGAAAAAAATCACTGCAGAACATAGCAATAACAAACTGAATCATCATCATCATGTTACTGAAAAGTGAAATAGACAACTAAGAAAATTCAGATAGGATCAGAGGTGTCTTAATATAAACTATCCAGGTAATTTAAGATTAAAGTGGGTTTTCTCAGTTTTGTGTCAATCATCGTGTAATGGCTTCACCTATCGCTTCTAGTGACAATCTGGCCTATTCATAAGAAAAAGGCCTACTAAGCTATTGTCTCTTCTCACAATGTCCTTAAGGATAAAATGTCCTTAAGGATAAAATTGAATGTGACCTTTCAGCAGTTACTTTAAAAAACTTCTCTAGACAAGATTATTACTCAGGAACTCAAGATCCAGTGTATTAATATTCTCCCCTCCTGTGACAATCCTCTCTACTTTGCATGTGCATGTTCCCGGATCTTAGTTCAATCTCTTAATACATGTCCTAAATGGTAAGACCAATGGATAGGAAAGTTCGGTGTAAACTTCCTTTACCATCTCATAATGCTATCATGTATCCCTTCTTCTTTAGAACAGAGGCAGAATTTGCATAGTCAACTATGCAGAAGAGATAAAGTGACAAATAGTTCTCCCGCTCTCTGAAAAGATATCTGTAATAAATAGGGATATAAAGTCTCTGAAAAGGACCTGCTTGCTTATATATTTTTGGAAGCTGGAACTTTTTCCTGATGTTGGGTGCTTCAGGCCAACATGCTTCTTCCATCTTTAGTGAAGATCGCTCAGATTCCAGTAGCCAACAGCTTCAAATTTGACCTATGCCTTTGTAACCAAGATGATGAGACATTACAATCCCACTTTTAAGGAAAACTCACCATGGCCTCAAGATCCGTAAGGCCATGTTTGCCTAAGGTCAGGATTTGAAAATTTCGCATGGCACTGTCCAACAGAACTTCCAGCAAAAACAGAAATGTTTATGTACATTGTCCTATTTGGTAACCACTGAGCACTTGAAATGTGGCTAGTGTGACTGTGAAATTAAATTTTTACACGATTTCAGTAGCTGTACATGGCTCATGAATACTGTATTGAACAGCATTAGGTTTCAATATATATTTATATTTGGTTGTCACATCAGGCAATAAAAAATGTTTTTTTAAAAATGACAAATATCACCATGTAGAGAAGTTGCCAGGTATAAATAGTCCAATCATAGAAGGCTCATTTTTGTTTTAGATTGTGTAACTAAATTTTCCATCATCTACATTTCTTTAACATTTTTCAATTAGAAAAATGTGATATCTACAAGGTACTAACTTTTTAGTCTCAAGCTTCAGCTTTAATGCTTTTCCCTCAAGACCTTATAAAACTGTTTTAACTCCTAGTGGAATAACATCTTGTACACTATCCTGGGACTTAACCTTATTAAATTACCACGTGTGAAATGTCCATAACTCAAGTAGTAGCAGGTGCAAAATAGAGTAGCGGGTGGAAGAGTGACAGTAATTTTCAACATCTACACCAGCTGGCAAAAATGACAGGTGCTTAATTCCTCAGTCTTTAAAAATAACTTTCAAAAGCCTAGCTGCATAAGCAAATATTTTCAAGTTGGTTTTTTTAACTACCTTCAAGTTACCTTACTGAAAAAATGTAATATTAATCATTTTGGTCTTCAAAGTATATTTGAAACTTAACACACAAAGACTTAATTTATTCTCCTCTATGAATAGAATAAACAATGATTATTAAATCAGGGGAAATAAAAATTTACTGTTTTTAGATTTTTTTGGACTTCATGGTAATACTTCTCAAGAAACATTATATCAAAAAGAACTCTTAATATATCTTTTTCTAACTATATTTACATACCTTTTTCTCTACTTGTAAATATAACCTGGAACTTAATAGAATGAGGAAAGAGTATCTTCCTTTAAATTCTAAATCTAGGGATCCCTGGGTGGCGCAGCGGTTTGGCGCCTGCCTTTGGCCCAGGGCGCGATCCTGGAGACCCGGGATCGAGTCCCACGTCGGGCTCCCGGTGCATGGAGCCTGCTTCTCCCTCTGCCTCTCTCTCTCTCTCTCTCTCTCTCTCTGTGACTATCATGAATAAATAAATAAAATCTTAAAAAAAATAAAATAAATAAATAAATTCTAAATCTAGTGAAAACCATTAATCTATAGATTTACTTAGCAGACCACATCTATATCCTAAAACGAAAAAAGGAGATTAAACAGCAAGTATCTGGAGCCCAGACTAGAGTTATGCCGCCTTAAATTAACAAGGTAACTGAAACTAAGGAAGAAGAAAACGATGGAGTAATTCAGGCAATGATCTCAATTTTACCATTTGATGAGTGAGCCCTGGGCACATAGAGGTGGACTTGCTGAAAAGGGACAAAGCTTAGACTTTTCAGGGACAGACCTTGAAATTGCTCAGAACTACCCCCAAAAAATACTGGAAATACTCCTTTTTGAAGTTTTTAAAAAACAACAGTTAAATTCCTTTGTCAGTAATCACATAGGTGGCAAAGAGAGATTCCAGCAACAAATAAATTGGGCTTTTCTTTCTATCTTCAAAAAGACATAGATTATTCTTTCCTATTGTCTTCCTCCAACCTGTGAAAGAAAACATCAACTCATCTCATAACACTCATTGTGTAGGCAAACACTGTTACAACAGTAGTAATAGTTAATCAATAATGCCTGGTGGTACAACAACAAAAAAGTGAATTTAAAAGTGATAAGTAAAATATATTGGGGGAAAATATTTTTATAGTTAAAAAATACAAATTAAAGACTTAACCCATAACTTGTATAAGTGTACTTAATGGTAGTCATTTGATGACGATTGATGAGGTTCATTTGAACTATAATTCAGCAAAAATGTCCAAAGAGCAAACATTTACCTACTCTTGCTTACTTTTCCACCTATAACAGTTGGATGTTCTTAGGAAGAATTCAAGCATGCCTTAAAGGGCAGATGCTTTAGAATCAAGGCTTTGGTCTGAATCCTATGGCTACTACTTCTATAGCAGAGGTAGCTATGTGACCATGGGACAATTTACTTAACCTTTGCAAGTCTCAAGTTTATCTTCCACAAAATATCTTTTAAGAGGATTGTTTTGTGAATTAAAATAAGTTAAGAATGTGAATTATTTGGCATGTGGCAAGCACTTGAATATTTTTCTTCTTGGTTTCCTTAGACTGTCCCTTGGGTTTATATGAAGTATTGGGTTAAATGTTTAATAACTCCCCATTGCCTACAGGATAAAATTCCAAGATTATCAAGACACACAAGAACTTTTTTTTTTTAAGATTTTATTTACTTACTCATGAGAGACCCACAGAGAGAGAGAGAGAGAGAGACAGAGACACAGGCAGAGGGAGAAGCAGGCTCCATGCAGGGAGCCCAACTTGGGACTTGATCCTGGGTCTCCAGGATCACACCCTGGGCTGAAGGCAGGCACTAAACCTGCTGAGCCACCCAGGCTGCCCGACACACAAGAACTTTTAAGAACTTTTCCAGTTTTGTCTCCTGGTATTTCTTCTTAATTACTCTTCCTCCCAATCATATAGAATGGTATAGTGCATAAGAGTTCAGACATAGGTTTCAATCTTTTCTGTCACATCCTAGATGGGTGATTTTGACTATATCATACATAAAATAGAATATATAGGAAGCCCTGCTGTATGAATTAAATGAGGCAATATGGAGTGCCGACATTAACAACTATTTATTGTAAAAACTAAATAAATGAAATTGTAGTTATTATAATCATCACCTCTTGAAACTGTTACAAAAGTTCCTATTTAGAAAAATTATTTTATATTATCTAAGACTTTGATCAGTTATCACCTCTTCCATTAATCTTTTCTCACTTTGCCCACCCACAAACACCCACCAATATATAGCCTATAGCACCTCGTATCTATTATCATATATATAATATAGTATAATTATTTGTTTGCATCACAACATATCTCTCTCCCCAAAGTGTAGAACAATGCCTGACACATGGTTGGCACTAAAAAAGTATTTTTAAGGTATGAATAAATAGATGAATGAAACTATCTCTAATGTCTTCCATTCCCTTAATCTTGAAGGTAAAAATCATGTCCTATTGACATTTGTATCCTGAATGTTTAGGTAAGTAATAAAAGTAAATAGGTACTCAATTCACTAAAAGTTCAGTGAATGTATTAACAAATTGACGAACACAAGAATGTAATAGTAATTAAAAATCCCTACAATTATAGCTACGATAACCACCTCCTAGAACCAAATAGCAAATGGGTTCAAACTCTTTTCAACTGGTGATGTTTGCCTGGGATACTTTTTTAACCAGGATTATGTAGCTGTGCCCAAGTTCAATAGGAAAGAATGCTGTGATTGATCAGCATCAAAAGAATTGTTGTGAAATCTGCTGTAAGATAGGATGGGTAAGTAGCGGCATGAATGCCATGAATTTGCTGCTCCTGAGAGTAGGGAGTTTTCTTCAACAAGTCAGTCCGTTTCAATTATGTCAAATATAAGAAGGTCAATACTGAAATGATCATATTTTAAAATTATTCATTTGGGCCTTGTTCTATGTAGGCACATCCATGAACAAAACATAAAAATACAGCAGTCCTCATGGATTTACATTCTGTTGGTGGAAAAAACAGATAATCAAATATATAAATAAACAATATAGGAAGTTAGAAGGCTATAATGATACAGAAAAATCTAAAGTAGGGAAGAGGGAAGGGAACACAAAGAAAAGGGGAGGGCTAGAGACGCAAAGATCAGGGAAGACCAGAGAGAGCTGAGGAAAAACTCAGAGTAGGTTAACCCAATGATTTCATGTTTTTCATTTCAAAAAGGGTTTCTTCTCCATTGACAAGTTATCCAAATTACTTCTGCATTTTTCCTTGCCAATATGAGTTCAGAATTTATCAAATTCCTTGTGCTGTAGCTCCTGAACATCACATGCCAAATAAAATCTACCAGTATTTAATCCAGTGAAATTAGTGTATCTCTGCAGTTTTTTGTCTCAATATTTCAAATTCAAGTTCTGTAAGTTTTACCAAGTAAAACACAGTAACACTTTATACTACAAAATATACAGGCACACTCAAAGGTTAAGAAAGATATCAAGGGGGAACCCTGGGTGGTGCAGTGGTTTAGCGCCTGCCTTTGGCCCAGGGCGCGATCCTGGAGACCCGGGATCGAATCCCACGTTGGGCTCCCCGTGCATGGAGCCTGCTTCTCCCTCTGCCTATGTCTCTGCCTCTCTCTCTCTCTCTCTGTGTGACTATCATAAATAAATAAAAATTAAAAAAAAAAGATATCAAGGTGCTATTAATGGTTATGTAAACAGGTATAATAATGAGATCTTTGTTTGCATGTTATCTTCATTCTACATAGGCATTCCTGTCTTTTCATAGCAGGGATGTATTGCTTTTGTGATTAGTAATTAAAAACAAAATAAATGTTTCTTTTAATTTTGAAATCACATAATGGTAGTAGAACTAATGTCAAAAGGAAGACAAGTAACAAAAACATTTTTAAAAGGCAAAAAAGATTGCAAGGAAGTTTAAGTTTTAAAAGGAATGGGTATCTATATAAAAATTAAATATTTAATGAAAATATCCAAGTAACTATTAAATTATGCAGTTTTCATTTTTTAGTTGTTTATGATTAAAAAAAAAAAAAACCAACAACAACAGCAGCAATTTTATCCCATGATTTCAAAAGACAGGGAGGGAGGTATTTCTGTTAAGAAATACTTTGCAAGAAGACTGAAGTTTTTCACTTATTTTGAGAACTATTGCTAATCAAAGTTTGCTGGTTTCTTTGCTTATTTTTTGCTCTCATAACATCATGTGTGTACTTTACAAGATGAAAGTAAAGTGTCAGACTGCTTTTTTTTTTTTTTTTTTTTGTCAGACTGTTTTTATGCAAATCAATTTGATTTGCCTTTTGCCTTGGTGGTCAGGAAGCTCAGAAAAAAAACTCAATATATTTTATAATTCTCCCCATATAAACTATATTTTTCTCTTCTTTACACCTTTTTATCTCAACTTTTACCTTTATTTTTAACTGCCCTTTTGAAAGTGCTTTTATTTTAAGCCATATCAATCTGTTTGGAAAGATTGGTGGCATAAACTATAATAACCATATTGATAGACTTCATGGTTTCATCTTTCCAGATATAAACTTTATTTACTATCCATGAAAATCAACTTCCTGGATCAAATAAAAAGATGATAAAATGGCTCATAAGGTTTCTGGACATCAAGCATTTTCCACCAAATAATATTTCAATGAGTAATGTATAACTAAATCAGAAACAGATTTAATTTCCCTTGAAATTCACATGGCTGTAGGCTATGAGTTTAACACATATTATTTGCTGAGTTTGCTAAACCCAGGTAAAAAAGAGTATTAGCTAAAGTTCTCTAAACTACCAAAATTCTAATTTTTTCTTGTTTCAACTGAAAAAAAAAATTAAAATTGACAAGTGTCACAATAATGTAATGGAAAATCTGAAGACCCCCAAGAGAGCAATAATGACAATAAAATGGACTCTCTTACTGTGGGGCCCTTACTTCAGAAACCAAACTGGCACTTGGAAGTCCCTTCATAATAACCTATATGTAATCAGGATTGAAATTAAAACCCCATGCCATCTTTCCTTGATTGTGGCACCATCACCTCCTCATGTGCGTTATTTCTCTATTGAACTATGCTAAGCTTGAATACAAATAAAAAATCTGTACCTGATACACAGGTGTTCAATACACCTTACAAATACACACTTGTTCCCAGACTCTAAGGTAGGCTTAGAAGTCAATCTTGTCATTTGATGAATTTCTGTACTTTATTAGAGAGGTTGTAGAAAGCAAGAAACAATTACACCCATTGAAGATGTCTTTCCAAAATGGCATCCTCTTGACTCTCTAAAGGGAGAGAGATTAAGGATCCATATATTCCTGGACAGTGGATTTTTTTTTCTAATTTCATGACACTGGTAAAACCTATAACTGATTTTTTTTTCTCTCTTCTACAATCTATAGGACACATTTGTAACCCACTTTCAGCAACTGTGCCAGAAGGACTCTATGAAGAGACTTTCTGTGTATGAGTCTTTGAGGTTGGGCTTTTGTACAACTTATTGCTTTAAACACTATTTTAGGGATATTCTTTAACCCCTTCTCATATGCTAAATTAACAGGAGGGTTTTGTTTGGTTTGGTTTTGGGCCACTAGTCAAATGTCTATTTCCAACTGTTTTTCTGTGTCATGTCCTACCAACTAACAGTTTACCCTTGGCCAGCAGCACCAGCAGTGGGCTGCCTACACCTCTGTCTTTCTGGAATTATCTGAAAATATTACAATATTTATTGTATTTTGTACACATTCTATAGAAATGAGTTCAAAACTGAAAACTGAATGTGTTTATGATATTGATAAAAAGCATAGGCTCCATAAATTTAAGACAAATCAACAAAGATGAAAATGAGTAGCTCACCAAAGTAGCAAATCAGCCCCAGTTCCATACTCATGTGTTGGTTGACTAGATATTTGACTCTAAAGTAAAAGAACATGTTGAAATGCTGCAAACTAGTACACTGCAAATACTGTGACCAAAAGGCAAGGAACATTCCTTTTACTATGTGATTTTTTGGGTCCACACTTGAAATACAGCTTTTGTACACACTTTATAGTAACTTTATCTCTTTTGATTCACCTGTTTTGGTTTTATTTTCTCTGTACCTAGTGTGTTTTTTTTTTCTTCGATAGCCTGTTCGGTTTGCTATATTTGCTTTAATAAGCTTCCTCATCCTTTCTGGAGTGAAAAAGAATATACAATTATAAACTGAATATTTATTGAATAAATGATGGCTTGCTTACCATTTTATAAAGCACTAAGCAAGTTATTTGCATTTGTTTTGCTCTCTGGGTAGGCTGTTGTGTTAGAAGGCTATGGGTTAAAAAGTCAGAAAAAATTAGATATGAAACTTTAGGCAAGCCATTTAATCTTGCCGAATTTCTGTTTCCTTTTCTATAAAAACAGGGATAAAACTACCTTCCCAGGAATGGTGAGGATTCCATGATCTTGCCTACATTTGGCATATACAGTGATTACTCTGTAAGTGTAAGCTGTTATTCTGATGACTATGTGCAGCTTATGGCTCTATGTTGTAAGTTTTGCTTCAGGTAATACATATATATTATATATATACATAATATCATATCATATAAACATAATAGAGACCAACATATATCACTGCAACCATCTCTAATTTCTCTGGTGAACTTTTCTTTAAATATTTGTGATGAATTCTCTCCAAAAGCTCTCTTTGGAAATGAATATAAAATATTTTAGGGCATGAACTCTTGTGACTTTTACCTTAATTACCCATATTTAGGGAGTCACCTGGTTGTCTGTCACCCTGAAGACACATGTTACTCTACTGACAAGGATAAAATGATTTTGGAAAGGAAAATCTAAGAATTGGCCTCTTAACAAATACCTATAAAGGCATCACAATGGCCTGTCTGAAAACAGGAAGAATTCAAGTTGGTATGTAGTGACTCCACGCGGTATATAGCAACAGAGCCAGCTGAGCTTGCAGAAAGAGCAGCAGGCAACTCTCTGATAATGTCATTGCAGTGACCCAAGCCTTTGAAGTGGAGGAGAGTGGAAGTGGGATTAGCATGTTTCAAAAAGTAGGATAAAAGCTCTCCTCCTCCAAGGAAAAAGTCCCAATTTACTTAATTACTGACACTTATTATCTCACCTTGCAAGCTTTAATTATGTAAAGCAAATGCATTGGTGGTTCTCTTTCAATAGTGCTATTTCGGAACAGGGCTACCATTAAATAATTTATAACTGGAGACACTCTCTGTTAGGAAGACTCCTCTCATCCAATGCACATTCCGTCAGACAGGGGACAAAGTCAACAATTGAGAGGATCATTTTTCACAACTTTCAATTTCCTTGTTCATTTAACTATACCACTCCTGTTTTATATAATGAGATGGAAAAGAAAAACTATATTTAGTAGGATTTTTCTCGGGAAGAGTATTATATATGCTTTTATGAAATGCTTTAATATACGGACTGAAAGTGTTTTCATTGCATAAGGGTGACTGGAAAATCTATCACAAACGGAGGCTTTGATCTAGGAGGGAAGCTATTCAACAGAAATTCAAGAATAGTGAGGCTGAATGAAGCTGTCTCCCGCCTGCACTGCATCAACGCCAGCCCACTCAAAAGCATGGTTATTTTTGGCCTCTAATTCCTTGTTATCCTACCTCTTTTACAGAAAAAGACGATAATGGCTGTGTAGCTCTGTCACCACCTTTGTACTGCATCATGCCATCTCTCTGCAAACTTAATTACTAAACCAAATACCAAAATAACTTTTCTAAGTGATTTTCTCACCTCCCAAAAAGTCATTTTCCTCTTCGATGAATTTGACCAGTCAGTTAAATTCTAAAGCCTATTATTCGTGCATCACTTATGCAATGATCTCCCCCTACCCCCACCATCAACTCCTTGTCATTTTGCACCTGTTCAGCTAGCTTGCTTTTATTAAAGTTATTTATGGGGTGTGGAGGATCATTCCTTCTTATATTAAGAATTAATTATAGGATTATTTGGATGTGGCTTGTACAAAAGTACCAAGCCTATCAAAATTTCTTTCCCAGAAAAGAAAAATATAATATTCCTGTAGGAATGAAACTGGGCCACATATTTTTTTCTAAAAATCCTCTAATGTCTGATCTCAAGCAAAATATTAAGGATGAGCTGCATTAAGGCATGTATCTCTAATGTTTTATTTGTGTAACCTGAGTTACTCCAGGCTTCCCACCAGACTGTGGGAACAGACGGGCATACAGAGGTAGCAAAAACCCAGATTTCACTAATATTCCTTCGTCAACTCCCTACCTTGTTAAGGCAATACCTCTAAGCTCCTACACATGGTACTGCCTCACTCTGCCCCCAGCAAGTGCTTCTGGAAGTTCCCAGGTCTTTTTCACAGATATGCATGCAAGTCCCTCCTGCTGAGCTTCACCACTGCCTTACTGAGCACGTAGCACAAACCACCAGGCGCCTTAGCTTGGTGGCACCTGCTAAATACTACCAAATCTGTTGTGTAACTTGCTATTTTCCACAGGTACCGAT
Source organism: Canis lupus baileyi (assembly GCF_048164855.1). NCBI lineage: Eukaryota > Metazoa > Chordata > Mammalia > Carnivora > Canidae > Canis > Canis lupus. The sequence goes on from NC_132873.1 coordinate 12,797,586, forward strand.
CAGGCACCAGCATGTCTGTTGGACAGCTACAATTTGCCACTGTGCCTCTGCTGCATTTGGCCATGTCTGCTGGGCACCACTATCCCTTGCCTCCACTGAGTCACTGAAGTCTCTTAAATTGTCAAAGCAATGAAGTTTTCTTTTTAAAGTTTTTAAAGTAGGAGACAATGCCACTCTCCCCTTATGTTAAGTTCTATTTAAGGGTCCCTGTACATTGCTGCTGATATGGTCAATATTTTATAGTAAATGAAATTAGTTCTTATTAAGGTATGATTTTTTTACCTCCCCAAATAGGGCCTGTATGGGGAACTGTATAAGAGTATACATTTCGTGCCCAAATCAAAGCGTCAGTAGGGAACATTAATGCAGACACTTCTGACCAAGCTATTGGTGAGGGGCTGCATCTCCTTGGAGGATGAGGAGCCTTTTTCTTCCCACAAAGGCTACATTATCTTGCTGAGCCACTGAGCCTTGTACCCCTGGGGCTACATCTGACCAAAGGAGGTTCCTTTTCCAAGTTTTTATAACAGTGCTACAAGGGCTAGCAGCAGCTTAGGGCACATGCATCTATTTATAGTGGAGATGGGGCAAGGAACCAAGCCAAATGACAGACACCAGGCAATTTCAGAATCACTCTTCCCTCCACCTTCTCAGAACCAAGAATCATGGCCTTCCTGCTTAATCAAATGCATTGTGCATGACTCCCACTTTTCTTCCATGACTGATCCAAGAAAGGCTCTTGGGTCTTTGTGCAAAGGAGCTTCTGGAAAGTCCTTTCATCTAATTTACCAGATATCAGACATAGGTTAGTATTCCTTAGATAGAAGCCACAATCCTACTGTCATTTAATAGTCCTATTTATAGTCTTAATGCTTGATGGATTTTTTCATGAAATCATTTATGAAATATTTCATAGTTTGAATAATACCTTGATTGATAAATTGAAGTGAGAATAAATAGGGATGCCTGGGTGGTTCAGCAGTTGAGCTTCTGTCTTTGGCTCAGAGCATGATCCCAGAATCCTGGGATCAAGTCCCATATCGGGCTCCCTGCATGGAATCTGCTCCTCCCTTTGCCTGTGTCTCTGTCTCTCTCTCTGTGTCTCTCATGAATAAATAAATAAATAAATCTTAAAAAAAGAAAATAATAAACATAAAAATTATTTTTAAAAAGTAAGAATAAATAATAAATATTGCAGATATAATAAACTACACTTCCAGGGCCCACATTCATCTTGGGTTTGTGTTGTCCTGCCCATAATATGTATCAGTCCTCTGATACGTGAGTAGGTGACTGAGACAGGGTGAGAGGACAAGATCATTCACATGGAAAGGACCATGGTACTGTGAGGTCAAAATGTTAGAAGGATCATTTGAATGGATATTTGAATCCTCAGTACTTGTGAGAGGGAGTAACCTACAGCAAGGAGGGACAGCAATGACATGGCTTGAAGCAAGAACTTAAAAGCTGGAGTGTTCTAGGACGGAGGGAGAATGTACTGGAGTGGCTCACCTCATCTCTAGACTGGTATATGTGATTCAGCGTGGAAAGAAAATAGGTACTACTTGCCAGGAAATAGAGTTCTCAGGGAAAGTCAAATTTTGGTTAGAGTAAGAAGATGAAGGGAACTTAAAGAGATTAAGGATATCCTCTTTTCTATTTTCATGCCTTGTTTAACATGAACAATTAACTGATACTCCAATTGACTTCCCAACATTTAACAGACTAGGAAATTATTTTTAACACTTCGCACAGGTTTGTCCTATTAGCTTATCATTATGTGGCTTTTTTTCTACATTCTTGACAAAACTTTCCTTGGAAATGGGTTTCATAAACTGTACTGTGTCTATAAGAAGAATTGTTAATGCTTCCTTTTAGTAGGCGATGATAGTGATGTAGCCCACTGTTTTCATTTTGCCTTGTCTCTTATGGAAATTCAGAGTTAAGACATAAGAAATACAAAAAGATTTACATACAAGAGCAAAAGTGAATAAATAAGATAAATCTATTTTTTAAGATTTTATTTACTTATTTTTTAGAGAGAGAGCGCGCGAGCAGGGGAGGAGCAGAGGGGGAGAGAGAGGAAGAGGGAGAGAATCTCCAGCAGAATTGGTGCTGAGGATAAAGCCTCACACGGAGCTGGACTTGGGGCTCTACCTCACGACCCTGAGATCATGATGTGTTACTTTTCAACTGAATACTATTCTCCCATAGCTCTCTATTCATTTCTATGTTATGTATCCATTGATTCCTATGATATTTTTATTTGTTTGTGTGTTTCTTCAGAGACTTAGCAGGACTTTTGTAAACTTTTTATTTTTGTAGATTCAGCTGAAGTTACAAACAAATATACAGGGAAATGCCATAAACCCTTCATTCTTCCTCCTCCAATATTGACATCTTGCATACCTACTATACAATAACAAAATCAGGAAATTGACATTAGCACGTTTCACAGAACTTATTCAGATGTCACCAGTTACACATGCACTCATTTGTGTATGTGCATGTATGTGTGTGTGTGTGGTTTTTTTTAAAGATTTATTTATTCATGAGAGCACAGAGAGAGAGAAGCAGAGACACAGGCAGAGGGAGAAGCAGGCTCCTCGCAGGGAGCCCCATGTAGGACTCGATCCCAGGACCAGGATCACACCCTGGGCCAAAGGCAGACGCTCAAATGCTGAGCTACTCAGGCGTCCCAGTATGTGTGTGGTTTTATGCAATTTTATCACATGTGTAGCTGTATATAACTACCACCATAATCAAAATATAAAACTATTTCATAACCATAAAACTTCCTCTTATTATTCCTTTTTAACCACTCACTCTTCCCCCCAAATCTCCAACCCTCAATCTCTATAATTGCGTTATTTCAAGAATGTCTTAAAAATGGAATCATACAAGATCGGCTCTTTTCACTCAAAATAATTTCCTTGAGGTCCATCCAGTTGTTATGTATATGAAATTGAGTTTAAAATCCAAATGAAGTCATCGTTTTTCAGATGTCTCCTCTGAAAGTCAGTCCACATAATTATAAATATTTATCCTCATTTGGTAGAAAAAAAGTTTCCTTTTAGATGAGGAAACTATTTATCAGACATGACCCTATTATTCCTGTCTTATTTTAAGTAATATTGTTCTTTATCTATCCATATAATTATGCTCAGAACATCTGATGATCTGCAAAAAAATATTATTCTTTCATAAGCCTTCTAGATTGATTCAATGTCATACATTACGGTTCATTAGAGTAGTCAACTAAACTTTCTATTGCCAAGAATCTGTGCTTCATAAGGAAACTATAGGTTACTTCATAAACATTTCATCTGAGGTTAATGCAGCAATGATGGATGCAACATTCTTTAAAAAGTCTGTGGTAGAATGAGCAACTGTTAATCTCTTAAAAGAAAATACACTGAACAGTTTAGAGAGGGAGTAGGAAAGCATATCCTTAATCTCTTTAAGTTCCCTTCATCTTCTTACTCTAACCAAAATTTGACTTTCCCTGAGAACTCTATTTCCTGGCAAGTAGTACCTATTTTCTTTCCACGCTGAATCACATATACCAGTCTAGAGATGAAGTGAGCCACTCCAGTACATTCTCCCTCCGCCCTAGAACACTCCAGCTTTTAAGTTCTTGCTTCAAGCCATGTCATTGCTGTCCCTCCTTGCTGTAGTCATCTACAGATACCTAGGTTACTCTCTCTCACAAGTACTGAGGATTCAAATATCCATTCAAATGATCCTTCTAACATTTTGACCTCACAGTACCATGGTCCTTTCCATGTGAATGATCTTGTCTTCTCACCCTGTCTCAGTCACCTACTCATGTGATCACGCCCTCAGGCATCAGTATTACCAATCACTGCACAACCTTCAAAATCTCAAAGTCCAACTTCCTAGCACTCCCTAACTTTCTATCTTACCCTCTTTGGTAGCTTGGCACCAACAACTCCACCCACAATCCACAAATCATATCTCCATGTGATTTTTCCATTGTCTGTCACCCTTTCATTCCTCACTTCACACTTTATCTAGTTTAGCTTCCATGATCTACAATTTTTTTAAAAGATTTATTTACTTATTTTAGACAGAGAGAGCACATGCACAAGCAAGAGCATTGGTGGGTGGGGATGAGGGAAAGGGCCAGAGAGAATCCTCAAGTCTGAACTGAGCACAGAGCTCAACATAGGGCTCAATCTCAGAACCCTGAGATCATGACCCAAGCCCAAATCAAGAGTCAGACACTTAACCAACTGAGCCACCCAGGTGCCCCTCTCTGATTTATGATTATAATTACACCCCTGAGCACCTCTTCAATTTCCTGATTCTTCTTGTTGTCTGTAGTACTTACAGAGCATACATCACTCAGCCTACTACTTTGTGACACCTTACACAATTGAGAGTGGCTGGAAAAAACAGTGCTGGTGACAATTAAATTCATAACTCACATGCCCTTGGTTTAGTAAAACTATTACATTTCCCTCAGACATTTACTTTCTCACTCTTCTGGATGATTATTTCATGGTTTTTCCTTTCCTCTCAAATCTGGAATACTTCCTAAGTCATCTCACTCTCAGAGGATGCCCTTCCTGCCTGTTCACTGATGGGACAGACCAAACCAGAAGAGAGCTTCCATAAGGTCTCCCCACCTTTCTACCAGCCTACATGCCTCTGTGCCCATACACTCAGCCTTCTCTCCAGTTACCATGGAAAAATGGCTGTGGCCCCCTTATTCACTTGTGTGTGGATTCCATTCCCTCTTGGCTCAAGAATATAGCTTCTACAATCCCTCCACAACCGGCATTAATATTCACTCTCTACTTGATCATTCTATCAATATACATATTTGTAATATCTCCATTGTTTTAAAAAACCCTCATGATCCCACTCTTCCCTACAGGTCTTCCTCCATTCTCTGCTGCCCTATGCAGAGAAACTCATAAAGCATTGTCTCCACTCACTGTCTTTAATTTTTCACCTTTAACTCTCCCTTTTGAACCCACTAGGCTCTTACTCCACCACCCCACCAAAACTTCTCTGAAAGTATCTCCTGGATGTTCACATGTTTTCATAACCTCAGTCGTTGGTTTTTCTTCACTCACTTCTTAGGGGGATTACATCCAGTCCCATAACTTTATCTACCATCTATATGCTAATTACTCCCAAACTGATTCTCTAAGCCAGTTCTTTTCCCTAAACTTTACACTCATATATCTAAGTTCTGGTCAACTTCTCCATGTGGCTATTTCAGTTACCTCAAGCATGACATATCCAAAAATAAAATTCTGATTTCCTGCTCCAAAGCCTCTTCCTTGCACAGTTTTCCCCATTTCAGTAAAAAAAAAAAAAAAAAAAAAAAAAAAAAAAAAAACCTTGGAATCATCCTTGATTGGTCTTTTCCTCTCACATGCTGCATCCAGTCATTAATAAATCGTGTCAACTCTACCTTCAGAATAGACTCAAATTCTGACTTCTCCTCATGCTACCTCTAGTGCTAGCACCCTGGTTTCCAAGCTACCATAACTCAACTGGATTATAGCAATAGCCTCTGAATTCATCTACCGACTTCCATTCTTACCCAACTTACAATCTATTCTACACAATACAACCACAATTATCCTTTTAAAAAAATATGTGAAATTATCTCATCCCCTGCTTAAAACTGTCCAATCCATTTCCAGCTAACTTGGAATAACAGCCAATGAGCTTACAATATCTCATAAAGCCTTACATTATCTGTGTCTAACTACATCTCTCACTTCATCCCTAATCATTTTCCTTTTTTCACATTCTCTTCTTGCTATTCCAGTCCCCATGCTGTTCCTAAATGTGGTAAGCACATAGGGTCTTTACATCTGATATTTCCCTACCTGGACAGCTCTTCACTGGCTATTCTCTTGGCTCACTACCTTACTTCCTCTGTATCTCTGCTCAGATGAACCCTATCACTGACCTTGACCATCTATCCTTCCTGTTTTGGTTCATTTATCCCTTTAGATATTATCATCTTTAGATATACCATCATGTGTTTATTTATTGTTTCAGCACTTTTCTCCCTCAGTAGAATTTAAGTTTCATAAAGGCAGAGATTGTGTTCAGCACCTTGAACAGTGCCCAGCACTAAGTAGATGGTCACTATTTACTGAAAAATCTTTATTTATGATATAAAACATAGAATAACTATTCAAGTTATCTTTAAATATAAAAGAAATGTGTTTTATTGCTCTTTTGAATTAGAATTTGAGTTTTAAAAAATTTTTAAAGAAATTTTAAGGGTTAAAAGTTATAGGATTTTTGGAGTGCTTGGGTAGCTCAGTTAGTTAAGCATCTGCCTTTGGCTCAGATCATGATCCCATGGTTCTGTGATCAGTCCTGCATGGGCCTCCCTGCTCAGCGAGGAGTTTGCTTCTCCCTCTCCCTCTGCCGCTCCCATCTGAGTCCTTACACATGCTCTTTCTCTCTCAAATAAATAAAATCTTTTAGAAAAAAAAAATCATAAGATTTTAAAATTGTATTTATTGACATCAAGGTAATTTATTTGGGCATTATCCTCAACACAAAGAACTACAGAAGAAAGATATTTATATCCCAGATTAATTTTAAAATTAATTATGACACAATTTCAAGCTTACAGGAAAGTTGCAAAAATAGTACAATGAGTTCTCATGTATATTTCACTGTATTTGTAAACATTAACATTTTTCCACATTTACTTTATGATTCTCTCTCATGCAAGGGACTAAATTGCAGATATCATACTCCTTTATTCCTAAACACTTTAATGTACATACTGGCTTCTTAATACCTACTAATTTCTTTTTTTTTCCTACTAATTTCTAATGGAAATAATAAGTGAACTAAAATATGAATAATTTACTAACATGGAACACTATAAGCTCAAAGTTCTTTCTAACTTTATAAATTCATGTTATTAAAATAACATATATATTGAGTTATTGTGATCAGTTTATTCACAAGTAATATATGTTCTTCACTTTATTCCTCTTATTAAAAAGTATAGAAATACCTAATAATATGAAATAATTTAGTGAGCTTGAGCAATAAAAGGACATGTCCTGTAGAAAATAACTTGAATTGGAGTTGTTGATCTTATATATTCTCACTGCTACCAGAAAAATAGATATTATATTTTGGATGCAATAGGGGGTGACCACAAAGTTCCAGGAAAAGAAAAAAACCATGATAACAGCAACCCTTATAGCAATTTCCAAGTGGACGAGATTATGTTGTACAGAGGCAAAGGGGATCAGAAAGAAGGAAGTATTTGAGCTGAACTGAGTGGCTTGGGTTCCAATAAACAAGGAGAGGAGGCCACATCTCAAGAACACATGGCAAGAGCAAGGGCCCAGAGGTAAAAACAAAACAAAAAACAAGCAAACAAACAAACAAAGAAAAATGTGAAACACATGCTCAGGGAGAAGCAAAGAAACCACTTCTGACTGGAACAAGTGTGTACTGGGTACTGAAAGGGAACAGCACAAGAAATACCTGGTGAGGGAGACAGGGCCTAACTGAAGAACACTCTGCCTATTGGCCCATGGGTTCTGAACCCATTGAAAGTATTTGAGCAGAGAAGTGAAATGAAAACCACTGAATGTGTTTAAACAGAAACATGAAGTGCTCAGAGTGGGGTTCTAGGAATATTTTTAGAACAAGAAGACATTGAAAGGCAGTTCAGAGAGTATCACAATGATCCTCCTGTTTGGGAAGGCAAAGAATTAAAGACTGGATCAAATTAATGAGAAGAAATCAGTCATTATTTTAACCTCTTAGGCCTAGATATCTAAAAATTGATTAACAGTATTATGATAAATCAGGAACCCCCTTAGATGGAACTCCTAATGAGAGAGGAGAGCACATCATCTTTGTTCAGCAACGTATGTAGTCCTTGTGGCTAGTATATACAGTTCCTAGTGATCATTCAGTCTCTATATGTTTAAAAGGTAAACAGATTAATTTAGGAGAATAAATTAAAAGATCCAAGTAGGTCAAAACAAATTTTTGAGAGCAGGTAGAAATAACAACCAAATAATTAGAACTGAATCTTGGGAGTTTGTCAAGCTGAATTGATCTAAAACTATTAGATGTTTTTAAATATACTTTGTTCTAGAGATTGAAAAAAATAAGACACTGTTCCCACCTCCAATGTGTTAACATTTTATTGGACTAGAAAGCCAAATTTTAGATTGTATTTCTAGATAAGAGTGATCATTTGATGATTAGAATGAACAGAAAGGAAAGGAATGCACAGAAAAAAGAATGAAGTTTTATTTTTTATTTATTTTTTTGAAGATTTCTTCTTTTTTGTGGGATGCCTGGGTGGCTCAGTGGTTGAGCATCTGCCTTCAGCTCAGGTCATGATCCCGGGGTCCTGGGATCGAGTCCCACATCAGGCTCCCTGCATGGAGCCTGCTTCTCCCTCTGCCTGTGTCTCTGTCTCTCTCTGTGTCTCATGAATAAATAAATAAAATCGTAAAAAAAATAAAAGATTTTCTTTTATAAGCTCTACACCCAACTTGGGGCTCAAACTCATGACTCCAACATCAAAAGTTGTATGTTCTACTGACTGAGGCATCCAGACACCCAAGACAGAAGTTTTAGATCAGAAGATTTTTTTTTTTTTTTTTTTTTTTTTTTTAGATCAGAAGATTTAAGAGCACCTATTTAATGGGTAAAAGGTTAAGAAATAGACAAAGACTTTTCAGAGAAGTTAGGAGGAGAATGAAGGGAACATAATGTCACAGAAGTCAGCAAAAGTGAAAGTTTCAACGTGTGTGATACTATTGAGAACGCAGCTTATTGAAAAGCAGGTTATTGGTGAGCCAGAACACATTAGCAATAAAAATGGATGCTAGAAGAAGAAGGTTAAGAAACTAAAGCACAAAAAAAAAAAAAAAAAAAGAAACTAAAGCACAGAATGTAGGTTACCCTTTTAAGAAACTTGGCAATGGGAAAAGACATGGAAGAAAAGGACAATTAATTTAAAAATCAAGGAAAAGTAATTGCCATTTAGAATCAGGCAAAACTGACTTTTTCCAGCATAGAAGGAATTACATACAGAAAAAGTGGCAGTCACCTTCCTTTTAGCTATTTGTGCTCTTTGCATATTTCCTTTGTTGTCCAAATCACACCACAGTATAATTCTGTATTTTTGTCTTTCCTTCTTGACCACTCCTCGATTATCTCATTTTCCTTTGTAGCTCTAGCTCCTGGCACCTAGGGGACACTCAAGTTTGTAGGGCTTGAACTGAAAATTCAAGATACAAGAGGATCATTGAAGGAACATAGTTCTGAAGGAAGTAGGAGAGTTTGAAATGGAGGAGAAAGTCTCAGGAGAGGAAAAAAGGACACGTCTGCCTTTGAGACAAGGGGAGAGAACTGGATCTGTGAAGTAAAGGTACAATGGAGAATACAGGAGGGAAACTGAGGAAATCTCAACAGATGAACATGATCTGGTTAAGTAGGATGGTCTGCCTCAAAGTATAAAGGAGAAAGTGGAGAATGGAACCCATTTGCACAAATGCTAGAGAAAATGGGAGGAGAGTTAATATAGGACCAAGCTAGAAGTGCTGGTCACACTAATACTCATAACACTTAGCTCAGTCGTTCTCAATCCTGAATACATATCAGAATCACATAGAAACACTTTTTCCTTTAAAGATTTTTATTTATTTATTCATGAGAGACACAGAGAGAGAGAGAGAGAGAGAGAGAGGCAGAGACACAGGCAGAGGGAGAAGCAGGCTCCATGCAGGGAGCCCGACGTGGGATTCGATCCCGGGACTCCAGGATCAGGCCTGGGCCGAAGGCGGGCGCTAAACCGCTGAGCCACCCAGAGATCCCCCACCTAGAAACACTTTTTAAAAAATAATTTATTATCCTGCCTGCAGAAATTCTAATTTAAGAAATCTGGATATAAGACTGGCATTTTTAAAACTCTTAAGTATCACTAATGTGCAGCTGAAGATGAAAACCAAAGGCTTGGTAGAACTTTGGTATTTAAATGGAAAGCACTGAGCATCAATTATTGGTATTGTCTGGATTTTAAAAAGAGAAAAAAATTACATAATACAGGTAACATGTCTATAAAGACAGTGAATGGTTGGGGATCCCTGGGTGGCGCAGCGGTTTGGCGCCTGCCTTTGGCCCAGGGCGCGATCCTGGAGACCCGGGATCGAGTCCCACGTCGGGCTCCCGGTGCATGGAGCCTGCTTCTCCCTCTGCCTGTGTCTCTGCGCCTCTCTCTCTCTCTCTGTGACTATCATAAATAAATAAAAATTAAAAAAAAAAAGACAGTGAATGGGATAATTCGACATTCTACAGTTCAGACTCTCTGTTATGAAAGAAATGATCAATAATGGTGATTTCTCTCTACAGACTCACAGACAGTTGTGAAGGCAAGTCATCCTTAATGGTATTTGTCTCTGTATGTCTCTCTCTCTGTCTCTCTCTCTTTCAGAGGTTAGAGCCCCTCTGCTGGTCTGAATGCAGTTTGTTATTTCATGCATATTAAAATGCAAAACTTAACATATTCCTATAGACTACCAGATAGCTCAGGTCCAGCAACGGGAAGATCACAGTTTATTGATATTTTTACTACCGTCACTAACACAAATAAGATCTCTTCACACTGTCCTGCTCTATAAAGCTATAATCACATCATCAATGAGTGGAAATGAGCCTGCATTTACTTGACAAACTGATTAGAGGAGATTGAATGCACCGGGTTAAGGATATTATATCTGGCAAAGAAAGGAAAACACTCTAAGTAAAACACCAGACTTTACCTAGTTCTGACATAATGGGAGTAGTTAATGTCCACCATAAATAGAAACATGCAACCTGTTCCTAGAAATTGTTATTTCTTTCTTTTTTCAATTATATACTTAATAAGCAACAAAGAATGTCTGGCACAGTCTAATGGCTAGTATTTTTTTCAAAACTGCAGTTGACCCTTGAACAGTGTGAGGGTTAGAGGCACTGACACCCCCCCATGCTGGCAAAAATCTGCGTATAACTTTTGACTCCCCCAAAACTTACTTACTAATAGCTTTCTATTGACTGGAAACCTTACCAATAACATAAACAGTTAACTAACACATATTTATATAAAATAATAATAATATAAAATGCTATGTGTATTATCGACTGTAAGCTAGAGAAATAATAAAGTAAGCTAGAGAAAAGAAAATCATGAGGAAAATACACTTACAATACTGTCCCGTATTTATTGGAAAAAAATCCACATAAAGTGGACCTGTGTAGTTCCAACCTATGTTGATCAAGGGTCAACTGCATAAAGCGAGTTTCTTCCACCCAAATTAGGTGGGAAGAATAATAGCTAACATTTTTTTAGCTTCCTATCACATGCCAGACACTGAGCTAAATGTTATTTCATCTAATCCTTAAAATATCATCACACAAGATAATAGCTATTATTACTTCTATTTTACAGAAGAGAAAATTAAGTTTCAGAAAGAAAAACTTGCCCATAATCACAGAGCCCATAGATGGTAAAATCAGGATGGAACTCAAATCTTTTGGCGAGCCCAAATACATCATGATTGTTATATTACACATCAGGAAATAAAGTGAAAGCAATCACATGCAAATCTCTTGATTTGCTTTCCAATGTGCTTTCCAATGTGCTTTCTCCAGATAGTCTTCACTATTCTTGTGTTCTTACAAACTTTTTGAAATTAAAACTTGCCTCCCTAAGAAAGGGTCTTGGATACTCTTTTGCATATAAAAAGAGAATGCTGATACTACATAAGGTTTTGTTATCATTGACTTTCTTTTTTCTTTCTTCTTTTTAGATTTTTTTTTTAAAGAATGCATTTCAGGGCACCTGGGTGGCTCAGTCAGTTAAGGTCTGCCTTCAGTTCAGGTCATGATCCCGGGGTCCTGGGTTCAAGTTCCACATCAGGCTCCCAGCTCTGCTCTCTCTCTCTCTCTCACGAATAAATAAATAAAATCTTATTTTAAAAAAGAATGCATTTCAGTCCACTTGCATAACAAGCTATTTGCAGGAATTTTGAGACAAAGTTTGGAGAAGTAGTCAATACAAGCATATTGAAAGACAAAGGCTATATAAAACTACATAAAATGTCTCTACTGTTTAGATTTATGTGACTCTATTGCCATCTTCTGGTTTTATTCTAAAATGCATTTCATAAATGTTAATCTAGTGCAGATAGACAAGAATTATATATTACAGAATGTAAATTCCGGAGGTTGCAACACAGTACGGCTTTAAACTACACTCTCCACCTTATATATGAGTTTACTTATGTGTTAACACATTTATTAATTAAACAAAATTTAATGAATCTGGAATGGAGCTGAGTGCTTGTGATAGAATAGCCAAAGTCATTCCATCATGAAAAACTAGACCTTTAAGAAAAGTCAAAGCCTTATTCTAAGCCACCCAAGATTCATAAATAAATGGCAGCCAGAATTTATCATCATCCAGTTACATGTATTATTTAATGTTTATAAAGCAGTTACTTAGCACCATTTGAATAGACATATAAAGCAATACAAGAAAATAGTATCTAACCCTTGTCTACACCCTTCTACTCTTCGCCCCACCATTCTGCCCTTTAAACCCAATGCCCAGACACATTGTAGTCAACTGCACACAAGCTGGAGAATGTTATCCATTAGCACACTTAAAACACTATAGCTATAATGTGACCCAATAAACTCAAATGTATCTATAGGACAAGACAAATCTGAAATCAAATGGAATTATCCCAAACTTTTTAATATCTTAGAGTTGATATTACCTATACTATAAAAGAAGAAACAAATTAATAACTTGCTAATGGAAACTATCTACAGTCCCACTCCTAGCTCTGCATAGTGGATTTCTTTTTAATTACTTACAAGTATTTAAATATCTGTGTATTTTATATAAAATTCTAATTTTTAACTGTGCTCTAAAAAACTGGAAGATCTGCAATTGCATGAGCATTCTTGCATGGTCACAATGGGCTAGCCCAGAGTGGAGGTGATCTCTTTGGCTGGGGCATTTCTAGTTTGCCTTAATCCTGAACACATCTTCCCATATGATCCATTTTACATACAAAATTATTCTCTGTTTAATATATTAAAATATACAAATATACATGATATATATAATTCAACTGTATCCATTTTAACTCTAGTATAGTATTAGATTGTAATACTATGAGTTTATATATTCTTACATTATTTTTTTACATTATCTATAGATGATCCTACACTAATGAATATTTGGATACTCCCAATTTTTCCACTATTATAAAGAATTCTGCAATAAACATTCTTGTAGATGTCACGTTTTGGGCACATGTGATTTTTTTTCTAGGGGAGTGGATCTTAAATTTTAGTATTTAACAGAATCACATAGAGAGCTGGTTAAAACACTGTTGGTAGGCCCTGGCCCCAGCATTTTTTCCATTTCAGAAGGTCAGTGGTGGGAATATAAAATTAGCAATTCTGGGGCACCTTGCTGGCTTGGTCGGTTGAAGATGCAACTCTCAATCCCAAGATAGTGAGTTTAAGCCCCTAGTTGGGCATGGAGCCTACATACAAAAAGTAATATTTAAATGAAATGAAATAAAATTAGCAATTCTAACAAGTTCCCACATGACACTGCTGCTGCTGGCTTAGGGACACACCTTGAGAACCACCCCATTAGGATGTACACTGAGGAGTGGAAACACTGGCTCACATTCAAGATAAATGCATCTTGAACTTGATCACGTATTACCACATTGCACTTCCAAAAACAGTAAAAAAAATTGATAATCCCACTCTAAGAACTGATTATCTCACTATCAGTTTTAATAAATTCTCTGTTCAACATTTTGTATTGTCATATTTATATTTGTCAATTTGCCAGATTTAAAATGGTATCCCATTATAGATTTAATTAGTTTTCTGATTACTGATCTGCTTGATCATCTTTTCACATATTTACTGGTCATTTGGTTTTTCTCTCTCTTGCCTATTCATACCCATTGTTTATTTTGGGGAGGATTTTTGACCATTTTCTTATCGATTTGTAGAAGTATTTTTTATATTTTGGATATTAATCAAGTATGTCTGTAATCCACAGAATATTTCAATTTTAACAAATGTATTAATCTCTTCCTTTAAAATTTTCATAAGTGTTTTAAGAGAATCTACTTTGAGACCACAAAGATAAACTCCTATTTTCTCTTCTAAATGTTTTATAGCTTTTCCTTACATCTAAAACTGACTTTGGGATATGGTATAAGCTACGAACTTATTTTATCTTTCCATATGGATAAGGAATGTCCCACCACAGTTTATAGAACAATTCACCTATTCACAAATTTTTTTTTCTTTCTTGTGATGAAACTTTTAAGATCTACTCTTTTAGCAATGACAGGTATTTTCTTTGCCTTTTCACTTAGCATGTAGCACTTTGAGGATTCCACTTAAATGCAGGATCTAAGTTTCTACTTCCCACCTTTTAGATAGATACTTGAATTCAAGCCTTTAATTATCAAGGTTAGGGAAACTCTCTTCCGGCCTCCAAAGGCAACTACATTTTCAACTCCCACTTAACTATGCCATGGGCATAGTTGATGACTAGGCTTTCCTTGACTTTCTTGTAGTTTAACTATGAATTTTAATTTAAATTTTTGAAATGTAATATATTGATATAGCATAACAAATGTTAAATAAGCCATGAAAACTCTCTTACCGCAGTCCATCATCCACCCAGTTCCCACCACTACCCTTCCCCACAAATAACCCCACAAATAACCACCACTGCTTCTTATATATCTTTTGAGATGTCCTTTGTACTTGTGCAATCAAATGAAGGTACCATACCATACACAATGTCCTTGTTTTTTTTTCTCACTTAACAACATATCTTGAGAGATCTTTTCACATTTATACATATAATGCTTCCTCATTTTTATACAGACATGTCATGTCGCATGACAGAACATAATTCAGCAGATTAGTTTCCTACATTTGTAATATTTACATTTCCCCATATTATAAACTATGTTGCAAAGAATAATTTATATATAGATCATTTACCACGTATAGCTCGAGGATAAATTCCCCAAAATTGCATTACAGGGTCAAAAGGTATAGATAGGCATTTGCAATTTTGACAGTTACTACTAAACTGTCTTCCTTACAAATTGTAATAGTTTGCATTTCCCACCAACAATGCACAATCCTCTTGGTGGTACTGTTGCTTACTTAGCACAAGTCCCTGGTGGAAAACTGGACAGGAACAATTAGCTCTGAGTTTGGGCTCCTACAGATGCTGATACTCTATACCAGCTTGTGTACAGCCACTAAAAGTCCAGTTGACTTCTCCTTGTCTTAGGAGACTTCTCTGCTCACCTGTCTTCCAAGGCAACTGTCCCTGGGACGGGAAACAGCTGCCAAGTGTCTCTGATGTATCCTCCAGCTCCTCTGTGGCTCACCATTTTCTCAAGTTCAGTTTACTCAGTCTTCTTTATGTCCAAGCTTCTTCAAATACAAATTAGATTGCTTTTTGCTTGTTTATCCAGGTTTCCTCATTAGACATGAAACAAGGATCTTGCCCTCACATACCTTATTTGAAGACTTTCTTATTGTCTTCTTCTTCTTTCTTCTTCTTTTTTTTTAAAGATTTTATGTATTTATTGGAGAGATTGTGTGCTTGAGTGGGGGGTGGAGGAGCAGTGGATGAGCAAGAGAATTTCAAGCAGACCCAGCACTGCAAGGTTCCAAGTGGAGCTCAATCCCATGACCCTGAGATCATGACCTGAGCAGAAATCAAGAGACAGGCACCTGACTGACTAAGCCACCCAGGCTCCTTTCTTGTCTTCTTTTTGAAATGAAATGAAATACGTCTAGTGCTTCCCAGTAATCATGATGCTGGTTTGGGGACTGTGATAGAACAGTTTATAATTTGAGGGAATATCCATCAATCCTTACTTTATTGAGAATTTTTTTATTCACCAGTATTTGTTCATTTTGTAAAAGACTTTTTGTAAACATAGAGAAAATAAAAAGAAAAATTTTGGAAAACATTAAGCATTCTTACACCAGAGTGAGTCAAGACAAGGATGAGGCTCAGGACTTAATTATAAGGGTGTCAAAGCTACAGAGGAGATTACATCCTCAATCCTGGTAAATCTAATGATTCCCTGATTAGAAAGGCCTGAGACCCTGAAGCATGAGATAAGAACTTTGGTGTGATGCACTCAAAAATACTGAATCCCTTAGGGTGCCTTGGTGGCTCAGTGGGTTAAGTGTCTTCCTTCAGCTCAGGTCATGATCCCAGGGTTCTGGGATTGAGCCCTATGTTGGGCTCCCTGCTCAATAGGGAGCCTGCTTCGCCCTCTGCCCCTCCTACCTGCTCATGCTTTCTCTCTTTCTCAAATAAATAAAAATCTTTTTTAAAAATTCAAAAAATAATACTGAATCCCAGGGAGCCTGAGTAGCTCAGCTGGTTGAGTATTGCACTCTTGGTTTTTGCTCAGGTCATGGTTTCATGGGTTGTGGAAATGAGCCCTGTGTCAGGTTCTGCGGTTAGTGGAAGGGTTTGAAAGATCATCTCCCTCTGCCCCTCCCCCTTGCACTCTCTCACACACTCTCTCTCTCTCTCTCATATAAATGGATAAATCTTTAAAAAAACAAGAAACTGAATCACAAATCCTACCAAATCCTTTGGGCCCACAGAAGTGGCTCACTCTTTAGTTAGACTCTAATACTTAATGAAAAAGAGGTACTTAAGTAGGCCTGACTCATCAGCCTCCAGCTCATCTACTCTTTCTTTACCTTTTCTCCCTCCTTACTTCACCCTTTATGGCTTCCAGCCCTACATTAAATCAGTGGGGAGGGGATCCCTGGGTGGCGCAGCGGTTTGGCGCCTGCCTTTGGCCCAGGGCACGATCCTGGAGACCCGGGATCGAATCCCACATCAGGCTCCCGGTGCATGGAGCCTGCTTCTCCCTCTGCCTGTGTCTCTGCCTCTCTCTCTCTCTCTCTGTGACTATCATAAATAAATTTAAAAAATTTAAAAAAAAATAAATAAATAAATAAATCAGTGGGGAGTTTACAACACAAAAGAATGATTTTCTTCCTGTGTGAAGAGAAGTTACTAATCCCAGTGACTATGTTTAAATAATGTCACAAGTTATTTAAGAGTAGAATGATTAATTGAACCAGTCTTACAGACTTAAAATCCACACCAGAGAAAATCTTACTGGTTCAAGGCAGAAGTGACAAGAAATGCCAGATTTTTCTATAAACTATTTCATGGCTATTTCATGATTGTAAAGTGACCATACTTCCATCCACTTAATGAGCCATATTGCCTATCAGTATTCAAGTGAAATGTTACTTCCACATTTAATCTGTTGATGCTGTGGTCTGAATGTTTGTGGCCTCCTAGCTCCATAGAATTCATATGTTGAAATCCCAACCCAACGTGACAGTATTAAGAGATGGGGCCTTTAGGTCATAAGGGTGGAACTCTCATAAATGAGACTTGTGCCTTTATTAAGGAGGCTCCAGAGGATCTCTTGTCCCTTACACCATGTAAGGATACAATGAGAAGTCTGTAACCTGGAAGAGAAACCTCACCTGACTGTACTGGCACTCCCATCTTGGCCTTCCAATCTCCAGAACCGTGAGGAAATAAATTTCTGTTGTTTATTACTACCTAGCCCATGGTATTTTGTTATGGCAGCCTGAACAGACTAAGACAGTTGGCAAACCCTGTCAATTCTATATCCAAAAAAATACATATTGAGAATCCATTCATTTCCTTCCATCTCCACTACATCTGTTTCCAGTTGACCATCATCTCTCACCTAAAAGAACACAGTAACTTAGTAACTGGGATCCATAGAACCACTCACCAATCCCTTCACAAATGTAAATAATCATTCCACTCCCCTCCTTAAAATCCCTCCCTGGCCTCTTTTTGATGCTAAAATAAAATCTCAAAATCCTAATCCTGGATTCCAATGTTCTTCATGACTTGGCCACAGATTCCTCCCCATATCTCACACCACCCTCCCACTCATTCATTACACTACGCTCCACACATGCCAAATCTTCAAGCTGTTCTCCCTCTGGAATTTGACCTGTTCTTCTCTCTACCTGCAAGACAGAGATGACCCACAATGAAAAAACATCTGCTATTCTATTTTGTGACTTCATATATATTTTTTTACTTTAACCAAGAAATAGTGTATATATTGAGAATCCACACTTCAAAACTAATGGGATAGGTAAGAAGGAAAAATGGGAGGCAGGACAGGAGTAATGGAGACAGTACTGTATCACAGCATGCTAATGAGCATGTATTTATTTAGCATCGATCTGCAAGGAGTAAGAAAATAAGCCCCTACCCCCCAGCCTCTTGATTTTCTGCATTTGAGAGAGACTTAAAAGCCATGAACAACACAGAATTTCTCTTCAGGCTAATGTGCTAGCCAATCCATGACTGTGCTCCCTCATTTATAAATTTACACATTTTAAAGCTATCATAATTAATGTCATTTTCCTGCTAAACTCAAGAATTAGGGACTCCTGGGTGCTCAGTGGTTGGGCACCTGTCTTTGGCTCAGGTTGTGATCCCGGGATCTGGGTTCGAGTCCCACATCAGGCTCCCTGTGAGGAGACTACTTTGCCCTCTGCCTATGTCTATGCCTCTCTCAGTCTGTGTCTCTCATGAATAAATAAATAAATCTTAAAAAAAAAAAAGAACCTCAATAATTAGACCATTGGTAAAAAAAAAAAATTAGACCACTGATAGGTATAACCACAATTCTAGATGAAGCAGGAAGCTGAATTAAGCATGAACAGTTTTATTCATAAGCATCCACCCACCTAGAACTATGTTTCAGAGAAATGCATTACTTAACCCTAATTATTGGGTCTTTATAATTCTGACAGCTTTCTTTTTATTTATTTATTTTTTATTGGTGTTCAATTTGCCAACATATAGAATAACACCCAGTGCTCATCCCATCAAGTGCCCCCCTCAGTGCCCATCACCCAGTCACCCCCACCCCCCGCCCACCTCCCCTTCTACCCCCACTAGTTCGTTTCCCAGAGTTAGGAATCTCTCATGTTCTGTCTCCCTTTCTGATATTTCCCACTCATTTTTTCTCCTTTCCCCTTTATTCCCTTTCACTATTTTTTTATATTCCCCAAATGAATGAGACCATAAAATGTTTGTTCTTCTCCGATTGACTTATTTCACTCAGCATAATACCCTCCAGCTCTATCCACGTCTGACAGCTTTCAAAACAAGAATTCTCTAGCTTCATATTGAGAAACAAAATCTGCATTATTTACTTTCTACAACTGTAATTGTTGTATTACTCTTGATTCAAGTCAAAAGAAAGATAATACAGGGGAGGAGTATGAGATAAGAGGGCACACTTCAAGTCTGGCCAGCGCATTGAATTCCCACTGAAAATAAATGAGGCAAGGACCACCGGATTCTAACAGAATTTTACATTTTCAGTATATATTAAGCAGGTTCTCCAGAGAAACAGAAACACTTGTATATATAATCCATATCTCGTGTGATTATGGGATAGAAGGAAACAATTGAATATAAGGAAAAGTTGATATATACCCACTGCAGATATTCAGCATTTATTCATTCATGTAGTAAGTATTCATTGAATACTTACCATATACAAGACAAATGTGGCAGTGAATAAGACAGTGCTGCTCTCATCAGAATTCTATTAAAAAAGATATTTTAAAAGTATAATAGCTAACATTTCTTTGCTACTGATTACGCATCAGCTCCTATGATAAATGTTTTATTCACATGCATTTCTCATTTACTCTTTACAAATGTAAATTAATCCTCATATTTTAAAGATTACATATGAAGGAAATGCAGTAGGCTGAATAATGGCTTCCCAAAGATGTCTCTGTCCTAATCCACAGAACCTGTGCATATGGTAATTTATGTGGTGAAATGAGACCTTGTAGAAATGATTAAGAATAGTGGATTCTGGGCAGCCTGGGTGGCTCAGCGGTTTAGTGCTGCCTTCAGCCCAGGGCCAGATCCTGGAGGATCCCTGCAGGGAGCCTGCTCCTCTGCCTGTCTCTGCCTGTGTGTGTGTGTGTGTGTGTGTGTGTCTCATGAATAAATAAATAAAACCTTTTAAAAAAAAGAATAGTGGATTCTGGATTCCAGGTGAACCCAATGTGATCACAAAGGTCCTTCCTTACAAGGAGGGAGCAAGACCCAACTATTAGTAGATGTGAAGACAGAAGCAGAGTGGAGTGGTTGAAGAGTCCAGGAACCAAGAAATGAAGGCAAACTTTAGAGGATGAAAAAGGCAAGGAAAGACATCCCTCCCTAGAGGCCCCACGGGAAACATATGCCTGCCAATACCCTTGATCTTAGTCCAGTGAAACTTATCTGTCGGAGATCCAGAAGGATAAGGTAATACATTTGTTTTAAGCCAATAAATTTGTGATAATTTGTTATACCAGCAAAAGAAAACTAATATAGGAAGACAGAAATTTGGGGAGGTGAGTGCAGTAAATCGCTGGTTCTCAATCAGGGCTCTACCTTCCAGTGATTGATTCATGAAATCTTATATGGGAGCAGGTTATTTTTAAAATATTCCTCAAGTACCTCCAATATTCACTCACACTCGAATAAAAGCTTTTGGTAGGTAAATGAGAGCTCAGCACTCTCTCTTAAAATGTCATGAAGGACATAGAACTTCCAGGCAAAAACCACATCCCTCCTCTGTCCTGGTGATTATTTGTGACTCTCCTAAGTTGTTATACCCCCTACCAACTGATATTAAACATTCTAACTGAGTATATTGAAGGTAGTCAAAATCATAAAAAGTACAATTTTATGAAGAGGTTTTTACCTCCTTGAAGATTTACCTCTTCACAGATAAGAGGGAGGCACTTTGTCAATACAGGTTTCCCCCACTTTTTGGGTTTGCATTAGGCCCCTTGGCTTTTATAAAAGACCTACATTAGTACTTGTTTTTACTAACTGAAAGAAATCTGAAAAGGGTTTTCACTTTAATGATGAAAAGTGAAAATAACATTGTTTGTTTTGCAGCAAGCTGTGATTTAGCAGGCACACACCCCACGCAGTTAGAGAGCCCCCCAAGCTCCTTCCGCAGGGACCACACAGCAGCTCACCATCAAGCCGCTGTAGATTTGAACTGTGTCCGTGAGCATCTGTGCTTTATCACAATCTATTTTGTGCATCCTTTAGCAAGATGTGTCCTAAGGTATCAGAAAAGCCTTAAGAGAGGTTATTTGGGGGCTAGGGAAGTATTTTGCATATAAATGAATAGTTACTGCTTCTATTCATAGGAATATGCTATTTTGGAATAGTAGGGGAAACCTGTTTTCTTTAAGACTTTACTGCATTTTATCTTTTGCACATGTCTAAAACTCTCATTTAATCTTTTTATAAATATTGTTGATGTTTAATCATGAAAATTAAATACCAAAAAATATCTCTTTATCTGTATATGTCCCTCTATACTCCACCTCCGTGTATCTCAGTTCTTATGAATCCATTCATTTTTCCTTTATAAGCTCACTTCCTTACTTGGACTCAATGAAATCATTGAGTGTTTAGCACGTGCAAGACTCCCCTCTACACATTCTTTGTACTTGTGGAAATAAACAGACAAATAATATCTAGTCCTTGCCATCAAGAAACCTACTTCCTGTATTATTCATCAACAATCTGTAAATACGGTTATAGCTGCACCTTTTACATGAGATTACAATTGTTTATGTCTGTGTCTCTCCCAAGACAGCTCTTGTGGGCAGGGAGCAGGTCATATTCATCTTTATATCTATGGAATTCAATAAATGTATGCTTATATATGTTCCTGATTGATGGAATGAAACTAAAAGGAGACTAAGGTAAACACAAAAAATCCACTCTACAAATCAAAAAGAATATGGAAAATCATATTCTATTGGGAGGATTTTACCAGATGGAGATGGCAGATATGGCAGAGCAGAGCTATAAGGTCACTAACTGTTTTTTTTCCCCCCATCTGAACACAAAGAAAAAAACAGAATTTTCCAGCCTTCTCAATGTTGATGGGTCCAAATGAGGCCATGTGGGATCATGTGATTAGTTATGGCCGATGGGACATGAGACAAAGGAGTATAGGCTACTCTCAGGCTCAGCCCCTAAAGTCAGTCTCCACTTAGATTTTCTGTTCCCCTTTTCTTCTCTTCTTTCTCAACAACCCTAGAAGTTACAAATCAAAGACACTGGTTTTATAAAATGGAGAGATTTGGGTACCTACATGTCTACATGTAGTCAACTGCCTCCTTCCCTACTGTTTTCACTAAGAATTGTGCTATAAGTAAACATTAAATGTTTATTGTATTGAGCTCTTTGAAATGTTGGGATTGTTTATTACAGTAGTTTAGGCTTTGGCTAACACATAAGAGGATGGCTTTCAAGGCAAAGGGAGCCATAGAAACAAAAGCAGAATGATAGGAAAAGACATCAAGTGGTTGCATGGTATAAAAAAGAAAAGAGTCAGAAGAAATCAACCTAATGGAAAAGTTAGAGTCCGATGCCAGGAGGGCTTTGATTGATGAACTAATCTGAAAGAAAATGAAGAGCAATAATTTTCTAAAAGTGACACAATCAAAATACTATTTTAGGAAGTTAGCTGGACTGCAGTGCAATCTGGAGAAAACTCTAAGTTCTTTTGATGGGATAAAATCACAACTCAAGTTAGATTATTAGAAAAGAAAATGTACTGATTCTCATAGTTAAAAAGTTAGACATAGTTGGATTGAGGGGCTCAACAGGACTCTGACTCTGTCTGTCTATGAATCAGTCAGCTTTCCGCATAATAGTTTTATTTGCAAGACATGATGTTTCCCAGCAACTGCAATCTTACTTTCTATTGACACCAAGTCCAACAGAACAAGATTCTTTTTCCCAACTCAGAAGTTTATTTTTAGAGAGCATGATTAACATGTGCAGGTCAAAACAATCCTCGTGCTCAGGGTCCAGATTACATGCTCTTGGCTGCAAGAAAATAGAAACTCTTGAGGAGAAAAAGTTCTTTTTTTCCTTTCTATGTTCTTTGGCTGATCTAATAATTAAACTGAAATAAGACAGACCAACAGGAGAAAAACAAATTTAATTTTATACATATGAAAGCTCATAAAAATGAGACTCAAACAAGTAGCCAAAGCAGGCAGCTTTTATACCTTTTAGACAAAGAAACAATAAACTTGTGAAGAATCAACAAGATAAAGACATTGGGGCTTGGGTAGCACATGAATGAACCAGTGACAAGACTTGTTTATACAACCTTCTCAGACCTGAATTTCCTATTTCTGACGTTAAGGATGCTTTCTGGAAAGAAAGTACCTTCCGGGTGCAGGGAGGGTAGCTTTCACCTGAGAAAGTTATTTTCTGCTTTCAGGGGTACAAAGGACAGTCAAGGTGTCCTTCTGGTATCAGCCATTTAAGTAACTTTAACTCAAAATAATCAATATGCCAAAGCATATTTTGGGGCAGCCTGCCCTGAACCCCACCACAACCCTATTATATCCATTACTTATTGCAGCATTAATGCTGTGTAACAAACAACTACAGAGCTTCAAACACTACCGTGATAAGCATTATTGCTCACATGCCTGGGGTCTGACAAGGGTTGGCTGTAGGCAGGTTCTGGTCCCTTTCAAGGGCTTCCATGGCACAGCAGTAGTGCAAAAGAGGAATCAGAAACATGCAACATGCAAGACTTCTTGAAGCTTTGATTCATTTTCACATAATGCTATTGGCAAAAGAAAATCACATAGGTTGGGGAAATAAATTTCAACTTTATAGGAGAAACCCCAAAGTTACATACTAAACGTTGTAATACAAAGAAGTATGAAGGACTGGACCACTGATGCAAACAATCTACCACACTCATGAATAGCCCATGGGCAGAGGGGTAGAGAGATGGTATTGCAAGGAAAACGTGAATGCAATTACCAGTGGATTTATTCTGGTTAGCAAAGTTAACAGATGGCTACTTCTGGCTGACATATTATGGTAGAAAGCAGAGTGTATGAAAATAGATATGGTATTAGGTTCCTAAGGCTGCTATAACAAACTGCTACAAATTGGGTGACTTAAAACAACAGAAATTTCTTCTCTTATAGTTCTGAAGGCCAGCAGTCTAAAATCAAGGTCTCAGCAGAGCAATGTTTCCTCCACAGGCTCTGGAAATAACCCAATATTTGCCTCTTCCAATTTCTGGTGGCTTGTGGCATTCCTTGGCATGGAGCTACAAAACTCCAATGCCTGCTTCTGTCTTCACAGGACCTTTTGCTCTGTATGTCTTTTTTTTTTCTTATAGAGACACTTAAAAAATAACTTTATATAAAAGGGTGGGGGACACCTCGTTGGTTTAGTCCCATGAGTTCAAGCCCCATGTTGGGCACGTAGCTTACCTAAAATTAAATAATAAAATGAAACAAATTTTTTAAAAACTTTTTTATTTAAATTAAATTAACTAAAAAAAACTTTAAAAATTTTAAATTAAATAATATATAATGTATTATTAGTTTCAGAGGTAGAGGTCAGTGATTCATCAGTCTTATATAACACCTAGTGCTCATCACATCACATGCCCTCCTTAATGTCCATCACCCAGTTATCCCACCCCCCATCTCCCCTTCCCTCCAGCAATCCTCAGTTTCTTTCCTGTGATTAAGACTCTCTTATGGTTTGTCTCCTCTCTGATTTCATCTTATTTTATTTTTTCCTCTCTTCCCCTATGATCCTCTGTTTTGTTTCTTAAATTGGACATATAAGTGATATCATATGATAATTATCTTTCTCTGATTGATTTATTTCACTTAGCATAATACCCTGTAGTTCCAACCACATCATTGCAAATGACAAGATTTCATTCTTTTTGATGGGTAAATAGTATTCCATTGTATACATATGCCACATCTTCTTTATCCATTCATCTTTCGACGGATATCTGGGCTCTTTCGATAGTTTGGCTATTGCGGACATTGCTGCTTGGCTATTGTGGACATTGCTGCTATAAACACTGGGGTGCAGGCACTCTTTTGGATCACTACATTTGTATTTTTGCAGTAAATACCCAGTAGAGCAATTGCTGAGTCATAGGGTAACTCTATTTTCAACTTTTTGAGGAACCTCCATATTTTCCAGAGTGGCTACACCAGCTTGCATTCCCACAGCAGTGTAAGAGGGTTCCCCTTCCTCTGCATCCTCAGCAACATCTGTCAAGTCTGACTTGTTCATTTTAGCCATTCTGACTGGTGTGAAGTGGTATTTCATTTTGGTTTTGATTTGTATTTCCCTGATGCTGAGTGATGTTGAACATTTTTTCACGTGCCTGTTGCCATTTGTATGTCTTCTTTGGAAAAACTGTCCAAGTCTTCTGCCTATTTATTGATTGGATTATTTGTTCTTTGGTTGTTGAGTTTGAGAAGTTTTTTGTAGATTTTGGATAGTAGTCCTTTATCTGATAATACATTTGCAAATATCTTTTCCCATTCTATTGGTTGTCTTTTGGTTTTGTTGTTTTCTTTGTTGTGCAAAAGCTTTTTATCTTGATGAAATTCCAATAGTTTATTTTTGCCTTTGTTTCCCTTGCCTTTGGAGATGTGTCTAGCCAGAATTTGCTGTGGCCACAGAGATTGCTGCCTGTGTCTTCTCAAGGATTTTGATGGATTCCTGTCTCACAGATAGGTCTTTCATCCACTTTGGATTTATTTTTGTGTATCCTGTAAGAAAATGGTCCAGATTCATTCTTCTACATGTGGATGTCCAGTTTTCCCAGCACCATTTGTTGAAGAGACTTTTTCCATTGAATATTCTCTTCTGCTTTGTCAAAGATTAATTGGCCATACAGTTGTGATCCGTTTTCTGGGCTCTCTATTCTGTTCCATTAGTCTATGTGTCTGTTTTTGTGCCAGTACCATACTGTCTTGATGATGATAGCTTTGTAATAGATCTTGAAGTCTGGCATTGTGATGCCACCAGCTTTGGTTTCCTTTTTCAACATTCCTTGGCTATTAGGAGTCTTTTCTGGTTCCATTCAAACTTTGGGATTTGTTAAAGCTCTGTGAAAAAAAGTTGATGGTATTTTGATAGGGATTGCATTGAATGTATAGATTGCTCTAGGTAGCATAAACATTTTAACAATATTTGTTCTTCCAATCCATGAGCATGGAATGTTTGTTTTCCATTTCTTTGTGTATTCCTCAGTTTCTTTCATAAGTGTTCTATAGTTTTCTGAGTACAGAGACTTTGTCTCTTTGATTAGGTTTATTCCTACGTATCTTATGCGTGTTGGTACAATTTTAAATGGGATCAACTCCTTAATTCCTCTTTCTTCTGTCTTATGTTTAGTGTACAGAAATGCAACTAATTTTTGTGCATTGATTTTTACATCCTGCCATTTTGCTGAATTCCTGTATGAGTTCTAGTCATTTTGAGGTCAAATCTTTGGGGTTTTCCACATAGAGAATCATATCATCTAAGAAGACTGAGAGTTTGACTTCTTCTTTGCCCATTCAGGTGCCTTTTCTTTCTTTTTGTTGTCTGATTGCTAAGGCTAAGACTTCAAATATTATGTTGAACAATGGTGGTGAAGGTGGTCATCCCTGCCAGGGTCCTGACTTCAGTTATTCCCCATTGAGAATGATATTCGCTGTGGGCTTTTTGTACATGGCTTTTATGACTTTGAGGTATGTTCCCTCTATCCCTACACTGTGAAGAGTTTTAATCAAGAAAGGATGCTGTACTTTGTCAAATGTTTTTTCTGCATCTATTAAAAGGATCATATGGTTCTTTTCCTTTCTTTTCCTTAGATAGTATATCACATTGATTGACTTGCAGAGATTGAACCACCTTGCTGCCCAGGAAGAAATCGACTTGGTCATGGTGAATAATCCTTTTAATGTACTATTGGATCCTATTGGCTAGTATTTGGTGAGAATTTTTGCATCCCTGTTCATCAGGGATATTGGTCTGTAATTCTCCTTTTTAGCGCGTTTTTGTCTTGTTTTGAGATCAAGATAATGATGGCCTTATAGAAAGCATTTGGAAGTTTTCCTTCCATTTCTATTTTTTGAAACAGCTTCAGAAGAATAGGTATTAATTCTTCTTTAAATGTTTGGTATAATTCCTCTGGGAAGCCATCTGGCCCCGGACTCTTGTTTGTTGGGAGATTTTTGATTACTTCTTCAATTTCCTTGCTGGTTATATGTCTATTCAGATTTTTAGTTTTTTAATTTCTTGTTTCAGATTTGGCAGTTTATATGTCTCTAGGAATGCATCCATTTTGTCCAGATTGCCTAATTTGTTGGCATATAGTTGCTTACAATATATTCTTACAATTGTTTGTATTTCTGTAATGTTGGTTGTGATATCTCCTATTTCATTCATGATTTTATTCACTTGGGTCCTTCTTCTCTTTTTGAGGAGTCTGGCCAGGGGCTTATCAATCTTATTAATTCTTTCAAAGAACCAGCTCCTCATCTGGTTGATGGTCTACAATTTTTTTAAATCTCTTTATCACTGATTTCTGTTCTAATCTTAATTAATTCTTTCCCTTCTTCTGCTAGGCTTTATTTGCTGTTCTTTCTCCAGATCTTCTAGGTGTAAGGTTAGGTTGTGTATTTGAGACCTTTCTCGTTTCTTGAGAAAGGCTTGTTGCTATATATTTCCCTCTTTGGACTAACTTTGCTGCATCCCAAGGGTTTTGAAAAGTTGTGTTTTCATTTTCATTTGTTTCTATGAATTTTTAAAAATTCTTCTTTAATTTCCTGCTTGACCCATTCATTTTCCAGTACGATGCTCTTTAGCCTCCATGTATTTGAGTTCTTTCTAAATTTCCTCTGATTGAATTCCAGTTTCAAAGCATTGTGGTCTAAAAATATGCAGAGAATGATCCCAGTCTTTTGGTTCTGATTGAGACCTGATTTGTGATCCAGTGTGGATGTGGTCTCTTCTGGAGAATGTTCATTGTGCATTAGAGAAGAATGTGTATTCTATTGTTTTAGAATGGAATGCTCTGGATATATCTGTGAAGTCCATCTGGGCTAGTGTGTCATTCAAAGCCCTTGTTTCCTTGTTGATCTGCCCATTGCAGTGAGAGAGGTGCTAATGTCCCCTACTGTTATTTTATTATTATTGATGTGTTTCTTTAATTTTGTTATTAATTGGTTTATATAATTGGCTGCTCCCATGTTAGGGGCATAAATATTTACAATCATTAGATCTTCTTGTTGGATAGACTCTTTAATTATGAATTTGCGTCTTTCCTCATCTCTTATTACAACCTTTGGTTTAAAACCTAAGTTGTCTGATAGAAGGATTGCCACAGCTTTCCATAAGCATGATAAATGGTTTTCTACCCCCCTCACTTTCAGTCTGGAGGTGTCTGTGGGACCAAGATGAGTCTCTAGCAGACAGCATATCAATGGGTCTTGCTTTTTTATCCAATCTAATGCCTTGTGTCCTTTGATTGGGACATTTAGCCCATTTACATTCAGAGTAACTATTGAAGGATATGAATTTAGTGCCAGTGTATTACCTGTAAAGGTATACGATATACTGTTTCTGTATATTGTCTCTGTTCCTTTCTGGTCTATGTTACGTTTGGGCTCTCTCTTCACTTAAAGGATCCCTTTTAATATTTATTGTAGGGCTGATTTAATGATCACAAATTCTTTGTTTCTGTTTGTTCCGGAAGCTTTTTATCTCTCCTTCTATTTTGATTGACATCCTAGCTGGAAAAGTATTCTTGGCTGCATGTTTTTCTCATTTAGCACCCTGAGCATATCATGCCAGTCCTTTCTGGCCTGCCAGGTGTCTGTGGATAGGTCTTCTGCCAGAAACTAATGTTTCTACTTTTGTAGGTTATGTATTTTTTTTAAAGATTTTATTTATTTATTTATTTACTTATTTATTTATTTATGAGAAAGAGAGAGTGAGTAAGGGTGAGTGGCAGAGGGAAAAGGAGAAGCAGACTCCCCACTGAGCAAGGAGCCTCACACGGGGCTTGATATGAGGACTCTGGGATCATGACCTGAGCTGAAGGCAGATGCTTAACCAACTGAGTTATGTAGACACACTAAAAACTTTGTCTTTTTAGAGTAGTTTCACACCAAAATTGAGAGGAAGGTACAGAGACTTCCCATATATACCCTGCCCCCCCCCCACATGCCTAGCCTACCTTAGTATCAACATTCCACACCAAAGTGGGTACATTTAACAAACCTACACTAATGTGGTATAATTAACCAAATTGGTTTACATTAGGGTTCATTCGTGATGTTATATATTCTATGGGTTTGCATGTATAATGCCATATATCCAGCATCATAGTATCATACAAGTATTTGCAGTACTCTAGGGATCTTCTGCACTCCATCTACTTACCCCTTATTTCCCTGCCCCCCTCCTGGACAACCACTGATCTTTTATTTCCTCCATAGTATTTCTATTTCCAGAATGTCATATAGTTGGAATTGTACAGTATATGGCCTTTGCATATTGGCTTATTTAACTTAGAAATATGCATTTAAGGATCCTCCATGTTTTTTTCATGCTTTATAGCTCATTTCTTTTTAGCACTAAATACTATCCTATTGTCTGCATGTACTCTGGTTTATTTATCTGTTCACCTACTGAAGGACATCTTGGTTGTTCTCAAGCTTCAGAAACTATAAGTAAAACTGAGGACGTTCATTTGCAGGTTTTTTTTTTTTTTGTGGTCATAAACTTTCAGCTCCTTTGAGGATAAATATCAAGAAGCATGATTGTTAGATCACATGGTTAGAATATGTTAAATTTTGTAAGAAACTGTCAAAACTGTCTTCCAAAGTAGCTGTACCATTTTGTATTCCCACCAGCAATGAATGAAAGTTCCTGTTGTTCCATAGCCCATTCATCATTTAATGACATGAGTGTTTTCTATTTTAGTCATTCTAATACATATGTAGTGGTATCTCAATGTTTTTAATTTAGGCACTTTTCATCAGATTCAGGGCCCATATACTTAATCCAGAATGATGTCATCTGAGAATCCTTAATCTTATCTGCCAAGACTCTTTTTCCAAATAAGGTCACATTCAGAGGTACCAAGGGTTAGAATTTGAACATATCTTTTTGGAAACTACAATTCAACCCACTACAGATATTATAAAGGTTCCAGTAGAGATAAAATACAAACTAATACAGAGTTTTTGATAATAGGAATGTAAAGAAATTAATGTCTGAAAAATGTTAGAAGTAGAATTATTAGTATTTGATGACTATATTTAGAAGTGAGAGAAATTGGCCCATGGATTCAAGCATAAGTAGGCCAGAGAACATGGCACATCAGACTTGGGAATGTTGCAGGGCAAAGGGACTGAAGGAAATGGTAAATTTGGTTTTAAACATAGTGTATAGATTGGCAAAGAAAAAGAAAATTAAAGTGGAAGGGGGATAAATGCAGATGTTCATCTAGCTGAGTCTGAAGTATAAAAATTTTTCTTTGAGTCCAGAATTTTCAGAAGTTGTACTCTAAATTTCATCTCACATCTGTATAGCCAACTCTTCATCATACTCATCACTTTGATTCCAAAGATATATTCTGGTATCTTAGAAGGTGAGTTTCTAGAAAAATAATTATTATTTTGTTTCTATTAACAAGAACAATTGTGTTCCACCAGTATTATATCTTGAAGAGCCTAACATCGTGTGATGTTTTCAGGATATCAATAATAGTCAATTCAGGAGTAGGGGCAAGACGGCGGAAGAGTAGGGTCTCCAAATCACCTGTCCCAACCAAACTACCTAGAAAACCTTCAAATTACCCTTGAAATCTATGAATTCGGCCTGAGATTTAAAGAGAGACCAGCTGGAATGCTAGAGTGAGAAGCGTTTGCGCTTCTATCCAGGTAGGAAGACGGGGGAAAAAGAAATAAAGAAACAAAAGGCCTCCAAGGGGGAGGGGCCCCGAGGAGCCGGGCTGAGGCCGGGGCGAGTGTCCCCAGGACAGGAGAGCCCCGTCCCGGAGGAGCAGGAGCTGCACCGACCTTCCCGGGTGGAAAGGGGCTCCAGGGAGGTGGAGCAGGACCCAGGAGGGCGGGGATGCCCTCGGGCTCCCCGGGACGGTAACAGACACCTGTGCCCCGGGAGAGTGCGCCGAGCTCCCTAAGGGCTGCAGTGCGCACGGCGGGAGCCGGAGCAGCTCGGAGGGGCTTGGGGGCGGCTCCGCGGAGGGGGCTGCGGGGCGGGAGCAGCTGGGGGGGCTCGGGGGCTGCTCCACGGAGGGGACTGCAGGGCGGGAGCGCGAATCCAACAGCGCAGGCCCCGGAGCACAGGGCGCCGGGACACAGCCCAGGGGTGACCCGGCCTCCCCCCGGGACAGGCAGAGGCCAGGAGGGCCCAGGACAGCGAGGACGCTCCTGCCCCAGCTGAGCAGATCAGCGGCCCCGCCCCGGAGCCTCCAGGCCCTGCAGACCGAGAGCTCTGGAGCTACTGCGGGGGCTGACTCCAGGGCTCCAGAGCTGGCCCCGCCACTGCGGTTGTTCCTCCTGCGGCCTCACGGGGTAAACAACCCCCACTGAGCCCTGCACCAGGCAGGGGCACAGCAGCTCCCCCAAGTGCTCACACCTGAAAATCACACAACAGGCCCCTCCCCCAGAAGACCAGCTGGACGGACAAGTTCCAGGGGAAGTCAAGGGACTTAAAGTACACAGAATCAGAAGACACTCCCCCGTGTTTTTTTTTTTTTCTTTTTGATTTCTGATTGCTTACCCCACCCTTTTTGTCCCCTTTCTTTTTTCCTTTTTTTCTTCCTTTTTTTTTTTCTTTTCTTTCCTTCTCTCTCTCTCTTTTTCTTCTTTTCCCAATACAACTTGTTTTTGGCCACCTGCACTGAGCAAAATGACTAGAAGGAAAACCTCACCTCAAAAGAAAGAATCGGAAACAGTCCTCTCTCCCACAGAGTTACAAAATCTGGATTACAATTCAATGTCAGAAAGCCAATTCAGAAGCACTATTATACAGCTACTGGTGGCTCTAGAAAAAAGTATAAAGGACTCAAGAGACTTCATGACTGCAGAATTTAGATCCAATCAGGCAGAAATTAAAAATCAATTGAATGAGATGCAATCCAAACTAGAAGTCCTAACGACGAGGGTTAACGAGGTGGAAGAACGAGTGAGTGACATAGAAGACAAGTTGATGGCAAAGAGGGAAACTGAGGAAAAAAGAGACAGACAATTAAAAGACCATGAGGTTAGATTAAGGGAAATAAATGACAGCCTGAGGAAGAAAAACCTACGTTTAATTGGGGTTCCTGAGGGCGCCGAAAGGGACAGAGGGCCAGAATATGTATTTGAACAAATCCTAGCTGAAAACTTTCCTAATCTGGGAAGGGAAACAGGCATTCAGATCCAGGAAATAGAGAGATCCCCCCCTAAAATCAGTAAAAACCGTTCAACACCTCGACATCTAATAGTGAAGCTTGCGAATTCCAAAGATAAAGAGAAGATCCTGAAAGCAGCAAGAGACCAGAAATCCCTGACTTTTATGGGGAGGAGTATTAGGGTAACAGCAGACCTCTCCACAGAGACCTGGCAGGCCAGAAAGGGCTGGCAGGATATATTCAGGGTCCTAAATGAGAAGAACATGCAACCAAGAATACTTTATCCAGCAAGGCTCTCATTCAAAATGGAAGGAGAGGTAAAGAGCTTCCAAGACAGGCAGGAACTGAAAGAATATGTGACCTCCAAACCAGCTCTGCAAGAAATTTTAAGGGGGACTCTTAAAATTCCCCTTGAAGAAGAAATACAGTGGAACAATCCACAAAAACAAGGACTGAATAGATATCATGGTGACCCTAAACTCATATCTTTCGATAGTAACTCTGAACGTGAACGGGCTTAATGACCCCATCAAAAGGCGCAGGGTTTCAGACTGGATAAAAAAGCAGGACCCATCTATTTGCTGTCTACAAGAGACTCATTTTAGACAGAAGGACACCTACAGCCTGAAAATAAAAGGTTGGAGAACCATTTACCATTTGAATGGTCCTCAAAAGAAAGCAGGGGTAGCCATCCCTATATCAGATAAACTAAAATTTACCCCGAAGACTGTAGTGAGAGATGAAGAGGGACACTATATCATACTTAAAGGATC
This sequence comes from Canis lupus baileyi, assembly GCF_048164855.1. NCBI lineage: Eukaryota > Metazoa > Chordata > Mammalia > Carnivora > Canidae > Canis > Canis lupus. The sequence continues at coordinate 12,830,815 of NC_132873.1, forward strand.
TATCCAACAAGAGGACTTAACATTCCTCAATATATATGCCCCAAATGTGGGAGCTGCCAAATATATCAATCAATTAATAACCAAAGTGAAGAAATACTTAGATAATAATACGCTTATACTTGGTGACTTCAATCTAGTGCTTTCTATACTCGATAGGTCTTCTAAGCACAACATCTCCAAAGAAACGAGAGCTTTAAATGATACACTGGACCAGATGGATTTCACAGATATCTACAGAACTTTACATCCAAACTCAACTGAATACACATTCTTCTCAAGTGCACATGGAACTTTCTCCAAAATAGACCACATACTGGGTCACAAATCGGGTCTGAACCGATACCAAAAGATTGGGATCGTCCCCTGCATATTCTCAGAAATTAAGGAAGAATTAAAAAGATTCATGGAAACTAATGAGAATGAAGATACAACCGTTCAAAATCTTTGGGATGCAGCAAAAGCAGTCCTAAGGGGGAAATACATCGCAATACAAGCATCCATTCAAAAACTGGAAAGAACTCAAATACAAAAGCTAACCTTACACATAAAGGAGCTAGAGAATAAACAGCAGATTGACCCCATGCCCAGCAGAAGAAGAGAGTTAATTAAAATTCGACCAGAACTCAACGAAATCGAGACCAGAAGAACTGTGGAACAGATCAACAGAACCAGGAGTTGGTTCTTTGAAAGAATTAATAAGATAGAAAAACCATTAGCCAGCCTTATTAAAAAGAAGAGAGAGAAGACTCAAATTAATAAAATCATGAATGAGAAAGGAGAGATCACTACCAACACCAAGGAAATACAAACGATTTTAAAAACATATTATGAACAGCTATACGCCAATAAATTAGGCAATCTAGAAGAAATGGACGCATTCCTGGAAAGCCACAAACTACCAAAACTGGAACAGGAAGAAATAGAAAACCTGAACAGGCCAATAACCAGGGAGGAAATTGAAGCAGTCATCAAAAACCTCCCAAGACACAAGAGCCCAGGGCCAGATGGCTTCCCAGGGGAATTCTATCAAACATTTAAAGAAGAAACCATACCTATTCTCCTAAAGCTGTTTGGAAAGAGAGAAAGAGATGGAGTACTTCCAAATTCGTTCTATGAGGCCAGCATCACCTTAATTCCAAAACCAGACAAAGACCCAACCAAAAAGGAGAATTACAGACCAATATCCCTGATGAACATGGATGCAAAAATTTTCAACAAGATACTGGCCAATAGGATCCAACAGTACATTAAGAAAATTATTCACTATGACCAAGTAGGATTTATCCCTGGGACACAAGGCTGGTTCAACACCCGTAAAACAATCAATGTGATTCATCATATCAACAAGAGAAAAACCAAGAACCATATGATCCTCTCATTAGATGCAGAGAAAGCATTTGACAAAATACAGCATCCATTCCTGATCAAAACTCTTCAGAGTGTAGGGATAGAGGGAACTTTCCTCAACATCTTAAAAGCCATCTACGAAAAGCCCACAGCAAATATCATTCTCAATGGGGAAGCACTGGGAGCCTTTCCCCTAAGATCAGGAACAAGACAGGGATGTCCACTCTCACCACTGCTGTTCAACATAGTACTGGAAGTCCTAGCCTCAGCAATCAGACAACAAAAAGACATTAAAGGCATTCAAATTGGCAAAGAAGAAGTCAAACTCTCCCTCTTCGCCGATGACATGATACTCTACATAGAAAACCCAAAAGAGGGGATCCCTGGGTGGCGCAGCGGTTTGGCGCCTGCCTTTGGCCCAGGGCGTGATCCTGGAGACCCGGGATCGAATCCCACGTCAGGCTCCCGGTGCATGGAGCCTGCTTCTCCCTCTGCCTGTGTCTCTGCCTCTCTCTCTCTCTCCGTGACTATTATAAATAAATAAAAAAAAAAAAGAAAAAAAGAAAACCCAAAAGATTCCACCCCAAGATTGCTAGAACTCATACAGCAATTCGGTAGCGTGGCAGGATACAAAATCAATGCCCAGCAACCAGTGGCATTTCTATACACTAACAATGAGACTGAAGAAAGAGAAATTAAGGAGTCAATCCCATTTACAATTGCACCCAAAAGCATAAGATACCTAGGAATAAACCTAACCAAAGAGGTAAAGGATCTATACCCTAAAAACTATAGAACACTTCTGAAAGAAATTGAGGAAGACACAAAGAGATGGAAAAATATTCCATGCTCATGGATTGGAAGAATTAATATTGTGAAAATGTCAATGTTACCCAGGGCAATATACACGTTTAATGCAATCCCTATTAAAATACCATGGACTTTTTTCAGAGAGTTAGAACAAATTATTTTAAGATTTGTGTGGATCAGAAAAGACCCCAAATAGCCAGGGGAATTTTAAAAAAGAAAACCATATCTGGGGGCATCACAATGCCAGATTTCAGGTTGTACTACAAAGCTGTGGTCATCAAGACAGCATGGTACTGGCACAAAAACAGATACATAGATCAGTGGAACAGAATAGAGAACCCAGAAGTGGACCCTCAACTTTATGGTCAACTAATATTTGATCAAGGAGGAAAGACTATCCATTGGAAGAAAGACAATCTCTTCAATAAATGGTGCTGGGAAAATTGGACATCCACATGCAGAAGAATGAAACTAGACCACTCTCACCATACACAAAGATAAACTCAAAATGGATGAAAGATCTAAATGTGAGACAAGATTCCATCAAAATCCTAGAGAAGAATACAGGCAACACCCTTTTTGAACTCAGCCACAGTAATTTCTTGCAAGATACATCCACGAAGGCAAAAGAAACAAAAGCAAAAATGAACTATTAGGACTTCATCAAGATAAGAAGCTTTTGCACAGCAAAGGATACAGTCAACAAAACTAAAAGACAACCTACAGAATGGGAGAAGATATTTGCAAATGACGTATCAGATAAAGGGCTAGTTTCCAAGATCTATAATAGAACTTATTAAACTCAACACCAAAGAAACAAACAATCCAATCATGAAATGGGCAAAAGACATGAAGAGAAATCTCACAGAGGAAGACATAGACATGGCCAACACGCACATGAGAAAATGCTCTGCATCACTTGCCATCAGGGAAATACAAATCAAAACCACAGTGAGATCCCACCTCACACCAGTGAGAATGGGGCAAATTAACAAGACAGGAAACCACAAATGTTGGAGAGGATGCGGAGAAAAGGGAACCCTCTTACACTGTTGGTGGGAATGTGAACTGGTGCAGCCACTCTGGAAAACTGTGTGGAGGTTCCTCAAAGAGTTAAAAATAGACCTGCCCTACGACCCAACAATTGCACTGTTGGGGATTTACCCCAAAGATACAGATGCAATGAAACGCAGGGACACCTGCACCCCGATGTTTATAGCAGCAATGGCCACAATAGCCAAACTGTGGAAGGATCCTCGGTGTCCATCGAAAGATGAGTGGATAAAAAACATGTGGTTTATGTATACAATGGAATATTCCTCAGCTATTAGAAATGACAAATACCCACCATTTGCTTCAACGTGGATGGAACTGGAGGGTATTATGCTGAGTGAAGTCAGTCAATCGAGAAGGACAAACATTATATGTTCTCATTCATTTGGGGAATATAAATAATAGTGAAAGGGAATATAAGGGAAGGGAGAAGAAATGTGTGGGAAATATCAGAAAGGGAGACAGAACGTAAAGACTGCTAACTCTGGGAAACGAACTAGGGGTGGTAGAAGGGGAGGAGGGCGGGGGGTGGGAGTGAATGGGTGACGGGCACTGGGGGTTATTCTGTATGTTGGTAAATTGAACACCAATAAAAAATAAATTTAAAAAAAAGAAAGAAAATAGTCAATTCAATTCACTGTTCATGTCATGTTTATTTTGTTAGCCTCTGATTCCCTTTAAATGAGATATAATAATAAATATCCCTATTATTCAGGATTTTTTTTTTAACCAGAACATCTCTACCCTATGCCTATCAAGATAAGCAGTGATCTGATATCCTTTTTAAAAACAGATGTCCTGAGTTAGGATAGCTTTCTACATTCCATACTTAAGACCCTGAGCAGTTTCTTGTGCCAGATTTTCTTTTATCTCTTCTGCAGGTACAATTCAGCCTATTCTTTTTAGTTCTACACTCAAAGCAGATCAACTTGCTTCTAAAGAATTCACCAATACAGGTAGTTCAGAGAGATTAAGAGGAGGAACATGGGCCCATCATTGTGGGATGCAGAATCAGATAAGCTGGGCCACTTGCTACCTACATGACTTTAGAGGAATCACTTAATCTTTCTGTGCCCCAATTGCATCAAAGTACTTCTGCCTTTCATGTCTCACCAAAGGGATATCAAACTGAGTTGCCATTACTAATCAGCAAAGTCAATATAAGAAAAATATTTTCATTGGTAAAATTAATGATTATCATAATCATCATCATAATCATTAATTGGGTATCACTGGGAAAATTAGTGGTGTTCAAGATCCTTATTGGCTGAAATATATCAGAAATGCTTCCCACACTTAGCAAAGAGCTAGGTTTTTTATTTCGTAGTATGAACTGTTTTGTGCTTGCTTGCAAATACATGTTTAATAAATGTCTGTATAAGTGCTAAAATTTTGTCTAAGACTTGCTTTTATTATAACCTGTCACCAAAGTGTGAGGAAACGGACAACGTTTACAAGCCTCAAACTTACACATGGTTACTGTAATCTGACAAAAAGGGTTGTATGTGGCCAAACAGATTAAAGTCTATTATGCAACAATAGCTCTGAGTAAATATCTTTTGAAATAAAGTATAAGCAATTAGTTTCTAGTTTAAAAGTCGTGAAACCATGTTTAGTACCCCTCAATAATATTAATTTTAGATGGTGAGCCAATATTTGCTGCTATTGTAATTTTAAAAGGGACTTTACTTGCCAGCAATTTAAATATATTATTTGTGATCAAAGTTTAGTACAACCAGTAGTACAAATTATTTTAGCTTTTAAGAACCAAGTAAAAAAATCTATACGAATAAATTCATCCCTTGACTGCAATCTTGTTTAAATTCTAAAATCTAGGATCGTAAGAATGGAGTATGACTTTAATGGAATAATGAGTTCTTATAAAACTCCCAGGGACCAGGAAAATTGCCCTCCATAATAGGAAGAAAGCTCAAAGGTATTAAAGAAAAAAGAACTAGGGGTGTCTGGGTGGCTCAGTTGGTTAAAGGTCTGCCTTTGGCTCAGGCCATGATTTCCAGGGTCCTGGGATTGATCCTGCTTCTCCCTCTCCTGCTGCTGCTGCTCTCTCTCTCTCTCTCCTTCTCTCTCTCAAATAAATAAGTTAATAAACTACATCTTTTAAAAACGAAGCTCTAGAGATTTTTTTTAGCACAGCTCTAATTTTGCAATTGTACACTAGGAGAAAGGGGACCTCTAAACCAATTTTATACAGCTTTGGATGAAGGTATGTATATCTTATGTACTTTACATAGATGCTGAGATACACAGATAGATCTTATTTGAGTGAACCTTCAAATTTAATTACCTTCCTATTTATGGTTTGCTCTATAGATCACAAAGATACTTTGCTAAATATCCCCAAAGGTAAATACTTTTAAATTGAGAAACTGGAACAATATTTATCATTTTTTTTTTGACCGACTGTCAGGTAATGTGCTAGAATTTTCATTATCTGCAAACACAACATATTGTAGCATAGATGACTTCTATTTCACCAGAAGTAGCTGGGTAAAAATTCACAATGCAAATGTTATTTAGTGTCTCTTTCTTTCTGGATAATAAAAACAAACCACGTTTACCCACTAGATAATCAAAGAAAAATCCCTGGGATTTCTTCCTGCTGTTTTCTCCCTTTCAGCTAGGCCTAGCAGCCAACACAATATTTTACCATTGATCTGCAGATTGTACTGAGTCAACGCAAACTACAGACCTCAAACAACTAGTCAGAGTTCAGGAAGCTGGCAAAACCTTGCATTAGCTGGCACGCAGAGGGTATCTTCTGTGGCTTATGCAAGCTTTGGGGCTGGTTTTCCTCCATGAGCACCGCTAATGATTTCTCCTCGGATGCCAGGATTTACCACTTGAATCACAGCAGCAAGCTCCTAGAAGATGTTCTTTATCCATGTTTCTTTCTCTGTGCCACTGGCTGGTATCAAAGTCCTTCACATCTTCTTTCCTTATTTCAACAGTAGGAACTCTAGCATCCCTGGAACAAGGAAGGCCTGGGCTTGGATTTTTGGTCAGGGGTGAACTTTTTTTTCACAGTTTCCCCACAGTAATGAAGTCTTCTTCATCCACTCAACAGTCTAAGCCCCAGCCTCAACCCAGGCCACAGGTTCTAAAAATTCCATTTTGAAAGACAGTTGAATGTTAGGAGGCTTTGGCCAAAATGAGAGGGTGAAGAAGAAAATGTTTTAAGGATAATAGTGGTTACTATGACCCAGGTGATTTACAAACATTTCATTTAGCTTCTCCAGCAAACCTCTGCAGCCTTCCTATTTCACAGTTGAGAAAGCTGAGATTTGGGATAAGCAACATGCCCAGGGTTCTACAGATAGTATTTTCTAGAGTAGAAGAGCCCATGAACTCTTCTATGGTTTCTCTTTATTTTACTTTAACATATTCTCCATCTCTCTCTCCTCTGTCTTCCCCTTAAGGTCCCCAATGTTCTTTTCAAAATCAAAGTTCAAAATAATTAAAACAGTAGGAAATTACCTCATGAACAGACACAGGACTTATCTCCATTGTACTTATCAGCACCTGGTTTATTACTTACTTCCGCAGACAAGCTCCACGGGGTTAAGACACATGTTTTATTCATTTTTGTCTAGAGCACCTGGAAGAGTACCTGGTACTCTTAAGAATCCTGGTACACATAAGAATCCCAATAAGTACTATTGAATGAATAAATGAATGGACAAGCAGATGAATGGAACAGAAAGTCTAGAAATATAGCCAAATATATAAGGAAATGCAAATGATAGAGGTGGCATCGGTAGAAAACATGTTTATTGGAATAATGGTACTATGAAAATGTTTAGTCATCTGAGAAAAAAATGCATCATTATGCCAAAATACATTTCAGAGAGATCAAAGATTCATATATATGAAGAAAATGAATCTATAAAAACTCTAATGAAAACTATGGAAGAAATTTTCTGTGGTTACAGATTGAGAAACTCTTTTCTATTCCTTTAAGACATTGCAGTTCTTTGCCAGGTAATAAAATGGCATTATACTCTGCTGTTGGAAATGTGTATATGTTTACGTGTATATGTACCTAGAGTAAAGGGAGTGGGGGTCAGCAGATAAGTAAAAACTTGAGAAAGGGGTGATAATTTCTTGAACAGAAGAACAGATGCCTCTCTTAGGTAGAAGGGAAAAATGAATGGGCATCACAATAAATTTAAGAAGGGACGTGGGAAGTTGAAGGAGTCCCTGAAGATAGAGGTTAAGTGCAGGGCTGCCAATTTGATTAAAATATATGCACCTAAGGGATGCCTGGGTGGCTCAGTCAGTTAAGCATCTGCCTTTGGCTCAGGTCATGATCCCAGGGTCCTGGGATCTAGCCCCATGTAGGGCTCCCTGCTCAGCGGGGAGCCGACTGAGCAGGGAGCCAGCCTGTCCCTCGCCCTTTACCCCTCCCCCTGCTTGTGCTCAGTCACTCTCTCAAATAAAATCTTTAAATAAATAAATAAAGCTCTTGAATTAAAAATATAATTCATGTTCCATATGGTTTCAGCCCATAAGCTGACACTCAATAATATTAGTTTATAATGACAGATTAATTTGACTTAATATTTTATATTAAGATTCCTATCACCTAAGAAGTGTATGCTACAAAATCAATCTTCCCAGTTTAAGATGAGGCTTTAGCAGAGATATTCTTAGTCTTGATATTGCTATGGGAATTTTGTCAGACTTATCTACTGCAGTAAAGCTTTAAAAAAATTGTCAAATTGAGACTAGGTCCAGTTACTATGTCAAAGGACATATATTCTTTTGTTTTTTAAATTCAAAGTTAGTCATTTGGGGAATATAAAATAGTGAAAGGGAATAAAGGGGAAAGGAGAAAAAATGAGTGGGAAATATCAGAATGGGAGACAGAACATGAGAGACTCCTAACTCTGGGAAATGAACTAGGGGTGGTGGAAGGGGAGGTGGGCGGGGGGTGGGGGTGACTGGGTGATGGGCACTGAGGGGGGCACTTGATGAGATGAGCACTGGGTGTTATTCTATATGTTGGCAAATTGAACACCAATAAAAAATAAATTTATAAAAAAACAAAACAAAACAAAGTTAGTTAACATATGTAGTATTATGTAGTGTAGTATTGGTTATTGGTTATATTATGTAGTGTAGTATTGGTTTTAGGAGTAGAATTTAGTAATTCATCACTAACATGTAACACCCAGCGCTCATCCCAACAAAAGCCCTCCTTAATGTCCATTACCCATTTAGCCCATCCACCACCCGCCCTCCCTCCCTCAACCCTCAATTTTGTCTCTATATTTAAGAGGCCCTATGGTTTGCCTCCCCCCTTACTTTATTTTTCCTTTTCTTCCCCTATGTTCATCTGTTTTCTCAAATTCCACATGAGTGAAACCATATATTTGTCTTTCTCTAACGATTTATTCACTTAGCATAAATCACTAATTCTATCCACATTGTTGCAAATGGCAAGATTTCATTCCTTTTGATTGCTGAGTAGTATTCCATTATATATACAATATTCCATTATATATATATAGTATTCCATTATATATATATACACATATACACACACACATCTTCTTTATAAATTTATCCATCAATGGACATTTTGGCTCTTTTCATAATTTGGCAATTGTTGATAGTGCCGCTATAAACATTGGGGTGCATGTGCTCCTTTGAATCAACATTTTTTTTTATCCTTTGGATAAATATCTAGTAGTGCAATTTCTGGGTTGTAGGGTAGTTCTATTTTTAACTTTTTGAGGAACCTCCATACCATTTTCCAGAGTGGCTGCCCCCATTTCGCATTCCCATCAATTATCAAAAGGCTTCTCCTTTCTCTGCATCCTTGCCAACATCTGTTGTTTCCTAAGTTGTTAATTTTAGCCCTTCTGATAGGTCTGAGTTGGTATCTCATGGTGGGTTTTTTTTATATCTATTTATTTATTAAAAAGCGGGAGAGAAAGAGTAGCAGGAAGGACAGAGGAAAAGGGAGAGGAAGAGAATCTTCAAGCAGACTCTCCACTGAGCATAGTGCCTAACTCAGGGCTTGGTACTAGGACCCTGAGATCATAATGGGCCAAAATCAAGAGTTGGATCCTCAACCAACTGAGCCACCCAGATGCCCCTCTCACTGTGGTTTTGATGTGTATTTCCCTGATGATGAGTGACCTTGGGCATCTTTTCATATGAATGTCTTCTTTGGAAAAATGTCCATTCATGTCTTCTGCCTATTTCTTAACTACATCATTTGTTTTTTTGGGATGTTGAGCTTGATACGTCTTTTTAAAGATTGATTTATTTATTTTAGAGAGAAAGAGAGCTCAAGCAGGGGAAGAGCAGAGGGAGGGAAAGAATCCTCAAGCAGACTTCTCATTGAGACTGAGGCAGGGCTCAATCCAAAGATCCTGAAATCATGACCCAAGCTGAAATCAAGAGCTGAACGCTTAACTGATTGAGCCACCCAGGAGCTCCAAGTTTCATAAGTTCTTTATAGATTATTGATACTAGCCCTTTATCAGATAATCATTTGCAAATATCTTCTCCCATTCCATTGGATGACTTTTAGTTTTGCTCATTGTTTCCTTCACTATGCAGAAAATTTTTATCTTGATGAGATCCCCAATAGTTCATTATGCTTTTGTTTCCCTTGCCTCCAGAGCCCTGTCTAGTAAGAAGTTCCTGCCAAGGTCAAAGAGGTTGCTACCAGATTACTCCTCTAGGATTTTGATGGCTTCTTGTCTAATATCTAGGTCTTTGAACCATTTTGAATTTATTTTGTGTATCGTATAAGAAAGTGGTCCAGTTTGTTTCTTCTGCATATCACTATCTGGCTTTCCCAACACCATTTGTTGAAGAGACTGTCTTTTTCCCATTGGATATTCTCTCCTGCTTTATCAAAGATTAGTTGGCCATACAGCTGTGTGTCCATTTTCTGGGTTCTCTGTTCTGTTTCATTGGTCTATGTGTCTGTTTTTGTGCCAGTACCATGCTGTCTTGTTGATTACAACTTTGTAATAGAGCTTGAAGTGCGGAATTGTGATGCCACCAGCTTTGCTTTCCTTTCTCAACAACCCTTTGGCTATTCAGGTCTTTTCTGGTTCCATTCAAATTTTAGAATTGTTTGTTCCAGCTCTGAGAAATGCTGGTGTTGTTTTGATCAGGACTGCATTGAATATGTAGATTGTTTTGGTAGTATAGGTATTTTAAAAACATTTGTTCTTCCAATCCATGAGCGTGGAATGTTTTTCCATTTCTTTGTGTCTTTTTCAGTTTTTCAGAAGTGTTCTGTAGTTTTCAGAGTACAGATTTTTTACCTCTTTGGTTAGGTTTATTCCTAGGTATCTTATGGTTTTTGATGCAATTGTAAACGGGATTAATTACTTGATTTCTCTTTCTGCTGCTTCATTATTGATGTATAGAAATGCAACAGATTTCTGTACATTGATTTTATATCCTGTGACTCTGCTGGGTTCATGTATCAGTTCTAGCAATTTTTTTTTTTTAATTTATGATAGTCACAGAGAGAGAGAGAGAGGCAGAGACACAGGCAGAGGGAGAAGCAGGCTCCATGCACCGGGAGCACGATGTGGGATTCGATCCTGGGTCTCCAGGATCACGCCCTGGGCCAAAGTCAGGCGCCAAACCGCTGCGCCACCCAGGGATCCCAGTTCTAGCAATTTTTTTGGTGGATTCTTGCAGGTTTTCTATATAAAGTATCAGGTCATCTGCAAATAGTGAATTTTTAACTTCTTCCTTGCCAATTTGGATGTTTTTTATTTCTTCTTGATGTCTAATTGCTGAGGCTAGGACTTCCAGTACCATGTTGAACAACAGTGATGAAAGTTGACATCCTGTCATGTTCCTGACTTTAGGAGAAAAGCTCTCAGTTTTTCCCCATTGAGGATGATATTAGCTGTGGGTTTTTCATAATGTGGCGTTTATGATGTTGAGGTATGTTCCTTCTATCCCAACTTTCTTGAAGGTTTTTATCAAGAAAAGATGCTGTATTTTGTTAAATGATTTTTCTGTATCTACTGGTAAGATCATATGGTTCTTATCCTTTCTTTAATAGGTTGTATGTCACATTGATTGATTTGCAAAGATTGAACCACCCCTGCAGCCTGATCATGGTGAATAATCCTTTTAATGTATTGTTGAATTCAATTAGCTAGAATCTTGTTGAGAATTTTTGCATCCATGTTCGCCAGAGATATTGGTCTGTAATTCTCCTTTTTAGGGGGGCATACTGATCTGGTTTTGGGATCAAGATAATGCTGGCCTCATAGAATGAGTTTGGAAGTTTTCTTTCCATTTCTATTTTTTGGAACAGCTTCAGAATAAAAGGTATTAATTCTTCTTTAAATGTTTGGTAGAATTCCCCTGAGAAGGGTTCTGGTCCTGGGCTCTCATTGGGAGATTTTTGATTACTTCTTCAATTTCTTTGCTGGTTATGGGTCTGTTAGGTTTTCTATTTCTTCCTGTTTCAGTTTTGTTAGTTTATATGTATCTAGAATTTTTTTTAAGATTTATTTATTTATTCACGAGAGACACAGAGAGAGAGAGAGGCAGAGACACAGGCAGCGGGAGAAGCAGGCTCCCTGCAGGGAGCCCAATGCAGGAGTCGATCCCAGGCCCCAGGGATCACAACCTGAGCCAAAGGCAGACACTCAACTGCTGAGCCACCCAGGCATTACTGTTTCTAGGATTTTATCTGTTTTTTTTTTCCAGGTTGCCCAATTTCTTGGCATATAATTGCTCATAATATTCTCTTATAATTGTTTGTATTTCTGCAAGGTTGGTTGTGATCTTTCCTCTTTCATTCATGATTTTATTTATTTGGGTCCTTTCTCTTTTCCTCTTGATAGGTCTGGCTAGGGATTTATCAACTTTATTAATGCCTTCAAATGACTAGTTTTGTTAATCCGTTCTACCTTTTTTTAAAAATTTCGATATCTTTTATTTCTGCTCTAATACTTGTTAATTCCCTTCTGCTGACTCTCTAATCTTTATTATTTACTTTCTTCTGCTGGCGTTAGGCTTTATTTGCTGCTCTTTTTCTAGCTTCTTTAGGTGTAAGGTTAGGTTGTATATTTAAGACTTTTCTTGCTTCTTGAGGAAGATCTATATTGCTATATACTTCCCTCTTAGGACCGTCTTTGCTGCATCTCACAGGTTTTATTTAGACTGTCATGTTTTCATTTTCATTTGCTTCCATGTATTTTTTATTTCTTATTTAATTTCCTGATTAACCCATTCATTTGTTAGTAGGATTTTTTTTTTTTTTTTTTTTAGAGAGAGAGAGAGAGCCTGCAGGGAGTGGGAAGAAGTAGAAAGAAGTAGAAAGAATCTGAAGCAGGCTCTACACTCGGTGAGGAGCCCACCACAGGGCTCTATCTCAAGCCCTGGACTGAAATCAAGTGTTGGACACTTAGCCACCTGAGCCATTAGGGTGCCCCTCATCCCTTCACTTTCAATCTGGATGTATCATTGGTCTAAAATGAGTATCATATAACAGCAAATTAGTGAGTCCTTTTTTTTTTATTATTATTCATTCTAATATCCTATGTCTTTTGATTGGAGCATTCGGTCCATTTACATTCATAGCAATGAATTTAGCCTATAAAGTCTCTGTTCCTGTAGATTTTGTATCTATTCCCTTCTAGTCTTTGTTGCTTTTGGTCTGTCTTTCCTGCTTTAGTATTTCTTACAGAGCTGGCTTAGTGTTCACAAGCTCCTTTAGTTTTTGCTTGTCTTGGAAACTCTTTATCTCTTCTTCTATTTTGTGTGTTTTTTTTTAAATTTTTATTTATTTATGATAGTCACACAGAGAGAGAGAGGCAGAGACATAGGCAGAGGGAGAAGCAGGCTCCATGCACCGGGAGCCCGACGTGGGATTTGATCCCGGGTCTCCAGGATCGTGCCCTGGGCCAAAGGCAGGCGCTAAACCGCTACGCCACCCAGGGATCCCTCTTCTTCTATTTTGAATGACAGCCTTGCTGGATAAAGTAATCTTGGCTGCAGATTTTTTCCAATAAAGATGTTAAATATATCATGCCACTTCTCTCTGGCCAAGTTTCTGTGACAGATCTGCTGCTGATCTTATGTGTCTACCCTTACAAGGTAATGACCTTTTGTCCTTGGCTGTTTTCAGAATTCTCTCTTTTATCTTTGTTTTACTGTGATATGTCTTGGTGTTTACCTATTTTTGTTGATTTTGAGTGGAGTTCTCTGTGCCTCTTAGAGTTTAATGCCTGTTTCCTCCTCCAGATTAGGGAAGTTCTCAGCTATAATTTACTGAAATAAACCTTCTGCCCCTTTTTCTTGGTCTTCTTCTGGGACTCCTATGATAAGGACATTATTTGGCTTTATAGAATCACTGAGTTCCCTAAGTCTATTCATGATCCAATAGTTTTCTTTCCCTCTTCTTTTCAGCTTCATTATTTTCCATAATTTTTATCTTGTGTATCACCTATTTGATCCTCTGCTTCTTCTATCCTTGGTTGTGATTACTACATCCCATCAGTTTTGCTTCTCAGTTATATCATTTTTTTATTTCTAGTTTTTATCTCTGTAGCAGGGTTTCTCTGGTGTCTTCTATGCTTCTTTCAAGACTAGCCAGTATTCTTATGACTGTTGTTCTAAATTTTTTATTCAGATATATTGCTTATATCTGTTTTGAGCAAATCTCTGGCTGTGATTTCTTCTTGATCTTCTTTTGGAAAAAAAATTCCTCCATCTTGTCATTATGTTTAGGTTTCTGTCCTTTGAGTATTATGAAAGCTTAATATATTTTCTGTTCCCGAGAGTAATAATATATTAAGAAGGAGTCATATACTGTCCAGGCCCTGGCATTTTAGGAAGTGTTTCTGGTGTATGTTGTGTGCACTTTGCTTTGTCTTTTGGCTCCTCTTTCCCATAGGTCATTCCTTCAGTCCTCTACAGAGTTCCTCCTTGCTTGCAGTGGGGATTGTTTGGACTTTTAAGTAGGTGTGCTTTGCTTGTTAAGATAAGCCTGGAAGGTGGAGGCAGAAGGCTTGATCCAAGGAAAAGGAACAAAAAAAGCAAACAAAGACCTATAAGCCTGATTCCAAAGAATAAGAAAAAAAGAAAAAAAAATATTGATCCAAAAAAAATGATAAAAGGAAACAAACCAACAAATTATAAGCCTGATAAAGGAAAAAAAAAAGAAGATAAAATAAAAATATAAAAATTAAAAATTTTAAACAAATAAAGCTTATTTCCAATAGAACCCTTACACTTTAGAGCACTCTATGATCTATAGAACTGGTACATGTGGGGGTCCTGTGTTGGTCTTCTGAGGGAAAGGCCTGCTGCACTTTCTCAGTCAGATCTGCCCTCATAAAGATGTCCCTGCTGAGCACAGGGGGGTTGAGTTTGCTGTAAAAAATTCCAGCCTTAAAAAAAAAAAAAAAAAAAAAAAATTCCAGCCTTAGGGCACCTGGGTGGCTCAGTCGGTTGGGCATCTGCCTTCACCTCAGCTCATGATCCTGGGATTCTAGGATGGAGCACCACATAGGGCTCACTACTCAGCAGGAAGTCTGCTTCTCCCTCTCCTTCTGCCCCTTCCCCTGCTTTTATGCTCTGTCTAATAAATAAAATCTTTAAGAAGAAGAAGATGACTACTCCAGCCTCTACTCTAAGTGCTGTGTTTCTCTCTGAAGTCCAACCATGCTGGTGGGCAGCAGGTGGAAGATACTGTCACCTCACCCTCTCGTCCCCAGGGAGAGGAACTCACAGCTGCTGCTGTTCAGGAGGCTCTCACAGAAAAGCAAACAATCTCCTCTCCTGTCCCAAGCTCTTACCAGATCCCTGCCCTCAACTTGTCTGTGCCTGGCTGGTGGCATACCCAGCACCACAGTTCTCCTGTGTTTTTATCTCTGGCCAGAGGATGGGATTCAAAACTCCACAATTTGAGGGCCTGGCAAGGTGCAGACCCACTTCTCTTCCCAGAGGAGAGCCTTACAGCACCATTCTGTCCCAGAAACGCAGTCATGTGGTGTGCATAAGGTGGCTGAATTCCACTGTGACACACATGGAAAGCTCTGACCAGGTTACCTGCCCTCTGTCCATGTCTCTGTCCCCTGCTGTTGAAAGGCCACTCAATGGCTCCCAAAAGCCCTTTCGTCCTTGGAGAGGCAAAATAAACTTTTCCAGGTGAACTCCAGGAAAGGGAGTGCTCTCTCCCAGTGCAAACCAGTGGATCCCCTCACCACAGCTTATTGTTCAAACCCTACATACTGTTCTCTCTCCTGCATGCTCTTGCTCGCAGACTTGACTCTGCAAAAAGGGCTTCTCCCTTTCATAGCACTGTGGCTTTCCTCTTCTCCAATTCACAGCTCTGAACCTTCACATCTGCCAAGTTATCTCCTTCCAATTGTGCAGACTGTTTTCCTAACCCTTAGGTCAATTTCCTAGTTGTTTGAACTAGCTGCATTCGGATTTGATGTTGATCTAGCTGCATTCAAGGGATGAGGTAAGCTCAGGTTTCCCTCCCACTCTGCCATCTTAACCCTTCTCCACTCCTGTTTTTCACAAAGGATATATATTCTTTAAAAAAAAAAAAAAAAGATGTATATTCTTAGAGAAATCGTACCATAAAGGCTTATCTTACTCTGAATAAAAATTATCTATGCTAGAGAATAACTCCATATTACACAAGCAAAGTGGTTTAACAGTCATCCTTCTGATACTGTCCAGGATTCATATAATGGCATTACACATTAGATTTCTTTAGTCTAAGACTGTAATGCATTAAAAGATGTATAAACCTTCTTTATATGATTAGATCAGTTTTTCTTTTAATCAGAGGACATACTCATCTCTTCTAATGAGCTCTCTATAAAATAAAGAACAGAGCAGCTCTAGAATATAAATTGTATAATCTTTTTCACATTGAGCAATGATTTAGTGTTTACAATGTGTACTACTAATATGGCTATTATAGATGTGGCCCAGAGGGGGAAAATTTAGATTTCCAAGCTTGAAGTTTTTGTTTTTGTTTTTGTTTTTTTTTTAATTTTTATTTTTATTTATGATAGTCACAGAGAGAGAGAGAGAGAGAGAGAGAGAGAGAGGCAGAGATACAGGCAGAGGGAGAAGCAGACTCCATGCACCGGGAGCCCGACATGGGATTTGATCCCGGGTCTCCAGGATTGCGCCCTGGGCCAAAGGCAGGCGCCAAACCACTGCACCACCCAGGGATCCCCCAAGCTTGAAGTTTAAACAAATCCATTCTTAATCCTGACAATTACATTTTCTGTAAAAATTGTATTGGCTAAAGATATTTAAATCACTTTTTTTTTAGAAGAAAATGTTCCAAAATATAAAACAGCCAACTAGTTTTTCCCTCCGTACAAGAAAAAAATACATATATTTCAGACAAATTTAGAAAACAAATTCCAGGGCACCTGGGTGGCTCAGTCAGTTAACCTCCTGGCTCTGGGTTTTGGCTCAGGTCACGGTATCATGGGTTTGGGGATGGAGCCCCATATGGGGCGTCTCAGGGAGTCTGCTTGAGATTCTCTCTCTCTGCCCTTCCCCCCACTCAGGCAAGTGTGCTGTTTCTCAAATAAATACATCTTTTTTTAAAATTCCAGAATCAGTTTTGTTTTAGATTATCCATTTATTTATTTTTATTTAAATTCAGTTAGCCAGATTTTATATTTAAAAATAAAATCAAAGCCCCCCAAAAAACCCAAGCAAAAAAAAATCAGATTAAATAAAATTTACAGTGAATATATCCAGCAAACACCTGTATATGCAATTAAATACCTTCTGTTACTGCAGCATGAACCTCAGGCAAACAATATACAAGTGTTCTGTGTGGTAGATTCAGTTTTCTTAAAGTGTCATCAAGATATTCTTCAGATCAAATATAAAATAATAAAATGCTCTTAATCACTCCATTTGTATACATTTATAAACAGACCACTAGTGATTGAAGTTAGAGAAGCTGACATTTCCATCAGTCCAGAAGAGGAACATGTGGACCTGATATATACTAATAGGTATCAGGACAGAAACATAAGTAGTCCCTATTCCTCAAACACTTACCTCCTAATTAAGAGACACTGCATACCCAGTTTTTAAACATACAAGATAGTGTATCTTTGCATAATATCAAATAAACACTAAAAGAGAGGGAGAGCTAAAGACAGGAGCTCTTTTTTTCCTTCATGTACTCTAAAGGGTTAAAGATTTTTATATTTCAACTGGACAACTAGGGGTAATTTTTCTTCTTTTTTAAATGTAGTTTTGTGTTATTGTTTTTTTTAATGTTTTTAGGAGTTTCTGCTTTTTTTGCACTATACAATATGGATTTCTTAAGGATGACAACAGTTGCCAATTATTGAGTGCTTTTCATAATCCTGTCATTGTTCTTTTTCTTTTTTATCGTCATTTTTCGAACCACTTCATCCTTGTTTTCTGAAAAGTCACCCAGCAGCTCGATGATATAGGTACTGTTATTCTTCATTTACATGTGAGTAAATGGAGGTTCAGAGAATTTACGCTATACCTACTAAGTCCATGCCACCAAGGAGGCGACCTGTATCAATCAGCCCATGGACAAAGGAGCCTTCAGAATATTCAAGCCAGAGAGGATTCCCAACATCTGTCAGATTCCAGCTGAGCTCTGTCCTTACCACATTTCCCCTCACTTCTGCCTTAATCATAAAATAATCTCTTAACTTTGGCCTATTCTTTGTTCCACTTCCTGGACTTACTGCTATCTGACATGTGATCCTGTGACATTGCTGTATTCATTGCAATAGTTAAATGAATTTGAAAGCTTCCAGAGTGTTAGACAATCCATCTATCCTTTCATGGTCTGGAATCTTGTGTTCTCCTTTAAAATATGAAGACTCTATTCTTCTAAAGGTGAAGAAAGGGGACCCCTGGGTGGCGCAGCGGTTTGGCGCCCGCCTTTGGCCCAGAGCACGATCCTGGAGACCCGGGATCGAATCCCACGTCGGGCTCCCGGTGCATGGAGCCTGCTTCTCCTTCTGCCTGTGTCTCTGCCTCTCTCACTCTCTCTCTCTCTCTCTTTACTATCATAAATAAATAAAAATTTAAAAAAATAAATAAAGGTGAAGAAAGTTTAAAGCCTAACATTCTGAGTGGTTGTATATACCAGACTGGAACATAGAGCCAGAATTATTGCTCAGTTTTAGAATCTGGACAAATGAAACTCTTGCACCTTAGCTTATATTTGTCTTAGCTCTAAAACTCCTAGTGCTGATTACAAACTCTGGGATAAAGGATAAGACAGCATAAAGGATTTTTGTCAAATGTTATTAGTAATGGGGGAATTTCCAAATTTCCAAATGAATGACAGCTAACCAAATTAGTAGGAAGGGTCACTTTCTGTGGGTTTTGTTTTCCTAGCAACTTGGGAAGAACGTGGCCTCTCCTAAGTGTTAAGGTAAGTAAAAACAATGATGTTGCTATGAACTGTGTTTCTATTGCTGCCAATTGGATGCTTCCCATATTTTGCCTTGCCTTAGCCTCACAACAACCCTGTGAGGTAGACACTATTAATATCTCCACTTTACAAATAAGGAAACAGAGACATGAAGAGATTAACTCAGAGAGAGATTTCCAACTTCGGTCTTGATCTGTGGAATGCTATATGCCCACAATTTTTCCACTATTCCATAAAAATAGAGTGGGAAAAAGAAGCAAACAAGTAGGCCACCCACAGTGTCAGCTCCCTACTCTGGACTATCACCTTACTCCTATATTCCTCATACTCCTCTTGTATTTTAAATCATCTTATACCAGTGTCATAACTATATCGAAGATCTCTGAAAGCAGATATTTTATCTTGTACAATGTTGTACCCTCAACATTAGGAAGAATTCAACAAGTATTTAGTGAATAAAAGAAAGAATGAATGAATAAACTTTGCTCTCCCAGGCCTTATATCTATCTCCTGCCACATTAAATCTAAATTCCTTGGTGTGATACTTAGTGACAATAAAAATATTGGCCAACAGGAACTGAACTTTACATTACACCAGAACATTTTGTGTCCACAATGACAACAGACAACTGGCAAAGAACAGAGATTTAGGATTAAACCCAGGTAGTCTCATGCCTAAATCTATCCCAGGATGCCTCCCAGCTACTACCTATCTGCTGAACCGGAATTCCTACTTCTTCTCAACATATATCCTCCACTTAAGCCTAGTTTCATTACTGTCCTTCCTTTTTAGAAGTCTTCCCAATTTTGTTCCCAGCTCCTCTAGTGCCCTGATCTTTCTTTCCCTTCTTTTCACTCCCAGACTTCTCAATTCAAGGCATCTCCACTAACTGGAACATTCCCTGATTACTCAGGCCCTAATTTACATTTCAATTAATGAAAGCATGCCAAGCTGAGCTCTAAAGTAAAAATGTGTCTTATTCCTGCCAGGGAGATATAAATGACTCAAAGCGTTCATGAAACATTGGGCAGTTTGACTAAATTATCTCTGCATTGTTATTTCACAAAATTAAACGTATTTACTTTACGAAACATCTTAACTTTACAATTGAGAAACCTGGTGGACACCATCTTAACCAAGTTAAGGTATTAAAATTAAGGTGGTTCAGGTTAACCTCACCAAGAACGGGACAAACTAGGATTAGGGATGTTCTGATGCAATATACTAAGAAGGACATCCCACTCTGCCATGAGGAAACCTCGAAAGAATCTAAGTTATTTCTAAAAATACCTGGTTTTTACTCTTCAAAAAACACCAATGTCATGAATTATTGGAAAAAGGAGCTGTGCCAGGTGAAAGGGTATTAGAGAGACAAGATAATGAAATATTCTGCATTGGACTTGTCAAAAGTTCAGAAAGAGCCAAAGCAAAACCAGTGAATCACTGAAGAAGTAGTTAGTAAAAGTTTCTTCTGCACACAGGAAAAAGACAATTCACAAATGGAAAGCACTCAAACCACAACATGGAACGAGCCTCAGGGGTATATCACTAGAACAGTAGGCCACCCGCCCCTGCCCCACCACCCCCCACACACACCATCCAGTTCCTCTTTCCACAGTTTCAGCTCCCTGTGGTCATCCCCGAGGTCTAGAAGCAGATGATCCTCTGACATACTGACCATATGTCAGAGGGTCAGTAGCAGCCTAACTACAGCACAGCACCTCCTGTCATTGACTTCACCTCATCTCATTACATAGGAATTTATCATCCCACATTATCACAAGCTAGGTGAGTACAGTACAATAAAACATTCTGAGAAATCACATTCTCATAACTTTTTTATAGTATATTGTTATAATTACTCTGGTATTGTTTGTAATCTGTACCTATGCCTAATTTATAAATTAAGCTTTATCGTAGCGAAAGAGGACTTCAACTGCCTCTGTTTTGACTTTCTAACTTACACTGGTTACCTGCAAGTACCCACCCACATTTGCCCCATACATTCCTAGTATAAACTCGGAAAGTATTTTCAGCACTTTGGAGACAATTTTTAAGACGTTAGTCTGTGGTGTTCCTGGAATTGGCCTTACTGAAATAAATTACTTTTTTGTTCCACCAACACTGGTTTCTCTGCCTTTGAAGTTTGCCAGCAGTAAGTGGCTGAACCTGGTCTGTTTGGGCCCCTGAAGGGTTACACCCCCTTACACCCATGCACTCTTACACCCCTTACATCCATGCACTCTTGGTACAACAGTATTTCTGGCAAAAAACAAAGCAAACAAAAACATAGTGTTTAC
Source organism: Canis lupus baileyi (assembly GCF_048164855.1). NCBI lineage: Eukaryota > Metazoa > Chordata > Mammalia > Carnivora > Canidae > Canis > Canis lupus. The sequence goes on from NC_132873.1 coordinate 12,851,765, forward strand.
AGTGATGAGGGAACACAGGGCTAGCTGAGGACGAAGCACGAGCCTGGGGCAACACACTGGCAAGTCCTAGAAACAGGCAAAGGGACCTTCCCCTTTGGACTCAACTGCCTCAATGTTAATACTTTGCTAAGGGCAAAAGGCAATCTTAGCCCAACCCCCAGGATCTTACTTGTTGGGCCAGTGGGATCAAGGGAGATCCGGAGGCACCAACAAAATAGCAACAGACCTGTGGAGACCTGTGGCCTCCACCTCAGAACTTTCCCATCACCTGCAGACCCTGAGGACGTGTCATCAGGGGGAGCCTGGACCTATGCAGGAAACCTGAACCGTGCTTACCCAGTGCTTACCCAGACCGCATATAAGGCCATGGGCAGTTATTGCCCCAGGCTGATTTCACCAGGAACAAGCCTAAAACCTATCACCCCTTGCAGAGACACAACCCCTTACTCCTCCCCCCTTAAAAAGCCTGCTTGCCCTCCCCAGCACATGACTTCCCCCACCCTCTATTTCCCTGCTCTCTCCCTCCCCTGCGGGCCCTGAATCTCACCAGAGAGCCTGTCCAATTGAAAGCCTGTTTCAACCAACTTTTGCTTGTCTCTATTCCATTTCACTACCGATGGGATTAAACTTGACATTTGGTGCCGAAACCCAGGAGATCAAGGCCCCACGCTGGTGGGGAGCTTCTCTCTTCTCACCACCAGGCTCAATGGCCCCCTGGGGGTACTTTTGACTAAACCTGACATAACATAAAAATTCCTTCAGAAATTTCCTTTATCTCTAAACCCCCAAGATAAGTGTTGGCAATCATCCCCCAAGCAGAAGGCCCACGGATATACATCTGAGGGGTCTCATGATTAAGATTTTATTAGACGGTAATAAGTGACCTTTTCCCAACAATAGCTAGCCCCCTCAAGGTCCTGGAAACCTTGCCTCCAAAATTCCTTAGAGAGTACACTATCCTTAAACCCCTCCCAACACCCAGGTATATAATCAGCCACCCCTGACAGGCCCGGGACAGCCACTCTTCCTGCCCATGGGTCCTGTCCCTGTGCTTTAATAAAACCATGATTTTGGGACGCCTGGGTGGCTCAGCAGTTGACAATGTCTGCCTTTGGCTCAGAGCCTGATCCCAATTCCCGGGATAGAGTCCCACATCAGGCTCCTTGCATGGAGCCTGCTTCTTCTCCCTCTGCCTGTGTCTCTGCCTCTCTCTCTCTCTCTCTCTCTCTGTCTCTCATGAATAAATAAATAAAATCTTAAAAAAAAAAAAACATGATTTTGCACCAAAGACATCTCAAGAATTCTTTCTTGGTTGTGGGTTCCGGACCTCACCTATAATTCCAAAACTTCATCATACAGGGTTTGGTGCTTCCATGGTTTCAGGCATCCATTGGGTGGAGAGGGTAGGGGGGAGTCAGGTCTTGGAACATATCCCCAGCAGATAAGGAGGTTATTAAGAGACTACCGTGTGGTGACAAAGACAGTGACTATCCTCCACAGTAATTACTTGTTAGTTATAATATTAGAATTTCCTTAAATGAGAGGGAATTGGTCTTCATATCAATGTTGGGGAAATAGTTCAAGTTTTGACAATGATTTCCCAGAGGCATAAGTTAAAAATGACCCAGGTCAAGTTAGTATTGCAAAATAAACTAAATTGTGATGCATAATGTTAGGGTTCAGAGCAGATGATTAAGAAAGAATTCTTGTCTTTGGTGTAAAAAGGTAGTTTTATTAAAGCATGGGAACAGAACCTGTGGGCAGAAAGAGCTGCACTAAGAAAGAAAGAAAGAAAGAAAGAAAGAAAGAAAGAAAGAAAGAAAGAAAGAAAGAAAAAGAAAAAACGAACGAGCTGTACTGGAGTTATGAGAGGTGACTGATCATACACTTTCAAGTTGAGAGGGAATTAGGGATAGTGTAAGTCCCTAAGGAATTTAGGGAGCAAGATTTCTGGGAGGCCAGTAATTGTTAGGGAAAGGTCATTTATCATTGTTTAGTAAACTCTCAGTCATGAGACCCTTCAGACCTCTATCAGTGGGCCATATGCTTCAAGGATGATTGCTAATATGCATCTTGGGTGCTAGAGGTAAAGGAAGTTTCCAAAGAAATTTTTAATATGCTAAAAGAAAACTTACAGGATCCAGGGGGGTTGGAATAATGTAAAGCTAAGACTGCCTTTTGTCCTTGGCAAATTTGTTTTTTTGTTTTTGTTTTTAATGAAACACTTCACAAACTTGTGTGTCATCCTTGCATAGAGGCCACACTAATCTCTGTATCATTCCAACTTTAACAAAACATGGGCTGCAGAAGTGAATACACCCTTAACAAAGTATTAACATCAGAGCAGCTGAACTCCCAGAGGAAGGTCACTCTACCTGTTTTAAACACTCGTCAAAGGGTTGTAATTTTTTTCTTTTGCTTTTATTTCCCATTCAGCTTTGTGATGGAATTGGTTTTGTCTGCTCAGGCAATTTGTAGGGCAGATCTCCATTTTTTACCAGATTTAATTGTAATGAAAGGATATTATTAGGACATTTGTTGAAATTAGAATATGGATTGTAGATTATTTAAGAATATTATATCAGGATTTGAGGTACCTGGCTGGCTCACTTGATAGAGCATGTAACTTGATCTTGGGATCGTGAGTTCAAGTCTCACATTGGGAGCAGAGCTTACTTTAAAAAAAAAAAAATAATTAGAATGCTCTCCCAATTCTCAGCAAAATAATAATAATAATAATAAGAAGATAAACAGAATATTGTATCAGGATTAAATTTCTACATTGGATAGCTGTGCTATAGTTATTATGAGAACTCCCTGGGATCCCTGGGTGGAACAGCGGTTTAGCGCCTGCCTTTGGCCCAGGGCGCGATCCTGGAGACCCGGGATCGAATCCCACGTCGGGCTCCCGGTGCATGGAGCCTGCTTCTCCCTCTGCCTATGTCTCTGCCTCTCTCTCTCTCTCTCTCTCTGTGTGACTACCATAAATAAATAAAAATTAAAAAAAAAAGATAAAAAAGAACTCCCTTTGCTCTTAGGAAATACACACTAGGAGTGCAGGGGCATAATGTATCCAATTTATCCTCAAATGACCCTCCAAAAAATACACATATGTGGCAAATGGGGCAAAATGTCCCCAACGGGAGAATCTAAGTAAAAGCTACACGGGAGTTAACTGTACTATATTTGTGACTTTTCTGTAGTTTTACATTTTTTCTGAATAAAAAACTAAAACCATTTTGATGAAAAATTAGATGACCCAAAGTGCTCAAAGAAACTTAATTCTGAAAAAATAAAACAAAGAAAGAAAACAAATTCACTGAGGAAAAGAGCTAACTGTGTAAAATAACAGAATTACATGTCAAAGGGGCAATCAAAGCTTACAAGTCAAGGAGGTATGGCAAGTATCCAAAACAATTGTTTAGTATCTTCACATCTGAAAATGGCTTATGTATCATTAAAGTGTTGTATTTCATGAAATACATGTTTTCCTAATGTCTTTCTGCAAAATGGATATTTATAATGAAACCCGTCTCTACATACATCCCTAATCACTCCCTATAAACTTAAGAGTCTTGGGGTTTCTTACATTATTGTATTTCCGAGGGATTTTGGCAATAATTCTAAAAGTTGGGAAATACTACCTTTGTCATCTACAGGGGCACTTCTGGCCCTGCTCAGAGACTAGAAACATAGGCAGGCACACTCTTTGAGGAGTGTCACAACGGCCTGCTTGCTTCAGATAGCTCCCTCCTGGTTCTGCCCTGGCACTGCCATGTCCTCTTGGTAGGTAAATGAATTTTTGTCTTTTTCAAATCTTCTTGATCTGAAATTTCACTATTAGAGCCAATTATTTGAATTAGAAAAAAAAATCTAATTTTCGTGAAACTGATTATCAAAGGCCATTATTAAAAGTCACCATCACCTGAAAACGTGAGTATGTAAGTAGAGGAGAATAAAAACAGCTAACACTTACAGAGAGTCACTTGCACAGGCTTCAGCAACGCCGTCTTCGTCTACCCTCAGATGTAGTCCAGGTGGGCTGGAGGCTGCAGAACTTGCCAAGGCAAGGCTGAGGACAAGGTGTGGCTCCTCATCACTAACTGGGCTTCCTGGTCAAGGATATGAAGATAAAGTTCTTGGGGTGTCTGGATGGCTGAGACGGTGAAGCATCTGCCTTCAGCTCTGGTCATGATCCCAGGGTCCTGGGATAGAGCCTTTCATAGGGCTCCCTGCTTAGCGAGGAGTCAGCTTCTCATTCTTCCTCTCCCTCTGCTCAGGTTCTCTCTCTCTGTCACAAATAAATAAATAAAATCTTAAAAAAAAAAAAAAAGAATAAAGTTCTTGGAGAAATTATATCTCTTCTCCCTGCCTATTACGGAGTCTGAGATCATCAACTTTTTTTTTTTTTTTTTTTCTGGATATCTCTCTTTAAAGATTAGTCCCATCCAAAAGGGGACCTGCACTGGCCAGTGGATTGAATCCAAGGCATCTGTCACCATCCAGAACCAGAATAGCCAAGTTGGTTCTGAATGTGCTCCCAGGAGGCAGCCTCTGCCACACGCAGGGCCATGGTCCTGGCTCACCTCTCTATAGACAAAGGGCAGTGAGCTTACCAAGAGATCAAGACCAGCACGTTCCACACTCCCTGGAAGATAACAGGCCACTGTGTCAACGCTGGTATGCCCCATCCCTGCCCCCGGAAGCAAGAGCATTATCTGGGCCCAAGATGCTTCTGAGGATAACTGATGCAGACAACTGCTACGTCTCCACCAAGGCTGCACTGCCACCCCAGGCAACTTGGCCAAGGCCACCTGTCATTCCGGCTCTGAGATCTACAGCTCTCTCACCAAGACGCCTCCAGAAAGAAACCCTGTTCGCTGCATTTCCCTATCAGCAGTTCATTGACCTAGTAAAGACCCACAGCAGAGTCTCCATGAAGAGGATCCGGGCTCCAGCTGTTGCCAACACAGTGTTTTTATACAAGGAGATTAAACTGAATTAATGAAGCCTGTAAAAAAAAAAAAAAAAAGGAATCACCTGTGAGATGTGTTAACTGGGCCTCACCATCAAATGTTACTGCTGCTGCAGGTGTTCTCAGTCCACCCTGAAGTAATATCTAGTCACCATTTTGCAGAGGCTCAGCAAGATTGTGCAGAAGGTCTCTTATTGCCCCACACTGGGAGGTAACCCGGCCGGCCAATTACCATCTTGAGAAAACCAAGCGTCTGTTCCTGCGAAGCTAATAAATACCCCGGGCGGCCCCGAGACCCCAGGCAGCGAGGCCACACTTCGGGCAGGTCGGCCTGGATCCCTGCGCGCCCGCCCCGCTGAGGACTCTCCACGGGGCTACCGGGATCCCCTTCCAAGAAGCTTCGGGCCCGGGGCTGCTCCCGCCTCCTCGGGCTTCCCGCCCCCTCCCCCGCCCCCCCCCCCCGCCCGTCCCCGCCGCGCAGAGGCCGCCCCTGAGCGCCCGCCGCGGCGCGAAACCCCAAGCCCGGGACGCGGCCGAGGCCCCAGCGCTCCCGCCCGCCCGCCCCGTAGGCCCCTCGGCGCCGAGCCCGCCCCGAGCCCGAGCCCGAGCCCGAGCCTGAGCCCGCCATGGCTGCGCGCGCCTTCCCCCGCCTGCGCCCGGCCCTCGGCCCGTGGGTCCGCCCGGGGCTCGGCCCCTGCGCCCCGCCTTCGCCGCCCGCCGCGAGGTGAGCGCCCGCGGGTTCCCTGGACCGCCGGACCCTGCTGGGGGGGCTGCGGGGCCGCGGGGGGTGACACCCCGACCCTGCTGGGGGCTGCGGGGCCGCGGGGGGTGACACCCCGACCCTGCTGGGGGGCTGCGGGGCCGCGGGGGGTGACACCCCGACCCTGCTGGGGGGCCGCGGGGCCGGGGGGGGGTGACACCGCGACCCTGCTGGGGGGCTGCGTGGGGGTGACACCCGACCCTGCTGGGGGGCTGCGGGGCCGGGGGGGGTGACACCGCGACCCTGCTGGGGGGCTGCGTGGGGGTGACACCCGACCCTGCTGGGGGGGCTGCGGGGCCGGGGGGGTGACACCCCGACCCTGCTGGGTGGCCGCGGGGCCGGGGGGGGGGTGACACCGCGACCCTGCTGGGGGGCTGCGGGGGGGTGACACCCCGACCCTGCTGGGGGGGCTGCGGGGCCGCGGGGGGTGACACCCCGACCCTGCTGCGGGGCCGCGGGGCCGGGGGGGGGTGACACCGCGACCCTTCTGGGGGGCTGCGGGGGGGGTGACACCCCGACCCTGCTGGGGGGCCGCGGGGGGCGATGACCCCCCACCCTGCTCCCCGGGGCGGGGCGCGGAGACACTGCCCCTTGGCGCCCGGAGCTCAGCAGCGCGGGGGCGGCCTCCTGGGCGGAGCCGGGCCGAGCGGTGAGCGCGGAGTCCCGGGCCTCGGGCTGGGCCTGGCCCTGCGCCTCCCGGAGCCTGGACCCGACTCGCTGGGCGGGGGGGGGGGGGGGGATGGGGGCCTCGCGGGGTCCCCCGCAGGCGCGGGAAAGCCCGAAGCGGGGTTCGGCAAAGGCTCGGGGTCGGGCCGCAGCGGGCCCCGGGGAGGCGGGGTCACGTCCTGGGCGCTCCCGGGCGCGCTCTCCTGGGCGCTGGGACGCGGCCTCCTGGGGCGCAGCCTCGGGATCCGGAGCGAGGGCGGCCTCCGCCTCACAGCGTCCCCCAAGGGGGCCCCCCAGAAAGCAGCCCGCCCCATCACACAAGGGCCTCGAGATTTATTTAACAAATCCTTAATTAATTAAACTCGGAAGAGATAATAGTTTCTAAGTGGCTCCGTGACTATGAAGGTAGTGCCGGTAAGATCAAAAGCTTTTAGAGAACTGGCACTTAAAATCGGATAAGCTGGAAGCATCCAGGATTATCCACTATGTATAAGGAGAATGACGGATGATCATTTAGCTCGTGACAACGTTGGTGGAATTCTGAGATGCTATGGGAGCGGACAAAGATCTGTTGCTCCTGAGGACAGTGGGGAAGACTTGACTGAGGAGTGGGTGCACCTTGACTTTAGGGTGGGTGCACATACTTTTCTGAGCTCTTCCCCCAGAACTTCCTAGTACGGTGATCCTCAAATTTTTATCAGGGCTCTTTTATCCCCTTTAAGTTAGAGGGCCTCCCCCCCCCCCAGAAAATTTTTAAAAAATTTTTTTGATTGATTGATTAATGAGGGTTGTATGCATATGGATATCAAGAGATAACCACAAAACAAATTTTACGAATATTTAGTTCATTAAAAGTAGCAATAGAGGTTATGGTAAGAGAAGCAAGACATGTATGATCTCATTTATAGATGGAACCTTAAAAACAAACGCATAGATACAGAGAACAGATTTCTGGTTGAGGGGTGTGGGTGTAGGAATGGGTGGAGGAAGTCAAAAGGTACAAACTTCCAGCTATAAAGTAAGTCATGGGAGTGTAATATACAGCATGGTGACTTTTTTTTAAAAAATATTTATTTATTCATGAGAAACACAGAGGGGTGGGGGGAGAGAGAGAGAGAGAGAGAGAGGCAGAGACACAGGCAGAGGGAGAAGCAGGCTCCATGCAGGGAGCCCGACATGGGATTCATTGGATCCTGGGTCTCCAGGATCACGCCCTTAGCCAATGTCAGGCGCTAAGCCGCTGAGCCACCAGGGCTCCCCCAGCATGGTGACTTTAGTTGATACTGTATGTATATTTCAAATTTGCTAAAAGAGCAGACTTTAAGGATTGTCAAAACAAAAAAATTATGTGATGATGGATGTTAACTAGACTCGTGTTGATTATTTCATAATATATACAAATATTGAACCATGTACATCTGAAACAAATGTTATATGGCAATTATAGCTGAATAATAAGTAAAAGTAACAGTAGCAAACCCATTACCGTGTTAACATAAATAACATTTCTATGAAAAGTAGATTTTTCAAAAAAGAGACATCCTTTACATTTTTACAGATCCTTTAATGTCTGGCTTAGCAGAATACATCTCAATTTTCATATCTGTTTCTGCATTACATCTATTGGGATAAGTTATTTTGGCTGGAAGTATAGAAAAAAATCTAAGAGAATTTTGGAAAAAGGAGGAACTGAGGGACCCTCTGAATAGGTCAGGGTCTAAAGTCTTATTATAGCAGGCTTCTTAATGTGCATATGAATCATTCAGGGTATTTGTTAAAATACAGATTCTGATTCAGTAGATCTGGGGTGAGGCATGAGATTGTGTATTTGTAACCAATTCCCTAGCATTGTTGAAGATGCTGGTGGATATATTTTAAATAATAGAGCCTAGCCTATTAAATTAATAGAAGTTGATTTTTGTTCAGTTTAGATTTCCTGGTTTTTATAGGGAGAAAAATGGCCAATTTATTTATTAAAAATTTCTTGGTTTTCAAGAAATGAATGCTCCAACATACTTGGCGCCAAGTGTTTTGATTTTTTTCTGCATAGTCTCTCTTGAACACTTTTGAAAAATCTTTATTCTGAAAAAAAAAACTTTATTCTTTCTGTCACCTCTTTCACTTTCGAGTGTCTTGGTGTATTTTACTTAGAAATATTCCAAAGGTTTCCTTAAGGTAATATGGACTATAAAATGTTAAGATACAGGAAGACTGGACTATAAATCCCACTCTTATTTGCTAATTATGTTGACAAGTGATTCAGTGTTTCAGAGCATCAGCTTCCTAGTCTCAGCACATTTTTTTTCCTAAGGAAAAATTCTAAGTGTGAAAAACCTAAATGGACAAATGTGTGCATTATAGTTGTATTTCTACTAGCAGGAAATTGGAACCAATCATATTGTTACAGGATTTCTTTTCCTTTAGTGTTCACTGTTCTTGGTCACCCCACTTCAAAGAATGAAGAGGTAGACCAGGCCAGAGAGTGGTGGGCAGCAAAGTTTATTGAGCAATAGTAAAGTTTATTGAGTGATAGTAAAGTTTATTGAGTGATTGTGCAAAGCTCCCAAAGAGGGAGGGGATCCTAGAGGGTTGCCATGGGAGTTCATAAGTCTAGGGGGTTGTATGAGCTTCTTGGTAGGCTGTTTTAGTCTGATTAACCTTCCATACACTTGTCATCCGAACAAGTTTTTGTCATTTGGGAAAGGGTGGATAGCTCTTTCCAGGGTGGTATAAAGTCCTCTATGGTTTCCTCTTAGGGTGTGGCCTCCTTGTCCTTGCTTGCCTTTCTTCCACCTATACTTCATCAATTTCAATTCAGCGATAAAGTAAATTTTGGTCTATTTGATATAAAATTATAGTGGTATGCAAGACCCCTGCACATCCTGGTCCTGTTACCTCTGACTTCATCTTCTCCTGTTTTTACTCAATCCACATTTGGCCTCCTTGCTCTTTCTAGAACACGTCAGATATCATCCTGCCTGCCACTTTTTGCTCTAATTGTTTTCTTGTCCTACAATTCTTCTACTTCAAAAATCTGCTTGGCTGTCACTTTGAGGTATTTTCCCAAATCTCATTTTTCTAACTTAACCTACCCTGATTGCACTATTCTGTACTGCAGCCATTGCCCCTGCCTTGTCCCAGACACACATTCTGATCTTTGCTCCACTTTTCTTTTCCATAGAATTTATCACTTTCTCCTTTATTCTATAATTTGCTTCTTTACTGTATTATTTATCATTATTCAGTATCCCCTTCTAGAAATGTGAACTTGAAGATAGGGATCTTACTTTTGCATTCCTATAGCTCAAGATACCTGAACAGTGCCTGGTACATAATGGGCACTCAGAAAGTATATGTTGACCAAATGAATGAATAAGATATTAAAAACAATGATTTGAATGACTGAGTATTAATTTTGAAGGCAAGGCAGATAGAAGTATAAAAACTGTAGTATTACATGTTCATAGCCAAAGATTACATTTAAATGGCATCTCAAATTATATTAATGAACTCCACTAAAAGTTGTGTATAAAAGATAAACCTAAAAAACAAAATGACAAAAAATGCACATTAAGTGCATTTCTTAGTCCATGCTGTCATTACAAAATAGCATAGACTGGATGACTTGAATAACAGAAATTTATTTCTCCTAATTCTAAAGGCTGGATAATCCAAGATCAAAGTATTGATAACTCTCTCTTCCTTTTGTAAGGCCACAAATCTTTTTACATTAGGACCCCACCCTAAGACCTCATTTAACTAATTTCATCATCCAGGCCCTATCTCCAAATACAATCACAATGGGAGGTAGAGAGAGCTTCAACATGAATTTGGGAGTTACATAATTCAGTTCATAGCATCAAATAAAAATACATAAACTAAAACACAATAATTCATTTCATGGGGGGGGATAGAAAAGTTGACACAACCCCATTGCCAATAAACAAAACCATATTTTAAACAAAAACACTAAGAAGAAGAGGAAGGGGAGAGGAAAGAGAGAAGAAAAAAAAAAGTTCATCTAAGGAAGAGAGAAACCCCAAATGGAGTTTCATGCAAAACAGAAAAACAACCTTTGCCAATATTCGGATATATGATAAAGTTTTTTAGATATGAGGTTGAAGGGATCCCTGGGTGGCGCAGCGGTTTAGCGCCTGCCTTTGGCCCAGGGCGTGATTCTGGAGACCCGGGATTGAATCCCACGTCGGGCTCCCGGTGCATGGAGCCTGCATCTCCCTCTCCCTCTCCCTCTGCCTCTGCCTCTGCCTCTCTCTGTGTGTGACTATCATAAATAAAAAATTTAAAAAAAACTTAAAAAAAAAAAGATATGAGGTTGAAAATATACAAAGTGGTACACAGATTTTCAAAATCTTTTTAGCAGTGCCCCTAGAGGGAAATAAACCTGAAAATCACTGAACTAAAGGAACTACACAGCAATCTTAGGTTAATATGGGGGGACAAGGAGAAGGAAGGGTCAGAAGGGTCAGTTTCTGAAGATCTTGAACAATTAATTCTGTGCTAATCTTTATAGAGATTCATCCATAGTTTTTTTAGTTACACCCAGATTGCCTCTAATATGGCAATAGCATCCTCATTGTTTGTTTCTCTCTTACACACCTGCCATTTCAAATTGTATGATTCTAAATTAAATATTAATTTGGATTATGGAAAAATTGTTAGTATTATCTTAAACATCATTGTGACATGAAAACTTATCAATATTATTCTATGGTGGTATTTGAATTTTACATAATATAATTTACATCATGTGACAGCACTGTTTTACCTAAGCTCAGACATGTGGTTAGTCATAAGCATGATGTCCTCTTTATGGGTTTGGAAGTGAAGAGTGAGTTGGATAAAAGGATAAAAGGACTTGATCTCATCCAGGTGAGGCAGATCCTGTCAAAAGTGGTAATGCTCAAATCTGAACAGGTCTGTCAGGTTTCAGACCCTCTACCTACCTCTGTAGTGTGTCTGTGGGGGGAAAAAATCAGTGTTTTTCCATGTTGTTCAATATAATTAACCTTCCATCCTGTTCAGTGGCATTGACTTGGATTATGAAGAGTAACAACTCACTTAATTTTCTTAATGTATATGCATATTTTTCAGATGTTCTCATTCCAGAGGGAAGGAACGTCTAGAGACTCCATCTGCTAACAAATTAACAGATATAGGAATTAGAAGAATCTTTTCGTCAGAACATGACATTTTCCGGGAAAGTGTAAGGAAGTTTTTTCAAGAAGAAGTGGTTCCTTACCACGCAGAGTAAGTAGGACATTTTCCTTTAAAGTAATACACATAGGGAAACAATGCTATTTAAATAAATTTTAAAATCTACAATGAAAAATAAGAAAATTTGAAGATTTGCAACTCGAGTAGTAATTTGAATATTCTGGTCAAGTGACAATTAAATAGTTAAGTAATTAATTACACATTTTTTTTCTACTTCATGAATGAATTAAAATACATAAAGGCTCAACAGGACAGCATAATGCAAATCTTGGTTGGCAATTGGCCACCTTAAAGTATTTTTTTTTAAGATTTTATTTATTTATTCATGATAGATTGAGAAAGAGAGGCAGAGACACAGGCAGAGCAGGCTCCATGTAGGGAGACTGATGTGGGTGGGACTCAATCCTGGGACGCCAGGATCACACCCTGGGCCCAAGGCAGGTGCCAAACCGCTGAGCCACCCAGGGATTCCCCCCTTAAAGTATTTTTACTACTGGATGAGATATTTATTGATTAACTGATTAATTACTGATTACCTACTTTGTTGCCCAAAAAACTGTCATTTCTATGAAAATAAGATTTTACTGTATTTCCAAAATTTACTCATTGCTAATACTTTACTACAATTAAAGTATTTTAAAAATGTTTTGGGGGCATCTAGGTGTCTCATTTGGTTGAGCATCCCACTCTTGATAACTGCTCATGTCTTGATCTCAGGATCAAGCCCCTCTCACACATGCCCCTCCCCCTGCCCCCATTGAGCTCTGCACTGAGCTTGGAACATGCTTAAGATTCTCTCTCCCTCTCTCTCTCTTATACCCACTCCCCTCCAGCTTGTTTGCTCTCCCTCCTTTAAGAATTTTTTTAAATACCTCTCATTGGGATGCTTGGGTGGCTCAGCGGTTAAGCTCCTGCCTCTGACTTAGGGCGTGATCCTGGAGTCTTGGGATCGAGTCCCACATCAGGCTTCCTGCGTGGAGCCTGCTTCTCCCTCTACCTGTGTCTCTGCCTCTCTCTCTGTCTCTGTCTCTCATGAGTAAATAAATAAAATCTTAAAAAAACTCCTTTTATTAAGATTGTATTAATGCTTTTTCAGTAAAAATGACCAAAATTAGCTAAACTAATGCCATGACTAGTTTTTAGTGAAAAGCAACTATTTCTTAAAAAACCAAAGGAGGGTGCCTGGGTAGCTCAGTCAGTTAAGCCTCAGACTCCTGATTTCTGCTCAGGTCATGATCTCAGAGTCATTGGATCAAGCCCCATGTCAGGCTGCATGCTGAGGATGAAGCCTGCTTAAGATTCTCTCTCCCTCTTCCTTTGCCCCTCCCTGCCTCACGTGTGCATGCTCTCTCTCTTTCCCTGAATGAATAAAAATCTTAAGAAAGAAAGGGAGAGAGAGAAAGGTTCACTCTAGGAGGATCTTTTTTTGTTTATTGCTTTATTTATTTGAAACTTTGCTCCAGAAAAATTGTTGGTGAAGATTAGAAGTAAAAATAACAGAAGTTGACAAATTTTAGGTTAATGATAAAAATACTTCCAAAGCTACTTTAGGCAATAATTACATCAAAATATACATGATAATCAAACTCTTTCTTTTAAAATTTCTTGAGGTATCTGTGTTTACTTTTAATCCGTATCTTCAATAATATACTTATTTACTAACTATATCTAACTACCACTTTAAAAAATAAAACAAAAGTTCTCAGATTCTTGATCTCTTTCCTCATTATGCTGCTCTCATTTTTATTTTTATTTATTTATTTTATGCTACTCTCATTTTTAAAGAAGAAAAGCAGAGGTTGCACAATCTTATGCAAATATCTAATCTTTTCAGAAGTTCCTTTGACAGCTCAGCTGCAAGATGCTTCTGTTCTTCTTTCCTACTTAATCTTCAGATTGCCTGCTCTTCTCACCTTTTATGTATGCTCATCCCTATAAGTTTAGCACTTTAAGGAAATATACAGTGGCAGTTATCTGTAGAGGATAGGTTTGGAGAAATTCCCATGACTATATGGCACATTTAAAGTTGTATCCTGGGATCCCTGGGTGGCGCAGCAGTTTGGCGCCTGTCTTTGGCCCAGGGCACAATCCTGGAGACCCGGGATCGAATCCCACGTCGGGCTCCCGGTGCATGGAGCCTGCTTCTCCATCTGCCTGTGTCTCTGCCCCTCTCTCTCTCTCTCTCTGTCTCTCTGTGACTATCATAAATAAATAAAAATAAAAAAAATAAAGTTGTATCCTAAGAGTACCAGCTGAGAAACTGTACCCATGAATATTAGTGGATGTAATTTGCGGGTCCAATAAATAGTCAAGGGAGGAGAAAAGTGGCAAGTTGAAGAAATAAAGAAGAGAAGAAGAAGGAGGACAAATGATAAAAGAGTTAGATGTAAATAGAAAGGGGTGCTTGGTTAAGCGTCTTTCTTTGTTTGGGTCAGGCCATGATCCCAGAGCCCCAGGATGAAGCCCCAAGTCCCAGAAGCATCTCCTCCTCCCTCGCACATACTCTCTTTCTCTCTCTCTCAAATACATAAATAGAATCTTTAAAAAAAATTTTTTTAAGTTATGGCCCATGTCAGCAATAATTACCTTAAATTAAGGGAACATTCCTTAGTATCTTTCATAAATTCAAATTATGACCATTTAAATAATATGAAAAAAGTTTTTCTGATTTTAAAATGTTTACTGTTTGCAGATGGGAGAAAGCTGGTGAAGTGAGTAGGGAGCTTTGGGAAAAAGCTGGAAAAGTAGGACTGCTTGGTGTCAATATTGCAGAACATCATGGTGGTATTGGTGGGGACTTGTATTCGACAGCTATTATTTGGGAAGAACAGTAAGTATGCAGACATTTGAAGTGGAATCTTGGTTGTTAAGCATGCTGCTCACTTTTCTGAGAAGACAATGAATTATGCTTTTTAATCTTAATAATATTGAAAACTCAGTGTAAAATGTGAATGAGTAAACCCCTTATAACTCTTGTACATTTTTTTTAATGTGGAAAGATAGGAAAATGTCCTTTTAAATTATTAAAATAGGTGCTGTTGAAAATTAAAGAGATCTCGTCATTTTTAGTTGCTTCATGTTTATTTTTCTTTTAAAAAAAGCTATTGAAAAAACCATTGGAAAAATATTTCTATCAAATATACTTAAAGCTTAATGTATAAGAAGAAATAAAGATTTCAGTTTGTGAACTGACAAAAGATTTGAACCAATAGTTCATCAAAACAAAATTCAAATAGGTTCTTTTAGATGAAAAAAGTTCATCCTTACTATTGATCAAATGCAAATTAAATTAGCCTGGAGGTATCATTTTGAGTATTTGGAAAAAATCAGTGAAAAAATCATAATACCCATTGCTGACGCAGTTGCAGTGAAAATTAGATACTCATACTATTAATGGCATTATATATTGGGACAATAAATACTTTGGGGATTAAAAATGACATATATAAAAGATGAAAATATTTCTGCTTTTTGATCTAGGATGCCACTTTGGGGAATTTATTATGAGATAATAATTTGATAGAAAAAAGAGGATCTATGTACAAAAATCATTGTGTTAGATCATAATCCTCCAAATATGGAAGCAATCTAAATGACTGGTAGTGAGGATGAATGAGTAAATTGTATTCATAAACCATTTGGAATATTTTACAGCTATTTCAGATATTTGTTGTGACAGCTATATATAAAAAAAGGACTTTTTCATGTCACATAATTAAAAAAAATAGGTATAAATTCCACTATATTAGAATATATCCTTATGGCAAAAGTACTTTGCCAAAATGAAAATAGTTGCTATGTTATAATAAGACAATTGTAGGTGATTAATACTTTAAAATACTTTATCTTTTAATTTATTAGGTAAGTATTCATGGAGCTCTGTTAGAGTGCCATTAATTGCGCTAGTGACAGGAATTAAAAGATTAATAAAAATTAAGAGAGAAAATCTTCAAGAACTTCCTACATTTGTGGGGAGACAGGCTATTACCACACAATGTGCTAAGACTTAATAATGGATTGTTGTTTAACTGAAAAATCAAAGAAATAAAAAATAGAACAAAATATGTTGTGCTTTAAATTATCTTCTTTTTTTCTTTTTAAGAGCATATTCAAATTGTTCAGGCCCAGGATTTAGTCTTCATTCAGATATTGTCATGCCCTATATTACAAAGTATGGCTCAGAAGAACAAATTAAACACTTCATCCCCCAGATGGTCAGTGGGAAATGTATTGGTGCCATAGCAATGACAGAGCCTGGAGCTGGAAGGTAAATCAACATTCATTTGGTTTTGAATTTTTGGAAGCAGTAACCAACAGCATTTATTTTCTTAGTACTCACTTCATAGACCTTTGAACATTATGCAAGGAGGGGTACAAAGATGAACACAGGGGGACGCCTGGGTGGCTCAGCCGTTTAGTGCCTGCCTTCGGCCCAGGACATGATCCTGGAGTCTCGGGATCGAGTCCCACATGGGGCTCCGCGCAGGGAGCCTGCTTCTCCCTCTGCCTATGTCTCTGCTTCCCTCTCTGTGTCTCTCATGAATAAATAAATAAAATCTTAAAAAAAAAAAAAGATGAACACAAGCATAATTTACAATCTTGAGTAACTTCTAACTCCAGTAGGAAAATAAGTCCTTATCACATATAAATAACAATAAAACATAATATATGCCATTTTGAGTTATTAGCATGGGATAACACAAGTAAAATGGTGGGATATGACTTGAATTTGGAGCATAATGTATGTTGGATGTGATGAGACATGCACAGGGAAATGTCCAGCAGGCTATTAGAAATAGGGATTTGGAACTCTGAAGGCTTGGGTGGCAAGAATTGGAGCAAGGGGAATGAAGAAGATTATTTATTCAGTCATGTGAAGGTTACTTACCAACTGCCCTTAATGTGCCAGTTACACGTGCTGAACAAAAGACAGTGTTCTTTGTGCTTATTGAGGAGAATGACAAAAAGCACGTAAATAAATGTATCCTTAATTATAAATTATGATAAGTACTATGAAGAAATACATGGTGCTATGCTAGAGACTAATGGTGCATGTGTGTTTGGTGGGAAAGGGAATGAATTTAGGTATGAGTACTAGGGAAGGCTTATAAAAATGGTTACATGTAAACTGAGATGTGATAACTTTGTAATGTAACTTGATGTCTGGAATTGTGATTTATTTATTTGGTTTTCTTTTTCAAGATTGCTTTGGCTATTCAGGGTCTTTTGTGATTCTGTACAAATTTTAGGATTTTGTTCTAGTTCTGTGAAAAATGCTTTTGGTATTTTTTTTTTTTTAAGATTTTGTTTATTTGAGAGAGAGAAAGAGAGGCACAAAAGCTGGTGGGTGGCAGAGGGAGAAGGAGAAGCAGGCTGGATCCCAGGATCCCAGCTGAAGGCAGACACTTAACCAACTGAGTCACACAGGTGCTCTGCTATTGGTGTTTTGATAGGGATTGCATTAAATCTGTAGATTGCTTTGGGTATAGACATTTTTACAGTGTTTGTTCTTTCAGCCCATGAGCATGGAATATCTTTCCATTTCCTTTGTGTTGTCTTGAATTTCTTTCTTCAGAGAGGTCTTTCACTTCTTTGGTTAAGTTTATTCCTAGATACTTTATTATTCTTGCTGCAGTTGTAAATGGGATTTTCTTAATTTCACTTTTTGCTGCTTCATTATTAGTGTATAGGAATGCAGCAGATTTCTGTACATTGATTTTGTATCTTGGAACTTTACTAAATTCATTTATCAGTTTGAATAGATTTTTGGTGGAGTCTTTCAGGTTTTCTGAAAGATACATAGTGTCCTGTCATCTGCAAAGAGTAGAAGTTTTACTTCTTTGCCAATGTGGATGCCTTTTATTTCTTTTTGTTGTCTAATGGCTGTGGCTAGGACTTGGAGTACTGTGTTGAATAAAAGTGGTGATAGTGGACATGTGTTTTTCCTGACCTAGGGTTTGAAAAGCTCTGTTTTCCCCCATTGAGTTTAAGGTTCACTGTAGGTTTTTCATATAAGGCCTTTATTATGTGGAGGTGTAATCCCTCTAGACCTATTTTGTTGACAATTTTTATCATGAATGTATGCAATTTTCCAAATGGTTTTTCTGCATCTATTGAAATAATCATATGGTTTTTATCCTTTCTCTTACTGATGTGACATATCACATTGCTTAATTTGTGAATATTGAACCACCCTTGCATCCTGAGAATAAATCCCACTTGATCATAGGGTGAATGATTGTTTTAATGTATTGTTGGATTTTTTTTTTAAGATTTTATTTATTCATTTGAGAGAGAGAGGGAGAACACGAACAGGGGGGAGAGGGGGAAGGAGAAACAGACACCCCCCCCCCCCCCCCCCACTGAACAGGGAGCCAGATCTCAGGACCTGGAGATCATGACCTGAGCCAAAGGCAGACACTTAACCACCTGAGCCACCCAGGTGCCCCTGTTGAATTTGTTTTGCTAGTATTTTTACATCTATGTCCATCAGAGATACTGGCCTGTAGGTCTTTCTCTATTTTTTGTGGGGAATATATCTAGTTTTGGTATTGAGGTAATACTGGCTTCATAGAATGAATTTGGAAGTGTTCCTTCCTCTTTCATTTTTTGGAATACTTTAAGTAGAATAGTTTTTAACTCTTTTTTAAATGTTTGTTAGAATTTGTCTGTGAAGCTGACTGGTCTTAAAGTTTTTTCTTGGGAGTTTTTTTTTTAATTATTATTGATTCAATTTCATTACTGGTAACTGGTCTGTTCAATTTTCTATATTTTCCTGCTTCAGTTTTGGTAGGTTATGTGTTTCTAGGAATTTATCCATTTTTTCTAGATTATCTAATTTATTGGTATATAATTTTTCATAATATTCTCTTATAATGGTATTTCTGTCGGGTTACTTTTCATTTGTGATTTTGTTTATTTGGTTTGTCTCTCTCTCTCTCTCTCTCTCTCTCTTTTTTTTTTTTTTTTTTTTGGATGAGTCTGACTAGAGGTTTATTAGTTTTTTTTTTATCTTTTCTAAGAATCAGCTCCTGGTTTTATTTACCTGTTGTATTGTTTTGTTTTTTTAGTTTCTGTATCATTTATTTCTGCTCTATTATTTCCTTCCTTTTGTGCATTTGGGGCTTTGTTCTTTTTCTACCTCCTTTAGGTGTAAGGTTGTTTATTTGAGATTTTTCTTGCTTCTTGAGGTAGATCATATGTACTGCTATAAACTTCCCTCTTAGAAACACTTTCGCTGCATTCCAAAAATTTTGGAGTGTTGGGTATTCATTTTCATTTGTTTCCATGTATTTTTTGGATTCTTCCTTGATTTCTTGATTGATCCATTCTTGTTAGTAGCATGTTATTTAACCTCCATATATTTGCCTCTTTTTAGATTTTTTTCTTGTGGTTGATTTCCAGTTTTATAGTGATGTGGTCAAACTTCACTATAAATGTGAAGATGTGGTCTGACTTTGATCTTTTTGAATTTGTTGACACTTGTTTTATGGCCTAATATGCGATCTATTCTGGAGAATGTTTCAGTTATATTGCAAGTCATATTACAAAGCTGTAATAATCAAACAGTATGTTACTGGCATAAAAATAGACACATAGATCAATGGAACAGAATAAAAATCCCAGAAATAAACCCACAATTATATGGTCAATTAACCTTTGGCAAAGGAGGAAAGAATATGCAATAAGAAAAGTCTCTTCAACAAATGGTGTTGGAAAGCTGGGGAGCTACATGCAAAAGAATAAAACTGGACCATTTTACCCTATATATAAAAATAAACTCAAAATGTATTAAAGACCTAAATGTGAGACCTGACACTGTAAAAATCCTAGGAGAGAGCACAGGCAGCCATAGCATCATTTTTCTAGATGTCTCCTGAGGCATGGGAAATAAATGCAAAAATAAACTATTTGGACTACATCAAAATTAAAAGCTTCTGAACAGCAAAGGAAACAATCAACAAAACTAAAAGACAACCTACTAAATGGGAGAAGATATTTGCAAATGACATATCCAATAAAAAGTTAGTATCCAAAATATATAAAGAACTTACATAATTCAACATCCAAAAACCAAATAATCCAGTTAAAAGATGAGCAAAAGAAGACATGAACAGACATTTTTTTTAAAGAAGGCATACAGATGGCCAACAGACATAGGACAAGATGCTCAACATCAGTCATCATCAAATATACATCAAAACCACACTGAGATAACACCTCACACTTGTCAGAATGGCTAAAATCAAAACACAAGAAACAAGTGTTGAAGGATGTGGAGAAAGAAGATCCCTCATGCCCTGTTGGTGAGAATGCAAACTGGTGCAGCCACTGTGGAAAACAGAATAGAGATTCCTTAAAATTTTTAAAATAGTACAATCCAATAATTGCACTACTGGGTAATTACCTGAAAAATACAAACAGACTAATTCAAAGAAATTCATATACCTCTGTTTAGTGCAGCATTAATTACAATAGCCAAATTATGAAAGCAGCCCAAGTGTCCATCAATAGATGAATGGGTAAAGAAGTACACATATAATGGAATATTATTCAACCATAAAAATGAAATCTTGCCATTTGTGACAACCTGGATAGAGCTGGAGAGTATAATGCTAAGTAAAATAAGTCAGTTAAAGGCAAATACTATATAATTTCACTCATATGTGGCATTTAAGAAACAAAACAAAAGAATGAAGGAAAAAAAGACAAACCAAGAAACATACTCTTAACTACAGAGAACAAGGCGATGGTTACCAGAGGGGAGGTGGGTGAAATAAGTGATGGGGATTAAGGAGTGCATTTATGATGAGCACTGAGTAATGTGTAGAATTGTTCAATGTTTACATTGTACACCTAAAACAAATATAACACTGTATGTTTAACTATATTGGAATTTAAATTAGAAAATTAAAAAAATAAAAGAAACATATTACTACATTTAAAAAATAATAAGCTGGCATGTAATAAATAGAGACAGAACAATTATGCAAAAACAGAGGGGCTTCCACATGGTGGTACCTGACCTTCAAGGATGAAAAGGAGAGCAAGGAGGAAACCTTGGGCATTATGCTTCCGTTGGAACTATACCAAAGACAGAGCGACAGAGAGGGCAGGATACGTTTGAAGAAAGTCTAGACAAGTGCTCTGTCATAAGCACCAGGGAAAGCGAGTTTGAAAAGGTGACAGGACTGGCCTGAGAAGTTAGTAATGTCAAGGTGACAAAGATGTTGAGGACTGAGGAAAGGGTTGAGGCAGGTCACTGATGATCTTTTGTCATTTCTAAGTAGAGGGTAGGGGTAGAAGTTACTTCAGAAGGGAGACCAACAACAGGAAACAGGCAGTGCAGAGGAGCAACCTGATGATGTGCCAGAGGCAGTCATTGGAAACCCAAGGCTTGTTTCTGCAAAGATCAGGCCCTAATGTTTTAAATTTTCTTTATTGACGGTGCTGTTTATTTTTCAATGTTCAGATTCCATGGTGTCACTTGGCAATATGCTTAAATTGTATTTATGCTTACTGAATATAAATCTATAATTACAGGCCAATAGTGATACTTAGTTTTGCCAAAGATAAAAGGGTTTTGTTTACTTCTTTCACCTAAAAACGTGGTCGAAAAGAAATACAAATCTAATCTTCCTTTGGTTTTAAGTTCATTTTTCTAAGGCAACTGGGTGACTGACCAATATTCTGATTGCATTGTGTTAGCTACGTGATAGTGTGTTTCTGTCCCAGGCCACGGCATGTTAGTTCTCACATAGAGGAAACAGTAAATCAGAGATCCTAATTTATCTCCAATTTACACATGCAAACAAAGGCTTGTTTGATTTTTGTTTATTTAAATTTTCTGCCCTCATCTGTGGTTAGTTGTACGTACTTAAGAAAACTGAGATTCAAGGTAAATTCTCTAAGAGAGTATGTTATTTTCCTATGGTTTCTGTAACAAATTACCACAAACTTGCTGGCTTAAAAAAGACAGAAATTTAGTCTCTCATAGTTCTGAAGGCCAGAAGTCCAAAATCAGTATTAATCAGCCCAAATCAACTTATCAGCAGGGCTGCACTCCCTCCAGACATTCTAAGGCAGAACCCATTCCTTGTGTCTTCCATTTCCTGGTGGCTGACACCATTCCTTGCCTTGTGGTCTTACCATTCCAACCTGCCTCTGTGGTCACATTGCCCCTACTCTTGTCTGGGTAATCTCCCTCCGTCTGCCTGTCTTTCACAAGGACATTTGCATTTAAGGTCCACCCATCAGCTAATCCAAAATAGTCTCCCAATCTCAAGATCTTTAAATTAATCGCATCTGCAAGACCCTTTTTTTCCTGCATAAAGTAACACTTAACAAGTTCTAAGGATTAGGATCTATTATCTTCAGGGGTCATTAATCAGCATGATACAAAGAGCAGTAAACAAAATGCCATGGGATATAGAATATAAAGACCATATGAAAGAAGGAGAATCAGAAAAATTTCTCAACAATAAATGACACAGACTCTTTATACATGATGGTACTTGTGGTAGGATATTTACAAAAATAGGAAACTGCCTAAGTGTTTAACAAGAGATGGTTTTAAGGGCAGCGGGGGTGGCTCAGTGGTTTAGTGCCACCTTCAGCCCAGGGCCTGATCCTGGAGACCCGGGATCCAGTCCTGTATTGGGCTCCCCGCATGGAGCCTGCTTCTCCCTCTGCCTGTGTCTCTGCCCCTCTCTCTCTCTCTCCCTCTGTGTCTCTCATGAATAAATAAATAAAAATTTTTTTAAAAATATGGTTTTAAAAAATCATAATAAATCTATGCTGATGATAAAAGCAACCTTATAGGAAAGCATTAGATATTGTTTAGAGGTCAAAATCATATGTATGGTTTCAGTTTTATAAAAATACATATATGTGTGTATCTGTTTCCATTGAAAAATGCTAGAAAGATGTATTTTAGACATGTTTATTCCAGGAGGTAAAATTGTTTTCAATATTTTTTTCTTTGTGTGGAATATTGTCTATATTTTTCCTATTTCAATTGTGAATATTTGTTTATTTTATATTTAGAAAAATAAGCTATTCGACTTTTACAGCAGGGTTAGAGGAAGCATTTGAGATGTAGCCTTTTTTGGGGGGGGGCATTAAGAAGATTGTTTATTAATGATATTTGGTCATCGCTCATAGTTCCTTTCCTCTGACTAACAAATATTAAAACATGTAATTATAATCTAAATGTAATAACTTTTGGGATCCCTGGGTGGCGCAGCGGTTTGGTGCCTGTCTTGGCCCAGGGCGCGATCCTGGAGACCCGGGATCGAATCCCACATCGGGCTCCCAGTGCATGGAGCCTGCTTCTCCCTCTGCCTGTGTCTCTGCCTCTCTCTCTCTCTCTCTCTCTGTGACTATCATAAATAAATTAAACAAAAATTATTAAAATAAAAAAAAATAAATAAATGTAATAACTTTTATCTCACCATTATAGATTAACTGACAATTTCAGAGATGTTGAACAAGGGTATAAACTTGTAGCTAGAAGATGAGTAAGTTCTCAGGATAAAGCACAGCATCCCATGGGACATCTGGCTGCCTATGTCCGTGGAATGCACCATTCTTGATCCTGGGGTGGTGGGTTCGAGCCTTTGATTGAGTATAGAGATTACTTTAAAAAAAAATAAAATCTTAAGAATAATAGTAATAATAATGATAATACATAAAAATGCAAATAAATAAACAAATAGCCTTTGAAGCTGAGTATGGGTAATACTTTCCAATCTGGCCATTTGGCTAACAGATTTGACTATTTTTCTAGCATGGGGTGCCTGTCTGGCTTAGTCAGAAGAGCTTGTGACTTGATCTTGGAGTGAGATTTTAAATGGCTAAGTTTTGATCAATAGAGATAGAGGAGGGAACCAAAGTGAATGGAGGCAGTCATATACAAGGTGACAAATAATCTCAAATATAGTGGACTTTGAGAGGTCATCTGAGCCTAATTTGGAGGTCTTGGATGCTACTTGGAATTTTTATGCTCTATAAAAGCTGGCTAGTTTATGTAATTTTAATCATACACATTTGTATAAGTGGTTTATAGAATGTGATACATCAGACATGATTTTTCAGTGCATTTGTGTAAACATTTCTAGTACTGAAACTATTTATCATGGTATAAATAGTTTGGATTATCACATTACGGACATACTTATGTAAGAACTTTTTGATAACTCAGTTTTTAACCAACTGATGAATTTCTTTTCATTATTCTTTACCTTTCTTCAATTATAGTGATTTGCAAGGAATAAAAACAAATGCCAAAAAGGATGGAAGTGACTGGATTCTCAATGGAAGCAAGGTGTGTAAAGAGGGGCTTCCACAGCCCTTGTCTCCTGAGTCATGCCATGAGTAACAGTGTCTCAGAGCCTATTTATTATTGATTCCCTCAGATCTATAGACTCATGGGAAGAATCGAGTTTACTTACTTGTTTTGTTTTGTAAGAATTTTGCAACATTTGTATTGCATGAGTTCTGTGTCTCTACTATGTTGCATTTTGCATGTTCCCCTCACCTATAGGGCAAATGTTTTAGCATTTTGTGGGCTGACACTGATCTGAAGAACGCATTTTGTGCAGCCCAATTCTAAAGACCATTTCACAATCTAGTTTCTTAGTTGTTATACAGAAAAACAGTATCTGTGGTGTCAAATAAATTTGGAAAATGTGTGCAACTTCTCACTCTTTGATATGCCAATATACATTGTGAAGTTCTAAAAGTTAGATACAGTATGTCTTATGCTCTAGGAAGTTCTCTTCATAGATTTTCTTGAGTCACTGGTGTTTTTCCAAACATACTTTAAGAAATTTTAGTCTAAATTATTCATCCTAAGGATGATAATAAATATGTACTGATTCCAGTATATAATCACTTTCTCTACCTCTGCCCACAGAGGGCCATAGACTAGGCCATTTGGTCAAAAGTGAAATGAGAACCCATTCTCCTATGACTCCAGCTTCCTAAGCAGGTCTTCTGTGTGAAACACCCAGGAAAGTACCACTGACTGCTTCCAAATCTCTATTAGACATAACAAAAAATTGAAAGGAAGCAAGAGTAAAGAAATAAGTAAGTAAATATTGGACCTCAATAAGAAGACCTAATGTGCACCCCTCAAGGCATCAATATAAAGTTTTTAGTGGTATAGAAAATAATTATTTTAACTGAAGGAATCATATTAACATTTAAATGAAAATGCATATAGATTTCAACTGTGTTAAGAGAAAAAAGACCAGAAAGGAAATTCGTAATGCTCTCTATATGGATGACCCATGGAGGATTTTTTTCCTTTTTCTTTATCACAATATACCATCTATGTAACATGTACAATGAGCTTATGTTAAGAGCATTCAATACCAAAAAATAAAAAATGATGGCCCTCAGTTGGGATAATCCCAACCCTATTAAAATTTTTGACTGTTGATTAGAAAAGAAATTGATAAAGCCCTTACAAAGGAAATTATGTTATAATTTTATTTTTAAAAAAATGAGATTGGTCATGCTGCAAATACTCACCTTCTGTCAGACTATTGCAGAAATAGTTCAGATTCTTTTAACCTTTTCCTGTAATTATGTCCAAGAAAAGCCATTGGAGAACTCCATTCGATTTAACCAAATTGAAGTCAGTGTTAAAGTGAACAGTTTTTGCTCTCTAAACAGTTCCCTCCTTCCCTTGTCTTTTATCTGTAATAATAAAAGACATATGTTTACACATGTCTGAGGCCAAGGATTTAGAGCATATAGGCACTAATCCCTGGACACATGATTCAAAACAAACAAAACAGCACTATTTTGGCAATTCAGCTGTGGCACCTACACAGATGGTCATTATTATCTTAGAAAAGTATAAAACTGGGAGACCTGGAAGGTTTTTGAGCAAGTGGTGTAATGGAGCAACATTACAGAAAAATGATGTTTGCCATGATGTATAGAACTTTTCTTTCAGGAATACATTTTTCTCATTTATTCAACAAACATCCTTGAAGGCCTTCTATATGCCAAACCCTATTCTAGGCACTGACGGTAGGTATATGAATAGGAGCAGCAGCTCCTTGTACAGAGAGATATTGAAGGTCTTTGGTTGTCTCACTTAAAACCATGTCCCCCTTCACATGCTGTCATGTAGACAACACTAGTATAATTGGTTTATTCCCATTATTTGTATGTACAGCATGTGGATTTTAGAACATTATTTTTTAATAGTATAGTGCCATTTAGAACAGATTCCTTTTTCTTATCTGCAACTTCTTTCTAAAATACAGTTTATCGTTTTTGTAGATAATTTTGTTTTAATTTGGAAAGGACATAATAAGCTTTGTTCATTATTATTTATAGTATTAATTGTGGAATGAAAATGTACTGGGTTCATTCTTTGAAGCATTATGTTGTTTTTCCTGTACTCTTTAACAACTTCATGTAGGCTATTAACACTGCAGAGACTTGAGTAGAATACAAAGAGAGGCATAAAGCATGTCTTGTCTGGTTTAGTCTTCTTGAGTATACTTTCCTCCAATCATGACTTATGCATAGACCTGATTTATTGTGGAGTATCACAGTATATTTGGGGTTTACAGGTATTCATAAGCAATGGGTGGCTATGTGACGTTGTGATAGTAGTGGCAGTCACAAATCGTGAAGCTCACTCTCTTGCCCATGGCATTAGCCTTTTTCTGGTGGAAAATGGAATGAAAGGATTTATCAAGGGAAAAAAGCTACAGAAAATGGGACTAAAAGCCCAGGTAAGTTACAATATAAATTATTAATTATAAATAATTGAGTTTACTAAATTATGCCTTATAGAATTATGCAGTTCTATAGGTTTGATATGTGTATATCAAGTCATACATTCTTATATCAGATTCCTAAAATATGCTTTTCAGAAATGGTAAGAGATATTTGTTCCATTTATCTAGCTTTATCTCTTTCCATTCAGTAACAGAAGTAGGTATTTTAGGGTATTTTGAATTTCTGCTTCAGAAATGACAATTAATTGTATGCTAATAGACTTTCTATGAAATTGGTTGCAGAAAATTATGAAATAAGAGCAGAAAATATTTTTCTATTACTTGATAATTATCTGGTAGTTTTTTCATTACCAAAAAGAAAAACATGTTTTACTTCATATGCATTAGAAACCCCTAACTCTAGGTATATACAGTACTGGACAAGATTGAACAAGATTGGAGTTAGAATGACAGTGTATGGGCAGCCCTGGTGGCTCAGCGGTTTAGCGCCACCTTCAGCCCAGGGTGTGATCCTGGAGACCCGGGATCAAGTCCCAGCATGGAGCCTGCTTCTCCCTCTGCCTCTTTCTCTCTCTCTTTCTGTGTGCATGTGTCTCTAATAAATAAAAAATATTTAAAAAAGAAAAGAATGACAGTGTATTGCAGTAAGAAAGCCACAAGTTTTTGGAACCAGATGAATCTGGGTTTGAATCCCTGGTTTACCACCTACTCATTGTAGTCATTAACCACTCCAACTTGGCTTCCAGTTTGTTTTGTTCTTGTTTTTGTTTTCTTTTTTGTTTTATTTTTTTATTTTTTCATTTATTTATGATAGTCACACACACAGAGAGAGAGAGAGAGGCAGAGACATAGGCAGAGGGAGAAGCAGGCTCCATACACCGGGAGCCTGACGTGGGATTCGATCCCGGGTCTCCAGTATCGCGCCCTGGGCCAAAGGCAGGCGCTAAACCGCTGTGCCACCCAGGGATCCCTTGTTTTTGTTTTCTTAAGTGGAAATAATAATTGCCTTGTTGGTTTTTTTGGAGATTTAATGAAATAATTCTATATTTAATTGTATGATCCCTTAGGATACTTCAGAATTATTCTTTGAAGATGTACGGTTGCCAGCTAGTGCCCTACTTGGAGAAGAGAATAGAGGTTTCTATTACCTCATGCAAGAGCTTCCACAGGTCAGAATTATTAAAGATTCCATCTTTTAATTAGCAAATGAATTAGAATAAAATAACATAGAACTATATAAATTCATGTATATAAAACTGCTGATATAGCCAATCATTTGAGTATAACTTAAAGTTGTAAAACAATACAAAACAAAACCTGAGTTTGTAGGCTAGATAAGTAAATAACTAAACTCAGGGATATCCAATCAAAGCTTATAAGTGAGTAGGGAAATTAGGGAGTGAGGGTTGTAATACCTTTTTAGGATGATTTTAGCTTCTTAACTACAAGTCAAGAATTCTTAGCTCCTTATAAGGAACTGTCAGCCAAAACATTTGGCAGGACTTTTTTATACCTGAGAATCGAAGGGGAAAGTTGTTGAGTTCATAGACCATGAGGTCAGCCTTCACATCTCTGTTTTTGGAGTGTGCTAGCTGAACAATCATTGAGCCTCACATGCCAGAATATGAGGATAGGTGCATTTGCCCAGTGACTGCCACAGCCTGGGTTAAACATGAAATTGGGGACAAGGCTGGGAACACTGCCACAGAAATAGAATACAGAAATCACCAGCAAGATGAATTTAAACTGACTGTGGGTTCTTTTGCACTAATAGAATTTACCTTTTCAAGTGTTGATTTCCACAGGCCTATTAGGATATGTATTGTGCAGAAATCAGTAAATAGAAATCAACAATTTCGTATTTCTTTTCTCATAGATGAATGATGAGAAGAAAGGATTAAATAAATTATGTATATGTCTATATGTAGTAAAGACAATCATTTATAAAAATAAATGATGCGTTTTAGAGAATTGTTATGGATATGTCAAAATATTCTTAGAAATCTCTATAGGAGCATTTTCTTATAGAATTAAGAAATAAATTAATTTTTAGGAGTTTCATAAAGATTATTTATGAGATTTGTTATCATTGAAGTCATGTGAAAATCACTTGTGGAATTAGAATGATGCTTAACACCTAATTCTGGGTTATAGGAGAGGCTACTGATTGCTGAGTTGGGAATTTCAGGCAGTGAATTCATGTTTGAAGAAACCAGGAATTACGTTAAAGAGAGAAATGTTTTTGGGAAAAAAGTTGCACATATTCAGGTAAGCTTGTTGTCATAGTTTAGTATTAAGTGGCATCAATCTAAATATTAATATGGAGTAATTGTCATAGAGATAGTATTAGGATCCATGAAAGTGGGTGACACTGTTGAAGAGAAAAGGTAGAGAGTAAGACAAGAAGAGATCCTAGGACAGAGTCCTGAGAAAAATGCAGGATTTAAAAGTGGAGTAGGAGGGGAAGAACCTACAAAGATAACAGAGAATGAATGGCTAGAAAGAAAAAAACAAATCAAGCAAGTAGTGTCACAGAAGCCAAGAGGAAAGATGGTTTCAAGTAGGCAGGAGTGGGGCCAGAGACGCTTAGAGGGAAACCAAAATGAAGGTCAAGAGAGCCCACTGGGCATAGTGATAGATTCTTTCTTGGGAGCCATTAATGGATTATAGTTGAGTGGTGCCAGACGAGAGTGGGGAGAGGAGTAAATGGAAATGGGGGGAAGGAAAGATACTAATAGCAGGCAACTCTTCCCCGAGTTTGGCTGTGAATGATAGTTAAGAGAAAGATGATTACTAGCGGGTAGAAAGAGGATACAGGGCAGGGGCAGAATTTGGGGTCAAATGGCATATTTGGAGATTACTAAGTTTTTGTTATTATTATTAGGATGAGAATGCTGGAAGCATATTTTAATACCCAGAGAAAGGATTTAGTTAAGAGGGAAGGATTGTAGATATGAAGAAGGTAATCAACTGCATATGATATTTGAGAAAGTGTTAGGATGTGGGTGCCAAAGCCCAGGTAAGACAGGCCTTCCCACCCTTACAGCAGAGATGTGTTTCCTCTATTGTAACAGGAAGAAAAGAGGAAAGGATGGGTATGGGTTCAGTCAGATACTTAGCTCTGTTGGTAGAAAGTTGCAAAAGCTCTTTTATGAAGGCTTCCATTTCCCTTACATAATATAGGGAGACTCAGTGCTTGAAAAACAGGTGAGTCAAAGGGTCACGGAGGTGCCCAAGGAGAGGAAGATTTGAAATACCCCTGCAAACTGAGACCGAACCATTTTGGAAAATACAGTAAGGCTGCTAGCAGTATTGAGGACTCAGCTGAGGTTATGATCATGGGTTTATAGTAGTACCTTCTGCTTTTTTGTATATTAGATTTACTAGAAGAGTTTAGCTATCCAGGATCAAGCACATAGAAGGTGGATGATTAAACACATTTAAGGTTGTGTTTTGCAAGGAACTTTAAGGTATTTGCCAAAGAATTCAGCACATAGTGGCCATAATCACTAACCATGCCAATCAAATATTAGAATCTAGTTTCTTCTTAAATGGTTTATAAACAAAGCAGTCATAAAATTGGTTAAACATTTTACCAGCAAAAAACCTGGAGTTGGAAATCTTCTTGAACAGTCTGAAGTGGAATGACCTATTAGATGATGGCCTTTATAAAGGACATGGCAGAGATGACACACTTTGGTAGCTTTTTAGGACCAGCATTACATAAATTAACTTCAGGCATGGCTAAGCCCTAGCTCAGCTACTTGTATCTCCATCTCTTTCTCATTTGCAAGGTGTGAATAATATCTGTAGCTACCTTATAGAAGTGCTGTGAGGATTAGATGATACATTCAGAGTGCTCAGAATATTGCCTGACAAAGTAACCATTCCCTGAAGTTTGCTATTTTTTCCTTTACATAATGTCTTCCTGCATTTTGTTCCAGTGAAGGGAACCTTTTTATCCACTTCTTGCTTCTGGTCTGGACCTATCCCAGGCCGTTTTGAGAATTATGTGCTACCTGTATGTTAAAAAGTGTTAACTTTTTCCATTCTGAAAAAAACTTCTTTATATCCTAACTTTCTTATTGGCATACAGATCTAAAAGTAGTTGTTCTGAATCTCAATCTAAAATGAGGCATACACTTTAGAAAATATTTTTGAAAATGGCATGATTTGACTTGCCTAAATTGTGATTTCCTTTAGAGTAAGGGCTTTATATTTTATATTCCTTTTCATTTGCATATCATTAATTTATACATCACAGTGATTCTCAGTGAATGCCCTCTTCCCCCCAGGCATTTAGAATTGTCAGGAAGTGGGGTACATACCAATAGGGGGGTATAGTTGGTATTTAGTGCTCTGGAAGCCAGGTTTGTTAAATGTGCAATACTTCACAGATAGTTTTGTGTAGCAACCAATTGTCTCACTCAAAATGCTGATATTCTCCCTTTGAGAAATAGTGATATACATAATTTATTCCTTTTGGTCTCACTGAGCAAATATGTATTGATTGCCTTCTAAAGGTTGTATGCTGAAATGTCATTTCATAGGTGTGATTCTGAAAATACACACTGTAGGCTCCTAGCAATATGAAGTGGTATTACTCTGTGACTTTCTGAACTTTACCCAAAGTGCATTATAGGCATACTTAGAAGATATTGCTGATTCTGTTCCAGAATATTTCAATAAAGCAAGTCTAATGAATTTTTTGCTTTCCCAGTGCATATAAAAGTTAGGTTTTCACTATACTGTAGTCTATTAAGTGTGCAACAGCATTATGTCTAAAAATTATACATACATAAGGGACACCTGGGTGGTGCAGTTAGTTAAGCATCTGACTCTTGGTTTCTGCTCAGGTCTGATCTCAGGGTCATGAGATCGAGCCCTGCTGGGGCTCTGCACTCAGTGTGGGGTCTACCTAAGACTCTTTCTCCTTCTCCCTCTACCCCTTGCCTGGGCATGCACACTCTCTCTCTCTCTCAAATAAATAAATCTTAAAAAAAAAACTACAAGGGGATCCCTGGGTGGCGCAGCGGTTTGGCGCCTGCCTTTGGCCCAGGGCGCGATCCTGGAGATCCCGGATCGAGTCCCACGTCGGGCTCCCGGTACATGGAGCCTGCTTCTCCCTCTGCCTGTGTCTCTGCCTCTCTCTCTCTCTCTCTCTCTCTCTGTGTGACTATCATAAATAAATAAAAACGTAAAAAAAAAAATTAAAAAAACTAAAAGGTGTGCATACTTTTGTTAAAAAATACTGTATTGCTAAAAATGCTAGCCATCATCTAGCCTTAAGGGAGTGGTATTCTTTTTGATGATGAATGGTCTTGCCTCAGTGTTGATGGCTGCTAACTGATCAGGGTGGTGGTTGCTAAAGGTTGGGTGGCTGTGCCATTTTTTTTTTTAAGACAACAATGAACTTTGCCACATCCATTGACTCTTCCTTCAACAAACAATTTCTCTATAGCATGCAATGCTGTTTGATAGAATTTTATCCACTGTAGAACTTCTTTCAAAATTAGAATCAATCCTCTCAAATCCTGCTGCTGCTTTGTCAACTAAGTTTATGTAATATTCTGAATCTTTTGTTGTCATTTCCACAGTCTTTACCAGTAGATTCCATCTCTAGAAAACCACTTTTTTGTTCATCTGTAAGAAGCAACTCCTCCTCTGTTAAAGTTCATTATAAAATTGCAGCAATTTAATCCCATCTTCAGGCTCTACTTCTGATTCTAGTTCTCTATTCCTACCACATCCTCAGTTACTTTCTCCACTGAAGTCTTGACTCCCTCAAAGTTATCTGTGAGAGCTAGAATCAGCTTCTTCTAAAACTCCCATTAATGTTGATATTTAAACCTCTTTCTATGAATCATGAATGTTCCACTATCTATGGCAGCTAAAGCCTTACGATATGTGTTTCTTAAATACTACAACTTGAAAGTCAAAATTACTCCTTAATCCACAGGCTGCAGAATAGATGTGTTAGCAGGCATGAAAACAGCATTATTCTCATTGTCCATCTCAGTGAGAACTGAGGTGATCAGGTACATTGTCAACGAGCAGTAATATTTGAAAGGGATTTTTTTTTTCCTGAGCGCTAGATTTCAGCAGTGGCCTTAACATATTTGATAAATCATTGATGATGTAAACAGATGTGCTGTTATCCAGGCTTAGTTGTTCCAGTTCTAGAACATAGGCAGAGTAGATTTAGCACAATTCAAGGACCCTAGGATTTTCAGAATGTCCAATGAGCATTGGCTCCAACTTAAAATTACCAGCTGCATAAACCCCCAGCAAGTAAGTCAACCTATCCTTCAAAGCTTTGAAGCCAGGCATTGACTTCTCCTTTCTAGCTGTGAGGGTCATAGAGGCATCTTCTTGTAATGTAAGGCTGGTTCATCTACTCTGAAGATCTGTTGGTTAGTGTGGTTAGTCTTTGTTCATTATCTTAGCTGGAATTTCTGGATAACCTACTGCAGCTTCTGCATCAGCACTTGCTGCTTCACACATGATGCAACCTCTGCCAACTTCATACTTCTTTAAATTTCTCACTGCTCTCAGTTTTCATAGAATTGAGGAGAGTTAGGGCCTTCCCCTGGATTTGGTTTTGTCATAAGGAAATGTTGTGGCTGGTTTGATCTTTTATCCAAACCACTGAAACTTTTCTATATCAGCAATAAGGCTGTTTCACTTTTTTATCACTCACATGTTCTCTGGAGGAGCACTTTTAATTTCCTTCAAGAACTTTACTTTTGCATTCTCAGCTTGGCTAACTGGCATAAGAACCGTAACTTTCAGCCTATCTTGGCTTTTGACATACCTTCCTCATAAGCTTAATCATTTCTAGCTTTTGATTTAAAATGAGAGGCATGTGACTCCTTTCACTTGGACATTTAGAGACCATTGTAGGGTTATTAGTTGGTCTTATTACAGTATTTTTGCATCTTAGGGAATAAGGAGGCTCAAGGAGAGGGAGAGATATGGGGGAATGACTGGTCAATGGAGTGACACATTTAATGATTAAGTTGACCATCTTACATGGGCGTGGTTTGTGGTAGTTCAGAACAAGAAGAATAACAACATCAAAGATCGCTGATAACCATAACAAATATAATAATATTGAAAAATTTTGAAATAGAGAATTACCAAAATATGACACAGAGACACAAAGTGAGCAAATGCTGTTGGAAAGATGGCACCTCTAGACTTGGTCAATACAGCGTCACCATAAACCTTCAAGATGTAAAAAAAAAAATGCAACATCTGCAAAGCGCAATAAGGCAAAGAGCAAGAAAACAAGGTATTCCTGTGATAGCTTTTGCTTCTGAAATCCAACCACCACAAGTTTCGTGCCTTTAGCCCTATTATGAAAAAAGTGAACATTGGGGCACATGGGTGGCACAGTTGGTTAAGTGTCTGACTCTTGGATTTGGCTCAGGTCATGATTTCAGGGTCATTAGATCAAGCCCCACGTCAGGCTGTATGTTCAACACAGAGTCTCCTTAAGACTCTCTCCGGCCCTCCCCACCCCAAAGAGGTGCATATGCTCTTTCTCTCTCTCAAATAAATAAATAAATAAATATTTTTTTAATTACAAAATAAAAAGTGAGTCAAGCATATTTTCTATATCCTTGTAAACCTATATATTTTCTTTTACTAATATGTATACTAAATAAATACATATATTTTGATAGCAAAAAGAGAGGAGACAGTTTTAATCCTTTTCAAAGAAAGTATGGCCTTCTTTCAAAGATAGTTTACCAAAATCTCACTAGGTGGCAGTAGCATTGCTTCCACTAGTATATTCCTGATACCTGTCTACTATGATTTTCCGAGTAAATATGTATATTCTCAGATTTCTGAGATATCTCTTCTAATCTTTCTGTTTTATTGAAATAAGTATCTTTGAATAATATTTTCATATTCAATCTAGGAATGTATTCAAGGAAGATTAACAACCAATACACTGCTTACACCTCCTATTCTAGAGCCGGGTATACTATCGTTCCAGTTATTAAAATGAAATAGAGGACCTTTAAATGCCATATCATACTTAGCCAGATGCCATTTTCTGATCATTTAACTATTCAGTTTGCTTCCTTTTTGTCATCCTTGAATTTTGAATATTTGGGGCCTTTCTGACCACTTGGATGCATTTCACAAAAAAAAAAAAAAAAAAATCATACTCTTTTTAGGAGGGAGACCAATCATACTTAAGTAGTAATTATTATAGTGTTTTCATCTCTTTTCATTCATACTCTCTATATTTGATATAAAATCTTATGATTTTTCCAAAGGTTAGTAAAATGGTAAAATTCAGATATTAAATAATGATAATGACTCATTTATTGCATTGTTTCCTTGTGCCAGACACTGTGCTAAATGAATCATCTTATTTTTTTCTTCACAACTCTCTATATAACAAGAATCATATTTACCCTCATTTTACAGATAAGGGGATTGAGGCATGAGGAGGTTAAGCAATTTTCCAAGATAACACAGATATTGTAACTCCAGAACCTATACTCTTAACTCATAACACTCGTTTTACTACCCAGAAATTTAAAGTCAATAGATTTTTTTCTTTCCTCACTTCCTTCACCCATGGGCAATGAAGTAAAAATTCAATGTTCTTTTCTAAGACAAGCTTTTAGTTATTTCCTATGGGTACACTCTTGATTCTAAGAGCACAGAATATTACAAAAAGGAATAGGAGAGGGAAAAAATAGCACTTCTTCTTTACATCCCTACAAAAAGTAATTACCCAGTTCTTAAGACCTTGAATGTGGGGTTAATTATCTATAAAATTAAATGGCAAACCTAAGATATTATATTTCATATTTGAGTCATAAAGTATTAGAGTATAATTAATGGTGTTGTTTAAATGGAATATGGGCCAGATGACCTCTCCAAAGTATATTCCAATTCCATAATTCTGTGATTCGAAGAGTTATGTCATTCAGAACTCTGAAAAATACTCTGATTCACTCAGTAAGTTTCGAGGATATTTTTAAAATGCTATCTGCAGGGCAGCCCGGGTGGCTCAGCGGTTTAGTGCTGCCTTCAGCCCAGGGCCTGATCTTGGGGACCCGGGATCGAGTCCCACTTCGGCTCCCTGCATGGAGCCTGCTTCTCCCTCTGCCTGTGTCTCTGCTGCTCTCTCTCTCTCTCTCTCTTTCATTAATAAATAAATAAAATCTTTTTTAAAAAAATGCTATCTGCAGTATTGTCTATTAATGATTATTAATGAATATTTAAAAATACTATAAGTGTGTTGATCATTCACAAAAAGCACTTTGTTAATAATGTGTGGTACAATTATTCGCCACCATCCATTACAGAATAATTTCTGAAAGCATGAGGCAATATCTGCAGTGAAGAGCCAAGACATAATCTGTATAGTAGCACCCAATGTGATGCCAAGAATATGTAAATATTTAATCTCTTTATCCCTAGAGAGTAAATTATGTATTCTTGGAGGCATTAATTTCTTTAAACCTGTAGACCTCACTAAATGTATTTAAGCAAGAATTCTAAATGAGCCCATCTTGGTCTAAAATTTAACTTCAGCTTCTGGAACTTCCCAGCATTCCTAGAGAAATAGCTGTCATGTGAGAGAATTGGGCTTAGAGATCTTGATTCTCTCACAATGTAAATAGTGTATAAGGTCTCAAGTGTGCCATCACAGTGGAGAGAAGGCAAAATTATCTTAAGAATTGTCAGATTCTCGTGGTGCCTGGGTGGCCCAGTTGGTTGGGTATCTGACACTTGATTTCAGCTTGGGTCATGATCTCAGGGTCTTGGGATCAAGCCCTGCATTGGACTTTGCTCCCAGTGAGGAGTCTGCTTGAGATTCTCTCCCTCTCCCTCTGCCCCTCCCCACTGCATGCTCTCTCTCTTTCTGTCTCTCTCTCTCTCTCAAATGAAAATAAATAATTTTTTTAAAAAAGAGTTGTCAGATTCTCCCTTATTTTCCAAATGAAGTGTTATAGTGTCATTGAACTAAACCAGGAGTAAGCTTAGAGGAATATGAATATATAATCATCTGTTTTCAGTGTATAAAACAGTATTTCCCCATTTTCTTTCATTTCTTCTTCCATCTTTTGATTTTCTGTGAGTAATCTTGGTTATGTAGGGTGGCAGTGGGAAACTTGGTGCTGATTAGATGGTAGAGATTTAGCTTAATTAAATACAAATGACTAGAAAGGGAGATAGATCACATAAGGGAAAGAGTGAGAGGGGAAGAAGGTTTTGATGTGACCCAGCATGTTCTGGATTAGAGGCCAGGATACAGAGGTGGAAAAAGTGTGGTGCTAACCTTCCTACTGCTTGGTTTGGGAACCATCAGGTACCAGTCATATTGTTTGTTTCTAGAACAGGATGGAATAAAGCCAAGGGAAAGGCAGTAAGTTGGGTTTTTTTTTTTAATTTATTTTTTATTGGTGTTCAATTTACCAACATACAGAATAACCCCCAGTGCCCGTCACCCATTCACTCCCACCCCCCGCCCTCCTCCCCTTCTACCACCCCTACCTAGTTCGTTTCCCAGAGTTAGCAGTCTTTACGTTCTGTCTCCCTTTATATTTCCCACACATTACTTCTCCCTTCCCTTATATTCCCTTTCACTATTATTTATATTCCCCAAATGAATGAGAACATATAATGTTTGTCCTTCTCCGATTGACTTATTTCACTCAGCATAATACCCTCCAGAAGTTGGGTTTTTCATTGGCATAGTAGTTATATTGATACATCTCTGAGGAATCTCTCCGTTCAGAGCTCCTACTCCTCCTGGCACTCAGGTCTTGCCTGGTCCTGGGTCTTATTATATTCCTTTTCTTCTCTTTTCTAGAAATGGAAAGCACCCAAACTGTTCCCACCACAGTGATGCTAAAAGGTTAAATTTTGTTATTTGAGCTATACCAGTAGGAATGGCAGGGCCAGCATCCTCTTGAGAATCTGGTCCCTAGAGCCTTCCTCTTGGGGACTCACTCATGGCTTTGAACTCGCCAGTGCATAGGCAGGACACATTAATTTCTAGTTTGAATTAAACAGTGCCATCTTTGTCACTAACTTCCATGCCTTTATCTGGATTTCCACAAGGAAGACAGCCAGTTGACCATAACTGGGCCTTGAACCTAAGAGGCCAACTAGAATGGGGTGTATTTCAGGGGGCTACCCAAAGTTGGAAGACTAGTATATCAAATCCAAGCCAGTTTCCTGAAGGAGGTTTAAGAGTTGGTACCAAAGAGACCAGATAAAAACTCGGAATTCCAGGTTAAGAGCCAAAAATCTGGAATGTAAGAACTTCGATTAAAATGAAAACAGTCAAAAACATTTAAGAATAGAGATTGATATTGAAGGCTAGTAATAGGTTGTCTACGGCCAGCAGGAAAAAGTATAAAATATTAACATTGGCCATTCCAGATTATTCAGTTCAAGGTAAAGGCTAGCTATTGAGAGGAATAAGAGGGAGGGCAAAGAGAGATGAAAGAGGTTGGAGGTTACTGGACTTTGATCTCTTGAGTGCTCTGATGCTGTTATTCTACTACATTCTATAGATCTAGATTAAATACTTTGTAATATAGGGATTTCATGGCTCAGGGGTTGAACGAGCAACTGCCTTTGGCTCAGGTCGTGACCCTGGGGTACTGGGATCAGGTCCCCCATCGGGCTCCCCATGGGGAGCCTGCTTCTCCCTCTGCCTATGTCTTTGCCTCTCTCTGTGTGTCTTTCATGAATAAATGAAATAAAAAATTTAAAAAATAAATCTTTAAAAATACTTTATAACATAAAATAATGTCTAATAAATATTTTAATGCTGTCTCCAGCTTGTTATTTTACTCCAAGACAAAGAAGCAGAATAGAGAAATGTGTATATTTAATTTCATTAATAGAGACAATTTATTAAAAAAAAAAAAAAAGGTGGGGGGGGGAGGAGACTTATTCGTGGATTTAGATTCTGGAGATAAATAGGTGTTTTCAACAGCTGTACTTAAAGGACTGTACCACCAGATGGTGCTCACCTATTAAAGCCATGCTATTTTTCTTTCTTTTTTTCCTCAAAGATTTTATGTATTTATTTGAGAGAGAGAGAGAGAGAGTAAAGGGGAAGCCGACTCCTCGCTGAGCAGGGAACTTGATCAGGACTTGATCTCAGGACCCCAAGATCATAATCTGAGCTGAAGGAGACACTTAACTGGCTGAGCCACCCAGGTGCCCCAGCTGTGCTGTTTCTCAAGCAATTTCCTTACGTGGTCTAAATGTTTTAATCTAAAACATGAGATGTTATTTATGTATTTATCTCTTTTTTTCATCTTTTAGTACAAATTTCCGTAGCAATTAATAGAGTGGGCTTTAAGTTGAAGCTATTTAGTTAATATATACCTCTTTAAGAGGAAGAAAAAAAATCTGGTAATTCCACTTTTGTATTGCTATAAAGATCTTCTGTTATAGAATTTCTGATATGCTAGGTGACTAAAAATGTGCTCTCTTTTTCCTTTCATGTCCTTTAAACTCAAGACGGTGCAGCATAAGCTAGCTGAATTAAAAACACAGATTTGTGTGACCAGAGCTTTTGTAGACAGCTGTCTCCAGCTGCATGAAAAGAAACGTCTGGACTCCACCACTGCCTCCATGGCGAAATATTGGTATGCGTGCTTCAGTAATTAAAATGTGGTGTTTGCACAGACTATTACGGAATTCTTCCAACTTTAAACTCCGCCTTGAGGGTCTTAAAGGAAGAAGGCTGTAAAAATGAAAACTAACAGTAAGAACCAACTTTTTAAAAAAAAAATGCTGAAAGGTCCCATTAAGCCTATTTATAATCTGCCAAAAATTAGTCAAGTTGATTTAACTTTTAGCTTGCAATTGAAAATAAGATATTAAGATACTGAAGTAGGGTGACTGATGAGTTCATTCAAGCAGTAGTTTAATTTCAAATTATCTGATGAGTGGTGCTATAATAAGACAAAACGGAACAGTAAGACTTGGAGTCCTGAGATGGAATCCCAATTCTTTCATTAATAACTGTAATTAAATTTAATTCTCTCTGGGCCAGCATTTTGATATCTGTGAAGTGAGTAGATTGGACTGTATTTTTCTATCTAAAATGTTATCCAAATCTAAAAAATTTTTTTGAAAAATTGTCCAATCAAAAGTTGCACATGTTCTACTAAATGAAAGGGAAAATGTCCTATTAAGCTTGAAAGACTTTTCATTCGTATTAAAGATGAGCTAATTGAAAAGAGACTCCTATAAGGCTTTTGTGTATTTTAAGATGTAAGAACACAGTTTAAATCAGATTCTGGAAATGGGTTTGGTTTCCTTTGCTTTAAAAACAAACATTCTCACATCTCATTAGCCCAAAAATAACCTAGAAAAAATTCCTGTCATTATTCATTAACTTGTGTTTGGTTCAATCAGAAATAGAATGGGGAAATATACAGAATAGTTCTTTATGTAATGATTCCAAAATAATAAAACTGGCAGGCTGAAATTGATGTGGAATTGCTAGAAACGTCTACTTTGGGGGAGATATTTTACGTTTATTTTATAGCAAGTTCTTTAGTTGGAAAAGGCGTAAAAATTTTTTAGGTAAGATATTTTTAGAAAAAGAGATATTCAGATAGCTATTGACCTTATTGTTCTTTGAAAACACTGTTTATAGACATATTGTTACTTCACATTGAGGCAGAGGAAGCAACTAGTTGTAGCCCAGTAAATATTTCTTTTTTTTTTTTTTTTAATTTATTTTTTATTGGTGTTCAATTTACTAACATACAGAATAACACCCAGTGCCCGTCACCCATTCACTCCCATCCCCCACCCTCTTCCCCTTCTACCACCCCTAGTTCGTTTCCCAGAGTTAGCAGTCTTTACGTTCTGTCTCCCTTTCTGATATTTCCCACACATTTCTTCTCCCTTCCCTTATATTCCAGTAAATATTTCACTAAAATATTTGCCAAATGCAAAAATGTATAGAATTCCAAATATTGTTGCCGCCCTGAGTCTTATCTGTTAATCATTATATTGTTACTGTGATTATTAGGAATATCTTCACCTATCCTATGGCTTGAGTTAAAAATTATTTAAAATAGGAAAATGTGGATATGCTTACTTTTGCTTTGTTGAAAGCACTATTGAAAAATAGATCCAGGGGTACCTGGATCAGTCGGTAAAGCATGTGACTCTTGATCTCAGGATCATGAGTTCAAGACCTACATTGTGGGCAGAGGTTACTTTACAAAAGGAGGGGTAAAGTTGAAAAGCATTTTGAACTTACGTTTCTATATTAAGATGAATAAAATCTCTACCAGTTATCTTATGAATTTTAATGATAGTTAAAATTACTGTGATAAGATCAATCAAGAATATTTCTCAAGTATTTCATATACTTTGGGAATAATAAAAACCAAATCATTTAACAAGTTTCCTATATAATGGTATGTACCTTAATAGTAGTCTATCTACCCTTTTAGGCTTTTACTTTTACTTTCAGTTTATTTCTGAAAATCCTTAAAAAAGCTTTTTTTTCACAGTTACTGAAATTCCAAATTGCTTCAGGTAGAAGTGACATCTTTGGAGGAAAAGAGATATTATATGACAGAAGGAAATAGATGGCTGTTTAACTATATAGTTAATTTAGATCATGCAAAGAATCTAAATAAATAGACCAAATTCAGATTTTTACTTTGTCCTTTTCAGGCCTGAAGTAGCCAAAACCTAATAAATAGTCTATGTTTTCTACATTTTATTTCTAGCCTTAACAAAACCCAGCCAGAACTAAATGATGAAGAAAGTATTCATTATGTGAAAATGGTCCAGAGATTAATTTCATATGTAATTTATAATCTTTGGTTGGCTAATGTCTAATTGTAATTATTTGATAAATTTATGTATTTAAATAGAAATAATCTGTTTTCTGATCGTGAAGCACCTCATAAAAATCCACTTGAAATGTTCCTTTTTGCTTTTTATTTTGGTCATCTAGGACATCTGAGTTACAAAACCGCATTGCTTATGACTGTGTCCAGCTCCATGGAGGTTGGGGGTACATGTGGGACTACCCAGTTGCAAAGTGAGTATGGTTGTTGTGTTACATTCTTCCAGATGATGTGGAGAAAAAGGAAAATTTCTTTACTCTGTACATTGAGTGTAGAGGAAAAAGATGCAAAATTTTTGTATTTATCATCTCTCTACAGAGTGTTCAAGCAGATGAAACAGCTTCATGTTATCAGCTTGTAACTAGGATTTTATCATTTTTAAAGAAAATGAAGAGACCAATATAATAAAGTTTGCCTTTATAAGAATGACTCTATAGGAAGATTAATATCACGTTTTTTATAGTTGAATGATATTGTATTTTATTGGTTAACCATAATTACACAGGTTATTTCGACTCTTTTATTGTGATAATAAATACTGCAACAAAACACCTTTAAATGTTTGTCTTAGATACATGTGTTTTCTATTACTACAGGACAGAGTTCCAAAAGTAGTATTGCTGGTTCAAAAGTATGCATATTTTACATTTTAATACTTTGCCGGATTATTTTCTCTAGTTAATAGCAACGCATACTCAAATGAAAAAACATTTGAGGATAGTTTATCCTCCTA
Organism: Canis lupus baileyi; assembly: GCF_048164855.1. Taxonomy (NCBI): domain Eukaryota; kingdom Metazoa; phylum Chordata; class Mammalia; order Carnivora; family Canidae; genus Canis; species Canis lupus. Next base: position 12,893,778 of record NC_132873.1, read on the forward strand.
AATAATGAATGGTCTTGCATTTTGAACCTTGTATGAATATAATGGGTAGAAGATAGATTATTATTCTCCCTTTAGTTTGCATTGACTATTAAGTATTTTATTTTCCTGTAGTAAGAACATTTAACATGAGATCTACCCTCTTCAAACATTTTTAAGTGTTCCATACTCTATTGTTAACTATAGGTACAATATTGTACGGCAGACCTCTAAAGCCTGTTCGTCTTGCTTAACTGAAACTTTATGCCCATTAAGTAATAACTCCCCATTATCCCTTTCCTTTGTTCCTGGCAACTCCCATTTCTCTTTGGTTCTGAGTTTGGCTATTTTAGATACCTCACATAGGTGGAATCATATAGTAGTTGTCTTTCTGTGACTGGCTTATTTCATTTAGCAGAATGGTCAAATCCATCCAAGTTGTCAACATTGCAGAATTTCCTTCTGTTTTAATGTTGAACAGTATCCCATTCCATTTTCTTAATCCATTCATCTGTGCATGGACATCATCTGTGCTAATATTGCTTGGAAATCCTGGTTTCAATTCTTTGCAATAAATACCTGGAAGTGGGATTTTAAGATCATAGAGTAGTTCTTTCTAATTTTTTGAGGAACCTCCATACTGTTTTCCATAGTAGCTGCCCCATTTTATGTTTCCCCCAATAGCGTTGAGAAGTTTCAGTTTCTCCACATTCTTCTGAATGACAATGAGCATTTTTTCATATATCTGTTCATCATTTCTATGTCTTCTTTTAAAATATCAGGGGATCCCTGGGTGGTGCAGCAGTTTAGCACCTGCCTTTGGCCCAGGGCGCGATCCTGGAGACCTGGGATCAAATCCCACGTCGGGCTCCCAGTGCATGGAGTCTGCTTCTCCCTCTGCCTATGTCTCTGCCTCTCTCTCTCTCTCTGTGTGACTATCATAAATAAATAAAAATTAAAAAAATAAAATAAAATATCACTTTTTATTTTTATTTTTTAAAAAGGATTTTATATATTTATTTGAGAGAGAACAGGAGCAGTGGGGGGTAGAGGGGTGGGGGGGGGGATGCAGAAGAGGCAGAGGAAGAAGCAGGTTTCCTCGCTGAGCAGGGAGCCCAATGCAGGGCTTAATTCCAGGACCTGAAATCATGACCTGAGCTGAAACCAAGAGTGAGTCACAACTGACTGAGCCACCCAGGCACCCCTAAAATATCACTGTTTAAAAGTAAACATTTTAAAAAATTGGCATTTCAGAAAAAAATTTAAATATGAAAAGGATCAAGGTTGTCATATCTTAACTATTTAATTATTCATTTTGCTCTAGAAAACAGTCAAAAGTATTAATTTTTTTAAAGAGAATTTTTATTTCCTTCGAAAGGGATAAAACAGACCTTTTTTTTTTTTTTTTTTTTTTTACTCTTACATGTAAGTATTTTTCTGAAGATTTATTTTTTATTTTAGAGAGAGAGCTTGTAGGGGGGAAGGGGAAGAGAGAGAGGGAGAAGGAAACCCAAACAGACTGGGCCCAGCACAGAGCCTGATGTGGGGCCTGATCCCATGACCCCGAGATCACAACCCAAGCTGAAACCAAGAGTCAGCTGCTCAACCCACTGCGCCACCCACACACCTCTTACTTAAGAATATTCTTGTTATCTGGAGCAGTACTAGTTTGTCAGTAGGCAGCGTCCTCTTCCATATTTCTTCCTCCATCCATTTCTTCTTTCTCTCTTCCCATAGTCTTTTGCCTTAGTCATCTCTTGACGGCATTTCTCCTCATTACTCTAGAAAATACACTTTTCCTCTGATTTAGCAATATTTTCAGTTTATAAAACCTACTCAAGGAAGTTTTACTAGATGGAGAGAAGTCCAGTTGAGTTCTGCATTTGAGAATGTGAATGCTGTGGGCTTCTAAAAACTTTTTCTATTCTAATTTTAATCTAAACACAGACTATCTGAAGGGAAAAAATATCAAACTAGTATTCAGACTGACTTTCAAATTTATCATTTTGGCAGACATAATTGAAAACATTTGATATACTACTTATGGTCTCTAATGAGGAAAATTAAACATTTTAGTTAAGTTACATTAAGAACAGAAGCTCCAGCATAGATATAATCTACTAATTTTCTGTAGCCATTGGGGCAGTTCAGAAAGCTTTAATCACAGAGTGTGTGTAATTTATAACCTTTTATAAAAACTCAGCAGCAACTAGGGCTTTTCCCTTGTTTGGGAATGTAGACATAAAGTAACTAAATGATAAATATATATATTTTTTTTGTGGGGGAGATAATCTTTGGATTTGGATTTTGGTATATCCTTTCAGATCTACTTCAAATTAACTTTAATCAAAAGCAGATTTATTTTTTTATCTTTGTATAGTCATGAAATCAGACATAAACATTGAGTTATACTAGCACAAAGTAAATCATCACTGGAATTTTTTCTGTGCATTTTCATGTTTTATTTACAATATTAATCCACCTTATTCACAATATTCACAATGCTAAGAAAGTAAACTCATAATGAATATCTATATTCTTCTGCTTGACTGTGCCATTACAACCGCTGCTCGAAATGTAGACATGCAGTGGCTCAGTGTCTGTGTAGGTCTAGTTCAGGTTCCAAGAAAGGCCTGTGAAGTGAAGTGGCATCACCCATCCACATGGCTCAAGATCAGAGTGCAGAGTGAGTCTTGCCCTCTGTTTTCTTAGAGGCCATTCCTTCAGGTCAGTAGCAAGCAAATATTGCAGTTTGATGGCTTATTGAAATGCCTGGTTTCAATTTGAGAGACTTATATTTCCTTTTAGGAATAATAATCCCCTGCTTGGCTGCTTTGTTAGTTCAAAGATTGTATGAACTTTTAAACTAGACTGCTATTTCTCTTCTCCAAAGACATGAGGAAAGAACTTTTCATAGGTTAGCAAGAGAGAGAATAGTAGATAATATCAAAAGGCTGATTAGACACATTAGACAGTGTGTGGTTGCAGTGCAGACTTTCTATGGAAGAAAATCATTCTAATTGTGTTTCTTATATCTTCAGATCAAGCTGTATTATTTGTGTATGTTTTTGGGATTTGTTTTTTTGTTTGTTTTGTGTTTGCTTTTTTGTTTAGTTGCATTTTATTTTTTATTTGTTTTTAAATAATTGGTCTTATGCATGTGAATTTGGTTCAGTCTTACTCATTAGGCTTGCTGCCTGTGAGAAGTGAGGTTTATTAAGCTTTGCCATTTCAAGACTTCTCTGCCATGTTAGGAAGAACAGCCTGAGATACAGAGCTTCATAACTATGTGGTTAAACATTCCTTCTGCTGCCTTTCTCTGTTAATTTTAGTTGGTGACTGAATTTAATTAGTAACTTATAAAAGGCCTACTGATCTCTGTCATTACCTACTCCATTGGAACTTCTTTAATGTGAAGGGAAAAAAAAAAAAAAAAAAAAAAACCCAGCCCAGTCCAAAAATTTCTAAAGAAGTGTTGAAATTGCTGAAGTAGGCTGAAATGCCAGGTAGATTCTCTATATGCAAGTGTTAGATTTTGTGGGTAACAATGGATTCTGTTCAAAAGAAAAAAATATATTTGAAAATGCAAATGTCTTCATATTTCAAGTTCCATCAAAAAGTCATATTGAGACTCAAAAATTCCTTTATAATACCCTAAATCAATAAATATTTACTGAGTGCTTACTTTTTGCAAAGTCCCATGATAAATATGGAGAGTCCAGAATTGATCATGTTCCTAGAGAGCTGGCATATTTAATTTTTCTCAAATGTGAAATTTAAAAAAAGAAAAAAAAACTGCTTGAAAAAAATGCCTTTACATTTGTCTACTAGTAAAGTCCAAAGCTTAATAACTAGTCTTGCATGCCTAGACCAATTAAAATATTGTGCTATAATAAAAAAGATACTTGCTGAAGTGGTGAGATACCTACTTTCTCATTCCAGCCTGCCAATTAATTATCTGTTATGTGACCATTAAATAGCAACCATTAATTAGTACATGTGGCAACTGCTCTGCACCTGAGTTCCTTTACCTACAAAACAATAATAATATTTATCCTTCCTGATGCCAGAGCTGAGAGGATAAAATGAGATGAGAAGAGGTAAAAACAACTATAAAGTTTCATGGTTGCTATCATTGCTACCAAATGAGAATTCCTGGTAACAATTTTTTTTTTTTTTTTTTTTTTTTTTTGTGGCAGTAGACTCAGGCACTCAGTATTTTAATGTCATACATTACTGGAATGACTATTAACGATTTCCAAAAAATAAGTTACTTGTTAACTTTGTGGGAAGTAATATTTTTTAAAGCATCAATTTATACTCCTGAGGACAGCAATGGTGGTGGCAATCTAAAGGGATGTTAGAAAATAGATACTTTGTTTTCTCTTTTGTTTCCTATAAAACCAGTGGATTTCAACTTTCTTAAGGATACATTAAAAATAACAAATTAAGACATTCTGTCCATTCTAAGCCTGAAATAGCCTTTTTAAGAATGCTATTATGTGAGCTGAATTTAACAAAATTAAATCAAATGAAACATACTAATAAATGTTATTTTGAAATTGTGATTTTGGGGCACCTGGATGGCTCAGTCTGTTGGGTATCTGCCTTTGGCTCAGGTCATGATCCCAGGGTCCTTCGTCAGGCTCCTGGGGAGCCAGCTTCTACTTCTCCCTCTGCCTGCCACTCCCCCTGCTTGTGTTCTGTGCACCTGCTTTTTCTTTCTCTCTGTCAAATAAATAAATAAAATCTTTTAAAAAATGTAATCTCATTAAGCAAACTAAAGCAAAGCTATACAGATGATCAGTATCTTGATAGAATTTTATAATTATATAAATCTAAAATGAACACCATAGTGAAAAAAAGTAATTTATAAAGAGCTTTAAATATTCAGATTTCATTAAAAAAATACTTAAAAGTAACTGATAGTTACCCGGTAAGACAAAATTTGTAATTTCCAATATCTTTTATTTACTCATTCAATCATCTTCTGATTTATTTAGAGCTTATGTGGATGCCCGAGCTCAGCCAATCTATGGTGGTACCAACGAAATAATGAAGGAGCTGATTGCAAGAAAGATCGTCTATGACAAGTAGACATCTGCCCACATCCTGGAATCCTATTACAACTAATCTGGTTTTAAATCTACTCAAGATAAAATGCAACCTGGAATAGGAGGAAATGCTAAACATGTTTTTATATGCTCTCTCTATAGAAAGAGAAATCAAAGACTAGATTAATACAGTGGTAGGAGAAACTTTGAACTCAAAGATTCTAAATTTTTCCAGTGCAAGGTTTAACTTTTAAGTTTTTACATAGCTAAAAGGCAAAAATGTTCTGATTCTAGAAACCTTGCCATTTGGTTTTCCCTAAAACTCTAAAAAAAAAAAAGCATAATTGCTTTCAAATTGAGGCAGCAATAGTTTTGTTTAATTTGCCCTCATATTTTAAGTTCGGCTTATAGAAGACACAAAGTATTTGTTAATTTTTAAAAGTACACTGTTCCAAAAAAAAGTCACTGTTTTGATACCTATATCAATGGTATACTATAAAAACATTAATAAGAATTAAAAGCACATTGATTTTGAAAGGGAAAAACAAATATAATATACAATGCAAATGATTTCTACCACCCTATCCTAAGCCTCTATTTTTAGGCAGTGGAATTATTTCTTCAAACAAAAGCTTCTGCACAGTCTTTGTGAAATACTGATGAATGAAGAGCTGCCTTAGTAGAAGCAGGAAGCCTTTCTGCCTTACTGCCTTGGAACCACCAGGACTCAAGTTGAGTATCTGTCCAAAGAATGTGGTAGCTTCTCTCATCTACTGACACCTGGGCTTGCAACAGATTTCATGCCACTTTCATTCATAGGAGAATATGAAATAATTTATCATCCTATAGTTTCAATATAATGGGATATTTCATAGGTTTCAAACAGTGACTTTTAGGAGCACTTGGGCAGCTCAGTTGGTTAAGCATCTGCCCTTGGCTCAGGTCATGATCCCAGAGTCCTGGAATCAGAGTCCCAGGATCAGAGTTCTGGGATCCAGCCCTGTGTCAGGCTCCCTGCTCTTGGGAATCTGCTTCATCCTCTCCCTCTGCCACTCCCCCTGCCTATGCTCTGTCTCTCTCAAATAAATAAAAATAAAAAAAACAGTGACTTTTAGTTTGGAACAGAGTACTTTTAAAAGTTAACAAAAGTGGGACGTCTGGGTGGCTCAGCAGTTTAGCGGCTGCCTCTGGATAAGGTTATGATTCTGTGATCCTGGGATCGAGTGTCACATTGGGTTTCCTGCAAGGAACCTGCTTCTCCCTCTGCCTATGTCTCTGCCTCTCTCTGTGTCTCTCATGAATAAATTTTTAAAAAATTAACAAAGTAATCATTTAAAATAGAAAAGTGAGGGGACACCTGGCTGGCTCAGTTGGTAGAACATGCAACTTTTGATTTTGAGGTTGTGAGTTTAAGCCCACGTTGGGTGTGGAGATTACTTAAAAATAAAATCTTTCAGAGGTGAATAAATAGGATAAGAAAGTGAGGAAACATTTGATTTGATGTTTAAAAGTAATTGCTATCAAAGAACAAGCCATTAATTTAATTTGTAATCTGCTAGAATCATTTCAGTACTTTTTTTTCCTTGCATAGATTGGTGAGAGAGTGAAAAAAAGACACTTGAAACAAATAGAGGTATTCTCTATAAACTTCAAAAACTTAAAGCTTTTATTTGGTGCAGTTGGTATTAAACATTATTTTTTAATGCAACCATTACAACTGGGTAGAGTAGAGGGAAGAGAAAATACTTCAATACCATTCTTTCCTAGAATTCTACACCTTTGATTTGCTCGTAGGTAGAAGTTTGTATGATTGCTACCTGGAGTTCTTGTTCATATGCATTAAATACTGTGCAAAATGGATTAAGATAGAATTTTATTAGATTATGGTATTTGTAGTTTTTATCTTCCACCTATTACCAAGACACCAATATAGGATTAGATAAACTGACCCACTCCCTTTCAGCCCCTTTTCATTCCTTTCTCAATCTTAAGGAAACTAGATTTTAGGAACATCTGTAACATAAAAAGTAAGTGGGCATAGTAGGAAAAGTCTACTATGTGGAGGTGGAGAGACCTGGGTTTGAATAATGACTCTACCTTTTAAGAGCCTTTGGATCTTGGGCAACTTCTTTTAACTTCTCAGGATTCTTTTGGGTGCAAATGACAAAAGAAACCTAATTCATACTACTGTAACCCCAAACTTGGGTGTGCTAGCTTAAAAGAATTGTGAAGGGGCAGCTGGGTGGCTCAGTCAGTTAAGTGCCTGACTCTTGATTTTGTCTCAGGTCATAATCTCAAGGTCATGAGACGGAGCCCTATGTCTGCTTTGAGCATGGAACCTGCTTAAGATTCTCTTTCTACCTCTCCTTCCCAAAAGTAAATAAATAAAGATAAAAGGATTGTGGAGTAGCTCAAATGACCTAAAGGACTATAGGAACTAGGGTCTCAGAGGCTCGATTTGGGGCTTGGAACTGCCAGCACTTAAACTATAACTATTTCTTTTTTTTTTTTTTTTCTTGCAAATGGACCTAATGGACCCTGCAGAGAAATTTCATTGCACAGTCTGTAAAAATGACCTTGGGCTTTTCCAGGCCTATAGCCTTCAGCACAATGTCATTATTAGGTAGGGGAAAGGTGCATTGTGATTGACAGTCTCATTAGGAATACACAGACTGGGGGAGGCAGTTCCTGAAGCAAGAGTGGTATTATAGAAAAAAAAAAAAAAAAAAGGAACAGAGAAGTCTGTTGGGAAAACCCAAATCATACACACCAAAGCTATTACAGTCCACTGGAGCTAGGAGTAGGTTTTAGTAATTTAGATATCTCAGAGAATGAAAGGGTTTCTAAGACAGGATGTCTTCTTAGAATAATATCTAGGATGTTTTCTATCTCCTACACCCGTTGGTTTTGTTTTTGGTTTGTCTTGCCAACGTCACTCTTCTTTTGGGCTCCTAAAAGAAGCATATGTTGTATCGTGGGCTTAAAGCTGAAAGCAAAAGAAAACAGAGAATTCAGAATGTGTTTCTTAACCTTTAATTTGGATTTTATTTCTTAAATAGCTAATCTTTGTGTTTTGCTTGTGTGGCTTTGATTGTTGCCCCTGGGGAGGGAATTTGTCATCATGTATATCATGCTGTGCTAAGTGCTCAAGAAAACAATAAATAATAATAATACTCAAAAGAACAGACTGGACCAACACAGCAAGAGAGCCACACTGTGTAAATAATTAATGAGAATCAAAAAGCCTGAGTAATTTTGTTTTTTAGCTGAGGTTTTTAGAATCACAATTATTGCTGTAAATTTTTCACCCTTTATTTCTTTGATAGTGTCATTGAAAATGGTAATATATAAAAGAAGCTGTTTTGATATGCTATTTTAAAATCTAACTGCAAATCATTACTAATCTAGTAATTTTAGGAGTTTTTTGCTCAAGGTGTAAGATTTCTAGGAGACTAGTTTTTTTTTTTTCCATGTGTCAGTATTATTTTTGGCATACACAGCATTTATTTATTTGAAATCATTGGAAAGATTTGACATTGAGATGGAAACCAACTGTAGGCCTATAGTGTCTACTGCCTTATAATAAATGTGGAAAGGAAGTTCTCAGTTTTTGAAACCTGTTTTCCATTTTTAAGAAAAATTACAGAAAACTTCAAACATACTCAAAAATAGTAAAGATCGTATAATGAACCGCTAGCTTCAACATTTGCCGATGTATCTCTCTCACCTTTTTCCTAACTTATTTTAAAGCTAAATCCCAGACTTAATCCTATTTCACTCATACATGTGTGTTTCAGAATACATACCTAACTGATGAAGATTTTTTCTACATTACTACAAGGCCATCATCATAATTAAAAAGCTTAAATTTAACTTATACTTCCAAATAAACCTTAAAGTTTTCTTGGTTCTATCAAGAATGCCTCTTGTAGTTGGTTTGTTCAAATCAGAATCCAAACAAAGTCCAAAAATTGCAATTTTTTTAGTTGTCTCTTATTTTATCATTGTTCTCCCTTCTTTTTTCTTTTTAAATTTTATTTTTAAATTAACATACAGCAAACTTGCCTGTTTTTGATATATATATATATATATATATATATATATATATATATATATATATAGTGAAACTGCCTTTTTTGGTTCTCTAAATTTAGCATGTAAATAGATTCATGCAATCCCTACCACAATCAAGATACAGAACAGTTCCATTACCCACCAAAAATACCTTGTTCCCTTTGTAGTCACACCCTCTCTGCACCTCTACCCCCAATACCAACGATCTGTTCTCTGTTATTACAGATTTGTCATTTCAAGACTGTCCTATGGCATTATAGAGTATGTAACTCCTTGAGAATGGCTTCATTCTCTTAGCAAAGTGCATTTAAGATTTATTCATGTTGTGTGAATAGGGTGTTTCTTGTTTTAGTGCTAGATAGTATGTCACGGTATGGATATACTGCAATTTGTTCATTCATTCACCTGTGTAGGGACATTTTGGTTGCTGAGATTAAATACCCAGGAAATGAATTGTTAGGTCATAAAGATAAATGCATGTTGAACATTCTAAGAAATGCCAAACGGTTTTTCCAGAATCCTCGAATCATTTGGCTTTCCACCAGCCATGCAAGCATTCCAATTGCTCTGCATCTTTTCTAGTACTGTATTTTTTAAATTTTAGTCTTTCTAATATGTATGTAGTGGTATTGCATTGTGGCTTTAATTTGCATTTCCCTAATGCCTAATGATATTGAACAGCTTTTCATGTGCTTATTTTACCTTCCACATATCTTCTTTGGTGGATTTTCTTTCTTTTTCTTTTTTTTTTTTTTTAAGATTTTATTTATTCATGAGAGACACACACACAGAGAGAGAGAGAGAGAGAGAGAGGCAGAGATATAGGCAGAAGGAGAAGCAGGCTCCACTCAGGGAACCTGATGCGGGACCCGATCCTGGGACTCCAGGATCACGCCCTGGGCTGAAGGCAGAAGCTAAACCACTGAGCCACCCGGGCTGCCCTTTGGTGGATTTTCTATCCAGATATTTTGCCCATTTTTTAGTTGGGTTGCTTGTTCTAAATATCAGGCTTTAAGAGTTCTTTATATATTCTGATACTGTGAAGCACAAGGCAAAGCCAGTCTTCCAGATTCAGCTAGTAAAGAAACAATGAGCCCTTTTTTGACTCAGTTTACTCTTTACATTGAGTGAAAAGACAAGTAGCTTAAAAGAATCAGCTCTCTGTGGCCTTTGTGTGGGATGACACTGAAACAAAAGAAGCCATAAGAGTCCCGATGAGTATAGTAGGAATGATAGGATGCTCTATTGCTGAGGATTCCATTCCATGGTGCTGCTCATCACTTTTATAGCTATACATGTGCCTTAATGCTAGCAAAGCAGAAAAGCCACATAACCGATAAGAACCCTGAAATTATGAGTGCTATCTCAGGACTCTCCAGGGTTGATAGGGAAGCCAGAGAGAAGTAGCCTTATAGCAGCACCTCTCAGATCTCCCATGCTCTCATGTTCCAGGGGGACCACAAGGCATTCTGTCAAGATTCAGCTGCTATTCAAGCCTTGCCCAGGTGGCCCATGTGGCAACATGTGAAGTCATCAGGCTCTGGCTCTTCCTCAATAGATACAAGTCTTTTGTCATATATGTGACTTGTAAATATTTTCTCCCTATCTGTAGCTAGTTCTGAGATGGGTTTCATAGAACAAAAATTTTAACTTTGATGAATTCAGATTTATAAATTTTTTTCTTGTGAATTTGTATCATATCTAAGAACCTTTTGCTCAAACTCAAGTCATTAAATTTTTCTCATATGTTTTCTTCCAAGTATTTTGTATTTTACATTTTTCATTTAGGGGTTCCAAGATGGCTCACTCAGTTAAGGGTCCAACTCTTGATCTCAGCTCAGGTCTTGAACTCAGGATTGTGAATTCTAGCCTGCATTGGGCTCTACATAAACAAACAAAAAACCATTTAGATCTATATTCCATTTAGTAGTTTTTATAGCACATAAGGTTTATGTATATAATGGAATATTAGCCATTAGAAATGACAAATACCCACCATTTGCTTCAACGTGGATGGAACTGGAGGGTATTATGCTGAGTGAAGTAAGTCAATCGGAGAAGGACAAACATTATATGTTCTCATTCATTTGGGGAATATAAACAATAGTGAAAGGGAATATAAGGGAAGGGAGAAGAAATGTGTGGGAAATATCAGAAAGGGAGACAGAACATAAAGACTCCTAACTCTGGGAAACGAACTAGGGGTGGAGGAAGGGGAGGAGGGCGGGGGGTGGGGGTGAATGGGTGACGGGCACTGAGGGGGACACTTGACGGGATGAGCATAGCAACTGTATGTTGGTAAATTGAACACCAATAAAAAATTAATTTATTAAAAGATTTATGTCAAGGTGCATTTTTTTTTACTGATGTATAATTCTGCTAGCGCCACTTGTTGAAAAGAGCATGCTTGTTTTCATCGACTTTCTTTTAAACTTTTGTGAAAAGTCAATTGACCATATTCGTGTGGGTTTATTTCTGGACTATGTTCTGTTTCATTGATCTATACATCTCCTTCTTTGTCTTGGAGGGGTTTTATGGAAGATCTTAGAATAAGATAATGCCATTCCTCTAATTTTATTCTTCTTTTTCAAAATTGTTTTGGCTGTTCTAATCCTTTTCCCTTTCCATACTAATTTTTTTTAATTTTTATTTATTTATGATAGTCACTTCACAGAGAGAGAGAGGCAGAGAGAGAAGCAGGCTCCATGCACCGGGAGCCCCACGTGGGATTCGATCCCAGGTCTCCAGGATCGCGCCCTGGGCCAAAGGCAGGCGCTAAGCCACTGCGCCACCCAGGGTTCCCTCCATACTAATTTTTGATTCAACTTTATGTTTACAAAATATCCTGCTAGGGTTTTGATTGGAATTACAGTAAGTCTGTTAATCATTCTGAAGGAATTTGCCATTTTTACTATGTTTAATCTTCCAATTCGTGAATGGGAATGACTCAATTTATTTAGATCTTCTTTATTTCTTCAGCATTTTGTAGTTTTCAGCATAGAGCAGCATAGAGATTCTATATGTGTTCATTATGCATACAATTTCTTTTTTCCTTTTTTTTTTTTTTTAGGGGAACAGCTACTGTAAATTGTATTGATGTTTAGTTATGACTTAAAGGTTTGTTTTGTTTTAAGGAGAGAGGGAGCACAATGGCAGAAGGAGAGGGAGGATCTTCAGCTAGGCATGGAGCCTGACTCAGGGCTCAATCTTACAACCCTGAGATCATGACCTGAGCTGAAACCAAGAGTTGGTAGCATAAATGACTGAGCTACCCAGGCACTCTGGCTTACAGGTTTCTGTTGCCAATATAATTGATTCTTGTTTGTTGACCTTGCATCCTATCTATAAATTCTAGGGGCTTTTCTGGGGATTTTTTGTTGTTTGTTTGTTTGTTTTTTTTTTTTCCTTTAGATTCCCTGGGTTTTTCTAGATAGACAATAATGTCATCCACGAATAGGGATAGTTTATTTCTTTTTAACCTGTATGTCTTTTATTATTTTTTCTTTCTTCTATTTTTCTCTGCCTTCTTTTCTTTCTCTCCCTCCATTTCATTCCTTCCTTTCTTTTTTTCTTATTATAGGACTTCCACTACAATATTAGCATAGGAATTGTGAAAATGGACCTTCTTGTTTATTTCTGATCTTAGGGGGAAAGCATTATAACTTTCACATTAAATACAGGTTTTAAGTAGATTTTTAGTAGATGCCATTGACCAGGTTTAAGTGGTTCTACTGTGTTCCTAATTTGATTAGAGTTTTTAACCATTAATGGATGTTGAATTCTGTTAAATGCTTTTCAGTGTCAATGGATATAATCATATGGTTTTTCTTCTTTAGAGTGTTAATATTGTGGATTACATTGATTGTATTTTGAATATTGAACCAACCTTGCATTTCTGCAATAAACCCCATATGGTCATTCTGTGTTATGATATTTAAATATTGATTCTCTTAATATAATTTACTGGGAATTTTTGCATCTACATAAGGAACATTTAAATGTATTTTTTCTTCTTGAACTGTCTTTTCCTGCTTTATTGTTAAAGTAATGCTAATCTTGAAAAATGATTTGGGAATTATTTCTTTTTCCTCCATGCTATTGATTTGTTAGAAAAAACTTAGTCATTTGTTTTGTGGAATATCCACCATTATTGATACGCCTGATTGATCTTCCATGGTGATTTTAATTTATTATTTTATTTTATTTATCATTTTCCTGTAAACTGATAGAGCAAAAGATTTGATTAGATTCAGGCCCAATACTTTGGCCCAGAAAATGTAAAGGGTGCTTTGAATATTTCAATGCATTGTGCTAGGAACATAAAATATGTAATTGTCTTAGAAATACTGAGATTGATCAATAGATTCAGATATTATTAGTCTGATACTTCCATAAAATTCCCTGTCAACATTTTACCTAATAATTGTCTACTGATAATTATTTATAAAATTCATGATTTCATTTGGAGTTGTAAAGGATGATTTTGTAATTTTTAACTCCTTTTGCATGGATTAACTTTCATAAAGAACTTTCATCAACTTTTTGGTCAGTTTGTGTGTACTTTGTGTCCTCTAGGAATCAGAAGTAGAGACATAGAAGTTGAAGTTTTGAGAAATAACATCTGTGATAGATGAAAATGGAAGGAAGTCATTGGACAAATGGATGTCATTGGGCAAGGCCTTAGACCATGAAGCAAATCTGACAAAGTCTTGCAGAGTCCAGTGAGGAACTCTGGAGTAAAGACTTCCCACTAGAAGAGTCCCACATTTGTCTTAAATGGTCAGCTCCTGGTTCTTCTGCCCTGATCAGTCATTGTCTAAGGACTGCCTGGGATTAGGGTGGCCTTAGCTCAAAAGCTAATGTGGATCCTATAGGGGCTAATAGCTAGAGGCTAAGTTAACTGTGTTCCCTACAGCAAAGTGGGAAGTTCTTTCTTGAAAGGAGATGAGTTGCACCTCCATGGCTGCCACATCCTGAAATAGAATTTGCAAATAAATGCAAAGTAAATTGTTGATTTTTGTTTTCCATTTACCAGTTTTTAGAGTAATGAGTGGGTATCCTAAGAACGTCTGATTGATAAGAACTCATGGATTTGGGAAATATTGATGTATTTTAGTTAATTATAGTCATTATTCTTTTTGATGTGTGAATTGTTTCATGTTAGGCCAGCAAGATTTCCTACAAGTTTGTTCCAATTTTTTTCTTTTTTTAAATAAAAAATGTCAAACATAAACAAAACTACAGAAAATAGTATAATGAACCACCATGTATATTATCACTCAGCTTTGACAATTATCAACTCACGACTAATCTTTAGTCATCTGTAGCACTATATGCCTTCCCCTGTCATGGATTATATTTAAAATTATTTTTTAAATATTTATTATTTTATATAGAGAGACTGTGCATGAGTGCTGCAGGGACAGACAGGGGTGGGGAGAGAGAAAGAATATATGAGCAGACTCCCCACTGAGCACAGCACCCAACACAGGTTTCTATCCCAGGACCCTAAGATCATAACCTGAGCCAAAATCAAGAGTTGGCCATCCAACGAACTGAGCTACCCAGGCATCCCATGTCATGGATTATTTTGTTTTATTTTTTAAATGTTATTTTATTTAAATTTAATTAACATATAGTATATTATTAGTTTCAGAGGTAAAGTTCAGTGATTCATCAGTTATATATAACACCTAGTGCTCATTACAACATGTGTCCCCCTTAATGCCTATCACCCAGTTACCCCATCCCCCAACACCCAACACCCTCCCCTCCAAGCATTTCTCAGTTTGTTTCCTATGGTTAAGAATCTCTTATGATTTGTTTCCATCTGATTTCATCTTGTTTTATTTTTCCCTCCCCTTCTCTATGCTCCTTTGTTTTGTTTCTTAAGTTCCACAAATGAATGAAATCCTATGATAATTGTCTTTCTCTGATTGACTTACTTCACTTAGCATAATACCCTCTAGTTCCATCCATGTCTTTGCAAATTGCAAATTTTTTTTATATTCTTTATTCATCTGTTGATAGACATCTGGGCTCTTTCCATAGTTTGGCTATTGTAGACATTGTTGCTATAAACATTGGGGTGCAGATGCTCCTTCAGACCACTACATTTTTATCTTTGGGGTAAATACCCAGTAGGGCAATTGCTGGGTCATAGGGTAGCTCTATTTTTAACTTTTTGAGAAACCTCTACATTGTTTTACAGAGTGGCTGCACCAGCTTGCATCCCCACCAGCAATGTAAGAGGGCTCCCCTTTCTCTGCATCCTTGCCAACATTTGTCCTTTCCTGACTTATTAATTTTAGCCATTCTGACTGGTGTGACATATTATCTCATTGTGGTTTTTATTTGTATTTCCCTGATGCCGAGTGACGTTGAGCGTTTTTTCATGTGTCTGTTGCCATTTGTGTGTCTTCTTTGGAGAAATGTCTGTTCATGTCTTCTGCCTATTTCTTGATTGGATTATTTGTTCTTTGGCTATTGAGTTTGAAAGCTTCTTTACAGATTTTGGACATTAACCCTTTATCTGATAAAACATTTGCAAATATTTTCTCCCATTCTGTAGTTTGCCTTTGGGTTTTGTAAACTGTTTCCTTCGCTGTGCAAAAGTTTTTTATCTTGATGAAATCCCAATAGCTCATTTTTTGCCTTTGTTTCCCTTGCTGTTAAAGACATGTCTTGCCAGGAGTTGCTGTGGCCAAGGTCAAAGAAGTTGCTGCCTGTATTCTCTTCTTGAATTCTGATGTATTCCTGTCTCACATTTAGGTCTTTCATCCATTTTGAGTTTATCTTTGTATATGTTTAAGAAAGTGGTCCATTTTCATTCTTCTACATGTGGCTGTCCAATTTTCCCGACACCATTTGTTGAAGACACTGTCTTTTTCCACTGGATATTCTTTCCTGCTTTGTCAGAGTTTAGTTGACCATAGAGTTGAGGATCATCATGGATTATTTTAAAACAAATACCAAACATCATGTAATGCTGAAATATTTTGATATGACCTGTTATTTCTGATAGTGGCCTTGCTCTCTGGAACCACAAAATTTCCCATATCTGTCATGTACAAATTCTGCCTTAGAGCTGAATTCAGCCATTTTTGCAAATATCTCTAGTTTATTTTAGTGAGATTTTTCTAGTTTCAGAGTACTACCAAATTTATTTGTTTTTTTTTTCTAATTTTACCTTCTGTTTAACAAAATCCATCCTTAATATATTTTTATTAGTAAAAATTGTACATTTTCTTCAATCTTTTCCTTAAATCTAAACTCAGCAGAAGTTTATCTTAAAGTATCCCAAGAGAGGTTATGCTCCATTTTACATTGAAAATTATATTGGTAGAATGTTGGTAGAATGTTCACTGCTACAAGAAACAGAAAACCCAAATCAAATTGACTTTAAAAAAATGAAGGGAGGGCTCATTAAACTGGAAAGCTCAGAGATAGCACGGACTCAAAACTGGATGACCAAACAGCTTAATTTTGTCACTAAGGACCCACTTTAATAGTTTCTTTCCAATCTCTGTGTTCTGTCATGTATAGTGTAGGCCTAGTTTTAAAACTGGCACCTCTAATGGTCATGGAAGGGGTTTTCTTATTCATGTCTAGAGTGGAAGAATGCACTTTTGCCCAGCATTTTGGTATTAAGAGATGAAATTCACTCTCATGGAGCTAGTTTTAGTCACATGGCCACCTTTGAACAAATGACAATGCCAGGGTAAATTAAATACATTAATTGGCCTAAGCCAATTTGGACCTACCGTGGGGCATGGAGGAAGCAGTGGATTCACTCAGAGCAGATAAGTGGGTGAAGGGCTAGATAGATACCAGCATGAAAATTAGGAAAATGTTAAGAAAACAAAATTGTGGGATAGAAACCAAATAGGGAACTAACAAATACCGATTATAGCAACTAGAAACTAGACCCTGGTTGTTAGGATCAGTGCCTGAAGGGTGTCACATCTCAAATGAGACATAGTCTTATTTACTGGTGCCATTTAAAAATTTTTGATATGACTTTGGTAGTAGAGAGCTTTAACATTCATCCATGCACAAATCTCCTCTCTGAGCACATGAGAATTTATATTTCCTGATTCTCTTGCTGTCGGGCAGAGCTGTGTGATTCATCCTTGACAATGGATTATGGATGGAAGAGATGTATGTGTATTACCCTGTGGCAGCAATTGTAGAAGTGTTGTCAAAGTGACATAAGATCAAAGCATGGAACATAGATACAACATATGGAAGATAAGTGCTCTGGAAAGTTACCTGTACTTGCAACAGACTGTGTGAGATAGAAATAAACATTTTTTTTTTAATCTTAAATCATTGATTTGGGGGTTGTTACTGCTTCCTAACCTAACCTCATCATGACTAATATAAATTTCATATGTTCTTACACATGATGCTTAACTGAAGAAATAGAACTGACATTACAATAGAAATGTAACACCAGTGATCCCAAGAAGTGCAATGATATTCACATTTCATATGAAATGTATCAGAATGTTGGGATAGTTTATCAAGTGTTGTAATTTCTGACCAATATTTCTGGATACACTTCTTTAGTAAAGACTTATGAGCTTTAGTGTTCTGAAAACAACTCTTTTATCCATTTCACTTAATTCTTACATTTGCATCAATGTGTTCATCATTTTCAACACCCCTAGATACAGTCCCAAAGGTTGAGAAGGAAATGTAGTTAAAAAAAATCTCTTTTAGCTGATTTTTGACACCCTGTCCTCTCTCCCCCACCCCCCACCCCCGCCCCATCACCACCAGCGTGCTACATTTAGCAGCTCTGATTGTAGACATTTTGCTTTGGGAACTGGTGGAAACCATTGCCTAATGGACATCTATTCTCCCTTTCTAAGTGATCTGATATTATTCCTAAATATCCCTGTATTATTGGAGGTGACAACGTGATCAACTTCAGTTGTATTTGCTAGTCTCTCTTGCAACTAGGTATATTCATAGGAACAAGTTGTAGAATTGTAGACAGGGACTTCAGGAAAGGAAGAGAGACTTAAAGGCCTTGTGTCCTTTTCCTATCTGCCGCTGGGGATGTGGATACAGTGGCTGGAGTTCCAGCAGCCATCTGGGACTATAAGGTTACTCTGAGAATGGACATGGGGCTGAGAATGGCAGAAGAGAATAATAGAAAGCAGTCTGGGTCCTTCATGATCTTGTGGAGCTGTTATATCTGTTTGGTGCAATCTAACTTTAATTTTTTTAACCATATTCCATTAACTCTTAAGGTGTATTATTATTCTTTGTATTATTTAAAGCCCATTGTCAATCAAACTGATGCAATGATTTCTTACTGCATCAGTACTGAAGTCATTTTGATTTCAGAAATGTTAAATTGTAAAAAAATAAAATGTGTTTCAGAATCAACAAAATATGTTATAAGAAAGATAATTAACCCTTTTGTTTTTAAGCTATCATTATTTTGGGCTTTTGGATACATATCATATGGATTATCTGCACCCTCACTAAGACAGATTGATTTTTAATTTTTCTGTCTACATTTTGGACTCAATGCTCCTTTCTGAGTCAACTTTCGTCAGAGTCTTTGTTTTATTTTATTTTTTGAGATTTTATTTATTCATGAGAGAGAGAGAGAGAGGCAGAGACACCGACAGAGGGAGAAGCAGGCTCCATGCAGGAAGCCCAATGTGGGACTCGATCCTGGGACCCTTGAACCAAAGGCAGACACTCAACCGCTGAGCCACCCAGGTGTCCCAGACAAACGTATCCTCAGGTGTCCCAGAGTCCTTGTTTTAAAAATCAACTTTATTGAGGTATAATTCTCATATATTGACACATACCTGTTTTAAGTATATGTTTTGGTAAGTTTTGACAAATGGATACCCTTGTTTAACTTCCACAATGGTCAAGATATAGTGGATTTCCAACACCCCTTATACTTATCCTGGTAAATTCCCCCCACCCCAGGCTTAAGCCACTGCTTTCTGTCATGATATGCTAAATTTGAACTTTTTAGAGCTTTATATAAATGAAATCATTAAATGATTAGTCTTTTGAGTCAGGCTTCTTTCAGCATAACGTCGGAGACTTATCTGTTTTGTTCTGTTTTTATTTTTTATTGCTAAGCAGTATTTCATTACGTGGTTGTACCACCATTTGTTTATCTTTTTACCAGGTGATGGATCTTATGGTTGTCTGTAGTTTGGAGCTATTGTGAAAAAAGGTACTATGGATATTTGTATACATTAGGAGTCATTTTTTTTATTCCCCTACAGGCATGGACCAGTTCTGACCACTCTTGTATCCTGCCCTGGTTCTAAGAATCTTTAGTTCTTGCTACCTCCCCCTGCTCTTTGTGGAGGACAGTTGCCCTCAGCATGTAAATTTGAGAAGTAAATGGTACAAGCTTCTAAACTAGTTCTCTATTCTATGAGAGGTAGTGGGGAAAGAACCCTGCCTTTGGAGCTGGGCAGGTCTGTCTTCCCATATTGGCCACACTTTATTAGTATGAGAATTTGGATATATTATTTAACCTCACTGAGTTGAGGTTTTTTACCTACCCTGGAAAATGAATATAAAACCCACTATGCAAAATGTGAGAATTAAATGTATGCACTCAAACAAGTATGTGGTGGAAACCTACATGTGCCAGGCCATGTCATCATTTCTGGGGACACAGCGGTGAATGAAACAGCAAAAGTTCCTGACCTCGTGCAGTTTGCATTCTACCAAGGGAGATAAGACAACAAAAACCAAAAGAATCAAAATACGTGTTGTTAGATGGGGAAAGCACCACGGAGAAAAACAGAACAGGGAAGAGAGATAGAAAAGGATGTCCTTGTAACTACTCCTTGGCTGAGCTGCTTGCTTAAGAGTAGAATGTGATCTTTTTCCTGTATCGCTAGCATTTATCATAATGTCAGCTGTATATTAAGTGCTGCACACATGTTTCTTGAATGAAGAGAGCGACTGAATAAAAACTGGTGTTATGGAGACAAGTTTATCTCATGAAATCACTGTAATACTGCTTACCTGGACACATTTATGTGCTTCTAGACAGGTAATAATTATGTCAGCAAGAACAGTGCCCTTCCCTTCTCCTTGTTCTTGCTGGTTCTGTAAGTCTCTTGGCCATTATTAAATTTTTTCTTAGAAATCCAAATGCCTTTAATGTACCCTCTTAATAATAATATATCCTTGATCAAAAAGATTATGAGCATTTCTTCAGACTTTTGATGAATAAGTAATACGGAAAATGATTTGACAAATGATTCAGTATATCAATTTCATATTAAGGAGCTTTGATATTCTACAGTTTCTGGAAAACCAGCATGCATATGCTATAAATATTAAAATATTTAGGGTAATGTTCAGTATAAACAAACAATGTGCTCAATATTTGGTTAAATGGGGTAAAGAAGTGTGCAGGGTCATCTCATACATATAAAAGACTGTGCTTTTCTTCTTTGGGCTTTTCTACATTTTTGAAACCAAACGTATGTTATTAATAATTTCCTATCCCCCAGGTTTCTGCTATTTTTAAAGTATCAAAAACTGAATATAAAAGAAATGAGAAGATTATGTTTCTATGATGACTTGATGGACCAAAATGTTTATTTAAGGTCTACAAATTTGGTGGACTGCAGGACTATGAGAAAAAAAGAATCAACCTGGAGAATTGGAAACAATCTATCTCCTAGGATTGTTTGATGAACAATAATATATGTAAAAATGCCTCTGAGTTATGACTTGCATAATTATAAAGCTCAATGCCTGTACCATCCTCTACAAATTCCACCAGGGCAGGAACTTTGTTTATGGCTGTATCTCCCATACCCATCACCACGTATGCAATAAATATTTGGTAACTATATGAATACTTTGTTTTATTAAGTGATAATTACGTCAGAGAAGAAAACGTATCCTCAAATAATTTCACGGCACCACAATTCCTTCAGGCTAAAATCTGAATTCCTGTTACTCAAGATATACACAATCTAGTTGACATGTAATTTTTGAGCCCAATAATACCATGAACATGGCCTCTATTCAAAGATACTATCATTTGATTGATGCCTTTAGAAATACCCAGCTTAAATTAAAAAAAGAAAATCTTCCTTTGAACTATCTCTCTTTTTTTTTTTTGAACTATCTCAATACTGATTTGACTTCTTAGACTGTTAAAAGAAACACTATTTTAACGTACTCACTTTTTTTGCATTTCTGTCCCCAGGAACAAGGACAATCTTTTGAATACAGTGAATATCGAGTATATATTTGTTGATTTAAGTATTTTCACATCATTCGCTTACAATTTTTAGTCCAATGAAGGTAAATCAATTTCCTGAAGCTCTTCCCTTACCCCATATGAAATGAAGGCGCAATTATTGTCCTGAACAATTTTAGAAAGTATTCTCTGCTATAAATGCAGCTTGTCATAAAGTTATTGCAGTAATGTCCCAATCCACTAGAAAAACCAGGAACAAGGCGGTTATTTTCTAATTCTAGTAATCTGTGTCATGCCTCATGCTTTGTTGTAACTCCCGATTCCTTGGATTCCCCCGCCCGCCTCTCCCCTCCAATCTTATTCAATTAAGAAGGTTGAAATAAAGGCATTTGTCTTTTTGGATCTAAAATTCTAGAGCGCTTTATTCCCTAAATCATTTTATGTGTAAATTAGGTGCTTAAGAAAGCCTGTAGAGCACATCATCTAAGGAGCTATATCCAGTGCTCAGTTTATTTAAAAAAAAAAAAAAAAGTGCATGGCCGGGGAAATGCCCGGGTGTAGTTTGGGGGTGAGCGGAGCCAGGTGCAAGACCCTCAGAAATGTTCTCATGGGTCCCTGGCCGACTCTCTGCACACAAAACCCCGTTTATTTGCGCTCCTGCAGAACGGAGCTAACTCCCGACCAGCTTTGGACAGATTTAAGAAAGCTGGAGCGGACGGCTCCGGATTCTCACCGTGAAACGACCCAGCTGGATCCCAGGCTGATTTGTCACCCTGTTTCAGGGCCTCTCGGGGGTCGTACGGGATTATGACTCTGGCCCGGAGCGCAGAGCACGTCTGCAATTTCTCCTCCTCCAGAGGCACGGAGGAGTACAGATTTGGCAGCTGTGACCGAGCTTTGTTAAAACTTGCCCCTCGAGCCGCCAGGCGGGAGGGTCTGGAGGCAGGAGCCGGCGCAGCCCGAGCGCGGGCGCCTTGCAGCCTGACTTGCCCCGCGCTCCGCGCTCCCTAGCACGGTCGTGCAGAAATAGAGCAAGGGCGGGAAGTCACCCGCCCGCCCGGATTTTTGTGGAGTGTGTGTGCGTGTGTGTGCGTGTGTGTGCGCGCCCGCGCGCGTGCTTCCCGCTGGCGAGGGAAGAGGCGAGGAGGAAGCGAGAAGGACCCGGAACCCGCCCCCGGGGGGCCGCCGCCGCCGCCGCCGCCGCCGCCCCCGCACCGCCGCGCTCCAGCCGCTTCCAGAACGCTCCGAGCCGCGGCCGCAGGCCCCGCCCCCGGCCGGGGTTTCCCCGCCACCCGCGCTCATTTGCATAGCGCTTCCCCTCCCCCGCTGCCATTGGCTGGCGCTGGCCCCGCCCACCGCCCCTCCGCCGCGGCAGGGTTCCGTCCCCGAGCCGCCCGGAGCTGCGGGCAGCGGGCGGACTGTTAAACCGCGGCGGCGGCGGCGGCGGCCGGGGCGGGAGCGGGGCGCGCTCTGCAGACGAGGCCGCGGCGCCCCGGGCGGGGGGGGGAGGCGGGCGGGCAGCTAGAGATCAGCTCGGCAGCCCCCACCACGGCCGGACCGAAGGTGCGGCGGCGGAGGGGAGCCAGGGCGCCCCAGCAGGCGAGTGGCCGGCGTCTCAGCGGCGGGCTGAGGGGGGTGGGTCTCCTGTGCCGCGGCCGGCGGCGGCGCGGGCGGGGGGAGCGGAGCGGAGTCCTCCGGCGCCGGGAGGACTGGCGGGCCGGGCGGCCGAACGGCAGCCCCTCGGGCCCCCGAATCCCGCGGGCTGTCGGACTCCGGCTCCCGGCGCAGGACCGCGCTCTAGGGCAGGGGTCGGAGCGCAGCCAAATTTAAACGGCTGAACCTAACAGCCTTGGCACAGGCGCGGAGGGGAGGGAGCGCGGCGGTGGAGGGAGGGGTGGGGGCGGCCCCGGCGCGGTCACGTGGGGCGGGGCGGGGCTTGGCGGGCCTCCCTTTTGTTTTGGCGGGCGCGTGCGCAGACGGCCGCACACGTGGTCCGCCGGGCCCGCCCCCGCCCCCGCCCCCGCCCCCGCCCCCGCCCCCGGCCCGGGCCCCTGCCCCGGCGGCCGCGCCTCCGCGGGGTGCGGTCGCGCCGGGCCGGCTTGGGGGGCGCCCTGCCGCGGAGCCGTCGGTGCCGCTCTGGGCCCTTGTTTTCTTTTATCTTATCCTTTATTTTCGGGCGACGTTGATTTGGATTTTAGGACTAGATGGGGGTAGAGAGGCGTGGTGCGTCCGTGGGTGTTCGGAAGGGGGGACGGACGTTGCTGGAAAATTTTGAGGTCGCGGGAAACGGCGGCGGGGGGGCTCTCGTGTCTGGTCCTCGGAGAAAGGAAGGGGCTGACTGTGCACCGAGAGGGAAGTCCCGGGTGTGGGGCGGGTTCCCTGCCCGCCCGGCCCCGCGGATCCACTCCACCCTTTACCGCGGATCAGCTGGGAGGCTCGGCGCAGGGGTGGGGGCGGGGGGGTGGAGAAGGTTGTTTTTTTTTTTGTTTTTTTTTTTTTTTTTTGACTGAGGGAAGCACATTCCTTTTTTTTTTTTTTTTTGATTTCCCCAAAGTTTTTATAGTCAGCTGCTGAGATTTCAGACGGTGACTTCTTTCGCCCTACCCAGTTGGCTTTGACTTGGTGCCGAGGCGGGTTCTGCTGGGAATGTGTCTTAAGAAAGTACAGGATGGGGTCAGTTTTGTGAGCAGCCGAGCCAGGGAGCTGTTTGCCAGCCCCGCAGCCGGGACTGGCAGGGTCTCCGACGAGGTGGAAGCGGCTCTCAAAATGATGCGGTGTTGGGGAGAAACGCGGTGTTCTGGAACGTGGGTCGCTTGGGAAGGAGGTTTTCTAGCCTTGAGCGGTGCCTGCCGCCCGCGGTTCTCGACCGGCCGCTTCCTTTGGGCAAGTCCCAACCCCTCTTTTCTCAATGTTTGTTTCGTCTTGTAAAATAGTTTCACAATAGGGTCCCCGCTTTGGGATTGTTAGGGAGGATTAAGATAACCTCGCGTCGGGAAAAGCGGTTTACGATCTCTCCCGGAACTACCGAAATTGAGAAGTGAAACGGTTTTATAGCAAAAGTCAGGTTTTTGCTTTTTTTTGTTTTGTTTTGTTTTGTTTTTAAACCCAGCCTCCTGGAAGAGTATAAACTGAATGAATCATGAACTAGGATGTATTTGAATATCTTTTTTTTTTTTTTTTTTTGTATTTGAATATCTTAAAAAATCTGTTCTAGTAACTGTTACCTTCGATTTTCCCACCTACTTACTTACTCAGGTCAGTGCCAGGGTTGCCATCATGTAGGTCTTCAGAGTTTTAATCCAGAGAGATGGTCATTGCTTCTCTCACCCAGTCCTTCTAGAGTAAGTTCTTAGACGAGATCCTTCTTACTCCAGAGGCCGCCTAGCCCATTTATTTTTTGCATTTGTCTTTTGCGTGTCTATCACATGTGCCTTTCCGAATAACAATTGCTTGTTTTGTTAAATGATCTTTAAAAAAAAAAAATCATTTGGAAAATAAAGAGCGTTAACAAGAAAAATAGTTTGTATTCCTAAATATTTTCTTATGCGTGTTTGTGGATTTTTCCTCCAAGTGAGTTCATGCGGTAATATTTTCATTTAACTCTACCTTCTAAACGTTCTCGAGTCATCGGTCCTTGAAAAATAATTTTTGGCTGTTAACAACTATATCCTGTAACCATCATATCTAAAACTTTTCTTATTGGCAGATGTTTGGGATGTGTCTGATGTTTTGCCGACCTGTAAACTTCAGAGAATGGCCATTGAAATCTCCCTCCCCCCCCCTTAGATTTGTAAAAGAAATTACTAGGTCAGAATCTGGGGTCGTGTGTGTGTTTAAGGCTCTTGACCATCACCAAACTACCTTCCAGAATGTTGTGTCAATTTATACTCCTCTAGTGTATGAGCCAGCCTCACGTTACATCTTTGTTCATCATCTGGTGTTAGTATTGACACAAAAAAACCCTTGCTTTAATTTGCATTAATTTTTTCCCCACTATGTTGTATATCTATTTTATTTTTTTTTATCGTAAGGTGCTTGAAGGAGGAGAATATATTTTGTAGTTGATATGCTGCAAATCACAAAGTGGCAATGAATACTTGCCATTTGGCTTGTTAATATTTACCTTTTTGACCTCTGGAAGATCAGGAAATGATGTCTTGCTTTTTGTCTTACTCAGTTTACCCCCTACGTTTCTACCTTTATTGTTTGATTCATTACTTTGAGTACTTCTCTCTTCAGGTAGGGGCTTCATTGATCTCACAGTTGTCTACTAAGAGGTCCAGTGACTTCTCATTGTTCAACTACTGCATTATCCCAAGAGCTCCGTCCAGTTTTTATGCCATTTGCTATGATAAACTATTTCATTTCGTTTATTCACTTTTCTATCTTGTATGGAATTCATTTACAGATTTCACTTCCATCATTGTGTTTCATGTGTAGCCTTTTCTGTGTTTTTTTTTTTAAGCCTACTGTCTAAAGTTCCTTTGTTTGATTATTCACATTGTTCTTGATAGTCCACCTATTACTGCCTGTAACATCTTTTACTGCCTTTAACCTACCACAAAACCGTATGTCATCTGTAATTCTTATTTTCATCTATTCAGTTATTTTCCTCGCATATCCTTTTGCATTAGTCTATACAGTATTAGATTGTAAAGGAGGCAGAAAGCTGTCTCCTTCAGGTTTAGGATTGTGTTTAGGATTGTTTACCAGTTAGGCTTCTCAAGTTATAAACTGCAAAGTGAGGCTGCTTGCAACAGAAGTGACAGGCCGTAGGGAATTAGCAACCAGTTTACTGAATTTAAAGCATATTATCTTATACCTCTATCCTAAAAGTCCTGACTGCATTACGGGACTATAATAGAATACTGTACATAAGGATGACCCTGCATCATCGGTACAGTCTTACATTACTTTCTGTATGTTCAATTTCAAAAGGCAAGGAAAGTATATCATTTCCACAAGATTTCTATTTGTATTTCCTTTTAAATGATGTCTTAAGAGAGATTTCTGTGAACTGGGCTCCTTATTGCATGTAGGATAAATAAACAACCAGCAAATGTTAATAAAAATAGTAATATTGTATTTGCCTGTGGACAGTGAATAATGAAAATCTGAAGACTATTAATAATGAAAGTCTTTAATACTTGATAATATGTTTAGGTTTTTAGAAGCGCGTTTTATTTCTATATCGATGTGACAGTTCTAAGTATTGCAGAATTGGGAGAATATGCATTCATTTATAATATTGAGGTTTTGTTGATTTTTGTAATGAACTTTGTATTGTCTATTTTCAGTCCTATAAGACCCAAGAATTTTCAAGCATGTTTTTTTCAAAGTAATTAAAAAAATTTTTTATGTGGTAGTAGGTCATTAATTGGTGTTTAACGACATGAAATTAAATTGGAGCAAATGTAAATTTCTGGATCCAAGAGATGCACAAACAACTCTTCATTTATATTCCTATGAGTCATGGACTCACAACTGAATAGTAATAATTCTGCTTGAAGTATGATCTGTTTGATGTATTATTTGGCCACCCAAGTGACTTTATCTTTAATTAAATTCCTTTAGTCTTCAAAGAGAATTCCTTTTTAGGGATAGTTTTCAAAGTGGAAGAAGTTCTTGCTATAAACATTACTGAGTACAAAGTACTGAGCCAACTGTACCCGGGTCATGCCAATTACTACAGTGTTTTCTGCTGTAAATTGAGAATGCCCATATTTATCATAGTGAAATCTTGAAAACGTAAGTGTATTTTGCACTTATGCCTTCCATTAATTCTTATATCTTTGAAGAGTAAAATTATAGCAGTGTAAACTCTCATTACTTCTATTGTTTTTCTTGGACTTTTCCTTTGTGAGTTGCAAATTAAAAATTCTGAGTCTTATAGTAATGTTTGAAAAACCTCACACTTTGCTAAGAGAATTTGTCTTTTTTTTTTTTTTTTCCTATTTTTCCTCTGGTATTCTAATGGATCAGCTGTCTGGAACACATTTAAGTTGTATCTGTGGGAATAACTTAATATTTGTTCCCACTCAAGTCTTCTCCCCTCTCTCAAAATGCTGTTGGTAGTTTTTACTGTATTTAAACTTAAAGGATGAATCTGCCTTATTGGTGATGCTGTAATTCCTAGTTCATATTATTACATTTAAGAGAATTGGGATTATCCAGATTTCTGTTGAAAAATTAATGTTCAGGGAGGATTTGACTAGGATATTTTCCATGGACTATATGGAATATATGTACACATGCTAGAATATAAATCATAGTTAAAATCTGGAGCACTATTTTAGGCTGTGGAAAAACAGATTTGGGCTTTAATTTTTAATGTTCATTTTCAGAAGGAAGGGTGGTTCTTATCTAAATCATTAATAATGGAAATATTTTGTAGAAATCAGGGCAAAACTTTTTACCTACGGTAATATAACAAATTTTTTCCTTATTTACAATGAATGTGTTATTAGATTATAGACCAAATTAGAATTTATGATGTAGACTTTTTACTGAACTAATATGATTTTATGTATAATAATGAAATTTAATATGGCCAAAAAGATAAGGCAAAAAGTTTTGATTCTTTGTAGTTTGTAAATGTTTATTATTTAAAGGCATTAACTTTGGCTTGCCTGGCTGCAGTTTTCTCTCTGGATGGTATTTTTTTGTGATTCTTCTAAGAAAAAAGGATATGTAGTGAGATTTTGACTATTCACTGTAGGGTTATTTATTTGGTGGATTATCTGTAAAAGATTCATAATGGGTTAGTTTTTGGTTTTGTTTTTTGCCACCTTCAAAATTTCTGGGCTGTGGATGTGCTAAGGAATTTATTTATTTATTTATTTAAACTGGAAAGTAAGTTGAAAACTTTGTTGTAAAAACAAGTGAAATTCATGCTCAGGAAATACAGTTGATTTTTGGATTATCAAGAACATTTACTTCTTAAAAAAAAAAAAAAGAACATTTACTTCTTAACAGATAATCAGGATAATCGGACTAGTTTCTTTCTTTGAAAGGACACTGATATGGTTGGTTTCTTGGCTTGCAGGTCTTGTTAGCTTAATATTTTTTGTATTTGTGATCAAAAGGAGTTTAGTTTTTCTCAGTTTTATCCATTATAAGTTTTTCAGAGTCCTATATATTAAACTCTTAGAAGAGGGACCTGTTTGCCGGAGTATCTTAGGTATATGTGAAATAAATGGTGCCTGGAATAAATATAGTATTTTAGCGACTAGAATGAAATTTCTTAGATTTAGCTAAGATTCAAATACTTTTTATCACCACTCAATTATGTGCATGATTAGAAACTGAATAATTGGAAACCAGAATAATTAGAAACTGAATATTCATGAGAAGATCAAGATGTTTTTTTGAAAGCTCTTTGAGGATTTATCTTTTCCATATTTTTGAATCCTCTGAAATATTATAGGTGCCTAAAAATACTAAACAATGTATTTGGCTAAGAACTTTGGGGACTGAAATATTTTAGTTAATGGTTGATTCCTGTTTACTTAGGGGGCTATATACTTTATACTTTGTACTGTCCAGCACAGTAGTCCTTAACATATGTGACTTTGGAGCTCTTAATATGTGGTTAGTTCAAATTAAGTTTATGCTAAATGTAAGAACACACTGGATTTTGTGACTTACCACATATACAAAACGTAAACTCATTAAAATATTTTTATTTTGATTACAGATTGAAATAATAATAAATTTCTATTGGACAGCAATGTTCTATACCAATATTTCCTAACCATAAGACTCCTTTCGTAACAAAATATCTCATGAACCTCCTTCCTTGAGGTTAATGACCTTGAGGTCAACTAAAGTATAGTTGACCCTTGAACAATGTGGGTGTTAGCTGTGCTGACCCCCCCCCATGCTGTTGAAAGTCTCTGTATAATATTTGACTCCCCCAAAACTTAGCTACTGATAATCAACTGTTCGCTGGTAGCCTTATCTGTAACATAAACAGCTGATTAACACATATTTAATATGTATATTATATACTCTATTCTTAAAATAGGCTAGAGGAAAGAATGTTTATATTAAGTAAGTCGTAAGAGAAAATGCATTTATAGTACTGTACTTATTAAAAAAAAATCCACATATGAGTGGACCTACATAGTTCAAACTCCTGTTCTTTAAGGGTCAACTGTAATTTTATTATTTTTGATGCTATTTATTGAAGAAATATTTGTTAAGGGCCTGCTTGATATTACCAAACAATATTCTAAGTTATAGCACTGAGTGAAAACAGTGCCTTCATATGGCTTTTATTTTAATTTGAAAAATCTGTGATAAATGATTTTTAGTAAAAATTTTTAGATGAACTATTTG
This sequence comes from Canis lupus baileyi, assembly GCF_048164855.1. NCBI lineage: Eukaryota > Metazoa > Chordata > Mammalia > Carnivora > Canidae > Canis > Canis lupus. Next base: position 12,923,442 of record NC_132873.1, read on the forward strand.
TTGTAAGTATGCTATTATTGTATATAACTTATGTAATACATTTTTAATACAGTGCTTCATTTATCTAGTGATGTATGCAATTTAATTTACTTTTGTCATTTTGTGTTCTCTAAACTTTCTGGATCTGTGGTTTGATATCTGACATTAATTTGGAGAAATTCTTAGTTGTCACTGCTTCAAATATTTCTTCTTTTTTGTGGTCAGCTTCTGGTATTCCCATTACGCATAAACATATTTTGTAGTTGTTCCATAGTTCTCAGATACTCTATTCTGGCTTTGTTGTTTGTTTTTGCTTTCTCCTTTTTGCTTTTCACTTGTGGAACTTTCTGTTCACATATCTTCAAGCTCAGAGGTTCTTTTCTTAGCCACGTTCAGTCTGCTAATGAGTCCATCAAAGGCATTCTCATTTTTCTTGTCCTGTTATTGATTTTTAGCTAATTCTTTTTTGATTCTTTATTAGAACTTCCATCTCTTTGCTTATGTTATGTATCTTCTTTTTTTTTTTTTTTTTTTATAAGACTTCCGGTTACTCCGGTAGCCTCACCAGCACTCGGTACTTTTTTTTTAATATTTTATTTATTTATTCAAGAGAGAGAGAGAGAGAGGGAGGCAGAGACACAGGCAGAGGGAGAAGCAGGCTCCATGCACCGGGAGACCGATGTGGGATTCGATCCCGGGTCTCCAGGATCGCGCCCTGGGCCAAAGGCAGGCGCCAAACCGCTGCGCCACCCAGGGATCCCCCTGTTATGTATCTTCTTAACGTGTTGTATACTTTTTCTATTTGGGAAATTTGCCTCAGCAAATTAATTATACTTGTTCTTATAAATTACAGTTTCATGATTCCAGCATTCCTGCCATATCTGAAACAGGTTTTGATGCTTGCTTTGTCTCTTCAAACTATGTTTATACCTTTTAGTATGCCTTGTAATTTCTCGTTAAAAAATGGGACATGCTGTACTGGGTAAAAGGAACTCCAGTAAATAGGCCTTTAGTAAGATGTTGGGGAAGCTTGCTTGCTTGCCTTTTTAATTTAATTTAATTTGATTTGATTTATTTTAATTTAATTGTATGTATGTATGTATGTGTATGTTTATGTATGTGTGTATCTATTTATTTACTTATTTATTTTAGAGAGAGTATGAGCCAGGGGAAAGGAAGAGGGAGATATCCCAAGCAGATTCCTGGCTAATTGTGGAGCCTTATGTGAGGCTTAATTCACAGCCCTGAGATCATGAGATCGTGATGCTTAACTGACTGAGCCACCCAGGTTCCCTTTTGGGGAAGCATTCTGTAGTCTGATGGTTAGGTCTTTTAGGAAGCCTGTGCCGCTGGCCTGTAAACTGCACAAATGCTTCTTAGTTTTTTTCCCCCTCTTAGGGAGGACAGAGTATCTGGAGGCAGGGAGGGTTGGGTATTTAATTCATTTTTAACTAAGAAAAAACAAGGCTTTTTAACACTTTGTTTAGAAAGTAATATATCCTGTGTTACTTTGTTATCCTTGTTTTGTTTGGCTTCATTGTAGCATTTGATAGAGATGCCCCTGTTTTCTTCATGTACTTTTAAATACTTAGAGATCTCAATACCATACACTCTGGAATTCCCTTCTCCTCACTGACTAGACTTTTAGTGCTTTTCTTCCTTCTTTACCTCCCCCCAAATGTGAAGGAACCCCAGAGCTTGATCCTGGGCCCCTTCTCTTCTTTGCCTATAATCTTTCCCTAGGTAAATTCTTTCTAGTCCTTTGGCTTTAAATACTATTTTTGACCAGTGACTCCCAAAAATGGTATCTCTGACTGAATTCTTGCTTAAACTCTAGACTTACCGGATTGCTTCCATTTGATGGCTAATAGGTAACTCAGTATATCCTAAACAGAACTTTTAATTTTTCTCCCTCTACCTTCTGTCTCTTCAAGTCTGCTGCATTTCAGAAAATAGCATCACTGACCAATCCTCAACCCAAAAAATCTAAGAGTCATAGTTAATTGCTTTCCTTACTTTAGGCCCCATAAAATCCTGGCTGTCAGAAGTTTCGTCAGTTCTGCCTTGAAATGTATCTTAGATTCACCCATTTTCATTTCTACTACTACCTTACTAGTTCTAGGTCGCTGGTGTACCATCTCTTGTTTAGATAACTTCAAGTAGCTTTTTAATTGGTCTCTCTGCTTTTGTACTTGGAAGCTATTTCCATTCTTTCTTCCATGTAAACCTTTTCTTTATAGAACAGCTAGAGTAATTTTTCAAAAATAAAAATGTAAATTAGATCACGTTACTACCTTATCCAAATATCTTCAGTGGTTTTCCTTTGACTTACATAAAATGGCTCTGCAAACCATTTGCCTCTCTGACCTTATTTCTTTTTACTTAATGTCTCTTTGGCTCATTATGTTCTAAATATATTTGTTATTTTTGTTCCACAAACACATCAAAATTATTCCTGCTTTAAAGCATTTTATTAGTTGTCTTTTTTCCTTGGATGGCTCTTACCCCCCAAATTTGGTTGCTTTGCTATTGTCATTTCAGATCTGAGAGCAGTTTCATCAACACCAAGGTCTTCATTCATCTACAAATCTACATTAATTTCTGTCCCAATGTTGGCATGCTGTATCACTGTTTAATTTTTTATGAAAACATGGAACCCTTATTTACTTGGTATTTTTTTATGTGTCTTCTTATTCTGTATCTACCATTTATTAGAACATAAGCTCTGTGAGAATAGAAACCTTATTTTTCATGTTCACTGTCCTCTTTCTAGTAACTAGGATAGTATTTGTCACATTTGCTCAATAAATATATATTTACTGAATTGTTGAATGTTTGGTTTTATATCAAATATATATTAAGTGGCGGTTAAAAATCTAGCTCCTACCAATAATAGACAAAACAATTTGGACTCCGGTTTGGCCATTTCTTCATTTTCTGTTTTTGAAAAGTCAATTCGTCTATTTCTTTTTTTAAACTTGTTTATTTCTGTAATTTTTGGCAAGTTTTCATTTTGTTTTGTTTTTAAAAGATGAAATAGGTTTTCAGCTGCCATTCACAAGCACTTCTCTATAAATAACATATTGTGGTATGGTTAGTCTTTATACTGAAATGAAAACCAGATGACTTTACTTGTAGCTAGATATTCTTACTGTCTTGTTTTTAGAATTGGCTTCTGAAATACTGGAGACACCTTTAAGTGCTATAAAATAATTGTGATCATGTGGCATACAGCTTAAAGAACTAATGGAACTAATTTTTCTAATTTGAGAAAAATTTTTTATATTTAGTATTTGTAAGTCTTTATAATTTTTTAGGCCATTTTTTTTTCCTTAGGGGGAAAAGAAACCCATCAACTCTGTACAAGTATAACAAACTTTAGAAATAGATATGATTCCAAAATAGTTGCAAGGAAATTGCAATTTTACAGTCCACATCAACACATCCTATGATATGTACTCCCAAGGGGGGAAAAAAAAAACTACAGTATGCTGAACAATTGACTGCCACCTATAGTCTGAAAATTCAAGAGCGTGGACTTTTGAGGCAAATCAACATTAGTCACCAAAACTTGTTTAGCTCACTATTGAGGTGAATTTGCAGAAATCATTATTTTATGCTCTAAATCAGTACTCCTTATGCATTCTACCTCTAGTCAGTTGTTCATTGTGCATAAAAATAAATAGTGATTGAAAATAATTACAGTTTAAAACTGTAATGGTTGAAACTATTATTTAGAGTTAACCTGATGGTTAATTCATTGTCTTTCAGGAGTATGCACGTTTGATTTCTATTTACTTGAATATATATCTTCTGTATTTATATGTCAAAGACTCCTACTAAATTGTTGTTTTTAAATAGTTTCTTATGTTTATCTTATTATTTACTTTTGAGGAAGTCCAGTTTATCAGTTTTCTTTTATGAATAATGTTTTTCGTGTCCTGTCTAAGAAAATCTTTGTCTAACCTTGTATCATAAACATTGTCTCCTGTGTATTTTTCTAGAAGTTTTATGGTGTTAAGTTTACCTTTTAGGTCTGTGATGTATTCTGATGGATGTGACCATTTTTATATAAGGTATAGCATATGAATATAGATTAAGTTTCAGTTTTTTGCATATAGATGTCTTTTTGTTCCAGAACCATTTGTTTAAAATTAGTCTTTTTACATTGAATTGTCATTACATCTTTGTCAAAAATCACTCGACTGTTAGGGTGTTGGTTTGTTTTGGAGCTCTCTATTTTTTCTGTTGATTTTGTGTTCATTCTTTTGCCAATGCCACATTTATTTTTCACTAAGTAGTTTGAGTCCTTTTGCTTTGATAGGTAGTTTGAGTCCTCCTGTGTTCTTTTTCTTGTTTTGGTTTCTAGTTCCTTTTTCTGTATAAATTTTTGAATCAGCTTGTTGATATCAGCAAAAAATTCTGCCAAGATTTTGTTTGGGATTATGTTGAATCTATAGATCAGATTTTAAAGAAGAATTAACATTACACTGATATTCAGTAACCCATGAACACAGAATATCACTCCATTTATTTGGGTCTTCCTTGATTTTTTTTCATCCAGTTTTTCATTTTAAAATACAAATCATGTTTGTAACTTGACCTTCTGTCTGCTACCTTAGTAAACTCATTAGATCTAGAAGCTTTTTTTTTTTTTTTAATTCCTTGGGATTTTCTATATAGAAAATAATGTCATCTGTGAATAGACAGTTTTACTTTTTCCTTTCCAATCTGCATGCCTTTTATTTCTTTTTCTCATCTGTTCCACTGGCTAGGACCTCAGTATGATGATGAATAGGAGTGGTGAGAACAGAGATAGCTTGTCTCATTACCAATCATAGCGCAAAGACATTCAATCTTTCATCATTAATTCTAAAATGATCTTTAGGATTTTGTGTAGATGTTCTCACGTTAAGCAGTTTTCTTTCTTTTCCTAATCTAAGGGTTTTTTCCTAGTCATGAGGATATTAGATTCTATCAAATGTTTTTTTTTTCATCTATTAAGATCATATATTTTCTTTTTTAATCTTTTAATATGGTGAATATCACCATAATGATTGATTGATTGAATATTTATTTAAGAGAGAGCAAGTGAGCAAGTGTGAGCGAGGGATAGGAGGGAAGGGAGAGGGAAAGAGAGAGAATCTTAGTGCAGATCTCAGTGTGGGCTCAATCTCAGGACCTTTAGATAAAGACCTGAACTGAAATCAGTACTCAGTCACCTAAGCAACTGAGCCACCCAGGCACTCAATGATTTTATTTTTTAAGTATTGAGCCACAGTTGTGGTTGAGCAGCTGAGTCTTGAGTTTGGCTCAGGTCATGATCTTGAGGACCTGAGATCAGGCCTTGTTTTGGGCTCTCACCCAGTGGGGAGTCTGCTTCAGGATTCTCTTTCCTTCTGCCCCTCCCCCTACTCATTTACTCACTCTCTCTAAAATAAATAAATCTTAAAAAGATACTGAACCAGTATGTACTATTGGAAAACCATATTTGGTTGTGACACATTATTTTTATATTTGCTGTGTTTCTAACATTTATTTTAAAAATAATAATTGGAATAGATGTTACTATTTATTACAACGTAAGTCTTGGAACACATTTCAAAATCATGACTCGCTTGTTTATTAATTCAGTCAATGAATATCTGACAATTATTGTGTACTAGGCATTGTTTTAAGTACTGGCAATTAGAACCTTGACCAAAATATAGTTCTACCCTTAAAATAAATTCCTCACTAGAATGTAAAAAATATCAGATGTGTCAGGAACAATAAGCAGTATAAGAAATGGAGTGTTGGGATCCCTGGGTGGCGCAGCGGTTTGGCGCCTGCCTTTGGCCCAGGGCGTGATCCTGGAGACCTGGGATTGAATCCCACGTCAGGCTCCCAGTGCATGGAGCCTGCTTCTCCCTCTCCCTGTGTCTCTGCCTCTCTCTCTCTGTGTGACTATCATTAAAAAAAAAAAAAAAAAAATGGAGTGTTGATTGGCTGAAGCTATTTTACACATATTAGTCAAGCCAAGACTCTAATGAGGGAATTGTAGAGCAGAAATATGAATGAATTGAAGGAGTCAGCCATCTTATCTGTGGAAAATTGTTCCAGGCTGAGAGAATTGCAAGTACAAAATCCCTGAAGCAAGGACTTCCTGTGTGTTTCAAGAATAGCACAGAGGCCAGTGTTGGTGGAGTGTAGTAATCCATGAAAAAAGATGTAGAATGTGAAGTAATCAGGGACTTGATAATGTAGAACTTTGTAGGCCATGGAAAGGGCAACTTTGGATTTTATTCTAAATATAATGGTAACCACTTATTTATTTACCAGATATTTACTGACCATCTGCTGTATGTCAGATACTTTTTCATGTTGATAGGAAACAAACATACCTTGAAGATAGTGTGTTTTCAGTTCTAGATCACCAAACCAAAGTAAATATTGCAGTAAAGCAAGTCAAGTGAATTTTTTGCTTCCCAGTGCATATAAAAGTTTTGTTTACACTATAATGTGGTCTATTAAGTATGCGATAGCATTATGTCTGAAAAAACAATATATACATGATTTTTGAACAACATGGGTTTTAATCAGGTGGGTCCACTGAAACAGATTTTTTTTCAGTAAATATAGTGTTGTGAATGTATTTCTTTTAGGACTTCTTAACATTTTCTTTTCTCTAGCTTTATTGTAAATATACACGATAAAATACATATAACACATAAAATATGTTACTTGACTGTTTATATTGTTGGTAAGCCTTCTAATAGTTAAGTTTTGGAGTAGTCAAAGTTATACATGATTTCCAACTATATTGGTGGTTGGCACCCCTAATCCCTGCATTGCTGAAAGGTCAACTGTACATACTTTAATTAAAAACTAGTTTGTTGCTAAAAACTGTCATCTGAGCATTCAGTGAGTCGTCATCACTAGTCAAGATCACCATTACAAATACAACAATAATGAAGTTTGAAATATTGTGAGAATTATGAAAATGCGACACAGACATGAAGTGAGCATATCCTGTTGGAAATATGGCATTGATAGGCTTGCTTGTGCGGGGTTGCCACAAACATTCAATTGGTAAAAAATTCACTATAAGCAAAAAGTGATAAAGTGAAGTGCAATAAAATGAGGGATGCCAGTAGTAGTTAACAAAATAGCAAAATAACAAAATCCAAGCCTTCATAGATCCTTAAAAATGTTAGTGTAAGTCTGGTGTATGTAATATGGAGGAACTCAGAAATAGTTGAGTTTAGAATAATCAGGATACATTATAAGTTAAGATCACATATTTAATTTTAAACATGGGGACAAATGTGTCATGTTTAATGATAAAAGTAAACATTAAGTGGGATTTATTCCAGGGATACAAGGTGGTTCAATATTTGCAAATCAATCAACATGATACATTGCATAAAATAAAGTCTATATGAACATAATCTCTTAATTATAGGAGACATATTTTCATGAGTTTCTTTTGGTTGCAATGTAGAAAGACTTTGAGGCTGGGATTTTTATAAGGATACACTAGTGAATATAATATAGGGGAACTTCATGGAAATCCTAGAATTGAAACAATGATAAGGATGGGCTTTCCAGAAGCTAGAACCCAAAAATCTTCATATCCAAGTGTATTAGTTGTCTATTGCTATATAACAAGTTAGACCCCAATTTCATGTCTTTATTTCACAGCTTCTATGGATGAGGAATCTAAGCATGGCTTAGCTGTGTGCTTCTGGCTCAAGATTTCCCATAAGGCTGCAATCAGTGTGTTAGCTGAGGCTTCCATCATCTGAAGCATCTGAAGGCTAGACTGGGGAAGGATCTGCTTCTCAGATTACTCACATAACTTTTGGCAGGCTTAGGTAGTTGCTGTTTGTTTGTTTTTTTGGTAGTTGCTGTTTGTTGGTTAGAGATGTTATTTCTTTGCCATGTGGGTCTTTCCAGCTCATAGCATGGCAGCTAGCATCCGAGAGAGAGAGAAGGTGACAAGATGGAAGCCACAGTCTCTTTGTAACCTAATCTTAGAAGAGATACTCCATCACCTCTTCTGTGTTCTGTTTGCTAGAAGCAAGTCAGCACATCCAGTCCATCCTCAAGAGGAAAGGATTACATAAGGGCAGGAATACCAGGAGATGGGGATTATTAAGATAATTTTAGAAGCTCCGTATCATGCCAAATAAACTCCAGAGATTGTACCAGTTTTTTTTTTTTTTTAAGATTTTATTTATTTATACATGAGCAACACAGAGATCGAGGCAGAGACATAGGCCAAGGGAGAAGCAGGCTCATTGCAGGTAGCCTGATGTGGGACTCAATCCCTGGACCCCGGGATCATGTCCTGAGCCAAAGGCAAACACTTAACTGCTGAGCCACTCAGGCGTCCCGCACCAGTTTGTGTATGTTTTATTCTAGTTATCTACCATAAATGCCCCTAAGCCAGACTAAATCTATATTCTTTTTTCTTTATAGCAACAGTAGTTCTTAACTATTAATCTTTATTTTTTTATGTTTGCCTCTTATTTATAGTTTTGCCTTATATTTAGTTTATCCAGGCCTAAGATGAACTCTGCTGCCTCATATTTTACCTTCTGCCCCTGCTGCTAGCCACTTTGAATATGTCCCTAGCACCTTGTTCAAATTTTTGAGAGAGAAGATGGGGGGGGGGGGAATATAGTATTTTCTGAATATGGCTACCTCATCTGTGATTAACACAGTTTTCCTTCGAGAGCAGTGTAGATATCTACATACTATTCTAGGTGTTTGAGTAGGAGATAATAGAATATTTCTCATAAAATTAGAAAACTTTGAGTTTTACAGACTTTGGGGAGAGAATTATATAGAAATCTCTACAATTTTTTTTTTTTTTGAGATACAGTAAAGTATAAAAAAGGCAAACTTCTCTCTATATATCAAGTAAGTTCTATGCCCATTGTGGGACTTGAACTCATGACCTTGAGATCAAGGGTTGCATGATTTATTGACTAAGCCAGCCAGGCACCCCCAAACATCTATATTTTTACCACATGGAATTGACAACCACTAACATTTGTTCATTTTGCATTCAAGTCTTTTTCCCCCGGGTAATAAAGTTTGTGGTTGAAACCTAACTCCTGTTAAACCACCACTCTTAGTTCTTTTTCATGGAACTTACCTGATGTGCAACTACTATTACAGATTTGGTGGGTATTTTTCTGGTTCATTTTTAATTCTTGTAAACACATAAACACAAACACAGGTACATATATGTAGTTCAATCTTGTGTTTGTATATATTTTTTCCAAATCAATAGAGCTTTTATTGTATCTTTAGAATATTACAAATAAGTTTGAAAAATCATCTGGCATCTTGCTGTTTCTGTAGGTGGACGAGTTAGATCTTATTCATCAGCCTTCTGAACTGTTCTTTTTTCAGAAACATAGAAACCATTTAAAAAGTTTCTGATATCTTTGTTTTTAACCGTTGTGGCTTGCTGAACCAAAGCAGAGAAGTTTGATACAAGTTCAGAGTCACTTTCTTCAAGAATTAACTCATCTTTCTGGGGTTGAGTTATTGAACAAGCAACACCTGGCCTCATCCAAACCCTGAAGATGTATTTTTCACCCAAGAAATTTTCAGTTTCAACCGGACAACCATTCTGTATAACAACATGGATGGGGAAGTGAGCATACACAGACCTCATCTTGTGATAAAGCCTCAATGTAATGCCCTTGATCATGTTATGTACATGACTATGGGTAGTGTGAACAGCTGCCAGTTCTTTTCTGTTTCCCCACCATTTGTATCTTAGAACCTCTTTTTCTTTCCAAGGAGACTGAGTTCTACATTGATGCTCTGGGACCCTTCATAATAACAGTGCATCCCTTCAGAGTGATGTTGATGTTTTCTGGAATGTTGACTGACAGTCCGATTGCTGAGAATGATCTTCATTCTCACAGTAGATGGAGCAAAGAGAGCTTGTGTTTGTATTTTATTGATTTGGTAGCATACTGTATACCTTTTTTTTTTTTTTTTTTAAAGAAAACTGTATATTCTTTTTGAGGTCTGTCCATATTTGTATATATAGATTTAGGTCATTCTTTTTAACTGCTCTATAGTATTCCATCACGTTATCCATTCTCTTATTGTTAGATATCTAGGTTGCTTTGAAAGAATATTTTTGCTGTTAAGACACTGCTCTGTTATGCACCTATAACAAATACATTTTCTACATTTATTGTCAAATTCCTGAATCAACTTACAGTTCAAATAGATGGGAGAAATCTTATTTTTCTGAATTATGATAAGTGATATTTCAACTTAGAACATTTTTTTTCAACTTTTTAATAAAAAAAATTTATTTGAGAGAAAGAGCACGAGTAGGATGGAGGGGCAGAGGGAGAGGGAGAAGCAGACTCCCCAGTGAGCCGGGAGCCCAATATGGGGCTTGATCCCAGGATCCTGAGATCACAACCTGAGCCAAAGGCAGGCAACCAGCTGAGCTACACAGGGACTTTTAAAACATTATTTTCAATTTAGTGATTGGAAAACTGGTCTTTTGCTTTACTAATCCAGAATTCCTTCATTACTAGTGAGATTGAGTATATGTTTAGTGGTCATTTGGATGTCATCTATGATGTGACTCACCAGTTTGCTAATTTGTTCTTTATGTATTCTGGGTACAAATTGTTTCCTATTATATATTGCCAGTATCTTCTCCTAGTCTGTAACTTGCTTTTAACCCTGTGCATTTTTTTTTAACTGCATTGAAACAAACCTTTTTTTTTTTTCCTTTGATCATTCTTGCTAGTCTTTGTAAGGAATTCCCTTTTGGTTTTGTGTTTTCACATAGAAATGAACGGTGTAGAGTTACAGTTAGCACCTGGGGATCTACAGTATGGGAGTATGGACATTTAAATGACTTAACTGACTTGTGTTGAAACAAATCATAGAGTATTGTTCCAGAGTATCTTACAAAACTCATAATTTTTAATGGTATAAAATTTTTTGTGTTTTGTCCTCATAATTTTCAGTGGTGTAGGATTAACTTTTTCAGTGAATCAGACTGTATGGTTTTACACTTTTTGATAAAATACAGTGAAATTTGTTTAATTGTGGGATTAATTTTTAGCAATCATCTGCTATGGTCCCTACTATTTTCCAGGTGGGAGTAACAGCTTTTATAATGATAATTTAGGATTATCTATTTGTGAAAAGGGAAAAAAATTATTGTGCATTGCAGATGAAGCAAGTTTTTATCATTTTTAACAGTTGTGAAATTATACTTTTTTTGCTTGTAGTTCAGTTATTTATGTCTTCTGACATTATTTGGCTTATTTTTATAAGTTAATATTTATACTGTTCTGATTGTGGAATTTAAGTTGAGAAATGGAGGTTTTGAGCAGCTTATATTTTATAAAAATAATTACTTCTTACTTTGGCTGAAAGTACGGGATTGAGTCACATTTTCAAATATAATTCCCAGATTCTAGATTGGAATTTTTTTCTTTTGCTTTTCACAAACATTATCTTAAAAAAATTTTTTTGAGGTACATCCACAAGCATTTGTCTAACACTTATTGTGCTACCTTAACTGGAGTTTTTGGTATTGGGCCCATAGAGCATGAAGAGTAGTTTAGTCTTTGTTGAATTCCTTATAAATTAGGAAAGAACAGAGATATTGTTAAGAGTTGGGAAATAAAGGAATTTAGTTCCATTCACATTTTAATCAGAAGCATTGAAAATGTTGCCCTTGGTAAAAGTGTATGCATAAACCTGTTTTCTAGATATTTGATCATTTATTTTTACATTATTTTAGGTTTCCAGTAATTATCTGCAGGATTCGCCATGACCCCAGCTCTGAGGGAGGCAGCAACAAAGGGTATCTGCTTTTCATCTTTACCAAGTACCATGGAGTCTGACAAGATCCTATGTATGGAAAGTCCAAGAACTGTAGATGAAAAGCTTAAGGGAGACACTTTATCTCAGATGCTGGGATTTCCAACTCCTGAACCTACTCTTAACACTAACTTTGTGAATTTAAAACATTTTGGCTCCTCTCAGTCTTCAAAACATTATCAGACAGTTCTTTTAATGAGTTCTAATTCTACATTAAATAAATACAATGAGAATTACAAACAAAAGAAATTAGGGGAACCCAACTGCAATAAGCTGAAAAACATACTGTGTAATGGCAGCAACATTCAGCTTAGTAAAATCTGTCATTCTCATTCTGAAGAGTTCATCAAAAAGGAACTTCTGTCAGATACCACAAGCCAGTGCATGACAGATGTACAAATTATTTTGGATTCAAATATAACCAAAGACACTAATGTAGATAAGGTACAACTGCAAAACTGCAAATGGTACCAAAAGAATGCACTTTTGGATAAAGTTACTGATGTTGAAATTAAAAAGGGTTTATTGCACTGTGCTCAAAAGAAAATTGGGCCTGGCCACTCAAATGTGCCTATTAGTTTCTCAGCTGCTGAAAAAGAGGAGGAAGTGAATGCTCGTTTACTTCATTGTGTAAGCAAACAGAAAATTTTACTTAGCCAGGCTAGAAGAACTCAGAAACATTTGCAGATGCTTCTGGCAAAGCATGTCGTTAAGCACTATGGTCAACAAATGAAATTTTCTCTGAAACATCAACTCCCCCAAATGAAGACCTTTCATGAACCTACCACAGTTTTGGATAGCAGTTTACCTAAATGCACTGAAATTAAGCCAGAAGTCAACATGTTGACTGCAGAGAATAAATTGTGGAGTGATACAAAAAATGGCTTTTCACGGTGTACAGCTGCAGAAATCCAAAGATTTGCACTGTCTGCTACAGGGCTGTTGTCTCATGTTGAAGAAGGTCTGGATTCTGATGCAACTGATAGCAGCTCTGATGACGATTTGGATGAATATGCCATTAGAAAAAATGTGGCAGTGTAAGTGCAAAATTATTATTAGACCTTTTACTGTTCTGTGTATAGCAGCAATTTTGTCTTGATTTCATGATAAAAGGAAATTTTCTAAAATTTTAATGTCATAATCTTTAAGGTATAAAACTTTGGTGAATTTAAAAAATATTTTGTTAAACTACTGTATGTGAATATATACATACTATTTAAAAATAAGTTATTCAACTGCTCTGTCTGGGAAAAATCCATATAGGGATATTGAAAGTTATTTAGCCAGAAGTAAGCATTTCTCCCATTCTTGAATAGAATAGGCTATAGATAAGGCTAAACATTTTGCTTAAGTGTTTTAGCCAATATGTATAGCCAAGATACAAAAAATTTAGTCTTCACATGGAGAGCCCACCTTGGCTTTAGGAGTTTATCAGTTGAGAGTATATATAAGTTGATCTTTTTTTTTTTTTTTTTAAACTGTAGTAGGTATATACTAATTGAGTTCATATCTTTCAGTTCTGGTCTTTACCAACTTAATCAATTTTTGCTGGATTTTTTAAAAGACTTTATGTATTTATATGAGAGAGAGAGAGACCATGGGAATGAATGAGAGCAGAAGCAGTGGAGCGGGAGAGGTAGAGGGAGAGAAAGGAGAGGGAGAAGCACAGTCCCTGCTGAGCAGGGAGCCTGATGCAGGGCTCCATCCCAGGACCCTGAGATTATGACCTGAGCTGAAGATGCTTAACCCACTGAGCCACCCAGGTGCCCCAATTTTTGCTGGATTATTATAACCAAAACAAAATTATAATGTCAGCTATTAGATAACTATTGAATGCTTATTATGTGCTGGACCTTGGTGATTCAGTTGTGGGCAAAATATTCGCAGTCTCTACTCTCTTTAGAATCTACTTCCAAAAAAACAAAACGAAAAAAAAAAAAAAACAGAGGTTTTATGTATCACACTGTGTTAATACTCCAGAATAACCCTATCTGGTAGAATTTTTCTGAGATGATAGAAATGTTCTATATCTGTGTCATCAAATAGTCTCCTGTGGCTATTGAGCACTTGAGATGTGGCCAGTGTAACTGAGGAACTGAATTTTTAAATTTTATTTAATTTGAATTGAGTTTTTTTTAAGTAGCCAAATAGAACATAATTCTTAATCTAGCTTTCAGGGAATCTGTTAATATCCCTAACTTGATGCAAAATACTGTGTATTGGGAGGAAGAAATCCATCATTTTTATAAAATTGTCAAAGATGAGTGAGAATTATAGAATTAGAGGCTAAACACATTAAGTTTTACTAATAAATACGAGGTCAGTATATCAATTTCTAAGGTAAAAATTAAAATGTAAAACAAAGTGGGTATTCTAGTCTTTGGTGTTCTGTTATTACTATATTTGAAATGTGTTTGAATGTGGGAGCTAGTATTGAGTACATATTTTTTTCTGACTGGCATTGTGATATTTACATATGTTATATTTAATGCTTTCAACAACTATGGGAGATGATTGTTGTTATTCTTATTTCATTTAAGAGAAAATAGTCTTAGCATGGTTAAGTAGCTTGCCACATGGTCAAAAAACCAAATAATTGATGGATCATGGATTCTTGTCTATGTATAGAAGACTTAAGACCAATATTCTTACTATTGGGCTATGCAGCTTTATCAGTGTATCATTCATTGATGCTTACAGCCACAAGAATTATTAAGCATAAAAAATAATTATTAAGCATATGTGTTCTGAAAGAAGTCCAGAAATTTATCAATTTTCATATTTATAATGCTTTTGAAGAAATTCAATTCAATAAAATTTAGTAGGTAAATTTAGTAAATTATTTACTTTTTGTTGATGTTGAGGATAGCTAATGGGCAGGTTTGTCTCTTTTAAGCTAGAAACAAAAATCAGAAAATCATGTCTTCTAGACTATTGACCTTCATTAGGATTTTCTTTCATTTATTTCCTATAGTACTTAATCTGTGTAATTTATCATTAAATCATATTTTGTCCTGTATGATTTGCTAATATCTGTCTTAGTAGCCCAACACCTGGTAAGGGTGGAAACCGCATTTTAAACCTTAAAAAAAAAAAAAAACTTCCTATATCAAGCATTTAATTATTGATTGGTCAAGATATTTTAAGATTTGCATTTACTCCTTGAATTTAGTCAGAGAACACTGATTTTATATGTAAAACATACACAAAAAGGAAGATTCATACTATTAAAAATTTTTTTATACAAAGTGTCAAGCAATATACGTCTCATTTCTTGTCAGCTTCACCAGTTTATTGATGAAAATTGAAGAATGTAGTTTGGAAAAAATGGATTCAGGCTTAGAAAGTTTATTTCTCATTCTTTCCTTTTCCTGTAATCAGTTGGAAGTCTCAGGACACCAGAAGTGCATTTTTAGGAAAATAATGAATCTAAGAAGTTTAATATGAAGATATAAAATATACTTCTAGCCTGTTGCATTATTGACCATTTAACATTGGGATGCCTCAGTTATTAAAGCTCATATCTATATTTCAGATACGCTTCATTCTCAGGTTACAATCACCTGATTGATTCAAATAAGTAAAACAAAATTCATATAGTAGCTCTTTGAATTTTGTAGCTCTTTGAATTTTTTAGTTCACTGAATTATTTGATAATTGTTTAGATTTTTGTGTTCGTTTTTGCTATTTGAACTCAATTTGCATTTCTCGATTTTATGTACCTCTTGCAAAATTGGATATTAACTTTGTTTTGAATATTTTTACTAATGCTAATAGATTTCTTGTGGGGGGATCCCTGGGTGGCGCAGCGGTTTAGCGCCTGCCTTTGGCCCAGGGCGCGATCCTGGAGACCTGGGATCGAATCCCACGTAGGGCTCCCGGTGCGTGGAGCCTGCTTCTCCCTCTGCCTATGTCTCTGCCTCTCTCTCTCTCTCTCTCTCTGTGACTATCATAAATAAATAAAAATTAAAAAAAATTAAAAAGATTTCTTGTGGGAAAGATTATTTTTCAACTTTTTATTAATTTTTATACTTCATGAATTTTGAGAATAACACAACTTTTAAGTATTTGTATCTTTTGATACAAGTATAAAAATGGTTTCTTTTTTTTATTTTTTTATTTATTTATTTTTTAAATTAATTAATTTATTTATGATAGTCACACAGAGAGAGAGAGTGAGAGGCAGAGACACAGGCAGAGGGAGAAGCAGGCTCCATGCACCGGGAGCCCAACATGGGATTTGATCCCGGGTCTCCAGGATCGCGCCCTGGGCCAAAGGCAGGCGCCAAACCGCTGCGCCACCCAGGGATCCCGGTTTCTGTTTTTTTAAACTGGAATTAGTTCTGTTTTAGGTTAAGTTCATTCAATAACTTAATACATTTATTCTGGTAATAAGGGTTTTTTTTTAAGTTCTTTTTAATATTTTTAGGTTTATTTTTGTTCTTTACATTTCTGGAAATTGATTTTTTCAGTTGTAGATGAGTATTTTTAATGAATGAAGTTCAGAAATAAACTTTAAACATTAAATAGGTAAAAATATGCGTTTTGTGGACCTACATTTTTAAGGGAGTGCTAACACAATTTTTATTATCTCTACTGAATATGAATAGACTTCTTAATTATAAGGTCTACAGTGACAAATACCACAGTTGACTTCAACTTAATTTTAAGTAACTTAAGGCAAACTACTTTTTCTGTCATTGTGTACCTACTGCCTAGCATTGTCTACTTTTATTGGTGTTTTTTTTTTCTTTATTTGGTGACTAAATGAATTTTTCTATATTTGAGTATGTAGTTTTGAAGATAAAAAAATTGGGATTGGCAATACGAAATTTCTTTCCATATATGTTTATCTTTTCTTCTTCCATTCTGTAGTTTATTTTTATTTCCCCCACTTTCTTCCTTTGTCTTTAATACGAAACTGGCTACAAGATGTGTCTTACAGTAGAGCCAGCATGAATGAATGAATGAAATACAACAAATATAGACATTTAAAAGTAACTATTTTATTATAATATTTAACATTTGTAACTTAAAAATTGATAAGTACAATATATTTATCTTAAAAATCTTTGGTTATATTATTATAAATGCTTTCAATTGCTTTTATTTTAACCCTGATAAGAAAAACAAATTCCTTCATTCTGGTTAGGAAATTAGCTGTGAAGAAGTATAATTGTTTTAGGAAACTGCAAAACACTCACATTAGCCATTACCATTGTTAAATATATATTTGACTTGCCCCTTTTCTTTTCCCTCCAAAAATGTAGACAATAGATTAATTCATAATACCATTACTAATTATCTTAACCTTTTGGCTGAGAAACTAGTGCATTAGAAAAATATTTTTAAAGCCATTTTCCTTTGGAAAGGAAAATAGGATTTTAGGGTTTTGTAGGTTTGAGATGTGATCCTTATACAATAATTAAGGATAGAACCACTCCCAGTGTTCTGTTGCTTTGGTGAAGTAGCACAGGTTTTGGACCTCCTTGTGTTACATATGACTTGCTCTGTGACTCTGAGCAGAGATTAATGTTATTATTTTTTAAAGATTTTAATTTTTTTAAAAGTAATCTCTGTACCCAATCTGGGGCTTGAACTCACTACTCTCAGATCAGAAGAGTCACATGGTCTTCTGATTGAACAAGCCAAGCAACCTGAAGTTAATGTTATTCTTAACACTTTGAATCAGATTCTTTTTTGATCACTCTTAAAAAGTTCTGGAGATAATTATATGAAATATTAAATATAGTGTCTATACATAATAAGGCACTGATCTGAAAGCTAATGAAGAGTGTCTTATCAAGTGTCTCACTATTGTGAGAAACTGGAGCTTACTTACTCCATGAGAAACTTGGGGAGCCAGTGTAAAATACATGCTTGAGCTAACCCATTTGAGAGGTGAGGAAACTGGTGTATTTGTACATCAGGCCACTAGTTAGTAGGTGAAGGTTGTTCCTGGTTGTGTCAATTCCCTTGCCCTTTTGTTCTGCAACTTGGGTGACAAAGCAGGTTCAAGCAACAACAAAAAAGCCCTAGATGAAGTCAGGTCTTTGTGTGCTGAACTGGTAAGTGCTAGGGAATATGGGTTGGTCACTGACAAACTCAGCTACAATTATGTTCCCTCTCATCTGGCGGTAAAACGTTAGAGTGCTAACATTTCTTTTCATCTGGGAAACTATGATCAGTACTTTCATCCAGAGTGCATATGGGAAAACTCACAGATTTTGACACAGGCATATTCTGATCTTCCAAGGTTGTAAAAAAGAAAGAAACATGGTTAAATCTTAGTTTAGTTCAGGAAACCTTACAATATCACCTGGGTGTCTTGGGTTTGTAGAGAAAGATCTCGTTTCCCCAAATTAGTCCCCATGTATTCAAATTTCTTTGAGTTTTTGGTATTAATTGGTCATCTTTTTTTTTTTTAAAGATCTTATTTATTTGAGAGAGCGCACGAGAGAGCATGAGCAAGATGGAGAGGCAGAGGTAGCCTCCAAGCAGACTCCCTGCTGTGTGCTCAATCCCAGGATCCTGGGATCATTACCTGAGCTGAAGGCAGGCACTTAACTGACAGAGCCATTCAGGTGCCCCTAATTGGCAGTCTTGATAAGGAAATTCTTTTAAAGCAAAATTAGACATTCACTAAGAAAGGAGAGAACTGTTGATAATTTAGTTGGAAAGGTCTCAGGTAAACCTTTCTAGATTGGAAGAAAATAAGCAATTTCTTGCAGACCTACATAAATGAATACTCATAGTTTTCCTTATGCTTTCCTGTTTTGACAGTGGAAAGGAGAAGAAGTAAAAAAAAAAAAAATCAGATGATGAATTTCCCTTTGAGGAATTAGATAAATAAGAGTATGAACTCAGTGTGACATTTAGAGAATAAAAAGACTAGTAACGTTTCATTGATTGGAAGTAAGAATACCTTTATATTTGTATAATGTGAAGTTGACAAATTATTTTTGTATTTATTACCCTTTAAATTCTCTACACTTCAGAAATAGATGAGAAAAGTCTGGTTTTGTTTAATTTTACTTGAATGGGAAACAGAAAAAGTTGAATGAAAAACAGTCCTAGAAAAATTGCAATGACGGTTGAAAGACTGACAGAAGAGAAGTTCAAGTGTGCTTGCAAAATGGAGTAATAGCTATAAAATGATAAAGAAATACTTTGTATTGTGGTATATAGACATCAGTGAGGAAAGTAGTACTTCAATTAAAATAAGGTCATTATTTTATATATTTTTTAACTAATTTTATTTTAGACCAGTTTTAGGTTCACAGCAAAACTGAGTAGAAAGTATAGAGAGTTCTTATATATCCCCTGCCCCCTACATGCATAAACTCCCCCATTTTTGACATCCCCTACCACTGTAGTACCATGTAGACACATCATTATCACCCAGAGTCCACAGCTTACAGTAGGGTTCACTTTGGGTGTTAGACATTCTTTGGGTTGGACAAATGTATACGATCTACATCTGCTGTTGTCGTATCATACAGAGTAGTTTCCACTGCCCCACAGATCTTCTGTGTTCTGCTTATTTGACCTTTTTACTATCTCCATAGTTTTGCCTTTTCTAGAGTCTCATAGTTGGAACAATACAGGGTGTAGCCTTTTCGCATTGCCGCCTTTCACTTAGTAATATGCATTTAAGTTTTCTTGATTTCTTTTCCTGACTTGAGAGCCTGTTTCTAGCCCTGAGTAATACTGTTGTCTGGATGTACCGCAGTTTAACTTATCTATTCACCTGTTGAAAGATGTCTGGGTTACTTCCAGGTTTTGGAAATTATGAACAAAACTGCTGTATAAATATTATGTGCAAGTTTTTGTGTAGACATAAATCTTCAGTTTATTTGAGTAAATAACACGAATACAATTGTTGGATTGTGTGGTAAAAGTATGTTTAGTTTTGTAAGAAGTTGCCAAACTTTCTTCCAACGTTGGCTCTATATTTTGCATTCTGACCGAGTAAGAAAGATTTCTGTTGCTCCGCATCTTTGTCAGCGTTTGATGTTAGTGTTCTGGATTTTGGTTATTCCACTGGATGTGCCGTGGCATCTTAGTGATGTTTTAATTTGCAATTCCCTAATGACATACAATGTTGAACATTCTTTTTATGTACTTACTTGCCGTATCAGTATGTTCTGTGGTACGATGTCTGTTCAGGTCTTGCCTGTTTTTTAATTGGATTATTTGTTTTATTATTGTTGAGAAATAAAATATAAAAAGAATTGATTAGGATTTCATTGAATCTGTAGATCAAGTTAGAAAAAGCTGACATAAACAATATTGAGTCTTTGAAAATGGAATATTTAGTTCTTTTATATCTTTCATCAGAGGTTTAAAGTTTTTCTCATACAGATCTTGCACATGTTTTGTAAGACTCATGCTTAAGTTTTTAATTTACGGGTGTGCTAATGTAAATGATACTATGTTTTTAATTCAAATTCCACTTAACATTGCTGGTATATAGGAAAGTGGTTGACTTTTGTATATTAACTGTATCCTACAGCCTTGCTATAATCATTTATTGGTTGCAAGGGGTTTTGTGTGTAATTCTTTTGAATTTTTCCTATATATAATCATGTCATCTGTGAGCCAAAAGTTTTATTTCTCCCTTTCACACCTTGTGTATCTTCTATTTCCTTTTCTTATCGCATTAGGTAGGATTTCTACTGTGATGTTGAAAATGAGAAGTGAGGGGATATATTGCCTTGTTCTTAATCTTAGTGGGGAAAATTTCTGGTTTCTCACCATTTAAAGTATGTTGTAGCTGTAGGTTTTTGGTAGATTATCAGGTTGGGGAAATTCTGTGTAATCCTAGTTAATTGAGAGTTTGTTTTTGTTTTTTTAGTATAACTGAGTGTTTTTGCCCTGAATAGGGGTTGAATTTTGTGAAATGCTTTTTGTGTATCAATTGATAAGATGAGATTATATTAATTGATTTTTGAATATTGAGCTAGTCTTGCATACCTGGGATAAATCCCACTTGATCATAGTATATAAGTCTTTTTATACCATTGTTGAAATTAATTTACTAATGTTTTGTTGAGTTTTTTTACAGCTATCTCGCTGAGAGAGAATGATCTGTAGTTTTCTTGTAATGTTTTCAGTTTTGGTATTAGAGTAATGATGGCCTAAAAAAGAATGAGTTAGGAAATAGTCCCTTTGCTTCTATATTCTGAAAGACATTCTAGAAGATTGGTAAAATTTCTAACTAAAATTTTTGGTAGAATTTACCAGTGGGGCAGCCGGTTTAATAATGTTAAACCCGGCGCAGCGGTTTAGCGCCGCCTGCAGCCTGGGGTGTGATCCTGGAGACCCGGGATCGAGTCCCACAGTCCGGCTCCCTGCATGGAGCCTGCTTCTCTCTCTGCCTGTGTCTCTGCCTCTCTTTCACTCTCTCTGAATAAATAAAAAAATAAATCTTAAAAAAAAAAAAAAAAAGAATTTACCAGTGAACGCATTTAGGCCTGGTGCTTTCTCTTTTGGAAGGTTATTAATTATCCAGTTTCCTTAATAGATATATGACTATTTAGATTGTCTGTTTCTTGTTTTTAAAAATTTACATATTCTACTTCTATCAAACCCAAGAGTATTTTTTTAAGTTTTTTAATTCCAGATAACATAGAGTGTATATTAGTTTTAGGTTTACAATATGTGATCCAGCACTTCCATACAATATCCAATACTCATTACAAGTGCAGTTCTTAATCCTCATCACTTATTTAATTCATCCCGCCACCCACTTCCCTATCTATTTCTTCTTGTATGAGTTTTGGCAGGCTGTGCATCTCAAGGAATTGGCCCATTTCATGTAAGTTATCAAATTGTTCATAACATTCCTTTATGTTCCTTTTACTGTCCATAGGATCTGTGGTGATCTCCTCTTTCTAATGTTAGTAATTTGTGTCATAGTTAGTCTGACTAGAGGCTTATTGTTTTTATTGATCTTTTCTAAGAACCATTTTTTGGTTTTGTTGATTTTCTTGATTTTCTTTTTTCAGTTTTATTGATTTCTCTAGTTTTTATTATTTCCTTTTAGTTACTTTAGCTTAGTATACTCTTCTTTTTCTAGTTTTCTGAAGTAGAAGCTTGGGTGATTGGCTTTAAATTTTTTTTAAAAATATTTATTTATTCATGAGAGACCGAGAAACCGAGACATAGGCAGAGGGAGAAGCAGGCTCTTTGCAGGAGCCGGATGTGGGACTTGATCCTGGATCCCGGGATCACGACCTGAGCCAAAGGCAGCCACTCAACCGCTGAGCCACCCAGGCATTCCATTGGTTTTAGATTAAAAAAAATTTTTTTTAATTTTTAATAATGTATTTAATGCTATAAATTGTGTAACTTTCTCTTACTGCTCCCCATAAGGACTGTTTTCACTGCATCCTACAAGTTTTGGTGGCTTACATTTGCATTTTCATTTCGTTCATAGTATTTTAAAATTTGTCCTCAGATTTCTTCCTTGTTCCATACATGCCTTGAAAGTGTGTAGTTTAATCTCCAAGTATTTGGGGATTTTTCAATTAGTGCTTTTTTTCTTAAGTTTATTTTTTTTAGTTATCTCTACACCTAATATAGGGTTCGAACTCATGACCTGAAGATCAAAAGTTGCATGTTTTTCCAACTGAGCCAGCCAGGCATGCCTGTTTGGTTTTGATTTCTAACTTAATTCCACTGTGGCACGAGAGCAGACATTATATGATTTTTTTTTTTTTAATTAAAGTTTGTTTCATGGCCCAGAATGTAGTCTCTTCTTTGTTCCTTGTTAACTTGAGAAGAATGTGTAATCTGTTCTTGGATGAACTGTTGATGTCAGTTACATCAACTTGATGAATGATTCACCTATATCCTTACTGATTTTCTGCTTGTTGGATCTGTGCATTTCTGATAGAGTGTTACAATCTTCAGCTAAAATAGTGGATTCATTTGTTTCTCATTGCAGTTCTATCAGTTTTTGCCTTATATAATTTGATGCTTTTTTGGTAGGAACATGTGCATTGAAGATTATCTTCTTGAAGGTAGACCTTTTTTTATACTGTAATCCCCCTCTTTATTCATGATAACTTTCCTTGCTCTGAAGTCTGCTCTGTCTGAAATTAGTATAGCTACTCTGGGTTTTTTCTGATTAGCATGTGTTAATGTTAGCATACCATAAGTTTCTCCACCTCTTTACTTTTAATCTGTATGTGTTTTTATATTTAAAGTTGGTTTCTTACAGATGACATATAGTTAAGTCTTGTTTTTTGATCCATCTGGCAATCACTGTCTTTTAATTAGTATAGTACCATTGATGTTTAAAGTGATTACTGATGTATGATTAACATCTACTGTATTTGTCACAGTTTTCTATTTGCTGCCCTTATTCTTTGCTCTTGTTTTTTGTCTTCCACACTTTTTCTGCCTTTCATGGTTTTAACTGAACATTTTATATGATTCCACTTTTTTCCTTTCTCAGAATATCAATTACACTTAAAAAAATAACAAAACTGTTTATAGTGGTAAGGCACCTGAGTGGCCCAGTTGGTTAAGCATCTAACTCTTGATTTCTCCCAGAAGCCCTGCGTCACCCTCAGTGGGGAGTCTGCTTAAGGTTTTCCCCATCTCTCTCTGCCCCTCTGCCTGCTTACATGCACGTGTGTACTCACTCTCTGTCAAATAAATATTTTTTTTTAAAACCTCCTCTTTTTAGTGGTTACCTTTACAGTTAACCCAAACTGGCTTTCAAACCACCCTGTAGACACCTTATAATGATAAATAATCCTAATTCTTTCCTCTCATTTTTTGTATCACTTCTGTCTCTTGTTTCCCTTATGCATAGCATATATAGGCATATATAAAAATACACACATGCTTGAGCACATTCATAATCAATTAAAATTGTTGTTATTCTATTTTGAACAGATTTGTTACCTGTTAAATCCATTAAGAAAAATAAAGTTACTATTTTAACTTCACTTATTCTCCAGTGTTTTTTCTCTCTTTATGTAGATCTGTTTCTGACCTATGTAATTTTCTTTCTCTCTGAAAAACTTCTTTTAACATTTGGCATGTTAGGCAAATGATGTCAACATAATGACGAATATGGCGTGGGTTTTCTTCAAACACAGTGTTTTGAAATGATCGTGGCAAGCCTCTTCACAGTTAAAGAGAAATCCTTAGGGGTGTAAGAAAAATGCTGAAAGTTCTGTAAAAGTACCTTCCTATGTAATGCAGTAAGTTGCTAGTTTATTGGCTTAAAAATGCTACATATCCCACTATGTTAAAAGATCTGAGGAAGTTGCAAATTACTTTGTAGTAGTTGTGAAGATAGTCCCTTGTGGTAAAAAGAAATTATTGATGAAAAAGGCTATCTCTAGATGATATTTTTAATTTTTATTAAACTAGTTTCTATTAGAAGTGAATGTCTTCAAGGACCCACATCAAAAGAAGTATGAGCTCCAGGATATGAAGCTTTAAAGGGTGGACTGGCTTATTCTTGATACAAATGCCAGTGGAAACAACTGCACTAATATTTTTATAACGATTGTTATTGTTTTATTAGAACTCAGATTTTGAAATTCCGTTGATTTTGAGTTGACTGGCTCTAATTCTGTTTTCTCCTTAAGTTCAGCTGTTTTTATTTTAAAGAACATGGAGTTATTCAGCAATAGCAGAAATGCCTGTACTCAATTACAGATTTTTTGTAGTCACCTTTTTGAGTAACAAGGGTAGTCTGATTATTTTTTATCTCATTTCTTTTCTGCCTATCATAGTGTCTTGCAGGGCCATCGCTAGCTTATTTTTGTACAAAAGAAAAAGGTGCTTCTTCCTCTGAGCAGATTTAGATTTGTAGTTGCAGGCTTGAAATGTAGAATTCTTGCTGGATTTTAGCACTGCTGTACTTTCAGCTGGGCCTTTGTGTACTGTATGGTTTGGAAACACTGCATGGTGGCTTGACTTCCTGAATAAAAGAGACATACACATTTACATACACACACACATGCACACACAGTGCTTATTGAACTGCTAACATGTGTGACTTCAGATTATTCCTTTAGCATATATGTTTTGATTAGTTAAAAAAATTCATTAATTTTCTTCATGTTCCTAGTTGTCAATGTTTGATGTTATGCAAGGATTTTAAAAAGACAGTTAAGACTATTTAGCAGACCATTAACTTTCAAAATTCTTTCCATATAAGAAAAAGGATATTGTTTTGATAGTGTGCATAAATATTCCCTAAACTCTTTCTTCCTTTCTTCAGTTGAGGAAAGGGATGTAGGTAGGTAGACAAGCCTAAATTTGCCAATTTGACGTGTGAATTCTTTTAAACTAATACTGAAATTTTCAGTTTAGGCAATTAATTCACAGGATACTGCCAGAGTTTTAGGCAAAATTGCACAAAATATTATAATTATTCTTGTTCCCTTTCATTTCTAATGTCTTTTTAAGTTCCAGTCTCAGATGGTCCTTGGATATTCTAAGCCCCACCCCTTAACTTAGTTTATCACCATGCCAAAATTTATGAAGTTCATGACTGTTTTTTCTCTTTATATTTTGTTTGCTTGTTTATTTTCTCCATGTATGTATACAACTAGGTGGTAGAATGTTAATGTTGTTTACTTGTAGGTCAATGAGGCATAATCTTCCTAAAGACAATGAACATTTTAAATGAGGATTTGTTAACCTAAATGAATCTTATAACATAAAATAGTTTTGAGGGAGGGGTGCATTCATTATATGCTGACATGTCAGAGCAAGAAGACCTCAACATGATAGGATAGATTTTATTTTTCTTTCATTTCATAGTCAAGAATTAGGTATATTACTACAAAAAAAAAAAAAAAAGAATTAGGTATATTTCACAGGGTTTTGCAGGGACCTGTTGGCTTTGCTATCCCCTATCATGCTGCCCTTGTCTGCACTGGTTGTTCACCAGTTGTTCTTCCGATTTTAACACACAAACATTTTTTAATATCAAGACCAGAGGTTGCATGCGTTAATTTGGCTCACATCTGATTGTTAAGGTCCTAGTGACATACTCACACCTAGCTGCTGGTGAGACTAGGAAATATGAGCTACCATGAGCTCAGCTAAAACTGAAAGAGTTCTATTATCAAAAAAGAGGAGAATAGATAATGAGGGAAAATAAATGGTCTGTTCTGTTTGCCTTTGGCCATTCAAATATCCATACACTCTCTTCTCATATAGAAAACACATCCACTCCTCAAGGATGGCAATTCAAAGTCAGTTGCAATAAGCGGAGTAATGTACTCTCAGGTCCAGATTTGTTTTTTTATGATGTAATGCCCTATAAATGAATAGACAAGTTTTCCAACCATCATACCCTTTTGTTTCTTGATGAATGTAGGAGTAGAGATAGGAAAGCTACAGTAAAAACTCCCATTGGGAAAGGAAAATGAGATACATATGATAGGTCCTTACAATAATTGATAAATCTTGCTCTGGACGTACAAAAAGGTCTTGGGAGAATCCTAATTCAACTTTTTTTTTTTTTTTTTTTTTTTTTTTTGTCCTTTGCCGTCCATACTCTCTTGACTTTGCTCTTTGGGAATCATTCCCTTAGCTCTTACCCTTTGTGTCTATATCTGCAATGAATGTTGGAGAGCGTAGCCTTAAGTGGAGGTTGTACTACATTCTCCCCTTGCTTCCTGTTGGTGCAGAGTGGGCTTCCCAGGTAGAGGATGTTAGGTTTGTGGTGTTTTTTGCTACTAGATTTCCCTCAAAATGTGGATTTTCATTCTGTTTGGCTCTAGTCAGTTACCTGTGAGTATATCATGGCCAAAGATCTTACTTGTTCATAGTTGTTGAGTCTACAAACTAGTTGATATACTATTTTCCTCAGACCGTCTAACTCTCCCACAATTCAATAACAGCTACCATCTGAAACAGCACATTTGGGTAAGAATTAGTCTAATTTTTGCTCCTAGGTTCATTCTCAGTTGTGTGACTTAGAACTCTAAAGAAAGGTTCTTGGAATACATTTTTTTTTTTTTTGTATTGTTAGTGGAGAAGCAGTTAGTTGGCTTTTGCATTCCTTTAAGGCCCTATATTATAGATTAGTTAAAATGTCATTTATTTCCTTTACTATATGTCCCTAGTTGTCAATGTTTGATATTATGCAGGGGTTTTTAATTTATTTTTTTAAATATTTATTTATGTATTTATTTATTTTAGGGAGGAGAAAAAGGGTGCAAGTGGGGAGGGGGCAGAGGAAGAGAAGCAGACTCTGCACTAAGCGCAGAGCCTGTCACGGGGCTCAGTCCCACAATCCTGAGATCATGACCTGAGACATTGTCAAGAGTCCCACACTTACCAGCTGAGCCACCCAGGCACCCCTGTTATGCAAGGGTTTTAAAAACATAGTTAAATGTAGTATTTGTATAGTCTTTTACCTCTTCAAGGATAAGATTTTGTGTTTGTTTTTGTTTTTGTTTTTCTATTGAAGTATAATAGAATCTTTCAACAAATGGTTCAGGAACTAAATACCATCCCCTCCCTCTCCCCTGCCCCCAAGAATCTAGATTCTTATCTCACATATACATAGAAATTAACTTGAATTGAGTTATGGATCTGAAAGCCAAAACTCCTTGAACTTTTAGAAACATGAATAAACCTATAACTTTGTGTTAGACAAAGATCTCTTAGGACATAAAATTCTCCATAAAAGGAAAGTTTGATAAATTGAGCTTCATGGAGATTAAAATCTTTTTTTGCTCAAAAGATACCATTAGGAAAATGAAAGGCAAACTATAGACTGGGAACTATAAGTATTTCAAATATACATAGTCTGACACAGGTCTTATATCAATAAAAAGAAGACCCAATTAAATATGAGCCAGAGTGTGACGCCTGGGTGGCTCAGCGGTTGAGCGGCTGCCTTTGGCTCAGGACGTGATCCCCAGGTCCCAGGATCAAGTCCTGCATCGGGCTTCCTGCATGGAGCCTGCTTCTCCCTCTGCCTATGTCTCTGCCTCTCTCTCTCTGTCTCTCATGAATAAATAAATAAAGTCTTTAAAAAAAAAATATGAGCCAGAGATTTGAACAGATACTTAAAGGAAGTTGTAATCCCTTGGGAAGCATAGGAAGCATGTAAAAATACCCTCTACGTCAGTAATTGGAAAACTGAGGTCCATGTACCAAGGCTGGTCCATTGTCTGTTACTTTCTTTTTTAAAAAATTATTTTTATGTGTTTTTTTCAATTGCAGTATAGTTGACATACAATGTTATATTAGTTTTGGGTGTACAGCATAGTGGTTCCACAATTTTATGCATTATGCAATGTTCACCATTGGTAAGTATAGTTACCATCTGTTACCATACAAACTTACTACAGTATTATTGACTATATATAGTTACATATAACTAAGCTATACCCATTTTTATCGCAACTCATATATATTAGAACTGGAAATTTGTCCTTTTAATCCCCTTCACCTATTCTCTCCATCCCCCCAACCTCCTCCCCTCTGGCAACCACCGGTTTGTTCTTAATATTTATTAAATATCTGTTTCTGTTTTTTGTTAATTCATTTTTAGATTTCACATATAGGTGAAATCATATGGTATCTGTCTTCTTCTATCTGACTTATTTCACTTAGTATAATACCCTCTAGGTCTATCTGTGTTTTAACATAATATGGTCATATTTTGTTCTTTTTTTGGCTGAGTGATATTCTAATTTGTGTGTGTGACATATTTATCCATTTACCTATCAATGGACACATCAATAGGTTGCTTATATATCTTGGCTATTGTAAGTAATGCCACAGTTAATATAAGGGTGCATATATCTTCTTGAATTAGTGTTTTTATTTTCTTTGGTAAATACATGGCAGTGGAATTACTGGATCTTTCTATTTTTAATTTTTTGAAGAACTTCCATACTATTTTCCATTGTGGCCACACCAATTTACATTCCTACCAGCAGTGCATGAGAGTTTCCTTTTCTCCATATTCTCACCAACACTTATTCTTGTTTTGTTTTGTTTTTTGATACTAGCCATTCTGACTGGTGTGAGGTGATACCTCATTGTGGTTTTGATTTGCATTTCCTTTATAATTAGTGATGTTGAACATCTTTTCATATATATGTTAGCTATTTGTGTGGCTTCTTTGAAAAAATGTCTATTCAGGTCCTTTGCCCATTTTTAAATCTGATTATTAGTTTCTTTGGTGTTGAGTTGTATGGGTTCTTTATATATTTTGAACATTAGCCCCTTTTTAGATATATCATTTGCAAATATTGTCTCCCATTTGGTAGGTTGCCTTTTTTTTTTGTTTTGTTGATGTTTCCTTTGTTATGCAAAAGTTTATAGTTTGATGTAGTCCCAATACTTTGTATTTGCTTTTGTCACCCTTGCCTGAGGAGGCCTATCCAGAAAAATGTTAAGTGCAATGGCCAGGAGATTACAGCCTGTGTTTTCTTTTAGGAGTTTTGTGGATTAAGTTTTTAATCCATTTTGAGTTTATTTTTGTGTATGGTGTAAGAAAATGGTCTACTTCATTATATTGCCTGTAGCGGTATAGTTTCCCCAATACCATTCATTGAAGAGACTATCTTTTCCCCATTGTATATTCTTGCTTCTGTTGTTCATACATTAATTGATCATATAAGCATGGGTTTATTTCTGGACTCTGTTCTAGTGATCTATGTGTCCGTTTTTGTGCCAGAAACATTCTTTTTTGATTTCTTTACCTTTATAGCTTGAAATCTGGGATTATGATCCTCCATCTTTGTTCTTTGTTCTCAAGGTTCTCAAGGTTACCCATTGCATGGTTTTTGTAAACAAAGTTTTATTGGAATACCACCACACTCATTCATGTATGGCTGCTTTCATACTATAATGGCAGAGTAGTTATTAAAGAGATCAGGTGGCCCAGAAAGCCTAAAATAGTTACTATCTGCCTCTTTACCTAAAATATTTGCCAAACCCTGATCCAAAGGAATAAAATTCCAGGGAAAGATAAACTCTTTCTAGGTGAGCAATCAACAGTAGAGAAGTTTGGTCTAATTCAGCATATTTTTCCCAGGACAATCCTTATTTTTCTTGGGATTGTTATTTTTCACAATTGGATCTTCTTTTTTGATTTTTCTATAGTAGTTAACTCATTATTACTGGTAAGCTAATTTTTATGTTAAAGGCAAAATCAATATGTTTCTCTTTAATCTTGGTATTTTAGGATGTAATATTAGGAAACTCTATCTTGGGGATCCCTGGATGTCTCAGTGGTTTAGCGCCTGCCTTTGGCTCAGGGCGTGATCCTGGAGTCCTGGAATCAAGTCCCACATCGGGCTCCCTGCATGGAGCCTGCTTCTTCCTCTGCCTGTGTCTCTGCCTCTTTCTCTCTGTATCTCATGAATAAATAAATAAAATCTTAAAAAAAAAAAAAAAAAAGCAAGCAAGCTCTATCTTATTCTGGGAACTACACTTCAGGATCAAAGCAGGGATGTAGGTTATGGTGTCGACCAGAGGTTAATATCAAGAGAAGTTGTACTTAAAACTACTTGGTCTAAATAGCTTGTACTTATTTTATTCAACAAGTTAGGTGATGACTGCAAATGGGCAAGGATGGGGACTGATGGAATCTGCTGCCTTTCTGAGGACTGACTAGTCTCACTGGTTAGGTGGTCTCCACTCACAGAACCTTTATTTTCACTGAAATCAGAAGCCCCATCTTATGATCAGCTTGTGGTGGTCTGTGATTTGTTCAGCACAATCCAGGGAGATGCAGGAAGTCAATATTCTCAGTGGTCTGGCAGGCCAGGCTTACATGCTAATTGGAAGACTAGACACGCTCAGTACGCATTAGCTTTGTTCTCACCAGTTACCTTCTAAGTTTTATAAGCCATTAAATCATTGGTTATATAAGTTGTTTATGTGAGACATGTTTTGATTTTGAGATACAAGTGTTAATCTCCTTTGAGTGATATAGCCATCTGTGTATCTGTAACATGTTTAAAACCCTAATTATTTTTTAGAAAAACGTTTTCAAACAAGAGAGCATTTTTGGTGGTAAAGCTTGTTTGCCATTTTTAAGCATAGCAAACAGATTTTATTCAGTCTGTTAAAATACAGGATAAGGTACAGAGAATTCATTTCACATATTACAAAGCCCTAGAATTGTTTACTTTAAATTTAATCTGATGTTACTATTTTTTCCTGTGGTAGTATAATTAAATGTACTGTATGGACATGAAAATAATTTTTTTTAAAGATTTTATTTATTTACTCATGAGAGACACACAGAGAGGGAGAGGCAGAGACACAGGCAGAGGGAGAAGTAGGCTCCACGCAGGGAGCCTGACATGGGACTCGATCCCCGGTCCCCAGAATCGCACCCTGGGCTGAAGGCGGTGCCAAACCACTGAGCCACCAGGGCTGCCCTGAAAATAATTTTTATAACTAGTTTCACTATCAGAATGTTTTTACCAGAAGTACAATAAGATGAGCTCCGTAATTTTTTTCTTCTTTAGGTAATCATGAGTTTGGCAATCAAGCAAAATTGCATGTTATAGGGAAATTTTTCAACTGGAATAAAATTTAATGGAAGAATGTTTAGGATCATCTTTGATTTCCCCATGTGTATTCCCATACCATACTTCTACAAGAGATCACTTTCAGCTTTAAAGTGATTCTTGAATCCACCCTCTTATCTTCACATCTCTTCTTTTTTTATTTTTATTTTTATTTTTTTCTTCATCTCTTCTTTATCTTACACTCCCTTCTTAGTTCATGCCATTTTCATTTTTTATTCAGTGTTTTAGTCAGATTAGACTCTAGAGTAAAAAATTAACCTTCTAATCTCAGTGGTTTAACACAGCAAACGTTTACTGTGGTTTACATAAAAGCCAGTGTGGTTTTTGATCCTAGGACCCCAAGATCATGACCTGAGCAGAAGGCAGACTTAGCCAACAGAATCACCCAGGTGCCCCTTAACAGTTTTGATTTAAAGTTATCCATAAGATTACTTTATTCTTGCATCTTCTCGATGGTTCTTTGATTTGCCCTTTTCCTTTCCTGCTTCATGAAATTTGGCTTTACGTTCAAGGATCTTTTTGCAGTCTTTGTCCAGTTTTAGCCTAGTGATAACCACCTTGCTAGGGTGAATGCCTACATGGACAGTTGTGCTGTTTGCCTTTTCTTGCTGTACTCATTCAGTGTAAATGATATATTTCTTCCTGTAAACCTGGACTACTTTGCCAATATGCTGACCTTTGTAGTGTCCTTATACAACCTGTACTTCATCCCTTCAGATGGGCATGGATCAAATATTGTACTTCTGTCTCAGCTGTTTGGAAAGAGGGAAAGAGGTAATTTTCCTGCAAATGTGGGAGGGTGCATTGAAACACTTTTTATAGTTCTTGTTCCGGTCAGAGGTCACAAAGGAATTGAACTTCATTTTGACTACTGGCTCTTCAACAATGGCCACAAAAAGGAAGAACTAATTTTTTTTAAGTTTATTTATTTATTTAAGTAATCCTCAACATGTAGCATGGAGCTTGAACTCACAGCCCGAGATCAAGAGTTGCATGCTTTTCTGACTGAGCCAGCCAGGTGCTCCTCCACTTAAATATGATTTTGAATAGGCATTCTCTTTTATTATTTTCACAATTATGTGTGTCAAAAAAGTGTGTCAAATTTACAGAAGCACGGTAATGACTACAAACTGAATAAATAATAACAAGAGAATTCCTAACTTATATGAAGGTCTCCTCAATCATATTATGTACAATTAAAATCTTAACAAAAGTAGCCCTGAGGGATATTGATTTAATGTAAAAATCCTGTTAAATGAATAAAGTCTATACAGTAAAGTTATAATTGTATTCTGTTTCTCTGACAACAACT
This sequence comes from Canis lupus baileyi, assembly GCF_048164855.1. Taxonomy (NCBI): domain Eukaryota; kingdom Metazoa; phylum Chordata; class Mammalia; order Carnivora; family Canidae; genus Canis; species Canis lupus. The sequence continues at coordinate 12,956,151 of NC_132873.1, forward strand.
GATCTTTTATTTTTGTAAGGTTTTATTTAAATTCCAGTTAGTTAACATACAGTGTATTATTCGTTTCAGGTGTGTAGTTTAGTGATTCAACACAATACCCAGTGCTCATCACAACAAATGATCTTTTATTTATTTTATTTTTATTTATTTAATATTTTTAAAGATTTTATTTTTAAGTAATCTCCATGTCCATCATGGGGCTTAAACTCACAACCCCAAGATCAAGAGTCACATGCTTTACCAACCAAACCAGCCAGGCAACCCAGCAAATGATCTTTTAGAATAAATGTTTTCTCTGGCTAAAATTTGTATAGGAGACTTTCAATTATGGTTAAATGTGTAAAATTAATAAACTTTTTTATTTATTTATTTATTTTATTTATTTTATTTTTTATTTTTTTTTCAATTTTTATTTATTTATGATAGTCACAGAGAGAGAGAGAGAGAGAGGCAGAGACACAGGCCGAGGGAGAAGCAGGCTCCATGCACCGGGGGCCCGATGTGGGATTCGATCCCGGGTCTCCAGGATCGCGCCCTGGGCCAAAGGCAGGCGCCAAACCGCTGCGCCACCCAGGGATCCCTAAACTTTTTTTTTTAGAACAGTTTTAGGTTCATAGCAAAATTCAGCAGAAAATGCAGAGTTCCCATGTAACTCCTGTCCATAGACTGATAGACCCCCCTCCCCACTATCAATATACTGCATGCCAGAGTAGTGCATTTGTAACAGTCTGTGAACCTACACTGACAAATCATTATCACTTAAAGTCCATACTTTACATTAGGATTCACTCTTATGGTTTTGGCAGTAAATGTAATTTTTAGACAAGTTTCTTTTCTTTCTTTCTTTCTTTCTTTCTTTCTTTCTTTCTTTTTTTTTTTTTTTTTTACAGATTTTATTTATTTGAGAGAGATAGAGAGAGAGAGAGGGCATGTGTATGAGCAGGGTAAGGGACAGAGGGAGAAGCAGACTCCCCTCTGAGCAGGGAGCCTGATGCAGGGCTCAGTCCCAGGACCCCGGGATCATGATCTGAGCCAAAGGCAGATGCTTAACCAACTGGCACCCCTAGACGAGTTTTTCATAAAGTTTGTGTTCTACCATTAAGTATTTATTTGTTTTAATTTATACCTTCAATTTCTGTCACATTTTCCTTTGCAATCTGAAGGTCTTAATTAATTCCAAATAATTGTTTTCTAGTTGGAGTGGTTAGAATATTTTCACAAAGTAATTAATTTATAATCTCACAAAGTATGGATTAGAGCAGTGCCACTGCCAAAAGATAGAGGAGCTAGGGTTCAACCGTTATTTTCAAATATGACGGAAAGTCTTTAAATATTTTGTTATCTTTGGGCTATGAATCCTGGGAATCAGGTTTTAACAAGCTGACACTTTGTGACAGTATATTTAAACTGATTTCAGGTAATTAGGTAACAGTGACTACTGTTTTAACAAATGAAAATTGCATATAATAAAATTGAGTATTCTGGTTTGTTACATAGATTTAGATCTAGCATAGTTCTCAAATGACCTATCCGGTACTTCTGCTTACATATAAGAGCTTCATGTAACAGTTTATACGTGGTGTTAGTATTATCATTCCTGTTTCCTTTCTTTTCTTGGCCCATTCCTATTTCAGCCCTTGTTCATACTAATAAAATGTTAAGTAGCAGAAGAAGTTATCTTATTACTAGATATATAATAATAAAAACACCTGTTTATGGGATAGAAAGATAAGGAAGTTAAGTCTTTTTCTTTGATAAGAAGTTGATTTCTGATTCTTCTTTCATGTAATTAGATGTTTTATAAAGGAATTCGGGATTATATGGCAGGATTCAAGGAATTTATTAAGTAGTCTGTGAAAACTTGATTACTTTTGTTCTTTGACTAACAGTGTTTGTCTTATTCACAGTAACTGTAGTACTGAATGGAAGTGGCTTGTAGACAGAGCGAGAGTTGGCAGCCGATGGACATGGCTTCAAGCCCAAATTTCAGAGCTAGAATACAAAATCCAACAACTCACGGATGTTCACAGGCAGATTCGTGCATCCAAGGTATTGTCTATATTCTTATGTTTAAAAATAATTATTGCTGTTTTAGTTTCTCATCTCTCCACACAAAGTAATTGTTACAAGGCTTTATAACAATGTAGTTAAAATATTAACATTTTTGATATATCAGTTGCTATTAGTTGAAGCTATCATTGTAATGTCTTTGTATTTATCATGATAATTTTATCATATTTGAGCAGTTCACAGCTTCTTCATTGGATTCCAATTAATAGAAATTAGATACACTTTTATAAACTGCTACTTTTTTGGCATTTATTTTCACATGTGTGGAAAATTCTGAATATATTTTATTGAATCTCCTTAGAGGTTTTGTTTTGTTTTAAGAAAATTATAAACACAAAAAAATCTCTAGAAAGCAATATAATGGACCTCCAAATTCATTAAATGTTAAATTTTTACTACTTGGGTTTAGTTTTTAGTGTCATAAAGCATTACCTGTACCGTTGAGGTACTTATATAGTCCTTCCTGATCTCATTTTCTTTCCCCTTGTTGCTGTAGTCACTACTTTGATTCCAGCATGTTTTGATATTTATTTTTTATGTATGTTTTTATACTATTGGCACATAGATATATGTGTCTACAACTGGTATTTATTTTTCCATGATTTTTACAGTCTACGTTGATGACATATATGCTACAAACTCTTCTGTGACTTCCTTCTTTTTGTTCAGAATAAATTTATAGGTCCTATATGTTACTTAATTATATGAATGAGATGGAATTGTAATACGATGGAATGTTTATCTTTTTTCCTATTTTCTATTGATAGACATATGTATTATTTATTTTTATCTAGTAAAAACAATACTGTAATGACTGTCTTTTTTGTTTTTTTGTGAACTATGGAGAGTTCTTGGTATATGCTGAAAAATGGAAGTGCTGGATCTTAGGCCCAACTATCTTCCGCTGTCCCATACTTACTGATGTGATTGGATAATTAATATTGCCATTGGCAGTGCATGAGAGCTCCTGTTTCTCCACATCCTTGCCAATGTTTTGTAATTTTTGACCTTTTCATTTTTCCAGTGTAATGAGTATGAAATCTTATTTCTGTTTTAATTTAATTGTTCCTTAGTATTGAGAATTGGGCCTCAGTGTAATTGACCATCAGGTGTTTTTTGTCTAAGAATTAATTTACCTTTTGTATTCACTCTTTTTGGTGGAATGTGGGGAAGAGGGCAATGGTTGGTGGAGATGTTTGTGAATTCCTTTTAAATTTTGGAGACTGTTCTTGATCAGTTATAAATATTACAGATCTCTCATTTTGTAGCTTATCTTTTCATTATTTTAGTATATATAACAGAAAAAATGCATATTCTTTATGTGTTCAATATAGAATTCTTTATTAAACTTACTGACTTCATTGTATATATCTGCTATATTTTTGTTTATACTTCTTGATCATTCCATTTATGGTATATATTTTTATTTATACTTCTTGATCATTCCATTTATGGTATAGATTTGTTAAAATTTCCCCTATCATTATGAATTTTTCAGTTTCTTATGGTAATTCTGTTAGTTTTTGCTTCTTTCTTTTTGAAGTAATGCTGTTTCATAGATACAAATTTTTTATTATTTTAGGTATTTCTTTTTATAAACTGAATTGCTAGATTCAAAAATCAACTCTGATCAGTTTTTATTCTTTATTTGCCCTTATTCTCCTCTCTTTGTATTTATGTCTTGTTTTTTTTACCTCTCATTGAATTGGTAGAATTTGCTTTGTTCTTTTCTGTTTCCTCTGCTGGTTTAGAAGCTATTCATTTTTTTTTTTTTAATTTTTATTTATTTATGATAGTCACAGAGAGAGAGAGGCAGAGACATAGGCAGAGGGAGAAGCAGGCTCCATGCACCGGGAGCCCGACGTGGGATTCGATCCTGGGTCTCCAGGATTGCGCCCTGGGCCAAAGGCAGGCGCTAAACCGCTGCGCCACCCAGGGATCCCTAGAAGCTATTCATTATTCTTTGTCATTACTCCTAATTTTTAATATATTTCTTTTATTTATTTATTTATTTATTTATTTATTTATTTATTTATTTATTTAATTTTTTATATATTTCTTAACTAAAAGTAATCCTAACAATAAAAAGTACTCAGTATTTTTATATTCTTTTTACTTACAACATGAATTTTAATACTTTCTAAATACTCATTGAATATATCAACTACAATCTAGTTGCTTTTTTTTGCAGTCAGTAATTATATTTCTAACTAATTTTATTAAAAATACGCTTTCGATTCTTTTGTGCTCTATCTATAAAGTTAGTTTACAGGGTAAGCTGCTATAACAAGGAAACTGCCAAATATTGCAGCTTTATAAAGGTATATAACACTTCAAAAGTGAGGAAGTGAATACTGGCTGGTGGAGCAACTTGTTTTTTTTTTTCCTCTTTTGCTGCTCTCTTATACTCTAGGGTAATGACTAGGGTTGACTGCACTGTTAAACAGTGTTGTAGTCATCTGTTATTCTGGACCTTGGGAAGTTAGAAGTGCAGCATAGTTTGTCTTAAAGTGAGAGACGACTTGGAAGTTGTACTACTTTGTGTCACATTCATCGGCCCAAATTTAGGCACATGTCTGCAGCTAGATATATAGGAGGGAAGGTGAATAATACAGTTTTAAGATAAGAAGTTGTATTTATAGATAAAACTCCAGTAGGAGTGGAGTTCTGAGTTAAAAAAAAAAAAAAAAGAGGAAAGTGGATACTGGGAAGTTTGTTGTCTCTTCTACACTACTTTTTCTTTCTTGGTTTACATTTTGCTGAAATATATTTTTTAGTAATTTATGTCTCAAATACCTTTATTTAACTCTCACTCGTCAGTGATACTTTAGGTCAATATTAAATCTAATTTGATGGTTATTTTGCCTTTTAAAGATCCTATTTCACTGTTTTCTTTGATACTGCTGAGCAGTCTGTCAGTGGAATTCTTTTTCCTTTGTAGGTACTTTGTCTTTTCTATCTGATAACTTAAAAACAAATTTTTTTTGTTTATTTGATGTTGTACAGTTTTTTTGCTAATAGATATTTAGTTATGGGTTTATCTTTATTTTGTTTATCTTGTTCTCAGAAGACACATTTTTTGTAATTCACTGAATTTTGACAAATATATAGTTGTGTAATCATCACCATTATCTCCCCTCCTAGTTATTGACCTGTTTCTATAGAAGGGAAAAAAAGTGCTTGTTTCATAAGACAGTTGATAGAAATAAACTTTCTCATACATTGACTTAAAAATTCTATCTGTCAGATGCTCATATTGAGGTGTTCTCTAAAGAGTTGAAAATAAGAGTTATTGGAGAAGGTAGGTTTTATTGGAGAAGGTAGGTTTATAAGAGGATAGAGATTTGGAGTTATTTCAGTAGAAATGGGAGTTAAAGTTATTATATTTAGCAATTTTTAAATAAAATTCATTTACTTCTTCTTCCTGTCTTATTTTCTGCCTTCCCTCCTCCTTTCCTTCACCCATTTTTCCTTTCCCATAGTTGTTGGAGAAATATGTGCTTAAACTCACAGAGTTCTTACATTTTTAGAAATGTATAAGCAAATGATTACACAAGTAGATGTTGTTTTAATGTCAACCAGGAGAAATGTAACATGGGATTTTCCCAGCTTAAAGACACACTGTTTCCCCCAAATTATGAGCTGTTTGCTTGGAACTCAAAGTATATTTTCCCATTGAAGCAATAATATAAAGAGTTCTCATAACAATCCCATGAAATACTATTTAATTTAAATATTACTAAATATGTTTTTGTAACGTTTTTATGGAAAACTGTATTCTACATCATGAATCTATGGACATAATGGAGATAATATTCTAAGGTTGATGGTGATTGGTCTGAAAAGAAAAAGCTGAGAAGGAAACGAATCAGAGTTTTTAACCATACAGTCATCCATGTGGTTAGCCCAACATTACCTAGGGACTGCACATAAGTAAAGATAAGTAAGTTTTAGGTACAATCATAAGTTTATATTCTGATAGGGGAGATAGATCATATGGATAATTGTGATTTAAGGTAATAGGTACAATGATACATGTTTTTAATAAGATATAGGAGTGGCATAGAGGGAATACATTAACTCTTTTTTTAGGGATTAACTGGTCAGAGAAAACAGTAAAGAGGTGATACCTTAGTATGATTTTGGAAGATAAATAATAGTTTGCTTGATGAACCAGTAGAACTGGAAGAGGGCATTCCTTGACGGTTTGAAAACATGAAACAACATAATATGTTTTTGGAATGACAAAATAGAGCGATATTCAAAGGAGTAGAAAGTATGAGTTGTGTAAGGATGGGAGAGGAAATAGGAAGGAATGAATTGTAGAAGTTGGTTGATGATGTCTATAGGAAGGTGAATAGAAGGATAGACATAAAACCTGAGGCTTATTACCTGTTCTATCTGTTGGATTTGAGGAAACTATGTTCAAGAATAATTTCCTAATGAAAGTAGTGTTTCTCATTTTAACTCTGTCTTCACTGAAGCCTTCAGTTGTAGTGATTTCCCAATTCTTTCAGAATCATCAGATAATTTCTCCTCTCTGATTATTTACTTTAAAGGATATATCACAAGCATTTTTGTAGTAAACAGAAGTCTCAGAACAAGTCAAGTTTAAATAATTTGGAAATTTCTAAAGAAGTGGATTCCTAGCTAAATTGATGATTAAGTTTTATACTTGAATCTGCACAGTCTGTTTCATATTTTATGACTTGAGAAAGTTCATATTTTATGACTTGCGTGTTATAAACAGTGCTGTATACTTGTTTAAGCATTTTTAAAAGTTCATGTAACATCTAGGGGGCTAAATTATTTTTAGGAAAGAAATCTAACTTCCCAGTAATAATTTATATGACTTTACATTTTTATTGGTTCAGGATAGATATGTATCTGGCCCTCTGTTTTCTTAAGAATCACATTATATTTACTCTATGGAAAATGTCATTAAGTCATTTTAATAACTTATTTTAGTAGTTTCTCCTTACATTTCTTGGGAATTAAGATGTTTAATTGCTTATTTATGTGCAGTTTAGTTGAACTATTATACTAAATAGAGAAAATAGCACTTTCTTTGCTCTTCTAGTTTCTTGAGTTACTGTAATTAAACTGAGACATATGTAACCATATGTTACCATATGTTATCTTGAATGAATTTTCTATTTAATTTATTTTGAAAGTTTAAAAAAATCCTTTTCAGGTAAATAAGAGATACAGGTAAGAGAAAGAGGTTGAGTGGTGTTTTTTTATTAATATCGTGTTTAAGTAAGTGCTACTTGGTAACGCTGGTCAGGAAACACTAAGCAGAGAGATGCCTGGATGGCTCAGAGCCTCTGCCCTCAGCTCAGAGAGGGATCCCAGGGTCATGGATGGAGTGCTGCATCAGGCTCAAGCCTGCTTCTTCCTCTGCCTGTGTCTCTGCCTCTCTCTCTGTGTCTCTCATGAATGAATAAATAACATCCTTAAAAAAAAAAAAGAAACACTGAGTGGATTTACTAGTAGATCTACATGTTTTGGGTCATTAAGCTGTCATTTCCCCCTTCTTTGACATATTGGGGTGGTCTAACTTACGTTAAAATTTTTACAGAAAAGAAATTCAATATTAGCGGCATTCCTTCCTTGTTCTTCCAACAGTTTGTCAACACATTACAACTTCCATGTTTCTCCTTTTGTTTGCTTAAGCTTTTACTAAAACAATAACCTCTTATCACTTTCAGAAAAGTACTAAAATAGGGGTGTTTTTAGTTGAGAAGCTGGCTATCTTATATTAAATGGTTTCTCTTTTAGGTTTCTTTTGTTATCTGGTGATAAAATCTTCTACATTTTAAATTGTAATTTTGTGCCTTTAAAATTTTTCAATTAATTTAAAAAATTAGCTTTGGTGACTTTATATAAATACTGAAGATGTTGCTGAGGCAATTGTTTATTTTTTTATGCTGTATCTTCTCTATGAGGACCCTGGGAGTGGGGTAAGGAGCTCTATAGTGCTATTATCAGGAATAGTTGTCTTCTCTGGAGCAGTTGACTTGCTTTCATCTTATGGTAGTGTTTTCATTTTTCTCAGTTATTGCAGTTCATCTTACTAAAAAAATGTTTATGTCTTTGTTGTTTACCTTGTTTTATCTATGATTAGACTGTTCTTTTCCTGAGGTTTTTTTTTTTTTTTAATTCAGCTTTATTCAGCTATGACTGACAAAATTTTAAGATGTTTAAGTGTACATCATGGTGACCCAACATACATATATACTTTTCCTGATTTTTAAGAACTGAAACTATCTCTGTAATGTCTTTAAAGTATTTAATCTTTTCTCCTTTTTACTCTATTCTTGGCCATTTGTGAGAGCTTTGTCTAGGGTAACAATTTAAGGAGAAATAGATTATGGACTTGATTATGAATGTCTTCCTGGTCGAATTTTTAAAATATTACTTTTCATTGAACTAACTGTAGCAGGCTCTCTACTTCTAAAAAGATAGTATTTTAAAGGTTTGAAAATTGACCTTTAGAAATTCAGAATCAGTTCTTCCATATATACAACATTATTAATAAGGTTATAAAACCAGGCTAATTCACAGCCTGGCCCATAAAATAAACTGTAATCAAACCAAAGGGAATTACAGCTAAATTGATATGATGAACTTGTACTTATTTTACAAGCAGATACTTGTGAAAAATCTAGTGAGACACTTGTACAAATTTTGAATGGATATTTCAGATACTTTCAAGAGCTTTTGAGATTAATGATACTATATCAAATATACTTCTTTTTTTTTCAAATATACTTCTTAAAAATATATTTATTTATTTGAGAGAGAGCACAGGAGGGGAAGAGGAAGAAAGAATCTCAAGCAGATTCCACGCTGAGCGGAGAGCCTGACATGGGACTAGATCCTATGACCCTACCTGACCTGACTAGATCATGAGCTGACCTGAAACCAAGAGCCGGATGCCTAACCAACTGCAATACCCAGGCGCCCCAAGTCTACTTTAACTTTTAAAATATCAAGTGAAACAAAAATTTTAAAAAAATATATATTTCTTCAGATTTCTTGACAGCCATATTTGTGCATTCTAGGAAAATAGTCATTGAGATGGGATCAACAATTAGATCTCTTTTTTGTAAAAGTTATTAGCATTGTTAGAATTATAAGTTAAAAATAATAACAACAATAATAAATTATTTGTTACTTTTACCACACAGCAGTGATAATATATTATTGTAAAATAATAAAATATGTTTGATACAATACCTAATATGTTCATGCTAAAGTGATATATTCTCCAAATTTTAGTGTAAGTTAAAACTGTTCGTCTATAATTTTATAATTTAAAGGCAGTTTCCATCCTAATAGCACTTATATATAATATAAGCTGGTCCATACCAGTTTTTTAATTTGTTCTATTTTGAAATACTATACACATATTAATGTTTTAATCTGTTTTTCATTATAAGAATATACTATTTTAGCCACATAGGCATTTAATACCTTTCCAATTAGCCTATTAGGACCTTATTGGCATTTTGCAAAATAACCATATCTGCACACACACGTACATACATTATACATTATGTGATCATACATATTATTCTTTGCAGGGGGGAAGTGGTAGAAGGAACAGGGAGGGAAAAAGTTTTACTGTAAGAAGTGATTAGAAACTGTTAAGATTGTATCTGTGCATTCTTTTTCCTCCTTTCTCTTCTGTCTTCATTGTCATTGAGGGGCCTAAGAGTGAGAACAGTTGGAGTGAAGAATCTAGGAATATGGAAGCATATTTAGCAAGCTAGTTATAAGTGTATGTGAATGAATGGTACACTGGGAGGACAAAGCAACTAGATCTCTACTGTTTCCTCTAGTTACTTATATTTGAGAAAATCCCCCATCACAGTTGACAATTTGTGTCTTTATTATTAACTCATCTACCTTGTAAGCAACAGTTTGGCCTAGAGAATACTTTTTCTCAATAGTACAGTCCTGCCCATGGTTGCTGGCTGGCAGCAACAGAGTTGGAACTCCTTAGAGTGCTCTGAAAAGATAGTTTGAAGTCAGAATGTTGTTTGGATGTTTGTAAGTTTGGTATTTTAATTTATGAAACTGGAAGTACTCAAATGGAAATGCTAGTGACCAAAATACCTGAAGATTACATGAGGAAGTGTTCCCAATTTCCATGTGAAATGTTCATATTCTGCATATAAGCCTTTATTTTAAATGTGTCATGCTTTTACTACTAATAACTAAGCCAATAAGAAGAAAAATAACTGCATATATATAATTTATGACAATATTTACAAGCCTAACCCATCAGAAATACATGTTGTTTTAGCTACACATTTTAAATCAGCCAATTTTTTACAGTTAGACTCTACTTTCAAGTGTACTTTCTGATTTCCAGGTGATAAGAAGAAGCATAGTTTCAAGTGCATTGTAATGTTGAAGTTGATTTAGCAGTCAATTTGTTTTCATTTCAACTCTTTAATTGCTGTTTGCCTAGGAGATAGTGATCCTAGAAGACTGTCAACTTCCAAAAGACATTTTGAAAAAACAAATACAATTTGCTGACCAAGAAGCTTCATTAAATACTACAGGGAATCTCCAGGTTCCCCAAGAAAGTCAAGATCCTTTACCAGAACAAGATTTTGAAATGTCACCAAGTAGCCCTACACTGCTTCTTCGCAACATAGAAAAACAGGTAACGTGAAATAAGAGTAATATGTGAATGGCATGAAATAACTTTTAATCAATTTTATAAACCATTCAAATAAACTTGTATGTCTGCTCAGGATATTGGCTATTAAGATTTGCCATTTGACATTAAATACAATTAAAATGTGGTATATGATGAGTCTCTCTTACAACATTGATATAATTAAGATTATGTAAACATATAAAATATTGGTACACAGCCATAGGATGATAACTCATTTATACTAGAATTGGAAAATCTTTTTTCTAACAAAATTGCTCTTCACTGGAATTTTTTTCATGAGGAAAGAACAGTGATACCAAACCACTTAACAGATCTGAACAGTTGTCTAATCAATTTATTGATAGAGATTTTTAGTGAAAGATACTAGAATATGAATTATTTCATTAAAAAAGCAGTTATGTAAATAAATGGCAAATAAACCCCTAACAAATTATTTTGATTCTAAAGCTTTTCCTGATATTTAAATTCTATTATGGATGACTCCAGAAGTTTTATTACTCTATCTATCCTTGGAAATCACACCATTTATTTTTATTCAGACTTTAGTGGCTCTTGAACAAACCTGGCTTTCTAGGAGTTTGTTAACTTGCAACCAGTCTGAATCTGTTGGAATATACCCAGTTGGAATCACAACAGCAGGATTCCCTTGTTCCAGTAAGGTGGCTTCATGCCTGTCCACATCTAATTTTTCAGGGTTTTTCCTAACATATATTGTGAAATAATTTAGTATTAGGTTACTACTATTTTATTCTTGGTAAGTCAGAGTATGGTGCAATGCTTCTCACCGCGTATTTGTTAAACTACATTTGCCTAGCATTTTCCTTAATTGCATAATTGTTCCAATGGAAAGTTATTTTTTAATTATCTAATATTAAATTGGAATACATTTTACCATATAAGTGTATTTTAAATAGTGTTGGTTATGTTCCCACTTCCCTCTCTTTTCTCTCTCTTCATCCCATACCATCACTTCCCTTTCAGTTTAGCCCTAATTGTTTCACACTCCAGCATAATGTATTTGCTTGGTCAGTCAGGTCTTCTGTTTTCTCTACCTGTAGGTCACTACTTATCCTTTGGAAAGAGATTTTTTTATATTTTTTCTTTCTCCTTGGTAGCACCAATTTGTTTTATTAGACAGGAGTTAATATTAGAACTGGCTAATTTACAGGGTCCAGTGCAAAATAATATTTCATAGCTTTTTGTTAGAAACAATTTTGAAGAGATTTAAGTCCATGACTTAATGGAGGGCATTAACCAAGCATAGGATCCTTCTGAGGGCAGCGCTATGCGACTGCTTACCCATGAAGTTGGCCCTGGGCGTTATGTTTATTTTTGGTCCCGTTGCTGACAGGAGTGCCAGATGCTTTGAAAGAGAAGGGAACCAGGAGTTAACGAGATCAATGACAATGCCTCTACATACAGGGAGAGTAGAGCAAAAGGATAAGAAAGGGACAGCAGTGATCTCTTGTAGAGGTCTTTGGCAAACTGCCTATGAACAGGTCATTTGCTCTTGAAACATATGCTAGTAATGTTTTTATAAGCCAATTAAAATTGTTTTCAAATACTTGCTGAAGAGGATTGTGAATTAAGTGGCAGGGATTGCAAGCCTGATACTATGCATATTGTTCTTAAGATAATCTGTTGATGTATAACTGTTTATTGACCATAGTGGACCTTAAATATAGATCAAGTATTGGATGATTTTAATAAATTAATTTTGTTAGAGGAATGTTTGGTTTAACAAATAAAATTTATTTATGTATCTCAAAAGCAATTAAAGAGTTGGCAGTTGGGGCACCTCAGTGGCTCAGAGTTTGAGTGTCTGCCTTTGGCTCAGGTTGATCCCACAGTCCTGGAATCTAGTTCTGAATCTGGCTCCCTGCAGGTCATCTGCTTCTCCCTCTGCCTATGTCTCTGCCTCTCTCTCTGTCTCTCATGAATAAATAAGTAAAATCTTTAAAAAAAAAGTTAGCAGTTAAAATACAAGGGTACTATTGAGTTGATTACTGATTTCAGTTTTATTTTATTTTATTTATTTATTTTTGATAATAAATTTATTTTTTATTGGTGTTCAATTTGCCAACATACAGAATAACACCCAGTCCTCATCCCGTCAAGTGTCCCTCTCAGTGCCCGCCACCCAGTCACCCCCACCCCCCGGCCTCCTCCCCTTCCCTGATTTCACTTTTAAAAAATAACTTACTGGTTTATAGTATTAATGTGTGCCTGCATTGTTAGATAATGTATTTGATTCATAAGTTAAAAGGTGACTTTATGATAGAACTTTAAGTAATTTAAGATAGATTTCACATTGGTGTGTTTGCATTAAAAACCTTGTTATCCAATAGCTATTAAATGTTTTAACTTTCAAGTTGATTAGTTTTTGTGTTTAGAGTTCAAATTGCACCTCCCTTGATTTTACTTTTTTTCTCATTTTTATTATGAATTTCTTGTCCCAAACATGGACTCAGATATTTGAGGTTTGGGAGGGGCTAGATTGGTTAGTGATTATATTGTTCTTGGCCAATTAGTCACACATACCTATCCAGTTACCTCCCAGGGTTTAGATGATTTTTAATGATATTCTTGGCAATGGAACAATGAGAAGAGTGTATCAGTATTTCAGACTGAAATATATGAGATACTTTATGAATTTCTTTGTATGACTGAGCTAATGAATGGTTAAGTGTATAAAGAATCTGTATTGATTTTGAAAAAGGGCTTTAATCTAAAAATGAGTAATAATTTTTAAAATGAAGTCATGAGGTATGTATTTTTCAAGAAAATAAATTGTGAAAATATTTTAGGGTCTTTTTCAAAGACTTTTTGAGGAATTCAAATATTAGATTTACTTCTATCATTCTTTAGTCTCATTTTTTCTAACAGCATGTTATTAGTTTCATACAAATGAAAAATTTAAAAATAATTATTTCATGTACCCCTCTGATAATGGAATATCTTTCAATTAATAAAATTGGTGAAATAGGTTTATATATTTTTTTAAAAATCATACATTAAGTGAGAAAATCAGGTTTTAGAAAATTGATCTGACATGATTTAACTAAAACTATGTTTCTATGTGTGTATATGCATGTTGTATATACTCTCATGCTCACATATACTCAAAAAACAGTCTAGAGAGATTAGGTGTGTAATGAAAATAGTTGTCATTTTGTAGAAACATACTGTTTCCACTGTTGTGGGCTGAGTTTGTTATAACTGTTACAGGTTGTTGTTTTGAGAATAATTTAAAATTTTTGATATTTATTATATATTACAAATATATTATGTATATATAAGTTGGGAATAAGGATCAATGAAAATTTTGAGTACTGGAAAAAACCTGATATTTTTTAAGTTAGGAAAAACATTAAGAAACTGTGGCATTGGTTTCGAGTCTGAATTTGAATCCTAGCTTCATTTCTTACCAACTTTATATTCCTTATTCAAGCTGCTTAATCTTTTTTTTTTGCTTCAGTTTTCTAAAATCAATGTAATTGATCTTAATACTAGTAATATTAGTAGTTCTAATATTAACTATTAGTCTCTTTGCAGGTTAATCTAATAAAGATTAGAAATAATCTAATTTAGTGCTTTGTGTGGTGGCTGGCACATAGTAGGCACTTAATAAATTACAATTATAATTTTGTTATTATTAACTTGTCTGCCTTAAAATACTCTGTAGATGCTATAAGCTAAATTCAAATATTTTGGGAGGATAGGATGTATAGATAAAGGAACTGTAACAAAAATGGATATAGAAAAGATAGGATACTTTAAAATGTAGATTTACATATAAAAGTAGAAAAATTTGTAGTGGTATAAATCATCTTGGTAGATTAAAATGTTTATTAAAATATAAGCATTTACTAAAAGTATGAGACTTAACTCACATTTCTTGCTTAGCAGTAGTAAAGTTTCATTGTTTTCTTGCAGAGTGCACAGTTGACAGAGATCATCAACAGTTTGATTGCCCCCCTCAACTTATCCCCAACTTCATCACCCCTGTCCTCCAAATCCTGTAGCCATAAATGTCTGACTAATGGCATTTCCAGGAGGTAGGTATCAAGTGGGATCGTTTGGCTTCTAAATTTGGCTTTGTTTATTTTATTTATTTTTTGATCTTTTAAGTAGTATAGTTGCTTTTTTCTTCTTAAGCACTATTAGAATACAATCAATAGAACATGGATAAATTTTTAGATGTCATCAAACTTATATGATTAATGTAAACATAAACCAGAGACTGCGGGAGCAAATTTTCCAGGATGTAAAATGTTTCTGAAAAAGAAAAATGGTGATACCTTTGCTACAGAAGTACTGCATTTTTTTTAACATACCTTCCATTTTGTACATTTTATATTCTTTCGTTCCATACTGCCCTTTCAATATTTATTTATTTATTCATTCATTCATTCATTCATTCCAAAACATTTTAAGAAAAAAAGACCCTATATATAGTTTGGGCACAGGAGATTGGTAGATACCATCCATAAAGTTCAGGTAAAGTTTCATTTGATCATTTAGATCTCAGCTTTTATAAGGTAAACATTTTTTCTGAATGCAATTAATATAGTAATTACTATAATCTTTAGCAATTTATTATATCAGCAATTACACACACACACACACACACACAAGATCTTAATTCTTTTGTGAACAGCTTTTTTTTCTTTTTTTAAGACTTTATTTATTTATTCACGAGAGACACCGAGAGAGTGCGAGAGAGAGAGAGAGAGAGAGAGAGAGAAAGGGAGAGAGGCAGAGACACAGGCAGAGGGAGAAGCAGGTTACGTGCAGGGAGCCCGAAGTGGGACTCCATCCCCAGACTCCAGGATCATGCCCTGGGCTGAAGGCAGGTGCTAAACCACTGAGCCACTCAGAGATCCCCATAGACAGCTTTTATGTCCCTTTTATTTTGCTTATTTTTCTATTTTAAAGATTCAAGTAGAATTAAAGATGCTAATAGAATATTATTTTTCTAATTTTTTTTCAAATAAAATTCTAATGTGGCTTCTTTAGCTGCCATGGAGGACTGAGTGTAATTTAGTATTGGGAAATATTTATATTAATAATTATATGATTTATTGCTAAATTTTGTTTATTATAACATGAAAAGAAAATTTATTCTCTGGTAAAAATTATGTGAAGTAACCATCACATTTTTCATGCGATTAGAGGATATAAATTCTCTTAAATATATTGTTATTTGGGCTTTATTTCTGATTTGCTATTTTGAAAATCTAATTTTTAATACTTTCACTGTTTCATTTGTGCTGGATAATTTATTCATTGTCCTGTCACAGAAAAAAGTTCTTCTATTAGTTTTGCTTTACGGTTTGTTGATTTTAATATTCATTCCTTATATCACTGATGATTTACTTTGAAAGCAAAGATTCTCACATGTTGTATAAGGCAACTCTGATATCTTCATTTATGAGAACATATGCTAATTAAGAAAGTCATAATTTGTTTTTTAAAGAGGAAGTTATAATTATAAGTTGAGCCATTAAATACCATTAAATTGATGTGCAAACATCATGATTTGGGTCAAGCCCATTTTGGTAACATTTTTACCTAACCAGACATTATACTATTACATATATATATGTATGTGTGTACATATTTTCATTTTAATGTACTTGCCTATATTTTTGGTTAGTCACACAGTATTTATTACATAACTATTTGTTATATGTCATGTAGTCAAAGTGCTAGGTTACAAAGATGAAACAAGTCTCTACTTTTAACTAGCAGTCTCATAGGTGAAGTATAATTATTCAAAATATGTAATAATAAAGGAATTGTGTGCAGTTATTTGAATACTAGATTTTATTAGCTTTCATAGGTGAAAAGATACCTTATAAAGATACATGGTTCCAAATGAAAGTAGTGTTAACATTGGTTTTATTTACTTAAATCATGATACTTTTCAATTCTTTTTTTTTTTTTTTCTTTTCAATTCTGTTTACTAATAGTTCAGAGGTTCTTGTTGAAATCTGCTAGTAATTGCCCTCTTTCCTGATGTCAGGTATTTGTTCTTACAGGTTAATTGGAAGGCTTATTTTAAAAAGTTTATAATAGGGATTAGGGGGGAAATGAAAAAAAAAGTTTATAAAAGGCTCAAAAACTACTTAAATTCTTTTTAGATTTAAGATAAAAATTTATTCTCCAACTTTTTGAAGTATTCTGATATGCAAGTGCTTTAATTAATTTTATTAATTACTAATTTATTTACTTCGGGTAGTAATGGACAGTTTTCCAGTATGCTTTCTATATAACATGAGTTCCTTTCAAAAAGCATTTTCACATTTGTTGTCAAAATATACTTTTCTTGAAGAAAAGGTTTGGTTTCCTAGCATTTGCAGAAAATGTAATACAGCTACCTTTCATCAAACGAAGGTGAGTGGGGTGCCGAGGGGGCTCAGTCCATTGGGCATCTTGATTTCTGCTTGAGTTACCTCCGGGTTGTGAGGTAATGAGATCAAGCGCCACATCGGGCTCATTGCTGCGGGCATAGAACCTGCTTAAGATTCTCTCTCTCCCTCTCCACCACCCCTCCCCCTACCAAAAAATTGAGCAAATTTAGAATATTAGAGTTTTTGTTTAAAATGTGTAATTTATCTTTAAGTTTAATAACTGTTTTTAAATCTTTTGCTACCACAGACTTCTGGTTTCATTAAATTTTTTGTAAAAATTCTGTTTATGAGAATATATACCATAATAATTCTATTTAACCAAGAACATAGAAACTGGAATATATTGCAGATAGAGTAATAACTTTGAAGGAAAAGACAATTTTGAGGATTTATGGTGGATGTGTCTGTCAGATGTGAAGGGAGGTACTGAAAAATGTCTCTTGGTTCTGCCATTGAGACCTCAGCACCAGCAGTGTAGTGGCATGACGAGAGAAGAGATGAGAGTGGGCTGACAGAGAACTGGAGAAATAGTAGAGAGGAGGAGTGCACTTTCAAGGTTGTTGACTGTAAAGGCTATAGTAGGATGGATGTATAAGATCAAGAAAGGTATTTTTTGTTTTTAAGATGGAAGTAATGTAAGTATCTTTATTAAAATGAAGGGAAAGAGCTAGAGATGGTAAATGTAGAAATATATATCATAAAGTTATGGAGGGATTTTATATAAGGTAGAAATACACTTGTTCCTTGCAAGTGGTGTGGTAGAGATTAAGGGGGCTGCAGATGTTTTTAAAGTGTTTATAGCCAAGTTGTTTATTAAGTGACTATAGTTGTTTATAAAGTGACTATAGCCAAGTTAGAAGTGAGAAAAGAAGCTGTAGGAGTTAGGTAAAGGTTTGCACATACACTGGCCAGTCAGACATTGTCTCTTCCCTGTTTAATTCCCTTCCCTGCCTTCTTCCTCTTTTTGTAGCATGAGCAGCCCATCCCTGGAAAATGATGTTTTGTGGTTTCTGAGTAGTTGTTGTCGTTGTCTTTTTAATGCCTTAACTATATTCCAAGAAATACTTAATTGATATTTGTAAACCTAGTTAAGAATTTAAAAGTATTCTCTAACTGAACTTCTTGTAAAATAAACAAATACGTAATAGTAAAATTCTGTATATTTAAAAGATTATTGTACTCATCACATTTGAGATTTGGAAATTAATTGGAGACACAATTTTGTATTATAGTAATAAAGAAGAAGCTTAGGTTTTTAGATATCTGTATTGAAGGAAGGTGAAATTTATCTATTTGCCTTTTGCTTCTGGGAGTAAAATGTCAAGTGAAGCCTAGTTTTATTTCTTATATCTTTGTGTTTTTCCAATCTTGTTATTTTTTCTTCACATGTAATTATATATGAAGAAAACATGTTTAAGAATCAATGAATTTTAAGAGTAAGGGCTTAGTTAATTTAATGTTTTGCAAACTTGATAGTCAGAAAGCATTTTCTTAAGATGTCCCTATTAAGCATACAAATACTGTTCATTTTATATATTTAAGTAAATGTGAAGGTAAGAAAAGTATTCATTTGAATAAAAACTTTTAAAATCCTGATACAATGTACATAAACAGAATTTACCATTTTAACCGTTTTTATGTTTAGTGCATGAAGTATGTTCACATTGTTGTGCAGTAATCACCGTCATCTTCAGAACTATTTTCATCTTCCTAAACTGAAACTCCATTAAACAATAAGGACCTATTCTTCCTTTTTTTCCCATTCCTTGGCAACCACCATTCTACTATGTGTCTCTATGAATTTGACCACTCTTGGTATCTCATATAAGCAAAATTATACAGTATTTGTCCTCTTATGACTAGGTTACTTCACTTAGCATAATGCCATCAAGGTTCATCCATATTATATAGCATGTGTCATTTTTAAGATTGAATAATATTGCATTCTGTGTAAAGACCACATTTTTAAGATTGAATAATATTGCATTCTGTGTAAAGACCACATTTTGTTTATTCATTGATCCCTGGGTGAACTTATGAATAGCCACCTTTTGGCTATTGTGAATAATGCTGCTTTAAACATGAGTATACCAAAAAAAAAAAAAAAAAAAAATGAGTATACAGATAAACTGAATCTGCTTTTTTAAAAAAATTTGTTTGAGTTCTTGCTTTTAATTTTTTAGACATACACCCAGAGGTGGAATTGCTGGGTTGAATAAGAATATTTTATTGTTTATTTTGAAAATGAGAAATTAGTGAATGTTAATGGTATTTCTAAGCCAAAAGCTAAGAAAAAGCAAGAAACCAAAAAAGTAAGTAAAGCACAGCATCTACTTTTGTCTGAGGCCAATTTCTGACAAAATTGAGTTTTGATAGCTTTGTGGGGAAAGAAAGAGAAATCAAAGCCAAATCAAAAATCAAGTGAAGTTTTAATAGCTTGCGGGGTGAGAGGAAGATAAATCAAAGCTAAAACAAATCAAAGCCTTGCCTATGGCAGGGAGATGAAATGAAATCCTATTCCATGGGCTACAGCCTCAGAGTAAGTGTAAATCAGAAGGAAAACTGTTTACTTTTCCCCACGTTGGGCATCAGGGGGAGAGTTGTAGGAATACTACAAGGTAGATGGCAGAGACAGCTGTAGATTCTCTTTGGAGGAAGAGATCTGCTTTCTTAGCCTGCAGGAAACCCTCAGGAATAATTTTTCAAGGCAGTGATCAGCCCACATGTAAATATAATCAGATGTGTGAGGAGAGCGATAAGAGTAAGAATAAAGAGAAAATAATAGGAAAAACAGATTGCAAAGTTTTCAGATATTAGAATTATCAAACACAATCTGATTATATTTTTAAAAATAGTACTCATTTTGATTTGAGAAGTAAAAGATAGGCTTAAAATATCTGCAGGGAGGAAGCTATAAAAGTTACATGGTACATATGAAAAAGATCCAAATAAAACTCCTGAAAAATACCTTCATTAAAATAAAAACTAAGTATAAGTGAATTTGGCAACATTGACACAACTGAATAGAGAATATGTAATGTAGAAGATAGAGAGAAAGAAAAGTTCCAGATTATAGGAAAAGAGACAAAACTATGGAAAATAGTCATTTAAAAAACATTTAAAAATGTGAGAACATATTGAGCAGGTCTAATAGAAGACTTCATTGGAGACCTGAAGATGAACTAGAGAATGGAGCAGAAGTGATATTTGAAGAGAGATTGGCTGAAAAATTAACCGATCTGATGAAAGACACCAAATTCAGGAAGCCAGACACAGATTCTTAAGCAGGACAAATAAAAAGAAATCCACCTCTAGAACCAGAGGAAATGGGGGAAATAAAACAAAGACAAATGAAACATCTAAAAACAATAGCAGAGGTGGCGAAAGAGGAAGACATCACCTGAACTGAAACTCCATAGTTCACCTAACAGCTGACTTCTCAAGAGTAGTAACAAGAGCCACAGCACAGTAGAATGGTATCTTCAGTGTGTTGAGAGAAAATAACTGTCTGCCTAGAAATTCTATATCCAGAGAAGACATCTTTGAAGTCTGAGTGTGAAACACAAATGCCTTCAGATAAATCAGAACTAAAGAGTGGGTCACTAGTAGACTCTAATTATAATGATAACCATAAGGGTGTGCCTCAAGCAATGGAAAGTGATGGTCCTAGATGAGTATTTCAAGATGTAAGAGGGAACTAAGGACAAATGAAATAGTAAATAAGTATATGGGCATATTTAACCAAACCGTAGTAAAACATGTCTAGTGGGCTAAAAACAGAAAAAAAAAGTCCATGGGAACAATAGGTCAGGAGGCAGGTGAGTGGTTTTAAATTGTTCTCAAGTCCTTGAGTTATTCAGGACACTGGAAAAGTCCTGATATTGATTTACCTTTCTGTAGTTCTGTGCTAAATATGAAGAGGAGGCCCTCCCCAAGGTTGTGGGGAGGCTTCTTAGGTACTGATAATCCATTTCTTGGCCTAAGTGGTGTTTATGTTACAGGGGACGAGTAGGTGAAGCATTGCTTCATATTTATAAGTCAAACATTTTATGTACTTACTTGTAGATATCTTACATTTCACAATCAGAAAGTTGAGAAAAATAGGATACAAATTATATACTTCAAAAAGGGTAAATAGAGGGTGCCTGGTACCTCAGTGGTTGAACATCTATCTGCCTTTGGTTCAGTGTGTGATCCTGGGGTCCTGGGATCAAGCCCTGCATCGGGCTCCCCCTGGGGAGCTCCCCTGCTTCTCTCTCTGCCTATGTTTCTGCCTGTCTCTCATGAATAAATAAATAAATGATCTTAATTAAAAAAAAAAAAAACAGAAAGGGCAAATAGAAAACACAGCAGCCGCTATAGGTTTGAAAACAACAACAACAACAAAAAAATGGCATTATTATCCTAAGCCTGTGAGCAAAGCTTGACTAGTTCTACATTATTTAAATTATAATCATAGAATATCAAAGTTTTAAGATAGGAGAAGGAATATAATATTTGTTGAAAAGGAAACAGAATTAAATCTTATTTCAACATGTTACCTTCAATTTTGGCGATAAAGAATGATCCAGTTACTGATTTTATAACCCTTGCCCTTTTCTTTATCTGTCAATACTGTCTTAATCTAGGATGTCTGTTCTGTCTTTTTCAGTGAAAGCCTTCAAACATACTTGTGGGAAGCAAATGAAGAATGGCTAAAGGAAAGGACATATAACTATAGTTTTCTTTAATTGTCCTCTCTGATCTGAAAAGTATTCATATATATTTGTATATTTTGAGGTGCATACTCAGCTGAAATGTGTAAATTAATACAAATGTCAGACCTGATAATAGCAGTATAATAATAGGAAGTTACAGAATGTAGATACAGACAAAAGGAACATTTAAAAGTGATAGGAAATTTGGTAATTTACTATGATAAATAATATTTACCTTACAGTTCTTAAATGTCTTTATGGTGTCTAAGTATTTATATTCTCTCTCCTCCAAAAATTTTATCAAGTCTTTACTAACATTTGGCAGTTATTCAGTTTCTACTCTTTTCCAACGTTTACAATCACACTATCTTAAAAAGTACATGTTAGTCTATGAGGATGCAGTATGCCACAAAACAGATCATTGACTGTTAAATATATATCTTAAAGTAAATGTAGGAGATATTGAGAGATAGTATATGATTGTATGAAAAGTAAATAAGGCAGTATATACACAACTCTTAAAACAATGCCTGGCACATAGAAACAGCCTAATAATGTTAACCGTTGATATTTTTATGTCAGGACATATTATGTATGTTAAAACTATATATTTTATGTATGTATATTAAAATTGTAGGTAGTTTTATTTCTTTCATATCATGGCATTATCCTAGTCATTGATTCAGAACTATTCTTACTTTAAAAAAAAAAAATGCTTCCAGTGGCCTGAGTTACAATATGGATTTTAGGGCCTATGTAAGTCTAACTGTTACTGAAAGTCCTCTAGTTACTGGGAATCAGAGGTACCACCTGTTTCTCCATCATAACTCTTGGGGAGTTATAAAGTTGTCCTGCCTTTGATCTGCCTGGTTGGTTAGGGACCCTATAATAAAAACAAAGTTTTATTACATAAAACACCTCCTTAAAAGGCCATCTTGGGACATTTAATCTCTCCCTTCCCCTCCCCCCAAAAGTTGTAACTTGTATTCATTTTTAATCAATTAGAGTGTTTTTTGAAATTTAGTGGTTTCAGGTTAATTTGTGGTTATGAATATAAAGTATACATTTTTATCTATTCTTTTTGTTTTTGACATTTTATGACCTTGGGCAAGTAAGCTTAAAATCTTTACATGCTATTTCTTTATCTTTAAATTTACTGGGACACAAATATTTATAGTTTCTAGTACTAATATTCTTTAACTAAATGTTTATATTTGGGAATGCCATTTTTTTAAACAAATGAATAATAAAAATAAAGATTTCAAAATAGCCTAAAATGTACCTTTTTGTCACATGACTTTTGTGCTTTGCTTTGGATGTAATCATTTTATGTTAGCTTAAATCAAGAGATTTCGTGAATAGAGAAAAATTACTCAACATGTTTTAGTAACTTTAAAGCATAATCTAGATATTATTATGAAAGAAGTACTTAAGACAGTAAGAGGAATGAAGATTCTACTTATATGCTAGAAACTTTCATATAAGCCAAGAATTATTAAATAAAATTTATTACATATTGCCTTTCATGGATGATACTGGAGTTAATTCAGTTTTTTTGTTTGTTTGTTTGTTTTTGTTTTTGTTTTTTTTTTTGTTTGTTTTTTGGTAACTCAGGCTCATGACTATGGCCACATCCTCAGAGACTGTGGAGATTAATAGTTGTGTACCTATAAAAGAATTTACTTAATAGTGAACAAATACCTACTGAGTAACTTTAGTGTGCCAGGCATTGGATTGGGCAGTGGGGATACATGTTGAACAAAAACATATGTGGTATCTTTACTCAAGGTATAGAGTCTGGGTGGGGAAAAAAAGAGATCAACTGAATAATCACAGAGTTAAATACATAAATTTAAATGCTGATCAAGTGCTATGAGAAAACTGATTTTTAAGAATACCCCTTTGGGGGGCACCTGGGTGGTACAGTCAGTTAATTGTCCAACTCTTGGTTTTGGTCCAAGTTGTGATCTCCAGGTCCCAATCTCAGGGTCATAAGATCAAGCACTGCCCCCTCCTGCTCCCATTGGGCTCTGCAGTTCAGTGCAGAGTTGGCTTGAGACTCTTTCCTTCTTCATCTGCCCCTCCCTTCCCACTTTCTCTCTCTCAAATATTAAAAAAATAAAATAAAATAAGAGGGTGCCTGGGTGGCTCATCCAGTTGAACCACTGACTTTGAGTCAAGTCATGGTCTCAGGGTTGTGGAATGGAGCCCCATGTAGGGTTCAATGCTCAGCATGGAGTCTGCTTGAGATTCTTTCCCTCTGCCCCTCCCCCTGTTCATGCACAAGTTCTTGCATGTGCTCTCTCTCTCTCTAACTCAAATAAATAAAATAAATCTTAAAAAAAAAAAAAAAAGTCCCTTTAGAGGGCGCCTGGGTGGCTCAGTCTGACTCTTGATTTAGGCTCAAGTCATGATCTTCAGGGTCATGAAATCAAGTGCCATGTCAGGCTCTGCACTGGATGTGGAGCCTGCCTAAGATTCTTTATCCCTCTCCTCTTCCTACCCCAGCCCTGTGCATGGTATTCTCTTTCCCTCTAAATAAATAAATAAATAAATAAATAAATAAATAAATAAATAAATAAATATTAAAAAATTAAAAATATCTCTTTGGAATCAGACAAATCTGAGGTCAATCCCAACTCTGCCATTTGGTAGCATTGTATTCTTGGGCAACTTTCTAAATCACAGTTCAAATGAGAACAGTCTGCTTCCTGGATTGTTGTGAGGATCAAATGAAATAATAAGTGTGACATTTTGCTTTGTTTTGTTTTTTTACTTGCTGGTTAGCTGTCTTCCTGGATGAGAATATAAGCTCCATGAAAGCAGGAACTTTTAAAATCTGACCTATTAACTGCTCTTTTCCTAGCGTCCTGCTCTTTTCCTAATTCCTAAGATTACTGAGAGTCACATCATGGGCATGAACAGATATTTGTTGAATGAATGAAATGTCTTTTAAGATTTCTTGCAAGTAATCAGCATTCCATAAAAAATATTTTTTACTCATTTGTCTTTTCTCCCCCATGGTCAGATTGATATTTAGGAATTGATTTCATGGCTATCGCAAGCAGTTCTTCTTTATCTTATCTAATTTAAGGGTGACTAGAAAATCAGATAACCAAAGTGGTAGAAATATTTGTACTATAATAAGAGACATTTTCTAGTAAGAAAGAAGGCCTCTCCTAACAGTAACAGGAGTGAACTTTTGTGTATGAGTAGTGAGGTTTTTTAGTTATTTGAAAGGCTTTATGGAATTCACCCATATTCTGTGTACTTGGGGTTGCCAGATAAGTAATCTCATAAGTAAAGTGTTACACTTCTTCTAATAAAGCATACTTACTCTTGCTTTATATCACATTATATCATAATTTTAGTGTATAATTAACTTAGAAGAAATTTAAGTTTAGAATTTTTAAAAGTTGGCCACCTATTCTGTATATTAATTTTTAGTGGATCACGTAGAGCTTACTGTTTGATATAATTTAAAAAAATATTAAGGTCATTTTTATAATATCCTAATGAACTATTCTCTCACAATGTCTAAAGTAAATTCACCTCGTTAATTATTTTCCATACTACCTGTTTGCCCACTTGTTATTCATTGATTCCCAACCCCCACCTCTTATTTAATGGCAGTATCTCCCAGAAGTTAGAATTGTTTTTTTAGCTTTATTAATCTTGGCAGCAGGGTTTAAGATGAGTCACCAGGAACTGAGCAACTGAAAAGATTAGTCTTCAAACAAATGAAGCATTACATTTTATTATCCTGGAGATATTTGTTTTTAGATCTTGTACTCTAAAATGAAGATAAAATGTTGTAAATGGATCCTTGCTTACCCCATGGGGTATTATCTCTGAGAAAGTGAATTTCTATTTGAAGTAATATCTAGATTTTTATTGTTGTTGTTTCTTTTGCCTTAATGAGACCCAGAACATGATATGAAATTAAATTCCAATGAATCATTGCCATGCTATTTATTTCCACTAATGGTAATTATCTCTTGAAATGCAACCGTTCTTTCTAATTGGGTATCATAATTGAAAAACTGCACTTAAACTGGCAAACTAATTACATAGAAAGTAATTCATTCTTCCTTGTAATATCTTTAATAGTCACTTCTCAGAAGTTAGCTGAGTATTCTAGGCTGAAATTTTCAACATAATTTTGGGTTCATTTGAATGACATTAATTATTTGAATGACATTTGAATGATATGTATTATTATATTAGCTAGATGTGTGACATCAATAAGGAAATAAAGTTTCCCAGCTATTTTTTGAAAGTAATGTCAGTAGGAATTATTTTCTTTTGTAAAAACTTTTTTTCCCGCCTTTTTACCTGTAAGTCCAAAATCTAATGTTAGAGGGAATGTTTAAATAAATTTTGATACAACCACTGAATGGAATATTCTATAAGTATTAAAAAATAATATGGTGACATGTTTATTTTGGAATGTTAAGTGGAAAAATTAGGATACCAAAATCATTGTATAGTAAGTATCATTTCAAAAAAAAAGACTTGAAGGATATAAATCAAAATTTTAATGAAAGCTGTGTTTGTGATTAGATGATGGGATTTTGAAAAATAATTTTCATTTTTTTCTATTTCCAAATTTTCTTTTAAAATGAAAAATAGCAAAATAAAATACAATGAAAAATAATAATTAGTAAAATAAAAAGTCTTCATTTCAAACAAATTACACGTGGGAAAAATAGAACTCCCATTAATTGGCTTCCTAGTCTCTTTGCCTTAATGCTTTAAAAAGTACCACCTGAAGAGCACCTGGTTGGCTCAGTCGGTAGGGCATGCAACTCTTGATCTCAGGGCTGTGAGTTTGAGCCCCATGTTGGGTGTAGAGATTATGTTAAAAAAAAAAAAAAAAAAAAAAAAAAGTACCACATGAAGTTAAGAGCCAGAGGAAAAATAACAGCACTCATTACAATAATAGTCTGTCTCTTTTCCTCTCTATCTTTTATTATAGAAAACTTTGACATATAGAAAGGATAGTCAAGTGAATTCACATATTCACAGCTTTAAGAATTCCCAAGATTTTGGGGGGATCTGGCAGGTTCAGTCAGTAGAGCAACTGACTCTTGATCTGGGGATGTGAGGTCCAGCCCCGCACTGGGGTAGAGTTTACTTAAAAAAAAAATAAAAAAGAAGAAAGATGAGCATGTGATGCATTCATTTCTCCAAACACTATCAAGGGAAAACAAGATAGTAAATTCAACTATTAGCAAGATGCTTGACATCAGGGAAAGTTTGGAGAAGGTTGAATTCATCAAAAAATTCCAACTGATAAAAAGCAGAGACTTGAAATAGAGATTACCAATCATGCAAAAACAGTGATTTTTAGGTGTGCAGTTTTATGGATATATTAGTTGCCTAGGTTTGTTGTAACAAACCACTACTAACTGTGTGGCTTATGATAACAGATATTTACTCTTTGACAGTTATATAGGCTAGACTTTAAAAATCGATGTGTTAGGGCCCTGCTGTCTATGAAGGTTCTAGGGAAAAATCCTTTCTTGCCTTTTCCTAGCTTCTAGTGTTTGCTGGCAGTCCTTGGCATTCTTTGGCTTGTAGCCCAGCTCTCTAATCTCTACCTCTTTATCCACATGGCATTATTCCCTGGGTGGGTCTCCTCTTTGTCTCTTTGTCTCTTTTTATGAGAACATCAGTGATTGGATTTAGAATCCATTTTAATCCTGAATGACCTCATTTTACCTAATTACATCTGCAGACTGTATTTCCAAATAAGGTCACATTGTGAGGTTCTTGGTGGATGAAGATTTTATGAGGACACTATTGAACTCAGGACAGTGGGTGTGGGTATTTTGTACTTGAGTGTATGGGGAACTGGGGGCCGGGAGGTGGGGCTATAATAATCTTTTTGAGAATGCACATTCTAATTCTCTTCATTATTGATTTGTACTTTTTGTATTTTTTATTTTATTTTTTAAAGTAGGCTCTATGCCCAGCGTGGATCCCAACATGGGGCTTGAACTCGAGCTGATATCAAGTCTGACACTTAACCAACTGAGTGACCAGGCACCCCTCTACTTTTTTAAAAGTGTATTCAATATGAGAATGGGTGAATATGGGAAGAATACTGACAACTACTGTCCTTAAACAGTATTTTAAAATTCTCTGTTAAATATTCTCTGCTCTTTCTTGAGAATAAAAGATAAAAGTCACCCCATGAAGTCTTTTCTATGCTTTTATGGTTCTGGCATTCTGAATTTATAACCAGGCTCAGAAGTTTCTTATTTACTAAAAATATTTGAGTAGAGCATTATGAGTTTATTATAATATTCCAATTATTCCAGGCCTTCTACGAACATAATTTGGCTTAGGCAAAGGTTATTAAATACTTGAGAAATTTACTATGAAAATTCTACAGTGTCTTTCAGTGGGTTTGTAGGAAAAAAATGAAAAGAAAGATAAAAATTAGACTGTTACTGTACATCCTCTGTCATCAATACTGCCACCAAGATAATATCAGAAAGCTAGCTAATCAATGCCCTCATATGCCCATATTTTTAAATTGTTTTATTTATTATAAGTACATAATGTTTGCAGGAATGGATTTTGGTAGCGATTTACATTAGAATATCTGGTAAAAAATGATTGACTCACTTTTGGGCTTTTGGTTCCTATAGTAATCAAAGTATAGGCATATACTGTAAAAAAATTCACTTGAAGTTTTCCACTCATACTCTGTACAAGCAAAATGAATGCTTTCTGATATCTATAAATAATCTTAACTGCCAGAATTTTCTAGGATTGTAATAGAAAAACAGTGATTTCAGAAAGTCATTAAATAACTATTAGAGAAAGTAGATAATGTTAACAAAATGTAAGCTCAGAACTTTGATTATTAGATAAAGCTCTCAGTTGTTTTGCACTCTGCACATTAGAAGTGTTTAGACTTGATTGATACCCTTTTTACAAATCAACATCTTATAGTTCTTATCTGCTTATTCTTCTAAATTTATGATGGACATACTTGACTATACAATAAAATAAAATATATCATATCTTACTACCAAAAACTACCTTTTGTAAATCAGTTAGAGATTCAGAATGAAATGCAAGGCCATGTCAGTATGTATCTTATCTTTCTTAGCCTATATCTTTTATAGCCTTCTGTTTAGATCCTCTTTTGGCTCTAGGTTAAAACGTTCAATGTTTACTCATTCACTAAATTAATTATGTAGGGGTAGTGTGTGTTATACAAGCATTATACAAAGCACAGAGGTGGAATGATAAACCTGACAATGTATACGTATATATTCCTCTACTCATCAAGTATTTATTGAATATCTGCTGTATGCAAGGTACAATATCAGGAACTTCTTGATACAGGGTTAAACAAAACAGACACAGTACCTGCACTACTTATAGTCTAGAAAGTAAGACATCAGTTAATCAGATAATCACTCAAATGTAAAATTATCACTATGAAAAATGCTACAAAGGACACATGAACAGTGCTTATCAAAGCTCAAAAGGGGATGTGACCTAGTCATTGGAGAGATGAACCAAGGACTGAAAGACTTCCCTGAGAAGCTGACTTTTGAACTGAGAGCCAAATGATTATTAGAGATTATGTAGTTGAAGGAGAATGTGAGAAAGTTCTGTAAAGCAGAGATAACATATGATAGGTCTTATACAGTAGAGAGTATGATTTATTTGAAATGAAAGGAGGTGGTGTGGCTAGAATTCAAGTAACAGGGAGGAGTGCGATGGCAGGTGCCAGGCTAGTCCATGCCTTTTAAACTTGAAGTCTTTTTCTCCAGAGCAATGGGAAGACTTTGAGAGATGTTAAGCAGTGTAGGAATGGGAGGAAGGGGCATGAAAGGATAAGATTTGTTTACCCAATAGACTGGTATAGAAGGGACTGAAAGGGGGAAAAGTTTAGATGAAGAAGACTAGTTAGAGGCTATTCGAGTATTTATTCCTGAATAAAAAAAAGCTTGGATTAGGGCAGTGACAGTGGAAATGGAGAAAGATGTAAATCCACCCTCAGTTCCCCCTTCTCTTCAATTATTTAATTCATTTTAAAGCCAAATTATGCTTTGTGCCTATACCTCACAAAAGATGTATCCTTTCAGGTTTTTTTTTTTTTTTCTTTGAGCAAAAGTTTCCAATTGGAAATGTGCAAAAGTATAATTCATCACCTCTTCTGGTACTATCCCACTTGTAAGATTGCAATTTCAGAAGTTCAGTGATAATTATATATTGGTACTTACTGATTGTTGCCTTTATAACAGGACAGTACTTGGTAGTGATCTATTGCATCCTCAGTTTCTGGGATTGCCGGGGTGTACCTACAACTTGATGTGAACACTAAATCTTCTCTTATTGAAATATTATTTTTCCTCTTGGGTTTTCTCCTCCTCTTCCTATTATTATTATTATAGCTTTTTTTTTTTAAAAGAATATCATGTGCTGATGGTGTTTTATTTAAGTTCTTGTTTTCCTTAATGCTTAATTACTAGATTATATCATATCTCCTGAGGAAAAAGCTGTAAGTTATAGTTACGTGAACAGAGTTGTTGTCTTCCAAGTTCCCTCATTTTTCTCTTTTTCTGCTTTTCATTGAAGTTGATTGATTTATTGTCTCTTTAGTGTAGAACACTGGGGAAAATAAGTGAATTTGTCAGTGATTTGTAATAATTCTTTATAATAACCTCATCAGTTATTTTTAAAAGTGGTTTATCTACCAAATGAGCTTTGGTGAGAATAATGTGCTTTATACATTGATTAGGTATGAAATAAACAGAGTTCACATCTTTGAATTTCAGTACATTTCCCCATTTATTCGAGAATGATAAATTTTGATAACACTTTACAAGGATCCTTAATAGCTAGAGTGTGTCTGTCAGAAGTCATTAAAAAAGAATTGCAGCTGCGAACATATTCAAGTTTTTTTAAAATTTTTTTTTCTCAATGATAATGTGTCCATCACCTTAGAAACTTGAAAATATAGTGTTCCCTGAACAAAGTGACATGTTTTCTACTTACCTTTAACCCAACCTGTAAACCTCTAGCCAGTGTAAAAGCTGTATGCTGTCCATCAGTAGAGATGGTGGCTTGCCTTCTTTAGGGCTAACTCTCCTGTGGGGATGGGGATAAGGGCTCATTAACAACTAAAGAATTGTAAATAGAGGGCTGAGTTAACTGCGCTTCAGGCTCCTGGAATTAAAAAAAAAAAAAAAAAAAAAAAAAGCTTTTCATTTTCTCTAGACACTATGGAAGCAATGTCCCTTTTAAGGAACCAATATATCTGCCTAAAGGTATTTCTGACTTGCCAGAAGAACCTCTTTTTGTACTGGATCTACTCTTACCTTCCTGAATCCTAGCATCCTGACTTAATTTTTTATATCAACCACCTGGCTTACTTCTCTGCCAGTCACCTGCCTTACCTAGTGCCTAATTTGTTGCCTATCACCTGTGCCTTCTGCTCGCCCTTGGCATGATAGCCCAACTCCATGGCTGTTTCTCAAGAGCAGAATGTTACTTACCGCTGATATACTTGTTACAGAAAATAACATCAGGATATGAGATTGGACCTGTTAATTTGTGAGTAGTGTTATCTCTTAAACCTTTGTCAGATCTTTAGAACGCTTACTAACTGGTACTTATGATGTTGTTGACTAGGGCTCTCTGAAGACTAAAGTGAAATAATTATCATCACCTCATTTTCCCTGTACTGGTCTAGCCAGTCATACTCAAGTATTTGTTGAATGTATGATAGTCACCAAATTCCATATTTATTCTCTTAAATTATTTGTTTTCTCTACAAGCTAGCAGAATATTTTATAGCAGCCATAAATATGATTCAAAACTAAAGATACTGCTATGGAAAAACAATGTCTTATAATTACTGTTAAACACCAATTCTACTTAAGCCAAATAACATATTTAGAACTTCCTTGTTGATTAGCAGTACAAAGTATGGCAGATTCACGTATTGATATTAGAATACTAAAGTGACTAGCTTTTGTTAATATAAGTAAGGTTGAAATCGATACAGTGTAGTACCTGAAAAACTTAATTATTTTACATATAATATACTGGTATAAATGAAATTTATGTGGCACTGGGCATTAACTTTCTCCTGATATTCTGATTTTTAAAAAATATTTAAAAATAATGTTTAAAAATTAATATAATGTTGACATTAATGTACTTATTTTTATGTGTACTTTGTGTGGTCTATTTCATTATTTTATAGTTGTGGCTTCTATATCATCAGAAGTTTAAAAATATTCCTAAAACATAGTAGGATTATGTCTTTGTTTCAGAATTCACTGAGATGGTATGTCATGTTTATTTCAGAGCAGCTAATGATATAGTATGGGATTTTAGCCTTTTGTAAACCTATAATTTTATATAATCTCACCCATATGCAAAAAAAGAATATAAATAGTTATAACACTGTACAACATGCATGAATTATTGATATACAATGAACATGTACATTGTACCAGCGAACTCATGTGAGCATTTATAACCTATGGGATATTTGTTTTACAGGAGAAAATAGAAGTAGAAATTATTTTTACAATTTGAATATCTAATTCCCTGTTAATACCAATTCTTTTGCCAATTGTTACCACAAAATTGGCTAAAATTATTACTCTTCTGTCATAGTAGATCAAGACAATTTACATTTAGTTTTCTTTGTCTTTTTTTGTTTGTTTGTTTGTTTTGTTTTATTCCCTCCACTCCCCAATTATTTCATGGCATTTCAGTGCTTCAGAGAATTTAGATGAGCTCTCTTCCTCCAGTAGCTGGTTACTTAACCAGAAGCACAATAAGAAAAGGAGAAAAGACAGGACAAGATTGAAATCTCCATCCTTGACTATCATGAGTACAGCAGCTCGAACAAGGCCACTTCAGAGTTTCCACAAACGAAAACTGTACCGATTGAGCCCTACTTTTTATTGGACTCCACAGGTAAGGCTGCCTATGGGAAAACATGAACAAAGATTTTGTCATCAATGTATTTCACATACAAGAGGATATGGATTGTACGTGATTATTTAGAGTAATTACGTCTAGAAAGCTTAAATATATAGTTTATACATGATATAGATATTGATAATATATAAATGGAATTTAATAATTTTGTTAACATTGCAGTGTATTAAACTTCTCACATCTCTATTTTTTAAAATGCATTGTATGCTTAAACTAACTTGAAGGAAAATTACATATGGTGATTTTAAGATTTTACTGGTAGGGATAATAAGGGAAAAAAGTGTACTACATATTTGTCTTTTGGTTAGTAAAGAAAAAAGTAAAGATAATCTGCATAGCTGCCACTTATTTTGTAAGAAATAGCATTGCTGTCTTTTTTTAGGTTTGGTATTAATCCTGGTGAGCAGCATGACTTTTCCTTTTCCCTTTTCTGTAATATAAACAATGCAATTTTATATATCCATGCTTACACTTTTTACAGTTAAAATGTACTTCATTAAAACCATGCATTTTGAAAAGTGTATTTTTCATTCTGTTAGCAGAATGTTAAATGTACATCTTTCAATGAATATCTCAACAAACTATGATAAAGGGTAAGATAAGTTACCTCCAGTTTTTGTTATATGACATGCTTTTTTCCTATTATATTTTTAAATAAAATGGCGAAGGAAAGAAATTCTTCTTTATGCTACCATTTAATATTGTTTCTGACTATTACTATATAAACTATTTAAAATATATTAGTATAAAAGTCAGGGTGCTTTGTTCCATTAGAAATCAATTTTAAATTTGATTTTAATGGCTTCAATTTTAAATAGAAATGTGGATTCTGACAAATTAGTTTTCATTAATAGGTTGATTTTTACCACTTAAGCAGTTCAGATTATTACTATGTTTTCCAACTTGAAAACATTTTTTTAAAATTTAAGTTTGTTTCAGAATCTTAAGAAATTTTACATAACCAACCTAATAGGAAAATATTTTTATTTAGTTTTTATATGCAGAATCATATTTTGTTTAATGATTTTTATTTAAAGATGCTACAAGCAATAGGTTAATATTTTTGAAATTAATTTTGTAATTTCATAATTATATATAGAACTGTTTATCTAAAATATTGGAATTTGCTTCAGTAATTTAGGGGATTTGTTAGGTATTGCTAGAATACTTTTACACATCCTGAGATTGTAAAGATCAGCCTTTGTTCAACAAACAAAGGAAGAAACAAACGTGAGATCATTGTTAGTAGTAGACCATATAGTTTATCATATTCCAGTCATTATGCTAAGCATTTTCAGTACATTATTTTATTATTTATTGTTATTTTAAAATATGACTGTGAGATGTTATTAATCTCCCCTTTAGAATCAGAAATTGAGGTGCAGAGAGATTAAGTAACTTGCCCAAGGTCACACAGCTAGCTAGTAAGCAATAAGTCTGATTCCAAACCCCATGTTTTTACCCATTGTATTGATAATGACAAAAATAAACCAAATAATTTTTGTTTTTGAATTCAATTAAGACAGTATATTTGGGGATTGGGAAGGGCTTATCTGGTTAGAGGTATGAAGAAATGCATCATAAAATAAGGGCTTTGAGGGAATGAACAGAATTTTGAAAGGTTATGGGAGAGTTGGAGAAAGAATTTTAGGTAAATAGGAATAGAGATGGAAAGAAATGATGGAAAATAACAGATGCACCTACCCCCCAACTTCTCCCCCAAATTGCCAGGATATTTAGTACCCAGTTACCTTTCTAAACCTAAATATCCTTTCTTTCAGGAAGCCTTCCTTAACATCTCCACTATGGGATATTAATATAAACCTTATTATAAAAATAACCCATTACTTTGTCATAATCATTTATTTTTCTGTCTTCTGTCAACTTACATTGTAAGTTTTTAGGAACAGGGACTATTTATATTTGAACATACAGAGCTTTGAACAGTAACTGTGTCCCAATAGTATATGCTTAATAAGTAATTGTTTAATGTATGAAAGAATTAATGTAGTAAATATGGGAAGATATTTAAAAGGTAATGGAGAGTAAGAACTTATAAGTGTGTGCGTGTGTCCTCAATTTGCTTTGTGAAAGGGTCTATAACACTAAGTAATGCCTAATAGAATTTTCTTGTAATGATGGAAATGTTCCATAGATACTTGTGCTATCCAATATGATAGTAACAAAATACATGTAGCTATTCAGCACATGACATGTGGCTAATGCAACTAGAGGACTGAACTTTCTATTTTGTTAATTTTGATTTAAATAGCCACCTATGGATAATAGTTACAAATTGGATATGACTCGTACTTACCCTGACAGCAGTGATTACATATGGCACTCATTCTTGTTTTCTAATACCATTCTCTGCTGAAAGGAAATAGAGATCTTTGGAGAAATGGCTGATCTCCAGATGTGGGGAAGAGAGAGTATAAGATGAGCTTGGAACATCTCATGTTACCAGAAAGCAAGGAAGTGTTACAAAAAATACAAAAAAAAAAAAAAAAGAAAAAAAGAGAGAGATGGGGCAGGGGCATGTCAAAAGCACCTAGAAGTTTGAGAAACAAATAACTAAGGACAGTAATGAACCATTGAAAAAAATAGGAAACCATGAGTTCATGCTGCTAATAGTTAAATTGATTGATAGATAAGGAGAAAGGGAGAACTTTTCCATATAGTAGAATGCTGATTCATAAATATGGAGTGAGCACTATAGAATTACTGCAGTGATTCATGGTAAAGACTGAGAAAGAAACATCAATGGGTGATCAAAACTAACATGGCCTATGAGAAAGATAGAGTTTCACTGTGCAGTATTTTGGCCAGGGATGCATGGCCTGAATTTAATTGTAAGGAAATAGCAGACATAGCCAAAATCAGCAACACATTATTAAGAAACAGTGGCCTATAATCTTAAAAAAAAAAAGGTCAGTGTCATGAAGATCAAAAAAGACTGAGGAAGATTGAAAGAGACTTTAAAAAGATACATGACAATTAAATGAATATTTGAACCAGACCAGAATTCTTTTAGGGGGGAGGGGAAATACTTAGGACAATTGAGAAAACTGTAC
Organism: Canis lupus baileyi; assembly: GCF_048164855.1. NCBI lineage: Eukaryota > Metazoa > Chordata > Mammalia > Carnivora > Canidae > Canis > Canis lupus. The sequence goes on from NC_132873.1 coordinate 12,992,095, forward strand.
TATTGGTGGTAGATTATATAAAAGTATTGTATCAATATTAAATCCTAAATGTGATAACTGTTTTGCCATTATGTAAGAAAATATCCTTATTTTAGGAAGTACACATTGAAACATTACGAGTAAAGTGGCTAAGGCATCATTTTATTTACTTATTTCTTTTTAAAGATTTATTATCTTAGACATAGAGAGAGAGTGCAGGGTTAGGGAGGGGCAGAGTAGGGGGAAGGAGAAAGTTTTAAGCAGACTCTGGACTGACTGCAGAGCCTAACACAGGGCTTGATCTCACAACCCTGAGATCACACCTGAGCTGAAACCAAGAGTCAGATACTTAACCTACTGTGCCACTTAGGTGCCCCTAACACATCCATTTTATGTAATAAATTAACTCCTATGCATGTAGAATGGTACTAGTTAAGTAGCATCCTTGGTAGAATTGAGAAAATAATGATTTAAATTATTTTCTATAACTTAACTCTCTAGCAGAGTACTGGCTGAGAAAAGCTTATATATATAAAGGGAATGGAGAGATGGAAGTTCTTGCTACAATGTAGCATATAGTAAATGGTTGATCATCATACTCATTGCAACAAGTACATGTATAAATTGCCAGGAAAAAAAAAATCATCATACAAGTAAAGACATTAGCAAGACTTCTGGTTTCAGTTCCAACACACAAAGAAACTGGAAGTCATCCCTTCTACTCTTACAACAAGAAAAAGGTGAACAAACTGAAAATCAGTGCGTTTTCATGGACCCTTCAAAGAATTGAGGTTACAGGACAAACTGCCACCCTGAAATGTGGAGAGTAAAGCAGTTTCCAAGAGCCACAGCCAAGATGTGCTTACCTGGAGCAGAAGCCACAGCCACCATAAACTAATTGTTAGAAACAGTTAACTGGTTATTTTGATGAATTACTTGAGACAAAGTATGGACTAGCTTGAGAGTGAAAAACTCCTGGGGACCATAGTCCTAAAAGTCCTTCCACACTTTCATGGACTTTATTTCTACACACCCCACTTCCAGGTTCTTACAGTGAAGATCCTCAGTGCCTGTGGCATGGAAGGGGAGGGGATAGCTTTTATGAGATGAGCCAAGAAATTGTAACACAACTTTTTCTTTCAGGAAAAATAATTTAGTAAAGTCTTAGTTTACCTGGGAGAAAAGCATTTTTCTCACTGCCACCTCCTATAGCCTTTCTGTCTCATCTAATGGGCAATGAGGGTGGAAAATAAGAAACATTTGTTCAAGTCTATGACTAAGATTTAGTCCTAAGATTATAGTAGATTATGCTACTGTAGTAAGCATGCTTCCTTTCCTTTCCTTTCCTTTCCTTTCCTTTCCTTTCCTTTCCTTTCCTTTCCTTTCCTTTCCTTTCCTTTCCTTTCATTTCATTTCATTTTTCTTTTCTTAAGTAGGCTCCGTGCCCACTGTGGGGCATGAACTCATGATCCTGAGATCAAGAGTTGCAGTCTCTACTGACTGAACCAACCAGGTGCCTCCTTTCCCCCTGCTTTACCACCACACCAAAATTCTGGTACTATGACAGTAGGTTGCAGCTGCACAGCATAGGCTGTCCCTGAGGAATAGTGCTTAAAGAAATTAAAAGTCAACAGGGGAGCTGAAAACAAAGGCACTAGAGGAATTTTGAGGCCTCTGGCACCTACAATTATAGCAGACATACACAGCCCACTCTTAGCCAGATTACCTAATACCTCACAATAAAATTCTCTTTACCTCAGGATGCCTGTCTAGCTCAGTCAGAGGAGCATGTGGCTCTTGATCTCTGGTTGGGTGTAGAGATTACTTAAAAAAAAAAAAAAAAAGTTTACCTCATATCCTGTTACCTGATACATCATATATAGCTTTTAATAAAAGATTACAAGTTTATGTCAAACTCTGAAGAGACCAGGAAACCATCAGAACCAGGTTCAAATATGACAAAGATGTTGAAATTCTCTTAAATAACTATACTTAATATGTTAAAGTCTTTAATAGATTAAATAGAAAACATGAAGAATAAATGGGTAATGTAAGCAAAGAGTTGTAAACTTTTAAGAATCTAAAGTAGATGCTGAAATCAGAAACACCGTATCCTAAATGAAGCATGCCTTTCATAGCCTCATCGGTAGACTAGACATGGCTGAGGAAATATTCAGCAAACTTGGGTAAGTCAAATCAAAACTTCACAAACTGAAATGCAAAGAGAAAAATGAATAAAAAACAGAGTAATACATCCAAGAATTTGAGTGTAATTTCAGAAGGTCTATCAGATGTATAATTAGAATACCAGGAAGAAGAAGAACAGAGCAGAAAGAATATTTGAAGTAATAATACATGAGAATTTTCTAAAGTTTTAATAACAGGCACTAAACCACGTATCTAGAAAACTTAAGCAGTAAGAATTCCCCACCCCAAAACAAACAAAAAAGTGAAATGCCTGGGCATAATGTATTCAAACTGCAAAAAACCAAGGATAGAAAATTTTAAAGAAAGGCAGAAAAAAAATATCTGGCCTATCAAAGAACAAGTGTAGGAATCACAGCTGACTTCTCATCAGAAACCATGTAAACACAAAGAGAATAGAATGAAATATTCAAAGTGTTGGAAGAAGAAAACTGTAGTGGGCATAATCATGTACCTCCCACAAATGATATGTTCATGCCCTAACTCCTGGTACCTATGAATCTGACTGTTCTGGATTGAATCGTGTCCATCTGAATTCATATATTCAAGTGCTAATTCCTAGAATTTCAGAATGTGAGCTTATTTGGAAATAGGGTGTTGCAGATGTAATTAGTTAAGATGAGGTAATTAGAATGAGCCCTAATTCAATGTGACTGATGTCCTTATAAAAAGGAAAATTCAGAAATAGATGCATTGTACATAGGGTGAGCATCATGTAAAGGTGAAGACTGGGATCAGAGTTCTTTTTGAATTAACCAGGGAATGCCAAAGATTGGCAGAAAAAAAAAAAAAAAAAACCAGCTAGGGTAGGGGCGTGGAACAGATTATTCCTTTTAGTCCCCAAAAGAAACCAATTTTACTGACACCTTGATCTGACTTCTGGCCTTTAGGAATATGAAACAGTAAGTCTGTTGTTTAAACCACTTGGTTGTAGCACTTTGTTATGGCAGACCCAGCAAACTAATATGGTGGCATTTATTTGGTAGATGTAATTAAGTTAAAGATCTTGAGATAAGATGATTTTGGATTTAGGATAGGCCTGTGAGCTCGGAGCCCGATGCAGGATGCAGGGCTCAATGCCATGACTTTGAGATCATAACCGAAGTCAAAATCAAGAGCTGGTTACTTAACCGACTGAGCCGCCCATGTGTCCTGGTATAGTCATTCTTAAACAGGGCACAAACAACGCTTTTTGCTCTCTGAAGTGGCCAAAAATGGGAAACAATCTTATTTTTTAAGCCAGCAAGTCTTGGCTCTGTATTTCTTCTAAATTCTGTCTGAAAAACCTAACCGCTCCATTTTGAGCTCATCCTATTCCATCCATAATTTATCATAAGCAATTAAATGAAACCAGTTGGTACTTTAAGAATGCTCTGCCTAAGAACTTCCTTAGCCAGTTCTGTGAGTTCACTATGTACCCCTTTTATCCTCCACATTTCTGCAGGCAACTGTTACACTACTTGTTCTACCAAAGCAATAAGCATGAAAGAAATAAAGGTGTAAGTATTGCAATGGTTATTTAGAATTCTTGTTTGCAGAGGTTATGATCCCTTTGCTGGACAAAATTAATAAAAAGCATAAATTAGTTTGCATTTTTCTTTATTTTGCCCTTTTCACAATACCTGTCTCTAATAAGAATGTCAAATAATTACAGCTAATATTTATTGATTATCATGTGCAAGGCATTGTTTTAACTTATAAATGCTTTATATTTATTTCTTATTTAATATATCCCATCTTATATGGGGAAACTGAAGTGCCACATGGAATGAAAAGATACACGTATTTAGCATTATTTAAATAAATGGAAGTATAACTTTGTAATCTTATTTTAAATGTTCATGCTGGGTCTTAACACTGCTTCTTCCATGACCTTCAGCGAAGTTCCTCCTTCCTGTGAAATCTCAGCCCATAGCAACAATTGTTAAAATCCATGTAGTTTCTAAAGCTTTTTAAATTTTTTTGGTTTTCTTTCTCTTCTAGCTGAATCACATATTTTCCTGTCTAATCTTACTCCTTACTACAAGACTCTAGTTTATCCTTGGAGAATCTGCTCCTTTTCATGCTTGATATAAGTTGCTTGATCTACCCAAAGTATAGAAATATCTTCAGATTCAGGAAAATGCATTGGCAGGCATTGATAAGATATAAATGTTTCCTAGAATAATATTCTAGTATAAGTCTTAAAATGTAAATGTGACCACAAGCTTTAAGTTCCTTCTTGATAAGAGTATCAATCACCCTGCAACCTCAGCCCTACCCTATTAGTGTCTATCCTTAGGTGAACAGGAGAAGCTGATAAACTCCCAGCAGGGGAGTTCTTTATCTCACTGGGACAAAAGGACAGAGGCTCTGGCATCCAAGGTTAGATTTCTGGATTCAGTTTTTTATAGAAACAGCTTGTAGGAAATTGGGCACAGATAGTATATAGAAAGCTAATAACAATAATTCTATTTTATTTTTTTTAAAGATTTCTTTATTTGAAAAAGAGAGAGAGTCTGCGAGTAGGGGAGGCGCTGAGAGAGAGAATCCCAAGCAGACTGCCCGCTGAGTGCAGAGGCTTGATCTCATGACCATGCGATCATGACCTGGGCCAGAATCAAGAGTCAGATGCTTAACCAACTGAACCACCCAGGCATCCCAATAATTCTAAGTTAATGTAGTGATTTTTTTATATTGTTAGATTTTAGCTAATAAAAATAAGTGAACAAGAATATACTGAGAAATTTATTCAGTTGGTTAGATTAAAGGTTGCTTTATATGAAACTGATAAAAGTGGAGATGGTTTACCTGGGAATAGGGAAAGGAGGTGGTTGAAAAGCCCAAAGTTTTATTTGGTTAAGCTCCCAACCACCCTTCTCCATATTGGAGGCTGGTAGTGGTGGTGATTATTTCTTCCCCATTAACACTTGTAGTTCCTGGGTACAAATTATAAATCACTGTACTATTAATACCAATATATTATATGGACAAAATTTTCAAATACAAGAAATTTTATTTTAGGGCCCCTACTTGTCTTTTATCATCCCTCTTCCCCTGCTCATAGTGTCTCCCATTCCCTTGATGTTTGGTGCTTACCCATAGTGTTCTTTAGGGTTTCCTAACTTTTTTTTCCCTCTTTCCCTCTTTGCAAATATAACTAACCTGTGTTGTCTCTAGGTGACCCTGATAATCTCTGGTAAACTATCAATGTTACTGTCACTCTAAAGAATGCTATTTGCATTTTGAGAAGTCCTACAGAAGTAGTGAATTGAATATAAAATAGTCACATATGGACTATGATATGCTGGTTGGGAAATTATTATGAGCAGGAGAATTTTTTCATTTTTCATAAATTTTAGCATGTAAAATAAGAGCCATTTCATATATACTTATAATAGCTGTATTAGGCCTAACATGTTTACAAATTGAGGTAGGATTTATAATTAAGAATAAATATAACCCTTATGAATAAGGAAGAACTATTCCTATATTTTGTCTGTGTATCTATCTCTATCCCTTAACATATTTTGCTCATTCTCCCCACTCTCATCCACTCCCATCATCAGTTTATGAGTCATTTTTGTTTTTTGCTTTTCATTTGTTTTTTAAATTCTCCATACAAGTGAAATCATATGGTATGTGTCTCTCACTGACTTATTTCACTTAGCATGATACTCTCTACGTCCATCCATGTTGTTGCAGATGGCAAGATTTCATTATATTTTTCTGACTGAGTGATGTTCAATATGCATATACATACCTTTATCTTTATCCATTCACCCTATCAATAGACACTTAGGTAGTTTCCACGCTTTGGGTATTATAAATAATGCTGCAATAAATATAGGGGTGCGTATATATTTTTGAGTTAGTATTTTTGTTTTCTTCAGGTAAATACTAGGAAAGTAGAATTACTGGGTTGTATGGTATTTCTATTTTTAATTTTTTTGAGAAACCTCCATACTGTTTTTCATAGTAGCTGTAGCAATTTACATTCTCGCCAACAGTGCATAAGGGTTCCCTTTTCTCCACATCCTGTAACACTTGTTACATATTATCTTTTTTATACTAGCCATTCTAATTGATACGAGGTAATAACTCATTTGGGTTTTGATTTGCATTTCCCTAATGATTATTGATGGTGAATATCTTTTCATGTGTCTGTTGGCCATCTGAGTGTCTTCTTTGGAAAAATGCCTATTCAGGTCCCTATATTCATTTTTAAAAAGTTTTTAATTTCAGTGTAGTAAACATACAGTGTTCTATTAGTTTCAGGTGTACCATACAGTGATTCAGCAGCCCCATATATTACTCAGTGCTCATCGTAAGTGTATTCTTAACCCCTTTACCTATTTCACCCACCCCCCACCCACCTCGCCTCTGGTAACCATCTGTTTGTTCTCTATAGTTAAGAGTCTGTTTTATGGTCTGTCTCTTTTCTTTTTTCTTTTGTTTTGTTTCTTAAATTCCACATGAGCAAAATCATATGGTATTTCTCTTTCTCTGGCTTGGTTTGCTTAGCATTTATTCTCTAGATCCATCTTTGTTGTTACTGAGTTCATTTTTATACATACATATATATATATATACATATATACATTTATATATGTGTGTGTGTGTGTGTGTGTGTATATATATATATATATATATATATATATATATGTTGTATGGGTTTTTAATGTATTTTGGATATTAACCCCTTAGAACTAATCCTATTATGAACTCTGTTCTTCTGTGTTCTTTTACATATCTCTCAAGGCAAATTTATGCAGTAGTGTTTCTTGGTATTTGATAGTAGATTCTCATCTTTGTTATTTTTATATATTATTAAATCATAAGGTGGATGGCTTAATAAAATAATTATGCTAAAAATAATTATGTTATATAGGTTAAGGTATATATAATAAAAATTCAATTTTCAAGTTTTCTTTTACTTTTTAAAATGTGGAATGATTAGGTTTGTAAATTTTATGTGTATGCAGGCTATTTTTGTGAGCAAATTTAAGAACTTTAAAGGAAAATAAGGACAAGGTATTCTAGGAATTTAAATTCCCGTTGGAGCAATAAGACACATATGCCTAAATTAAATTGCAACACGAGACAAATTTAGGCAAATTGAGATATAATATTCTCTTCTATATTAAGGGCAGGAAGAAGAAAAATCTGAATTCAGGTAACAAATAATGACTTTGAAACAGAAAATAAGTTAATTTCATGGTACAGAAGGTGTCTGATTAAATTAAGAGGAGATGTCTCAAGGGCTTGAATGTATTCTTATTCTGCTGGAAGGCCAACTCTTCCTTTTCTGTGCCACACTGACTTGAGCTCCACTTCTTGGAGCATCTGCTCTAGACAGTGGAAGCATTTTGGTTGAGGATTATCTCACCCTGCTGTAACAGTTCTGTACTCCAGGGACTTTTATGGGTTGACTCAGAGATATATAGAATATATGACATTATTTCTTTGAGAAATTATGCTTTATGTAATTGTAGATACATCTGGAACTTATCAAATTCTAAAAAGTTTAAAAATTATTTCCTGTGTGGAAGTAACACGTTTTAGTAGTAGAACCATACCTAGGTATGGGTTCTGGAAGACATATTGTTTGGATTGAAATCTTAGTTCAACTTCGTAATAATAGTACGTAGTATTGCCTAAATCAGTCACTGCCTTGTCTTCTTTACCCATAAACATAGGGCTACTTTCATGTGGCTATATTCAGCTGGGGGATCAGTTGAGCTGGAAGAAGCTAGCCTCACCTACTCACCTGGCAGGTAGTGCTGGCTTTGCCTGAGGAGATTCAGTCCTCTGCACTAGCTAGATGGCTTCCTTATGTGGCACTTCAGGACAGTGTTCCAAGATGACAAAGAGGAAGCCAGAAGTCTCTTGAGGCCTAGGTCCTAGGTCTCAGTAACATCATCATCACTGCATTCTGTGGTGAAGCAAAGAAAGACACATGGCTAGCCCAGATTCAAGGAGATGGAGAAATAGACTTCACTTTGAAGACAGAATTGCAGCAAAGGGGCATATATACATATAGGAAATAGGGGGAATTTGTGACCATTAAGCAATCTTCCACTTGAGGTCTACCTTTGGGCAGTGAGTAACCTCAAATTAAGACATCAACTGAATCAAGCAGTGAAGGAAGGGGAAAAAAATTAGGGTTACCTTTTATATTTGTGTTGATATTACATAAGATAACACATTTGAAAGGTACTTAGCTCAATGCCTGCCATGTAACTCCTCATCACATGTGGATGATGATATTCAATGATCATGACAACATTGGGGAATCAGTGATGATTGTGGTGTGGGGAAGTAAAATGAGTAAGGTGTTATTTTTGAAAGATTGACTTGGTGCCTTTAGACAAGACAATCTACTCTGGGAAAGGTTTGGAGAAACAGATTAAGAGGCTGTTACCGAAGTCCAGATTTAAGGTTATAAAAGTGGAATGTAACATATAAAAAAAAAACATTTCAGAGGAGAAATGGCTGTTCTTAACTGACTTGATATGATAAAGAAAAATTTCAAAGAGGAGTGGAAGAAGAGGCACAACGAATTATGGTATTGCTGAGTCCTTTTTGTAAAATGCCAAGTTATGTAATAACACCTGTAAAATGGCAAATCACATAATAACACTTATATCAGGGCTTAAGTAGCAGTAGAACATGAGTCAAATCTGTCTTTCAACTTAGTGTCATCTGATTCATAATTCCATAAACTCCATTGTGAAGTGGGTGAATGAAACCTATCTTTCAGAACACAAATAAGCTAACCTGAAATCATTTGCTTTAAACTTGTGTGGTCCTTGATTATCTTTTTTCTTTATTGCTCCTTCTTCTTTATGTGGTGTATGTATTCTTTTAAGCCACCAAAGAAAAGCAAATACTCCTCATTTCTCTCCTGCCTACTGCAATTGATTGGTAGTGACTATTGGCTATCTAAAGTGCCATTTAAGAGTTTGATGCCTGGGCTTGGGGAAGGGAATGCTATACTAATTTTTAATGTTTGCCACAAATGAGAGAAAGAATAGTAGCAGACATGCTATAGTATTTGCCATTTCTGTACTAAGTTGTTATTATATCAACATTAACATGTTCCAATGACTGACAGACTTTCTATATCACTTAGAAAGTAATATATATTTTAAAAGAAGGTAATATATAAATTAATGCATTGTTTTTTTGTTTATAGATAACTTTGCATATAGAATTCAGGAATTGCTTAGCAAATGGGAATAATGTGTCTTAATAATATTAAGGAAACTGAGCCAGTGCTAGTTTGCACACTGCTTAATAAAATTTATCTAGAAACATCTGTTTAAATGTTAAATCTTATAGTAGCTTTGTTCACTTTCATAAAATTTTTGGCAAAAGAATCCAAAACTTAATTTGCACAATTTTTTTAACCACTTAAAACATTTCTAAAGAATGCAACATTTTGTTGATTATTTCATTAAAGGTGTGGATTTTTTTGGCCCGCAATACACATTGTTATTATTCCTAGGCTGCATTATTACTCTCTTCTTGCCTTTCCTCTAGAAGGACTATATAAATGAATAATATGGAGGTGTAACCAGTCCTCCTGCAGATCTCTTTGAAATTAAAAATACACTGTCCTTTTCATGTTTTAGTATATGTGCTGCCGAAGTGAGCACCACAGTCCTTTTCATGACCACAACTGAGTCCTTAAAAGGTTAAAATATTTAAATTATCTAATAAATAACAGATACCTAGAGTTTCAATAATGTAAGTTAGAACTCTGAATATCTTCAGAAGAAAAAGATACACAAGTCTTCTAAAGTTTTCTCCTGGTTTTAAGAAAGACTATTTTAATTTGACTTTTAGGCATTCTGCTATGATTCTACTGCTAATGCTACTGTGCTCTACCAGTTATATCAATACTGCTGCTGATATACTTTAGTCATTTTTCAGCTTTTTAAGCCAAGATGGTTCTTTCTGAGTTCTGTATATATCTTCTAGCTTCTTGCTTATGCAATGTCAAGTTTACCTTTCTTCCTTAAAAATAGAATTCTAATAAATTATACACAGAGTGTCAGCATGTCCTGCTTAAAATACACATCTTTATAAAAATAACCATAGAGAAAAACAGGGTAACCTTATGTCCTTAAATTTGAACAATAATATAAAATTGATAAAAGTTCTTAAAAATATGTAGCATATCAAAGGTGAATAAAGAAACAGAAAGCCTGAATAATTTCTAATCATTAAAGAAGTTGAATCCATAAAATTAAAATTCTTCTCACAAGAAAATTTGAGATTAAGATGAGTTTACTAAACATCAGATGCTACTGAATAATCAGGAAAATATAGTTCCAAACTTATGCAAACTCAGAAAAGAAATTGAGTCTAGTATACTCTTTATATACAATGACAGTAAGAAAAGGAAAATTTTAGGCTGATCTCTGTTCTGAACAGAGATGCAGAAATTCCAAATAAAATCCTAACAATTCAGCAATATATTAATGACATCTTGACAAAGTTGGCTTTATGCCAGGAATGCATGTTTGGTTTAACATTAGGAAATAAATTAGTTTATTGCTTAGGTAAAAGTAGACTTAGGTAAAACAATATGAAGAATTACTAAAAGAATTGTCAACCAGTTAAAAATGTGCAAAAGAGTTGAACATGCCACTTCATAAAAGAAACTTAAGAAATATAAAAAAAGCAGCCACTTTGCTGATAATTTGAAAAAAATGAAGATTAACACAGTGAGATACTACTTTATACCGACTAGATTGGGAACGTTTTTAAATTAAAATAATTGGTACAAGCACTTGATAAAAAAGAATTTGTTTTTTTCTAATTATGTTGAAGATAAACATATAATTTAAGATTACACTTCTAGAAAGATATTCTAGAACAGTGTATGATTTTGTGCATCAGCAGAACACATATGGTAGGGTTCGGGGTAGCATTATTTGTAATAGGTACAAACTGTAAACAATCCAGTGGTCCATCAATAATAGACTTGATGAATAATTTTGATATATTCATATAATGAAAAATGCAACAACATGGATGAACTCCATTTATATTAAGTTAAAAACAGGTAAAAATTAAATCAGTACTGTTTTTGGTTGCAAAAAAGTAAAAGTATAAAGAAAAAGAAGTGAGTGGATTATAAATTAAGATAGTGGCTACCGCTGATGGAAAAAAAGTTTACAATTAAGAGCTACCTTTAGAGTGTAGGCAGTGTTCTATTGCTCGATCTATTTAAGAATTATTTATGATTATTTTATAATTATTTCATTTACACTTAAGTTTTAAATAACTTTCTTTTTGTATTATATGTAATCATTTTAAAAGCTTAACACTTGCTAGAGACTTCCAAAAAAGTAACTGTTTAAATAATTAATACATATGATTCAAGATAAAAAGTTTGAAAAGGTAAAGATTAAATCTCTCTCCCTCCCTATTCTGCTTATACCTACCTACCTCTCAACAAGGTTAACCAGTGTTACTAGCTTCTACTGTATCTTTCCATCTATTTGTATACACATGTGGGTGAATATATCTATGTGTATAATTTGCCCCCACATTTTAACAGAGGTAGGACTATATTATATTAACTGTTCTATACCTTCCTTTTTTCCCTTAGTAAACAGGACATCTTAGAGACCTTTACACATAAGTTTGTTTGGAATTTCCTTACTCTTTTTTTATGGTATTCCAGTGTATGGGTATACTGTAATATATTTAGCCAGTCTGCTGTTGACAAACATTTGGGTTACTTACCGTGTTTGCTTTTGCAAACAATGATGCAATTCATTATTTTCAATTTCATTATTTCATACCTATCAGTTTGCATTAAAAATAATTTATGAGGTGAAATCTACATTGCATTCAAGTAACGATTTTGAAGTGAATAATTCAGTGGCATTTAGTACAAATACAATGTACTATCACCACCTCTATCTAGTTCCAAAAAATTTTCATTACTCCAGGCTGAAATCTCGTATTCATTAACCAATTTCTCCCTATTACCCTATATCCTTAGTCCCTGGCAACCACCAATCTCTCTTTATGGATTTATCTATTCTGAATATTTCCTATAAATGTAATCATACAACACATGATCTTTTGTATCTTTCTTCTTGTAATATAATGTTTATGAGTCTCATCCAGATTGCAGAATTGGTACTTCATTCTTTTATGGCTGATAAAACTTCATTGTATGTATATACCACAGTTTGTTAATTATTTCATCTATTGATGGACATTGGGTTGTTTCATGTTTTGGCTGTTGCGGATAGAGCTGTTATGAACATGTCTGAACATGCACTTTTGTTTGAATATGTGTTTTCAGTTTTGGAGAGATACACCTAATACTGGAATTGCAGGGATGTATGGTAACTGTGTTTAACTTTTTGAAGAACCACCAACCTGTTTTCTGCAACAGCTGAACATTCCCACCAACAGTGTATGAGGTTCCTAAATCTTCTATACTTGTTATTTCTCAACAATACTTGTTCTTTTCTTTTTTCTTTTCTTTTCCTTCCTTTTCATTCTTCAGGTCCTAGTGAGTGTGATGTAGTACCTCATCATGGTTTCAATTTGCAAATTTGCATTTCCCTAATGATTAATGATGCTGAGCATATTTTCATGTGCTTGTTGGCCAATTATATATCTTCTTTGGTGAAAACTCTGTTCTTCACCCATGTTTTAATTGTGTTGTTTTTTTGTTGTTGAGGTTTAAGAGTCCTTTATCTAATCTGGATACTAGACCCTTATCAGAAATATGATTTGTTATATTCTCCTTTATTTTCTCCCATTTGTAGGTTCTCTTTTTATTTTCTTGATATTGTCTTTGATCCACACTTTTTAATTTTAATGAAGTCCAATTTATCTATTATTTATTTTGTTTTTCATGCTTTTCTTTTTTTATATCTAAGACTCCATTGCCTAACCCAAAGTAATGAAGATTTACCCCTGTGTGTTCTTCTAAGATATTTAATGATTTTAAGTTCTGATATTTAGGTCATTGACCCATTTTGAATTAAATTTTGTATATGGTGTTAGATAAGAGTCCAGCTTAATTTTTTTGCTTCCCAATTGTGGATCTCCAATTGTTCCAGCATTGTAGGAGTTTTTGGTTTGCTTGTTTGTTTTTAAAGATTTTATTTATTTGAGAGAGAGGGTGCATGCACATGAGAGTGGGGAGAAGGGCTGAGGGAGAGGGAGAAACAGATTTCCTGCTGAACAGGAAGTTGGACTCTGGGCTCCATTCCAGGACCCTGGTATCTTGACCCGACCAAAAGGCAGACGCTTAACCAACTGAGCCACTCAGGTGCCTCAGCATCGTTAATGAGACTGTTTTTTCTGCATTGGATGGTCCTAACATCTCTGTTGAAGTCAATTTGTCGTCAGAGTATAGATTTAGTTATAGACTCTCAGTTCTGTTCTGTTGGTCAATATGTCTATCTGTATAACAGTACCATAACGTTTTGATTAATGTAAAATTATACTAAGTTTTGTAATTAAGAAATGTGATTCCTGCAACTTCATTCTTCTTGTTTTTTTCAAGAATGCTTTGGCTATTCAGGACCCCTTGCATTTCCATATGAATTTGAAGATTGGCTTTTCAGTTCTACCAAAAGACAATTGGAATTTTTTCCTGTTAACTAATTAATTAATTTTTACTGTGGTATAGTTGGAATACAGTATTAATTAGTTTCAGGTGTACAACATAGTGCTTTGACATTTATATACATTACAAAATGATCAGTTACTGTCACCATACAAAGACATTACAGTATTATTGACTACATACTGTACTTCATGTCCTCATGACTTATTTATTTTTTGACTAAAAGTTTCTACCTCTAAATACTCTTCAATTATTTTATTCATTCTCTAGTCTCTCTCCCCTCTGGCAACTACCAGTTTGTTCTCTGTATTTATGAGTCTGTTTCTGTTTAACATTCATTTGTTTTTTTAGATTCCACATGTAAGTGAAATCATATGGTATTTGTTTTCCTCTGTCTGACCTAATTTCATTTAGCATAATACCCTTTAGGTCTGCCCATGTTATTGCAAATGGCAAGATTTTGTTCTTTTTTTATGACTGAGTAATATTCATGTGTGTGTGTGTATACAACATCTTTATCCACTTATCTATTGATGTATGCTTCGGTTACTTCCATATCTTGGCTATTGTAAATAATGATATAATGAACCTAGTGGGTGCTTATCTTCCCAAATTAGTATTTTCTTTGGGTAAATACCCAGAAGTGGAATTGCTGGATTGTATAGTATTTCTATTTTTTAATATTTTAGGAACCTGTGTACTATCTTTCATAGTTTCTGTACCAATTTACATTCCCACCATCAGTGCATGCGGGTTCCCTTTTCTCCACATCCTGGCCAACACTTGTTACATATTGGCCTTTTTATAGTAGCCATTCTAATTGGTGTGAAGTGATATATCTCATTTTGATTTTGATTTGCATTTCTCTGATTATTAGGATTATGCATTTCTCTGATGATATGTCTTCTTTGGAAAAATGTCTATTTGGGTCCTCTGCCCATTTTTTAAACAGATTATTTGGGAATTTTTTTTTTTTTTTGGGAGTTGAGTTGTTTGAGTTCTTTATATATTTTGGATATTAACACCTTATCAGATATATCATTTGCAGATATTTTCTCCCATTTGGTAGACTGCCTTTTCATTTTGTTGATCATTTTTTCTTTGCTGTGCCAAAGCTTTTTAGTGTGACGTACGCCCACTTGTTTATTTGTGTTTTCGTTGCCCTTGCCTGAAGAGACAGATCTAAAAATAACATTGCTAATACCAATGTCTTATTATTTATTGTCTGTGTTTTCTTATAAGTGTCTTATGGTTTCAGACTTTACATGTAAGTCTTTAACCTATCTTGAGCTACTTTTGTATGTGGTGTAAGAAAGTTTTCATTCTTATTCATGTACCCATTCAGTTGTTCCAATACCACTTACTGAAGAGACTTTTTTCTATATTGTATGTTGTTGCTTTGTCATAGATTAATTGATCATACAATTGTGGTTTGAGCCCTCTATTCTATTCCATTGATCTATATGTCTGTTTTTTGTGCCAGTACTATACTGTTTTGATTCTACAGATTTTTAGTATCATTTAATATCTGCATGCATGATACCGCCAAGCTTTGTTCTTTCTCATGATTGCTTTGGCTTTTGGGGGTTTTGTCTTTCTGCACAAATTTTAGGATTATTTGTTCCAGTTCTATTGGTATTTTGACAGGGATTGCACTGAATTTTTAGATTACTGTTAATAATATGTACACTTTAAAATAGTAATTTTTTCCTATGAATCTGGTGTATCTTTAGATTTATTTCTATCATCTTCACTTTCTTTCATTGTTGTTTTATAGTTTTCAGAATACAGGTCTTTCACCTCTTTAGTTAAATTTATTCTTAGGTAGTTTATTCTTCTTGATGGAATTGTAAATGGGATTATATTCTTAATTTCTCTTTCTGATAGTTCTCATAGTTTAGAAACACAACAGTACAGAGAAATCTGTAACTAATTTTGTATCCTGCAACTTTTCTGAGAATTCATTTATTCTAATAGTTCTTGATGGACTCTTTAGAGTTTTATATATAAAGTGTTAATGTAATCAGCATGATGGCAGAATAATAGTAGTTTTACTTCTTTATTGCCAGTTTGAATGTCTTTTATTTCTTGTTTTTGTGTGACTGCTGTGGCTAGGACTTCCAAAACTGTGTTGGATAAAAATAGCAAGAGTGGGCATCCCTGTCTTTTCCTGATCTTCGAGGAAACGCTTTCAGCTTTTCGTGGTTGAATATGATTTTAGCTGTGGGTTTGTCATATTTGGTCTTTATTATGTTGAGGTATATTGCTTCTATACCTACTTTGTTGAGTATTTTTATCCTAAATGGATGTTGAATTTTGTCAGGGGTTTTTCTTCATCTATTTAGGTGGTCATATGATCTTTAATATTGTGATTGTGGCAAATCACATTGATTTGTGGATATTGAACCACCCTTTCATCCCTGGAATTAATCCCACTTGGACATGATTTATAATCCTTTTAATGTATTGTTGAATTTGGTTTGCTAATATTTTTGTTGAGACTTTTTGTAACTGTGTTTATCAGGGATATTGTCCTGCAATTTTTTGGTAGTGTTTTTGTCTGGTTTTGGTATCAGGGTAATGCTGGCCTCACAGAATGAATTTGGAAGCATTCTTTCCTCTTCAGTTTTTTGGAGTACTTTGAGAAGGATAGATACTGTTTGGTACAATTCATCTATGAAGCTTTCTGGTCCAGAGATTTTGTTTGTTGGAAGTTTCTTGATTACTGATTCAATTTCATTAGTAATAATTGATATGTTCAGATTTTCTATTTCTTTCTGATTAGTCTGGGAAGATTGTATGTTTCTAGGGGTTTTTCCATTCCTTCTACGCTGTCCAGTTTGTTGGCACAATTTGTTGGCATAATTGTTTATAATAGTCTCTTACAATCTTTTGTCTACTGTTAGTTGTAACTTCTCTCTCATTTCTGATTTTGAGTCCTCTCTCTTCTTGATGAGTCTAGCTAAAGTTTATCAATTTTATCTTTTCAAAGAAACATATCCTGATTTCACAGATCTTTTGTATTGTGTGGGTTTTTTTGTTTGTTTTTAGTCTTTATTTCATTTATTGCTGCTCCCAATCTTTATTTCTTTCTATGAACTTTGGTCTTTGGTTTTCTTTTTCTGATCCCTTTGGGTATCAGGTTAGATTATTTCTTTGAGATTTTTCTTTTCTCTTGAGGTAGCCCTCTATCTCTATAAATTTCCAAAATCTATAAATTTCCGGGAAATTTATAGATATCCTAGAGTTTGGAGCACTGTGTTTCTGTTTTCACTTGTCTCAAGATATTTTTTCACTTTATTTTTTATTTCTTTGTTGACCTATTGGTTGTTTATTAGAATGTTGTTTAGCCCCAATGTGTTTGTGTTTTTTTTCCTAGGTTTTTTTTTTTGTGTGTAATTGATTTCTGTTTTCATACCATTGTTATGGAAAAGATGCTTGATATGATTTTATTCTTAAGTGTATTGAGATCTGTTTTGTGGTATAACATGTGATCTCTCCGGGAGAATGTTCCATATGTAATTGAATGTATGGTTTTATTTTCTTTTGAGATTTAATGTGTTTATTTGAGAGAGTTAGTGGGCACAGAGAGAGAGGGAGAGGGAGAAGCAGAGTCTCCACCAAGCAGGGAGCCTGATGTGGTGCTTGATCCCAGAAGTCTGGGATCATGACCTGAGCTGAAGGTAGACAGACACATAACTGACTGAGCCACCCAGATGCCCCAAGAATGTACGTTCTGCTGTTTTTGGATACAGTGTTCTGTGTGTGTATATGTGTTTGTGTATTGAGTCCATCTGCTCTAATACACCATTTGGATCAGTTTCCATAGTGATTTTCTGTCTTGATGATCTATCCATTCCATCTATGTAAGGATGGTGTTAAAGTCTCCTACTATTATTGTATTACTGTCAGTTTCTCCCCTAATTTATGTTTGTATTCTCCCTATATATTTAGGTGCTCCTGTGTTGGGTGCATACATATTTATAATTCTCATCTCCTATTTTTGGATTGATCCCTTTGTCATTATGTAATGCCCTTCTTTGTCTCTTTTTATAATCTTTGTTTTAAAATCTAGTTGATGTAATAGAAGTATTGCTACCCCAGCTTTCTTTTCATTTTAATTTGGGTGGAATATTTTTTCCATCCCCTTACTTTCAGTCTGTATGTGTCTTTAAGTCTAAAATGTATCTTTTATAGGCAGTAATAGATGGGTCTTTTTTTTTATTGTTGATCCATCCAGTTACCCTGTGTCTTTTTTTTTTTTTAAAGATTTTATTTATTTATTTGAAATAGAAGGAACATGCAAGAGAGAGAGCATGAGTGTGAGGGGGGCAAAGAGGAGAGAGAGAAGCAGGCTCCTCTATTGAACAGGGAGCCCGATGGGGGCTTGATCCCAGGATTCCGGGATCGTGACCTGAGCTGAAGGCAGACATTTAACTGACTGAGCTGTCCAGACACCCCCTATCCTTTTTCTTTGGAAGAGTTAATCCATTTCAATTTAAAGTATTTATTGATATCTATGCACTTACTGTTATTTTGTTGTTTTCAGGTTGTTTTTGTAGTCCTTCTTTTTTCCTTTATTGTTCTCTTTATTTCTTCTTTACTTCTGAATGATAGTTTTGCCAGGTAAAGTATTCTTGGTTGTATGTTTTTGTATTTTGGGTTTTTTTTTTTTTTTTCTTTCAGCACTGTTAAGTATATCACACCTTCTGGTCTGCAGTAAAATTTCTGCTAAAAAATCAGCTGACAGTCTGATGAATATTCTCTTGCTTTTTTGTTGTTGCTCTTCAGTTTTTATTTTTTTAATTATTATGTGTCTTGGTGTGGAACTCTTTGAGTTCATCTTATTTGGGGCTCTCTTTCCTTCCTGGATATTTCTTTCCTTCCCCTGGTTAAGGAAGTAATCAGCTATAATTTCTTCGGATGAGTTTTCTGCCCCTTCTCTCTCTCTCCTCCTTATGGACTTCCTATAATTTGAATGTTAATATGGTTTGATGTTCTTCTAGAGGACCCTGAAATTATCTTCATTTTTAATTCTTTTTTCTTTTTGCTATTCAGCTTAGATGATTTCCATTATCCTTTCTTCCAGATTGCTGATCTGTTCTTCTGCAAGTCTGATCTGTTGTTGATTCCCTCTAGAGTGGTTTTCATTTTAGTTATAATGCTCTTTAGCTCTCATTGGTTCTTTTTTTAACTTCTGTCTCTTTCTGGAAATTCTTGCTGTGTTCATCCATTCTGAGTTTGGTGAGCATCTTTATGACCGCTACTTTGAAAATTTTATCAGGTATAATTGCTTATCTCCATTTTGTTTAGTTATTTTTTTGAGGTTTTGTCTTTTTCTTTCATTTTAAACATTTTTTTGTCTTCTCATTTCGCCTCAATCTTTCTGTTTATATGTATTAGAATGATCAACTGTGACTATTGATCTTGAAGGAATGGTCTTATATAGAGGAAATCCTTTTTGGTCCAGAAGTCTATTCTCTAATGGTCAACAGAACCACTTGCTCCAGTGTTGTTCTGACTGTGGGGTGTATGTGCCCTCCTGTTATGGCTAGACTATAAGTGCTCTGGGTGCATTGGTGGGTAGGGCTGGCTCCCTCAAACAGGAGCCACTTGGAAGGGTGCTTGTCTTAGCCGAGGCTGCATGCTGGGACAGGTGCCACTTTTTTGAGATGTTAGTGTCAGCTGAGTCTGGCAGGGTAGGAGCTGCTTTGTATGGTTACCTGCTGGGGTAGGTGGATTGGGATGGGCAGGTCTGCAGGGGAATGCCGGGGCAGAGGGAGCAGTACTACTAGCAAGGTAAATGGAGAGTGTCTGAAATGGCACAAGTCAGCTTTGGGCCAACTAGCCAGGAAGAAGGCAAGAAAAATGGTGCCTGCCAGCAGCACTTCTGTCCTGGAGAAAGTTCCTACAGATTCCAGTGCCTATATTACACACCCTAAACTTAGTCAATAGATCTCTTTTATATATGGCCCAGAAGCTTTTCAAATGGCTGCCTCTGTAGTGCTTCTTGGAGAAAGTGAGTTTGTATGTTCTTTAGAATCAGAGTCCTGGCTTCCTTATAGCCCTTTGGCTCTCCCAAAATAAGCCCCATTGATTTTCAAAGCTTCCGGAATTAAGGCCTGCTGATTTTCAGAGCAAGACATTATGAAGGCTTGTCTTCTTGATGCAAGTTCACAGGACATGGGGTACCTGTTGTGGGGCTTGAACTTCTTCCTTTTTAGGGAGTACTTTTATGCCTGTGATATCCCTCCTGTTTGTGGGTGCCAAGCTAGGGTGAGGGTGGTGATCAAACAAAGTCTTTACCCCTCCCACCCTATTTGATGTTGCTTTTCCTTTATATCATTAGCTGTGGAATAACTGTTCTGCCTCTCTTCAGATTGTTCTCAGAAATAGTTGCTGTATATATAATTTCAGCATTGGTGTGTCTTTGTTAAATGATCTTAGGATCCTCCTTCTCCAGCTTGATTGGGATCTATTTGGCTATTGGTATTTTGGTAGGGATTTGTTGAATCTGTAAATCACATCAGTAGTATTATCTTAACACTAATATAATGTCTTCTAATCCATGCACATAAGATATCTTTCCACTTATTTATGTTCTCTTTAATTCCTTTCAGCAGTATTGTATAGTTTTCAGGTTGTAAGTCTTTCACCCCCTCGGTTCAACTTATTTCAAGGTATTTTATTTTTTTCATCTGCAAATAGACAATTTTATTTCTTTTAAATTTTTATCTGTTTCTTTTCCTTGCATAATTACTCTGGCTAAACTTTCAGTATAATATTGAACATCAGTAGTGAAGGTGAAGATAAGGACACCCTGGTCTTGTTTTTCATCTTTAAGTGGAAAATTTTTAGCCTTTTATCATTGACTATGATGTTAGTGGTGGATTTTTCATACATTATTACTAGGTATAGTTCAACTCATATGCTTTTAAGTATGTCTGTTGGAAAGAATCCCAGAAATTGAATTGCTAGGTCAAAAAGTATATAGGTTTATAAATTTAGTTTTTTGGGGCACCTAGGTAGCACAGTCAGTTAAGCATCCAACTCTTGGTTCTGATCTTGTCATGAGACCAAGCCTGCATTGGACTGTGCAGGCAGTCTGCTTGAGATTCTCTCACCCTCTCCCACTCATACATGCATGCTCGCTTTTCTGTCTCTCTCTAAAAAAATCTTTAAAAAGAAATTCCTTTTTTTTTTTAGATTGACAAGTTGCCCTCCATATGGAGATGAACCAGTTTACATTCCCACCAGCAATGTATGAGTGCCAATTTCTTTATCCACAGTAAAATTTTAAACTTTTGGCCATTTTTTAAACCAATTTTGTAGATAGAAAACATGGTTTTCATGGTGTAGTTTCCATTTACATTATTTTAATATGTGACTGATCATTTTTGCATATGTTTAAGAGACATTTTTATTTGTGAACTGGCTTCCTATATCTGTTGCCCACTTTTCTGTTGAGTATTTGTTACCTTTTTATTGATTTTTAAGTGTTTCCTATATGTTGGGAAAATATTTTATTACATATTTTCTCACATATACTTAATATATATGTTAGAGAAATCTGCCCTTTGTTACGACTTGCTGGTATTTTTTTCCCCCTGTTTTTCCTTACTCTTTCGATTTTTCCCCCCATGGAGAAGGTTTTAATTTTTATTGATAAATTTATCAAGCTTTTTATTATAGCTTCTGGTTTTTGAGTCCGAGTTCCAAAGTTTTGCCGCATTCTGAGTCGTAAAATCATTCTATATTTTCTTATTTTGTTATTTATTTCTACTAGGGGTTCTTTAATACAGCCTGTAATCAAAATGATATTTCACTCCTTAAAATAATTTAACAATTATCTCTCCATCAGACTTTTAAGTATACTCAAATTACCTAATAAAAGCACCATACTTATTGAATTTAAATGGCTATAGTTCTTAGAATGCTCCCATGCTTCCATTTCATACTAGCTTAGTACAAGGTTAGAAGTAGTTAAACATGATTGAGATTTGGGAGATGCAGAATTCCTTTAGAGTAAGCCTGCACTTGCCAAGTGTATGCAGAACTTCTAATCTTTGCATTCAGGAGGGAGTCTTATTGGGGAAATAGATATTCATGTGCAATAGCAGAGGCATATACAGCTATTTAGAATAATCTTAGGATGTTTTCCCTATTTTTCTTTCTTTGTCCTCTTTTATTTTAGAAATACTATCTATCATGTGCCACACAGTGTATAGGCATTGGAAATACCATGGTGAACACAGTAGAAAGGGTTCCTGCCTTTATGGAGCTTGTATTCAATTTGGGGAGAGATAATATATAAATTTTAACTGATGATGTGCTTTTTAAAAAACAGTAGACTGAGCTAAGGAGATACAGTTGTGGGGAAGAGGGTAGTCTCTTTTACATAAGATAGCTGCACAAGTCTTTTGAAAATAATTGGCATTTGAATAGAGATGTGATTGATGTGAGGAGGATTTTAAGATGCAGCATTGTAGTATATCCAAGTGCTTAAATCAGCAGCAAGAAAAAAAGGCCAAAAAAGTAGCTAACCTTGGTGGAAATAGATAATTCAAAGAACGGAAAATAACACCCAGAATAGCCTGTTATAAAAAAGGAGCAATAATAGAACCAAAAAAATTCCTTTAGAAATTAAAAATAAAGTTACTGAAATTAAAGTTTCAGTATAAAAATTAGATTATAAAGTCATAGAAATCTACCAGAACACAGAAAAATTATACATGAAGCGTTCCCACAGTTAAAAAAAAACATGGTGCTTTCAGTTTGAGATACTGTTGAGCATTAGGAATTAAGTAGCCTACACCTAAACGCATTTTCATGAAATTTTTTTAGTATCTTGGTTGTAAGATCTTAAAGCTTTTGAAAGGAAAACAAAACTAACCACAAAAACAACACATGATCTGTAATGGATAAGAATGGAACTGCTGTTGAAATTCTCACTGGTGACTCTCTAGATGCCAGAAGACAATGGAACAGTATCTTCAAAGTTCTGAAGAAAGATTGTTTTTGGATGAGATAAAATTGTCATTATTTTCAGATGAAATAATTATATAGGCAATCCAACAGAATCGACAGATTATTAAAACAAATATACTTTCTCCACATATAATTAATAACCAATTAAAAATATAATAAAAACGACATATATCCCCAGACTGTTAAATACCTATTTACAAAGAATACATAAAATTGCTATAGAAATAAGTATAAAGTTCTTATATAGGATAAAAGGTAATATCTTAATAAGTGGGAGACATGCAAGCTTCCTGAACTAAAGGTAATTGCGGTCAGAATTTTTGCTGGATATTTTGAAACATATTAACTTATTTAAAAATATATATCCAAAAAATATATATATCCATAATTAGTTAAGTTACATTAAAAAAAAAAAAAAAAGAAGAAGAGGGTGAATAGGTGGTAGGACTACCAGATACTGACTTAAAATCCTGCATTATATGGGTTGACACAAGTGCAGACAAATGGATTCCGAATAAGGTCTCTAGGACAATATCATTTATGTAAGCTTACATTTAAATTTAAATGTGTCCCATAATACACACACACAAAAAGGTCCAAATACATTAGAATAGGGGTGAAAGGAAATAGTAGTGGAGAATGAGGATAGAAGAGGATTTAAGGGCACCTGGGTGGCTCAGCTAAGTGCCTGATCTCGGCTCAGATCTTAATCTCAAGATTGTGAGTTCAAGCTTCACACCAGGCTCCGTGCTCGATGTGGAGGCTATTAAAAAAAAAAAGAAAAAGAAAAAAAAAGAATATAAAACAATGGTTTAAATTGTATGGTATCACACTAGTGACCATATCACCATTTTTTATATATTCATCAACTCTTGGACATTTGCGTTGTCTCTGAGTTTTGGCTATTATGAGTAAAGCTGCTATAAATATAGAACTTTTTGTGCCACTGTTTTTGATATCATTTCACATTACCACCAGCAAGGTATGAGAGTTCAAATTCTTGCATATCCAACACAACATTGCCAGTCCTTGTAATGCTATCAATAGCTAGCTGGGTGTGTATTGGTATTGTAAGTAAATGATGCTTACTTTTGGCTTAATTTGCCTCTCTCTCTCTCTCTCTTTTTCTAACTTCTTTTAAGATGGGAGCTTTTAAAAACATTGATTTTCAGTATTTTCTAAGAAAACCACAGAAAGCTATAATTTTCCTTTTGAGCACTGCTTTAACATCTTATAATTTTTGATATATCTTAATTCAAAATATTTTCTAATTTCTTATATGATTTCCTCTTTTACCCTGGATTATTTAGAATTGTGTTTCATTTTCAAATATTTGGGGATTTTTCCAAATATCTTTTTCTTACTGATTTCTTGTTTAATTCCATTGTGATCACAAAACATACTATGTATGATTTCAGTCCTTTTAAATTTGAGATTTGTTTTATGGCTCATCATATAGTCTATCTTGTTGAATATTACATGGATACTTTAAAAAAGTGTATATTCTGTTTTATTTATGGAGTTTTCTATAAATGTTTGTTAGGGTTATTTAGTTGATAATACCAGTCAAGTCTTTTATATCCTTACTGATTTTCTTGCTCCTTAGTTCAAATATCCAATTATAAGTGTGGATTTGTCTATTTCTCTTTTTAGTTATTTCCATTTTTGCTTCATATATTTTGAAGTTTGGTTAGAACTTAGTTTTATTTTTATGTCTTTATGATTTGACCCTTTTATTCTTTTTTTTTTTTAATTTTTATTTATTTATGATAGTCACAGAGAGAGAAAGAGAGAGGCAGAGACATAGGCAGAGGCAGCAGGCTCCATGCACCGGGAGCCCGATGTGGGATTCGATCCCGGGTCTCTAGGATCGCACCCTGGGCCAAAGGCAGGTGCCAAACCGCTGCACCACCCAGGGATCCCTGACCCTTTTATTCTTATATGTTTGTCTATATTCCTGAAATCTACTTTCACTGATACTAATATAAGGATTAATGTTTGGGTGGTATATCTGCTTTCATACTTTTACTTGTAACTTATATATGACTTTATTTTTTTAAAAAGATTTTATTTATTCATGAGAGACAGAGAGAGGCAGAGACATAGGCAGAGGAAGAAGCAGGCTCCATATAGGGAGCCCGATGTGGGACTCGACTCAATCCCAGGACCCCAGAATCACGCCCTGAGCCGAAGGCGGGTGCTAAACCATTGAGCCACCCAGGCGCCCCTATATGACCTTATATTTAAAGTGGTTTTCTTGTAGACAGTATATGTTTAGGTCTTTTTTTATCCAATCTGAAAGTTTCTGCCTTTTAATCAGCATATTTAGGCCATTTACATTTAATGTAATTATAATATAGTTAGGTTTAAATCTTCCATTTTTTGGTTTATTTCTCACATGTGTTGTTTTTTTCCTGCTTCTTCCTCCCCTCCTCCAAATTAATTGCTCTTAGACTGGCCTTTGTTGCTTCATTCCATGCGTGTGTAGATTATTATTTGACAATTATTAAAACACACCCCATGTGAACTTCTGGAACCCTTTCTCTTTATAGCTTCCTCTCTTAGGGCACTCTCTTCTACAAATCTCTCCCCAGACCTTAGTATCTGTCTCTTCATATCAGGTAGACTGTCATATTCTACTTGGACCCCCCTGCTTGTGCCAAAATTTTAGGAACATACCTCCATGCAAAAAGGTGTTAGATTTATAGGATCACTTCATTTGTTTTCTTCTCTCAGGGATAACAGTCTATGCTGCTGTTGTCCAAATTCTGAAAACAGTTGCTAGATAAGTCATATAGCTGTACTTCTTCATGGACAGAAATGGAGATGCCTTTTTTCCTTTCAAAACTGATTTTCAAAACAGTAGCTCACTTAGCTATTGTTTAGTCTTTTTCCTCTACAAGTTTGAAAGTGTTTGCATTTATCTCATTCAAATGTTGGGTTCCTTAAGAAGCACTGCAACAATTCTGGTTTCTTATTTCATTCTTCCTCCTACTATGGTATGGTGACCAACAAAAGCATCTCATTGAAATATTTTTTTAAAGGTCATAGTCACCTTTTAGTTACCAGGTCTAATGCAGAACTTCTGATTCCAGCAATGTGGTAAAATAGTTCTTAGGAAAACATCTAGATACAAAATATTAGAATGTAAAATGTAGAGAATATTTTATACAATGCATGGTTAATCTGACTAGGAGAATGGAAATCGTCAGAATTGAAAATGAAGAAAGGACGAGAGAGAGAGAGAGAGAGAGAAATGTTTAATAGTCTTGAAATAGACTGGAGCTGAAGCCTAGAACCTGGGATATATAAAGAGGCATATTAGAGATCCCGCATAAAACCAAGGGCCTTCAGATGTTACTCACTTTATTAATGGGTGAACTAGAACTCAAACCTGGTACACAAAGATGCAAAGAGCTTGCCTTTGCTTGACTAAAAATGGAAAAAAGGATTTCTGCATAGAATTTATATGATAGGTTAAGCCTTTTAGATCTTTAAAGTCATGCTTCAGATGTAACTCATTTAAAAAGACAAAAATTGGGTTTTAAAATAGGTAAACTCATGTTCCAGGTTGGCAAAATTCAAATGTTGCAATTATCATATACAGAATTAAAATCAAGTAAGTTAAATATGTTTAAGAAAAATAAATTAGAGGGGTACCTGACTGGCTCAGTCACAAGAGCATGTGACTTTTGATTTCATAATCATGAGTTTAAGCCTCACATTGGGTGTAGAGATTACTTTTTTAAAAAAAGGAAAAGAAAATATTAAAAAACGTAATTAGAAGTTAGTAATAGGAGTAAGTGGATAGGTACATGAAGAGAGAATTGTGTGTCGGGGAACTGATAGGAATGAAATAATACAGAATGAAATATGTAGAGAAATTAGAGAAATATGTGAAAAGAAACTAATAAAAATAGAGGAGATCTAACATATATATATGTCTTCAGAGAAGAAACAACTCAGGAGAGCTGGCTTCTGCAACTACTTTTACCCTAGCGCTTTGGCAAGAATTTTCAATTTTGGTGCACATGCTAGTAGATGAAAGCTGTGGGGGATGCTTTTGGTGCCATTTTGGGAGACCTGAATCATATGGTTATTTTCACTTCAGAATATTTTGACTATTGTTTTTCTCAACATTTGCTGAATACTGGGGCTGCACAGAGCAGGAGGCTCAAAACATAAATGATAAAAGCCCCTTAAAAGCAGAGTGATGTTCAGTATACCCTAAAGACTTTATCTTAAGGTCTGTATAATCAGGAGAAATTTTATAAAATACATCACACACTTAATTGAAAACCTTGAAGGGCCAAGAGCAGATCAGATATAATAACCATACTAGGGCTCCAACCCAGACTTAACTGAGGAGCACTCACATTAGATTAAAAGGGAGAAATCCACACTGTATCTACTTAGCAGTAGAGAGAGAGAACTCTTTCTAAAGAAAGATTACATCATATGGAGACTTTTGATTAAAAAAAAATACCATTTGGCCTTCAGCTAAAGATTACTAGGGATTGTGGAGCATCTGGGTGGCATAGTTTGTTGGACATTCAGCTCTTGGTTTCCATTGGATTTTGATCTCAGGGTCATGAGATTGAGCCCAGCATTGGTCTCTGCACCTCACATGGAGTCTGTTTGAAAGTCTCCTTCCCTCTGCCCATTCCACTGTTTCTCTCTTTCCTTCTAAAATAAATAAATAAATCTTTAAAAAACTATTAGGCATTGCAAAAGATGGGAGCCCATAACTAGTCTTCAAGAGGAAAAACAGACTAGCCTCAGACTATCAAGTGATTCTGATACTGGATTTAGCTAATAAGAACTTTAAAATGGCTGTGATTAATATGTTAAGAAAAAAAAGTAGAAAACAAGTAGAAAAAATAAGCAGACTATTTCACTAGATAATTGAAGTCTACTTTTTGAAAAGAGACTCCTCTGAACATTTCGAACTGAAAAATACATGTGAAATTAATACCTCACCAGATGAATTTAACTACAAATTAGATTACAAATTAGAGTAGAATTCAGGAATAATAAACTAAAATATTTATTAATATAAAACACCAAGTGGAACCACAAGGATAAGAAAGAATTTTAAAAATAAAAAAACAAAACCAAAAACAGAACACCCCCCCCCCCCCAATGAAGTTGGAGTGTGGTCAAGGAAAACCTTGGGTAATCATTTCAATGGGTTCACAAAAGGTATATGATTAAATTCAACACTAATATATTAAAAAATACTTTTTGCAGCCTATGAACATATTCTGATAGAATATAACCCCCCTAAAAAAATCTACAATTATTCTTAATCCGTATCATTCTTAATTCTAAGAAATTAAGAGCATTTCCTTTATAATATAGAACAAAACAGTATTTTCTTTTTCATTTCTAATCATTACTGAAGTGGGGAACCCATGTGGCATGGTTGGAACCCCCTAAATAATAATAAAATAAAATTTTAGGACTGAGTGAAAGAAACTAAACTGTCACTATTTGTAGATAATATGTTTGGATAATAGAAAACTAAAAAGAAAAAAAAAACTACAAATATATTTAGAATGAAAAAGTTCAGCCAAGTTGTGGAGTATGTTCAAAATATGAAAGTCTATTTTACTTTTAAATTCCTCTTACAATTGAAAAACTAAATATAAAAATACCTAGAAAAATACAACTAACAAAATATGTGAAGACATTTAGAGAAGAAAATCATAGTTTTAGTGAAAGAAAGAGGACCTAAATAAATGAAGAGAGACGGTATATTCATGGATTGGATGACCTTTAGTTATGATATTGAAAATCAAAAATCTCCCATTTGATTTACAAATACAGTATAGAAAAGCTCTACAGGTTTTTGGTAGAAATTAAACTATTTCTAAAATTTATAAATTTGATGAAAGCCAGCCAGTAATAGCCAACACACTCCTGAGGAACAAGGTAGAGAAACTTGCACTATCATGTCAAGATGTAAACATATAATAATTAAGACATTGGTTATTAGCATAGACACAAATAGTACAACATGAGAGATCCCTGAAATAGTCCCACACATGTCTGGAATGTGGTATAAATAACAGGTAGCGTTGTAGATCATTTGGAGAGGATGTTCAATAAAAGATGTTTGGTGAGTTTATGATCCATATAGGAAAGAAAAATTAAATTGAAATTGGATTCACATCATGCAGTGAAAAAAAATCAATTTCAGATAAAGACATGAATACAAAAGGCAAAACCTTAGAGCTTTAGGGAAAAGTGAAAGCATATCTTTATGACTTCAGGGTGGGGAAAGACTTCCTCATAAAGATACAAAGTGCAAACCATATATAAGCGGAAACATTTAAACTAACATCTGTTGACCAAAAGACACTGCAAAGAAAGTGAAAAGAAGCTCAGGCAGGGAGCAATGTATAGAACCTACAGAGGATTTGTAACTTTCCAGAGCCTGTAAAGAAAACTTTAAAAATCATAAAGAAAAAGACATTCAAAGCGAAAAATCATCAAAACATGTTATTTCCCAAAAGAAGGAAAAGTGAATGGCTAATTTTGGTATGAAAAGGTGGCCAACATAAATAGTAAGCAGAACAATGCAAGTTTCATCCATGAGATCATATTTGCATGCTCTGTGATTTGCAAAAATAAATCTCATGACAATATGCGTGTTGGCATGAATCTAAAGCAGGGAGAACCAAGGTCTGCTTTGTTGGAGTAAAAATTTAGTTACAACTACTTTGTAATGCAACATATCATCTAGTGAAATTGAACATGTGCATTCATGCATTTCTTTAACCCAGCAATTCCCTTTCTAGCAGTATACTCCAGAGAAATTCTTACACCCGTGTACCAGGAGATGAATAAGGTATTCATACTAGCATTGTTTATAATAATAAAAAGCGAGGAACATTCTAGATATTTATAAATAGGAGAATGATGAATTAATTGCATGTACATAATGTTGGGTAATACAGCAGGAGAATACATTTAACACAGAGAGAGAGAGAGAGAGAGAGAACACGAGTGGAGAAAAGGGCAGAGGGAGAAGCAGACTCCTTGCGGCGCAGCCAGATGGAGAACTCCATCCCGAAACTCTGGGCTTGTGACCTGAGCTCAAGGCTTAACCTACTGAGCCAACCAGACGCCCTGTCTATATACGTTTTAAAGCATACAGATTTAAAAAGTTACATAGAATTACATATATTTATGTGGAAAAACTATAAAGGACATCAAGAAATGATAAAATTCAGGATACCAGTTACTCCAGAAAGTATGAGAAAATATGTGATTAAGGAGGTACATTGTATTAGTTAAGATATAGGTTTAGCTGCATTTGACAGAAACCCCACATAAGTGACATAAGATACAGGTTTACTTGTCTTATAACAGGTTGAAAGTAGCCTGGGCACGGCAGTTATGTTCCACACGGTTATCCAGGAGCCAGACTCCCCTTTTCTGTTTGATCTTTCTAAGTATCCCCCTCATCCGCACAGTGACGGTGGCTCACCACCACAGCCATGTTGCAAGTGTGATGTGGCAGAGTGGAGGAGTAAGTGACCTTACAAAGGAGGTTGCACGTATGCCTTCTCTTCATGGTCTTCTGGCTAGACCAAATCTATTGTATAGTAATTTTTAGATCCAAGGAGGCTTGAGAACTATGCCCACCTGAAAATCAGGAGTTCTAGAACAGAGAGAAAGAGAGTACAGGTATTGGGAGGAACATAGCAATTTCTGCCACAGGTTCATGGGACTAGGGTAGGAGGAGAAAACATAAAGGTATTGGAATTGTTCTGTTTCTTGAAATAGGATGGTGAGTATAGTTGTCTTTTTAACATTTTATTTTATGCCTTCCCTATAAATTATATACTTTTGTATATATGAAGTGTTTCGTTATTAAAGCTAGAAAGTTTAGTGGATACTTTTCAGCTGTATTTCATTTGAATCTTATGCAGCATATGGTAACTGTTGATCACACTTTCTAGACATTTGAATTTTTATTGGCAAGAATCTCCTGGTCTTTCTCTTATTTTTCCATCCATTCCTTTTCAGCCTCCTGGGCTTCACTTTCTCTGCAGGGAACAAAAAGGCCTTTTCCTAGATGCCCCTCACTTGTCTTCATAATTATTTAGGATAGTTTCAAATTGGCTAATGGGTTTCCTGGATTTGGAAAAATTGCAAGAGAAAACTAATTATATGGTAAATATTCAGATTTTATCACCTTTTATTTATAATGCTCTATCCATATATGGAAAAGGGAGGTTAGCACATTTTTTCTTTGTAACTTTAAATATTTTTTTACATCTTTCTGTAAAAGGGCAAATAATTCTAGCATGAGTCCAAAGTACAAGTGTATCTTGTAAAAGGTAAGAAACAGCAACTTTTCACCTAAGTATATACATACGACATCAGTGGAATAAGTCTTGGAATTGACTCACGTTATTATAATCATGTATAAACATGTGATATCTTTTTATAAAAACTCAGCAGTTTACTTGAGCTCCAAGAATGACTGCATTTCTTAATCCTCCTTGCAGCTAGGTATGATTATCTGACCTAGAGCTTGGCTAATGGAATGTAAACAGACGTTACTACATGATAAATCTTAGCATATGTTAACAGGCATTATTTTTTTCCCCAATGAAATAGTCTCGGGCATACATGCATTTGAGAATTTGTATTCACTTAAATTTTTATTAAAGCAAGAAGATAAAATTCAGTTCACATTCAAGTTTCAACCATATGTCAGGGACTGTGTCAGGTTCTGGGAACATAGGATCGAACAAATTCTAGCCTCAACCTTCAAGGGGTTAGTAGTAGTAGTCCAGGGGAAGTCTAGTTGAATGCTGTGGTAGAGACAGATATGCCTGAGGTGCTATGGCAGCAGAGAAAATGCTGAGGTTATCTAGGAAACTCAAACTCAAGAAAGATAACAGACCTAATGTAAGTTTATAAAATAAAAGCATTTAAAAATAGCGTCTAAAGATCTCTGTTGTTGTATTTTAAGTATCAGTTACATTAAAAAACAAAATGAGTCCAAATGTTATTATAGAAGATAGAAGTTAAGAGGGAGGGAAGGAATACAAGTGAGCTCAATTAATTTTTTAAAATGTTTTATCTATTGTATAGATCTTTTCTTTGTATACTAATTTTATAACTAGAAAAAAATAATTTAAAATCCAGTTTTTAAACAGAACATGTATTTCTTAATGTAGCACATACTTTTTTTTTTATTTAGCAACATGGTTTTCTTAAGATTCTTGCACTCAAATCTTTATTTTCAGAAACACAAACTCATGTTAACATAGTGTGTGTTTTATACATATCTTTTTTAATGTATTAAATTTTTACTTAGTGTAAACATGTACAGTGCTCATAGTACTTCACAGTTATTCCAATGTAGATATTGTCTGGCATTGGAATTTAAGGAAGAGATTCCAGTCTCATTCATCGATTGTAATATTGCAAGGAGGAAAACAGTATGCACAGTTCTTAATGTTAACATAGCACCTGCTCACCATCACTTAGAGTTCTCACTAATGTGGGATGTAGCTATTCTCTTTTAACCCAGCATTTCTCAATCTCATTTCTCTTTATTGTGATTTTGTAAGGTGAGGGAGAGACCTATTTTCACAGACGTTGCTCTTCCTTTTGAAAAACTGAAAAGGGATTAGTGAAATCTCATCCCATTTATGACCTTTAATAACTTCTCTCATATACCGTTTGCCATTTTCAAGTGTTTTCTCTAAGGTGACTTACCGAACCAGGACTCTCTGGTGTCTTTCAGATACTGTGCTTTATAACCGTTATATCTTCTCTGATTCAGTTTTTAAGCAAAAATGAAGTCTTTTGTTTTTCCTTGTAGACTTTGCCTTCAAAAGAAACCACGTTTTTAAATACTACACAAATGCCCTGCTTGCAATCAGCTTCAACTTGGAGTAGCTGTGAACACAATTCAAAATCTCAGATATTAAGAGAACATGTATCAGAATTGGACTCTTCTTTCCATTCTGTCCTATCATTGCCATCAGGTAAGCCTACTTCTAAAAAAATTTCTAAGCAACTCTGAATGTTTTCTGTGGTGAGTCTAATCCTGTAGATACAAGAAATCTAATAAAATTTTAACAATTATTTTGCCACTGGATATTATGGATATTAGAACTGAACGGTTTTCAATGAGGAATTAATCCTGTGAGTTAATGTTCGATCTTTGCAAGTTGGTTCTTAAATTCCTTGGAAACCATTTTGAGTTACAATAGGAAATAACTGGCTTTTGATCTTTTCAGTGTTAAATTCTTAGAATTTTATTGATAAAGTGACTATGCTGTTGAAACGTTTTCACATTGTCAGTATTTTTTTCCCTAATACGTTGTTTTGCACAGACTTTTCTCTGCTATATGATATTGCCCATCATTAGCTTTTGAACCACAAGAAAATCTATAATCTATAACTGAGCAAATAAGGCACGTACAGCCCCACATCCCTTTAAGTTTTTAGTTCTTGATTTATGTTGGAACCATTCCAGTTGTTTCCTTTTTTTTTTAAAGTTTATTTTTTTAGTAATCTCTACATCCATCGTGGGGCTCAAACTCACAACCCCAAGATCAAGAGTTGCATGCTTTTCTGAGCCAGCCATGCGTCCCTCTAGTTGTTTCTGTATTGAACTGAAGTAAATACTGGGTAAAAAAGGAAACACTCTTCACACTAGTTATCTCGGGTTCTTCTCTTTAAGGGAAGACATCTCAAATGGATTTGTTTCCTTTTTTGCTTTTGGTTTTAATCCTCAGGGACTGCTTCTCTTTGTAAAGCACTATACTCTGTACCTATTCCTGCCCTGAGTCCTGAGAATCTTTGTTTGATTTTTTTTTTTTAACCAATATTTGAGTGGTTTCTTAGCTACTCTATACTTAGAATTAAGTTCTTGGCAGGAACTATGTTATTCCATCTTTGAGGAAAATTTAATAGCAGAAAGAAACAATATAAATATAACAATGGTAATGCAGCTAACATTTGAGCTTGGCATACCTATAAGCATATTACATTTTCTTGTTTAATTCTTCCAACAGTCCTATGAGAATATATACTGTTGTCCTCTCTATCTTCCATACAAGAAGATTGAAGCTTAGCGATGTTAAATTACTACTCCAAGATTATACAGCTAATAAATGTTGGAGGCAGGATTTAATGTGAGGTAGTAATACTCCAGAGCCACACTCCTAACCTTTACTCTTCACTGGCTTTCTGTTTTCTCACAGTACATTTGTTTCTCTGATGATAAAACCCTGAGAGCTGGTGTAATAATCATCCTTCACTTAATCCTCTTATGTCCCTTCCAATAAGTTAAGATTAACTTCCCCACCTACTAATTAGGTTATTCATTTCTTCTTGATTTCTAGTTTAAGACAACTGAAATGTAAACTAGTAAGTGTACTGAAGAGTTATAAAATATTCTTATAAAAGCTCAAGGTATATGGGTAGAAAAAAGGGCCTTCTCTAGTTATATCATCTTTTCTCACAACCCATGAAGAACAGTGGTGGAATAGATATTTTCTTTATAAAAGTAAATGATATTTCTTTGGAGAAATAAACTTATGTTTTAGTAATTGGAAAATATTGGGTTCCTGAAATGTTTAAATAACATGTTTAATTTGTAATTTTAGTTTCACTTTGTTATGTACTTTTTGCATGATCATAGTATATAGTGTTTGGATTGAAAGCTTTCCTACCTCTGTTCCGTCCCTTTGGGACAGATTCCATGTTGAAACTCATGAATTTTTTTGTTTTGTTTTGTTTTGTATATTTTTCCACACTTGAGTATGGACCTATTATTAAAATATATCATTTGAAAAATAAAATAACATAAAATAAAATAAAATAAGTCATTTGAGGGAGAGATACTTCTTTGTTTAAAATCCAGACCCATTCTGGATGGGTTATGATTTATGTTTGTAATTATTTTTTTCAGTAGCAAAACTTTGAATTCATCAACTACTTTATAAAATATTTGTTTCTTAGGAAGAAGTTTAGGTGTCTGTATTAAATGCTTTTGGAGATGGTTTTGTTTTTGCATTCTTTTTTTTTTTAAGATTTTATTTATTTATTCATGAGAGACACACACAGAGAGAGAGGCAGAGACACACAGGCAGAGGGAGAAGCAGGCTTCATGCAGGGAGCCTGATGGGGGACTTGATCCAGGACTCCAGGATCACTCCCTTGGCCAAAGACAGGTGCCAAACCACTGAGCCACCCAGGGATCCCCCTGTTTTTTCACTCTTGATTGAAAAAAAAAAATTTCAATTAATGTGAAGTACATCTACTTTATTATATAGCTTCTCTT
Source organism: Canis lupus baileyi (assembly GCF_048164855.1). Classification (NCBI taxonomy): domain Eukaryota; kingdom Metazoa; phylum Chordata; class Mammalia; order Carnivora; family Canidae; genus Canis; species Canis lupus. The sequence goes on from NC_132873.1 coordinate 13,027,182, forward strand.
TTGGTTGTGAGAATATAGAATATAAATACAGTGAATTGAACATCTAAGTCTCTAAAGGAAGAGACCTAGTCTGTAAATGTGTTTTAATCTTAGTAAAAGTATATTTTGTGATTCATAATACTAGTAAACTAAGAATATACGAAACATGGTGTCTACATAAAAGGTAGCATTTGAACTTTTAGAAACCTCATTATTTCAAATGTAAAGTTTGTGGGGGTGGGGTGGAAATGACTTAGAGTTAGCCAGGCTTGGCTGTATGTTTTATTCAAGACCTTTGGATGCACTTATCCCATTCTGGGAATCATACTTAATACTTTCAATTTTGATCATATTATCTATTATTTTGGTTTATGACCAATTATTCATCATTAGAGTTTTTGTTTACTTAGTGCATATAATCCATTATTTCCAAAACATAGTTATCTATATGCTTGGAGAGAGTATTTTGCCATTTTTGATAGTTGTGACATTTTAAGTTTTTGCTTATTTTTCTAAGCTTATATGCTAGTTAGAGAAAGCAATCTTAATATTAGAATCTATAAAGAGTGTTATTCACTAAAAGTACTTTTTTATTACTCTATTTTTCCAGATGTGCCTCTTCATTTTCACTTTGAAACATTGTTTAAAAAGACTGAAATAAAAGGAGATCTTGCTGAAAATAAATTTGTAGGAGACTGTGTCATATCTCCATCACCTGGTATGTCATTTACAAATCTTGTACTTTATATGCCTTTTATATCTTTCAGATACTGTTTTTGCTTTCTAAGGAAATAAAATTTAACAAAGGAACAAAATGTAAATCCTTAATTTTTAATATTCACTTTTTACAAATCACACATATACACACACAAATAGAAAATACACAGGAGTAATCTGTGATACTTATCACAAAAATGTGATACTCATTGAATGAAAATTATGAAATACTGATAAATATAAAAGGAAATCTAAATGCACTTGGAGAAACAGCATTCCTGGATGATAGGAAGGATATCAGTTCTTCCTCTTGGTTTATATATTTAAGGAAATGTTACTCAAAGTTCTAATAGTTCTAATTTGGTTAACTTAACAAAATAATTGTAAAGCCCATTGGGAAAAATAAATGGGAAAATACAAAAGTAACTGCTAGAAAAAAGTATTAAGAGAATCTATCCTAACCACATACGGAAACATGACAAAAATCTGTAATAGTTATTATCACAGATTTCATGTACATTTAGTAAAGTAAATTGGTGAAGCAAATTCTATAGCTTATACTTTATTATATAAAAGAAGAATTAGAAATGAATGAGAACATGGAGAACTATTCATTGAAGAGCATTGTTAATCTTTTGGGGGAAATTTTGTTTACATACTTGTTTCATACCATGTATCAGAATAAATTTCTAGTTGGTTCCAAGAATTTGAAGAATTAAAACACTAAAATTACAAAATAAAACTTGCATTATAATGAAATAGTTATGAGTACTATGGATGGGGGTGGGGACATCGTCTGTGTTTGGAATCCATCAGAAGAAGAAAAATATCAACATGTTTTGACCATATACAAAGCTAAACTCTTCTTAATATTAAAAAAGTCATACAAACTAAGAAAAATTATTCCTAGATGAAATAATCATCTACCTCAAAGACTCATGAATCAACTCAATGCCTGTAGAATTGAAGTTCTGAAAAGTAGCAGATTTTAAAATAATTTTTTTAGGTTTTTTTTTTTTTTTAAGATTTTCTGTATTTATTCATGAGAGACACAGAGAGAGAGAGAGAGAGGCAGAGACACAGGCAGAGGGAGAAGCAGGCTCCACGCAGGGACCCCGATGTGGGACTCGATCCCGGGGCCCCAGCATCACACCCTGGGCTAAAGGCAGGTGCTAAACCACTGAGCCACCCAGAGATCCCCCAATTTTAAAATAATTTATAAAAATCAGCAGCTTTTATAAATACCAGTGATAACCAGTTAGAATACGTAAGGAATTATACTAGACACATTGACAATGAAAATACAAAATATCTAGGATTAATTAAACTTAGTAAGGACCTACATGAAGAAAACTTAAAAAGTATACTAAGGAACCCAAGAATATGTGCCTATAGAGAAAAATACCCTGTTTCTATCAGAAGACAGTATTGTCTGGAGCACTTGGGTGGCTCAGTCAGTTAAGTGTCCAGCTCTTTTTTTTTTTTTTAAGATTTTATTTATTTATTGATGAGAGACATAGAGGCAGAGACACAGGCAGGGGGAGAAGCAGGCTCCATGCAGGGAGCCAGATGTGGGACTTGATCCTGGGACTCCAGGACCACGCCCTGGGCCAAAGGCAGACACTAAACCGCTGAGCCACCCAGGGATCCCCAAGTGTCCAGCTCTTGATCTCAGCTTAGGTCTTGATCTCAGGGTCCAAATTTCAAGCCCCACATTGGGCTCCACATCTAGCATGGAGCCCACTTTAAAAAAAAAAAAAGGGCAGTATTGGAATTTAAGATGCTATTTTTTCCCAGTTTAATTTATAATGTAACTAAGAATCATAGAGGTAATCTTCTTTTGTTTTAGAACAAAGTTATTCTGAAGTTTATGTGAGAGAGAAAATGTTGAATAGTTAATAAACTTTTTAAAAGATCAGTAAGAAAGAGGTGTCAGATATCAAAATTATACAGCTATAATCATTAAAATATTGTGGTATTGATGAAAGCCAGATCAATGGAACTAAGTAACCTAGAGACAGACCCAACTGTCCATTATTTGATAAAAAGATAGTTTTTCCTATCAGTATAGGAAGGATGGCCTCATCAATAAATAACAGTAATTCTTACAAAGTACTCCTTATGCACCACTATTGGCTGAAGGGCTTTATGTTTGTTGATTTCATTAATCTATACAACCTTGTATAAAGTATTGTTATTTTACTCCTTGACTAATTTCCCAGAGTCACGTTTGAGTAGTGTTAGGGCCAGGATTCAAGTCCAAGCAGTCTGGCTCAGAGTCCATGTTTTAAACAACTAAGTTTCTTCTAAAATCAGTGGATTATAATATTAATCAATGAATTTTTTGGGAAAAAAGGTATCTCTACCTCATACAGCACGTTAAAATAAATTTAAGGTGAATGAACATTAAATACATTCTAGATGGATTAAAGAGTTAAATGTTAAAAGTGCTGTCTTAAAAGAATTAGAAGAAAACCAGATGTATTTAATGATTATGATCGTGAAAATGATAATCACAAGTAAAATTTATTGAGTGCTTATGTGTAGACACTCTGCTATTTACTATTTTTTTCTGATACATTAGGACATTTAAACATTATAATCATCAATTCTGGCAAGACTGCGTGTAATAAGACCAGGACCCTCAAATATTTTAGGTAGCATTAAGAATACAAACCTTTTGTGAAGTACTATGAAATTATAGTGCTTTTAAACTATGCCTTTTTTTTATTAAGTTCATTAAGGAAAAACAACGGTTTAGTTGTGCATATGTTATTAAACTGTTAACTCTGTATTCTGACCCATAAAACCATTTCTAATAACCTAGTCTAATACTAAATATAAAAACCACCTCTATTTACAAGTCTATTCGTTTCACCATTATTTGTGTTAATGAAAAACTGGAAACAACTTAAAGAGCATATTGAGATATGGTTCACTAACACAATGGAACATGCAGCTTTTAAAAATATCTTAAAAGTTCATGTGGGGATGGAAACATCAAAGAACGCCAAGTAGTAGAAAGGACAAAAATGTGTTAATTCTCTGTATGTTATGATTAATAACCATGTAAAAATGTTCATTCTTCTACCAATCAAATGCAATGTGTGAGTCTTTTGGGGATCCTGATTTGAACAACTCAGCTGTATAAACATGCAGTTTTTGAGATAATCAGTGAAATTTGAACACGCATGGCTGCTGAATATTAATGAACTTTGTTAGATGATAATGCATGTGGTTACATAGACATACACAATCTGTTTGTTAGAAATTCAGGCTCACATATCTGTAGATGACAAGATACAAGATAGGATGTCTAGGATTTGTTTTAAAATAGGCTAGCAAAGAAACAGTGGGGAGAGAGATGAAACGAGATTAGTCACCAGTTTAATTGTTGATGATGAATGGTAGGTACAACAGAGTTCATTCTTCTCTTCTTTGTGTTTGTTGAAATTTTTTCACAGAAAAAAAGTTTTTTAAAAGTTGAAAGCACTAAGAACAAGGAGCAGTTGTCTATGCTTAGGGAAAAAAGACTAAAGAAATACAGAAAAATATAGGTTATGTTCAGGTACTTTTTCATGATATAATTCTACTACTTTGAATCTATACTGAGACTAATTTTTAAAGAAAAAATGTATACATGAAGGTGCTTATTTTAAGAATGACCATAATTGAAATATCATGATAACAACTAGCTCTAACAGCTAGCATAGTTAAATCATATTATCGGTAACAAGAAGAATGTTGGGCTTCCATCTGAAAAAATAACAATGAGGAGTGAATTCTCAAATTCGAAAACTACAGTTGTACGTGGATTTAAATGGAATTACATTTTAAATGTAAATATGAAATATATGCATGTGTATGACTGGAAGGAATATACAAAAATGAAATTATATGCTATTAGATAAGAGATTAGGTGATTATATTATTTCTAATGTTGTTATTTATCTGACTTAAAAAGATAAGGCAGCATAAATGTGTTAGGCACAGTATTAATAGTAACATATCAATAATGTAATGACATGCTAGTAATGGGGAATTAAGAGCTAGGAATGGAAGACAGATGAATGCTACAATTATTAGGCAAATCAGTGAAGTATATTCTATTGTATCCCAACTTCACCTCCCTTGTTTTCTTTCCCTTCTCTCCCAACCCAAATAATTATGCATTAATTAGATTTCATTCTACATATGCAAGTCTGAAAAAGCTGGTCATTATTATTTGTTGTTAGCGATTTCTGTAGAATTAAGCAAAACTAGAGTTCAGTATTTATTGACCACTTACTCTGTGCCAGGCAGACTGTTCAGTGCTGAAGAATCAAAGGTGAATCATAGGGAATCAAAGAAATTATAAGGTGTAATAGGAGGAAGCAGACATACAAATAACTATTAAAATGATGTGGCCACAGATAGGATAAAAAGTCTAAAAAAGGCAGTGTGTAACTCTCTACCTAGAGGAAGGGAGGGATAAGGATGATGGGGGAATGGGCAAGAAGACTCGAGAAAGATGGTGATGCCAAACGTAGCTTTACATACTTAGTTGGAATTTAGAAGAGTCAAGTGTTCCAAATCATTGTTCCTCAAACTTCTATGTACAAATTACTTGAGGAGTGTTAGAATGCAGTTTCTGACTCAGTAGGTCTGGAATGGGGTCTGATTCTGCATTTCTAACAAGTCCTAGGTGATTCAAATACTGGGGGGCCCTATTGGTTTTAAAATGGAAACAAACGTGATTTGTCATGGAGACATAAAACAGTGTGATGTGTTCAAGTATATACAAAATGTCTGGTATTTTAGGGTAAATGTGAAGTGTGTGAAGGTAAGTAGATGGATGTTTGTCTGCTTTGCCGTGGCGCTTTTATGTATCCAGAAGAATTTTAAGAAAGCACAGCTGACTTCAGGTAACAAGTAGGGAAAAGACAAATTGTAGTGGGTTGAAGAGTGAATGATTGGTTGCCCATTCTGAGAAAATAGGAGCAAAGCCACTTAAGGGCTGTACTCATCAAAATATGCAGTCATGAAAGACATAGGACAGTGAAACTGTTTCAGATATAAGAAAACTCCAGACATGTGATAACTAAATGCAGTGAATAGAATCTTCTACAAAGAACATTATAGGAATAACTAGTGAAATTTGAATGATTCCATAGTTAATAGTATTGATTTGTCAGTTGTGTGTGATGTGAGAATGCCCTGGTTTTTGAAAAATACATGTTGACATATTGAGAGGGACATTGTGTCAGCAACGTAGTTTCATCGGAGTTCAGAAAAATAAATACGATAAACTTAACATTTGTGGAATCTGAATAAAGGGTATAAGGGACTTCTTTTACTATTCCAAGTCTTCTGTTAGTCTGACACTATGTCAAAATGAAGTGTGTTTTGAGTGGAACAGTGGCACCACAACCCACCCCAGGAAGCCAAGACCTAGGTCTCAGGCCTCTTCCCCTGCACATGCTCATATCTAAATCCACCGTCAGTGCAATCTTACTCATTTGTTTCAAACATGCTCCTGTCTACACTCTATCATGTTCACAGTCCAGCCTAATGAGCCTTTATCTGCGCTCCTTGAAATAGCCCAGTTATTTTTCCAATCCCTGTAGCTAGTTGATCTCTTCAAAATATGTCACATCTGCTCCCCGGCCCCATTCCTTAAAATATCTGACAGAGGGAATATCCTGGGGGACCCCTGTAGCACTACCCACCCAGGAGGAGGACTCCTTGCTCATGGTTCTTTTTCACCATATTCCCTGCTCTACACTAACTGCTCTTCCAACTACCAAATTCGTCTGGCTCCCCATTGCTTTGGGCCTTTGTACATACCATTCTCTCTTCCTTCCCCTTGCCATCAGGTAGTTCTGTTCATATTTGAAAACTGTCACTTTACCTGGGGTTCTTTTCCTAGAGCTCTTTTACTGTTATATACTCCCATTAACTTCTCTAATTAGTACTTTTCTGTTACACATTGTAGTTCTTGAGACAACGTCTGTAATCTCCATTAGCCACAAAGATCATGACTGGTTTTGCTCACCGGTGTCCCCAAGGTGTATAACACAGTGCCTGGCATAGAATTAGCCCTCTATGAAAGGGAAGGCAGGAGATAGGAAAGATACTACTGGGTCAAGGTGTGTTTTCGGATAGAATTCAGGAGAGGATTTTGGAGACCAAGAACGAAAGGCTATAAGCAGGTGTAGTTTGATTCTGAATTGTCGTATTTCCTATTGCTTCAAGAGTCCATCGCAACCTTACAAGATACTAAGGGTAAATAAGTGTAAAGAAAACGTAAGTAAAATTCAGTAAAAAGTACCACCTTAGGGAAGATTGAAGTTTCTTCAAAAAGATTGATTTGCTTTTAGAAAACAAGGAAGGTGGTGAATTGCTTTTAGAAGAGGTGAATGGGCTTCCAGTTTGCTTTAAAAACACTCCAGAAATGTTTCCATTAAAACGAGAGAGGGCATTGTTGGATCACCTGCCCGTTCCAGGCGTGTTCTACATTTAAAAACCTCTCACAATCCTAGTCACCCCTTTCTAGAAATGAGTTAGGCCTGCCAATTTATTTTGCTTTCTCTGTGTCCTGTTGGTAAGAAATCGTGGGGGCCATCTTGGAATTCTGCCATTTTCCCTGAGCTCTCTATTTTTGAAAAGATTTCTCTGAGAGAGGCAGACGGAGAGGGAGAGTCCCAAGCGGACTCCAAGCTCAGTGCAGTCTGACAAGGGCTTGATCGCACAACCGGAGCAGAACTGAGCGGGCGCTCAAACCACAGAGCCACCCGGTGCGCCTCCCTGAGCTCTCTAAAGTCAATGTTCCGTTTTCCAGCGTCTAGCTTTGCTCTGTCATTTCTTTCTTTGCAGTAATCTTTATCCCTTTTCTCGTAACTTTTAGGTTATCTTTATTATAAAGTAATGTATGATTAAGATTTTTTTTCCCCATCTGACACTCATGAGCTCTTGAAATCTTTCAGAAATTTTTTTGTCTACCATTGCCTCTCCTTCTGTGTTGCCCCGTTTTGGGTTGTCCTTCCTCCCCCATATTTCCACCACTCTATTGCTTGGAGTTGCACCGTTCCTGCCTGACCCACCGATGGTCATGTCCAGCCATGTCCATTCTATTATTCAGCGGTCGGTGATGGTTCTTAACACTTGAACAATTATATTTCCCATTTCTTAAGTTTTCCTAAAAGAACCTCTTTTGCCTGTTTCTTTTGGCAATGTTAGTTGTTTTAAAGACTTGCTATTTGTATTCTGTGAATCCACCCACTCTTTCTTGAGAGGGTTCATTTGTTTGTACCTCTTGTTTTTTATGGTGTTCGTAGTCAGGTTTTTGGAGCCGTGTTCTCAGCTTTAACGTTGACATTCACTGTTAAGAATTCTGCCACTGTTATTTACGGGATCCTTTTCGTAGGTGGGGTAGACATTTGCACTCAATACTATTTTCAGAAGCAGTTAGGGACAGGCAGGATGTATTTCAAAGTGAGGCACTTGGACATTGCTTTCTCTCCACCCATTCCTTTTTCTGCTCAAGACTCTCAGATTTTGTTACCTATTAAGGCAGATAATCTCCAGGAGTGTGGCTGAGGAGTTGGCATGTGTAGTCAGCCTATCAGAGAATATCCGTCCAGGTAATTGTCCAGCTCCATTTCCCTTTCCTCCAGGTAACAGCATGTGATCATATTTTTATGGCAGCACTTTCCCTGCTTTTGCACCATTTGTTCTTCCAGTTCCATGTATCAGTCTTTCTTACAGGGATTCCTCCCAAATTCTGCTTTATGTACAAGTTCTCTTTTACTGCTTGCTAATGTGGATGTCTATGCGCAGATCTGTGCGTATGTCTAAAACTTTTGTCGATTATTTTTAGGGTGCTTTGCCATCTTGAAATCAGAGTCCCAGTTACTGTTGGTAGACCATCTTTTTTTTCAGCATTGGTGAGAATTTGGCACTTTGGCCTACATTTTTTTCATCTCCAAACCCTTCAAAAAAGAAGCCGATTTGGTTTTTAATCCAATACTGGAAATATGGGGTTCAGATAGGCAAGAACAATGGTGATGAAACTAACATTTATTGAATATTTATCATGTCATATCCTTCTAATGATTATTACAGGGATTAATTCATTTAATCCTCATAGGCCCATGATAGCTGCTCTTACCTCTATTTTTATAGATAAGGCAACTGAGGCACAGAGATATTAAGTGACCTAGAGGTTTTAGAAAATATAGTGCTTTTAAAAAGTGGAAGAATGGTGCTGTACTGTCAGTTTGATGGAATCTGGTTCTTGCTCTCAAGAGGTCCCTGTCTTTTATAAGTTTGTAGAATTCTTGATCTTGAATTTTTATTTTTTAAAGATTTTATTCATGAGAGACACTAAGAAAGAGACATAGAGGGAGAAGCAGGCTCCATGCAGAGAACCCGATGCAGAACTCAATCCTAGGACCCTGGGATCACACTCTGAGCCGAAGGCAGATGCTCAACTACTGAGCCACCCAGGTGCCCCAGTCCTGAATTATCCTCAAATTTAAGGGTGAACAGATTCAGATTTAAGGGATTCAGATCATATCCAGCCAAAATTTATAGGCCTGAACCAAACTCCCCCATAAAACTTTGTAATTTAGAAGACTGATAACAGGTTACCCTTCCTTTTCATCTCCATCAAGTAATGGAGCAACTATAGGAAATTGAGCACTTCTTGAAGATGTTTTTAAGGAATCTTATTATGGGGATTTTCAGTTTAGGAGCATTCCATATTGGTATAGAAGTATTTCTCTCATGTAATTCTGAATTGGTGAATTAATGTTCTGCAATGTTGGAAGTAAAAACAAATTAACATGTTCATTATGTGTTATAGAAAACTTCACATTTCCTTTCTATTTGTTTTAGTACATAATACTTCTCTGAATCAGTGGAGAAATGGATATTCTCCTACATGCAAGCCTCAGATAAGGTCAGAATCTTCTGCACAGCTGTTCCAGGGAAGAAAGAAAAGACACTTGAGTGAAACAGCATTAGGTAGGTTAAAATGAAGATATGAGCACTAGAACTAAAAATTGAAAATAAATTCTGATCTGCATAGAACCTCTGCTTCATGGAAGTTTATAATCCAGAATAGTCCCTATTACACAAAATATCTATGGTTCTATGAAAGTTAAACAGCATATTCATGTAGTCAGTCCAGAATTTTCTCTGGACTGGGCATTCATCTACTTTATGGCAATTAAGGATTTCCATCTTATATTCCCTAATTACAGTTACCTTCTACTGACTATTCTGGACAGAACTTAAGCCTCCAACATTGTGTTCTGGATTCAAAATACATCAGTACAAAGTTACCTTCTAGAAATTACCATTTCTGATAGTTACTGTGGTCACAGTTCACTGAAGCTTCCTCAGAATTCTGAAAAATTGGATGAGAATCACCTAATGTAACTCAACCAACTAGTTCAATTTCCCTTAGAGACTTAAGAGTTCCAAGATGATCAATAGGTATTGTTGAAACTACAGAGTGGGGTTTGTTATGGGGATTTAGGGCTATCAAATAGTTTCCAGAATTATTACAAGCAATGATTAAAAAATGAGACTTACCAAAAACATATTTTAAATGGCAAATTATTTGTTTCTTGTTCATTGTTCCAGTGGACAGAACACTATATAGTCAGGTATTCATTCCCCAGATGTAATATGTCAATATATCCAGTAATTTAGAAACTGCATTCAAGATGTACTGGACTCTATACTTAATGGACTGAACACATTCATCACTGTCTCAAGAAATCCCACCATCACTATCTGATAATCACTACTTGATGAGCTAGTGTGGCACAAAATTAAACTCCTAGCCACAACCAGAGGTTTCACTGTGTTTTTTCTAGTGCCTCAACCTTAAGACAGCTGAGTCTCCTTAGCTTTTGAAGAACTTACATGTACAGATCTTCCTCTTGCCTTATGACAGGGTGACATCCCAATAAACCCATGTTAAATTGAAAATATCCTGAGTCAAAAAACTATTTAATACACTAACCTAGTAAGTACCACAGGTTAGCCTCAAATGTGCTAAAAACACATTAGCCTACAGTTGGGCAAAATCACCTAACACAAAGTCTATTTTATAATAAAGTGTTGGATATCTCATGTAATCTATTGACTGCTGAAACAGTACAGCATGGTTCTATGGGTAGAGAATGGTTTTAAGTGTATTGATTGTTTATCTTCGCAATCACACGGCCGACTAGGAGCTATGGCTTGTTGCTGCTTGGCATGAGTATCCTACTGCATACTGCTAGCCCAGAAAAAGGTGAAAATTCAAGGTATGAGATTGCTACTGAATTCCTGTCAGTTTCAGGCCATCATAAAGTTGAAAAATCCTAGGTTGAACTATTTTACGTTGAGGACTGATTATGTCTAATACATAGGAAAACTTCTGTCTCTTAGTAAGATTCATTATGAAAAAAATCACATTACCTAAGATTTGAAATATTTCACTTGAATTTATCTAATTTCAAGTTTGGTGGAAATACAGGAAGAAAAGTAAGATGCTATACATTACAAAGAAGTAACTAGATAACTCCCTCAAGTGCAGGACATGAAAAACTCTTACAAATTTAAGAAACCTAAAAGACAAAAACCAAGTTCAATATGTGGATCCTGAGGACATTTTTTTAACAACTAGACAAATATAAATATGGATGGGGTATTAGATTTTACACTACAAAGGAAAACACTTTTTAAGATCAGAAGTAAAGTAAGGGTAGCAAATAAGGGAACAAATAAATGTATACTCACAAATTAGGGAATCAAAACAAACGGAAAAAGGAAATATGGAACAAACACAGAAAACACCAAGAGTAGCAAAGTTGTGATCAACATCTTCAGAGAAAAGAGAAAACCCATCGATGAAATACAAGAACAGGACAGTATAAATGAATAACAGGCCAAGAACTTTTAGAAAAATTTAGAAGTCTCAGTAGAATGCTCAGAAGATCTAGTTAAGGAAATCTCCCAGAAATTAGAACAAAAGTCAGATATAAGAAAATGAAAGAATAGAGAAAATTAAGGAGATATGTCTTTGGAGGCTAACATCCAAATAAGACATTGGAAAACACATGAACAGAGTGAAGGGCAAAGATGAGATTTAAAAAATGAGATGTACTGGATAAAAACTTATCAGGATCCCCTGAAAATGGAAATAATTGTGACAGAACTGTGGGTAAGATTTTTTCATTTCCTTAATTTTTTGATACATAAATTTAAAAAAAAAGGAATCCTATGTTACCTAAGCAGGAAAGTAATTTTAACACCTGTCTGTGTAACGTATGACATTCTCTATGGTTCTTTCCATGGCAGGAGAAAGAACCAGATTTGAAGAATTTGCTTTTCAACGCACAGAACCAGAATCCCATAGCAATTTTACTGCTGTTACTAATGTCAATGTTATATCAAGAACCCAGAATTCATCATCACAAGTAGGTTTTTTTTTTTTTGTATTCTGAACTCTAAAATTGCTTTATAGACTTAAAACTTGCTGATAAAAACTTTAGAATATTGTTAATCTATAAAGTCTTACTTTACTAGCACATGACATTAGGTAGCAATAGATGATTTAATTTTTTTTAAACTAGTGAGCTAATTACTCAGTAATCCTTTATTATGGCTTTTTTTTTCCTCCTGTGTGAAAAACTATCATAACCATCTCTCCTCCTTACCATGAGGTTTAATAGGAATCCAGCATTTGTGGTGGTCTTATTGATTTGTCATCTGGTCATAGAATAGAGGTTAAAAGGTAAAAGGGTTTAGAAAAAACTGTAAAGCCCAGGGGCCGGGAACACATAAAAGAAGGTTGTAAAAATGAGGTTTACGAAGTGGTACACCAGATATTTCATAGTCTTTCTGAATAAGGAAGTGTGTTGGTTAAACGATCATTTCCATGATGTTCAGGGTGCTTTATGGTAACTTCTTTGATAAGTCTTTTACATTTTAGGCATTCTTATTTTCTATGATCTTAAAAACAAGCTTATATGTATGTAAATCTTCACTGTATACCTGCCAAAAGGGACTGTGCTATTTTACGGAAGATAAGGGTCTTTCTTATTTTTCTTAACATTTTGTGGTCAGGTCTATCATAATATATTTAGAACGTGTACAGTATAGCAGTATACCTACTGGATAACTCACGAGAAGAGGGCATCAGCACAGCTAACTAGATACTGTTGTAAAACTACTGTGATCCTACTCTGCAGAACACTGCACGACGGAGACTGAGAAGTGAGAGCTCTTATGACATAGATAACATCGTGATTCCCATGTCGTTAGTTGCGCCAGCGAAGTTAGAGAAACTCCAGTATAAGGAAATACTTACTCCAAGGTATGTATACTTACATCTTTTTATCTCCTCTCTTTCTTCTTTTTCTTGAATAAATTTACGTTTTTAGGGTGAAGTTAAAATTTTAATTAATGAAAGGAAGATACTCCTCTCTCCCTTCCTTTACTTGTAAAACCATGGAGGGAAATAGGTGAAAGAACCCTTTATATGACTCATGCTAAAAGTGCCATATATTATCACTTTGTCAGTTTTTATTAAGAATTGGAAATTCCTAAGACTGATTTACTCTGTACTTAGTCTTTTATTCAGTGATGTTATGTGTATATACATGGCCCAAAAAGGCACTTTAGGGATGTAAGTATAGTAACAAATAATCCTTGCTCTTCAAAATGGAGTTTTGCACAAGATTGCAATGAGTTCGAAGAAAGCAACTACCTTGGCAAGGGGAATTCACATTGTAGGACAGTAACACTTGTAACAACAAAAATAAGATTTTGATGTATTATTGTCAAATCAGCAGTACACACATTAAATGCATAAGTGGGAAGATTTAGGAAGACATTATGAAGGAGGGAGAAAGAACAAAATTTACATAATTTACACAGGGAAACCACAACAAAGGCACATGGACGTGTGCAAGGCTAAGCCAGAGACAGAGATTTTTGTGTAGGGTGATAAAGTTATGGTTAGAAAAGAAGTTATAGACGTCCCAGAATGCCACACACAGATCTGCTGCTTACTGGCGGTGAAGTTAGTCAAGTTTTTTTTGTTTTGTTTTGTTTTTTTTAGCAATGATGAAAGCAGTTTCTTAAGAATGTCAGTCTGGCATGAGAAAGTAGATAGAAGAGGTTGGAAACAGAGATATAAGCTCATGACAACTACAGTTAATTCCTACCCATCTCTATTCTAGCTGATTTCAAATGTTCTTATTCCTAATTACTTTGAGGTATTATGAATGAATCTGTTGAGCTCTCCAAATATGTAAGGAGTAACATTTGTGGTTCTGATGTTCTGCAGCAATGTTTTTCAATTTATTTTGGAAGGCTGGCGCTACCCGGTTGTGTTGGTTGCTTAAATACAGAGGAATTCTGTGATCCAGTGCTTAAACTTGAGAGGCCATGATGGGTGTCTTCACACAAAGAAATTGGCCAATGCTCAAATCAGAGCTCTTCTCCCCTCCTCTTCCTGCCAAGCCACTGTCTCAGCATCTACTGACTTAATTCAAAATTAGTACATTTGTAGGTATAAAACAGAGCTATGCAGAAGAGACTGTTTACTTTAAGACCAAAAGTAAAGTCTCTTTTTCTCTCAAGATAAATCACTCTTTAAAAAAAGAAAAAAAAAGTATGAAAATACAACCATATGAATTATGGAAGCCCTAAGGAAAGAAAACACTACTGCATTAGCTGTGCTTAGTGAATGCAGTTGCTTACACTTATTTAACAAAAGCTGAAATCGGTTTGTATCTTCAACAGCTGGAGGATGGCTGTTCTTCAACCTTTGGATGAATATACTGTAGGTGAAGAAGAGGTAAGTTGCCTTTCACTTATGGATAATTGCACATTATATATTATGAAGCCTGCTTAATTTGGTTTTTGAAGACTAAAGGGAACTATAAGCTCTTTAACATGCAGATTTTTTTTTCACTTATGAAAACAAAGTTCTTCATTTAGGATATGAATTTCATTAGAAAAATGTTTTTGTGCAAGTTTACAAAGAATAATATATAAAGAAAAACACAAATATATCATTTGCATACATGAATTGTTGTAATGCTGAATTTACATTAATATCTACATTCATTCCCAGTATGAGTCATGTTTTTTTGCATGAGATTTACTCCTAATATTCAAGCCTACAGTGCCATATTCAAAACACTGGGAACAAACTGCTTTTGAATTTGGAAAACTTTGGACCTAAGAAAGTAATGTGAATGTAATGGATACATCATGTAAGACATAGAAGGAAGTCTAGGATAGTTCTCATAATCACATATTAATGTTTCTATAGAGAAATATTTCTAGAATTTAGCCAGATCAGGCTATATAACTCAATGAATTATGAACCACTTATTTCAGAGTTTTAGAATTGCAGGGAAAGGGACTGTGAGCCTGTATAGGTAAAACTTACATATGAAGAAAGGAACAATTTCAGAGAAAAACACTATATAATCAAACTAATTTGAAAGTGATGTTCTGTAGAAGCAGCGTTATATAAGACATTTTCTGCCATAATCTATGCCCTGACTCTGTTTTTCAGCTACCAAAATTAACTTTTTAATGCCATTTCCTCTTTTAATATGCTCTTCCCTAATTCAGAATGATCCTAGGCAGGAAACTCAAATTCTTAAACCACTATCACCAGTCTTAGAATTCCAGATAAATTGATGTTCATTTTTCTCAGTTTTACTTTTCTTTGATATAATATTCCTAGAACAGTGTATTCCATAAAGGGCAATCAATACTGTAAACCTATTTGTAATCTAGGTACATCTTCAAACGTGACCCAAGAGAGAAAAAGTTGTGTTTAAAAAAAAAAGTTAACTCCTTTATTATGGAATCTGAAGCTCATCTCATAACCTTTGTTCTCTCAATTTAGATTTATTTTAGAGTTTTCTTCCTATATTCTCTTGATGAGGAATTGTTTGACCTGTTCTCATATTTCAAAATGTTTCTGATAAAAGGAAAACTTTATTTCTAATTCCAGGTAGAAGATCTTTCTGATGAAGTCTTCTCCCTAAGACACAAAAAATATGAAGAAAGAGAGCAAGCCAGATGGTCACTATGGGAGCAAAGCAAGTGGCATAGAAGAAACAGCAGGCAGGTGTTATCAATTTAAAAACCAGACCCATGAAATCCATGCTGAATGGTAATGAGAGACCACTAAAAAGGAAGAAAATATATTGTTTAAGATCAGTTATTTTGCACTAGAAGTGAAACACGTCATTTCCCTGAGTATATAAATATATTTTGGTTAGTGATGAAATGTGTTTCTGTATTTTCCTCCGCTCTGTTTCTCATGCTTATTGTCAGCCTGAAGAATAGATTTAACTCAGCAAACAATGTGAAAATGTTCCCTACATAAAGTAGGTCATTTCAATGCACTCTTAAACACTAGGGATTAGAATCTGGGTGATCTATTTTAACATAACCACTTAAAAAATATGTTGTTCTTAAAATTTTTCTCAAGAAACCTGTCCAGTCTAAAAGGCAGATGGTCTAAAATACTTTGAATATGACTTTAGGGGAATGGAAATGAAATCCTAAAAACATAATCAGTAATTATATATTTGAGAAAGTCCATGGTATTTTATATTTACACCTATGTTTTAATATAGACAAAACTCACAAAGCAAAATCATGTTGAAGTCTGATAGTCACTAAATTTAGTGTGGGGGCATGTCTCATTTACTTAGTACAGCTGACCCTTAAACACAGGTTTGAACTATATGGGTCCACCTATACACAGACTTTTTATAGTACAGTCCTCTAAATGTATTTTCTTTTATCTAGCTTACTTTATCTGGCTTACTTTATTGTAAGAATACAGTATATACTACATATAGCATACAAAAGGTGTGAATAGATTGTTTATGTTATCAGTAAGGCTTCTGGTGAACAGTAGGCTATTAGTAGTTAAGTTTCAGGGGAGTCAAGTTATATGTGAATTTTTGACCACATAAGGAGGTTGGTGCTAACCCCTGTGTTATTCAAGGGTCAGCTGTTACTTTTTGTTTTTTTTAAGATTTTATGTTTAAGTAATCTCCCCACACCCAATGTGGGGCTTGAACTCACAACCCAGAGACCAAGAGTCGCAGGCTGTGCTGACAAGTCCCATTTCTCTATTTAGGTCTCAGAATATCCAGATTTGTTGTAGATCCTTATTCCAAGAGCTGACTTAACATATAGGAGACTCAATTCTCATCTTTCTCCACATTCCAGAGATATAACTTTCCAGAAGTAGAAGAAAATGTGAATCGAGTCCTACACGGATGACATTATAATATAGAATACTCTGGAACTCAGAAAGACTGTGAAGGTCAAGTAGCTGTCCTTTCTCATTTAAAAACAAAAATTACAAAAAAAACCCCAAAACCTCAAAAATTCAAACCCACTATTATAATTTGGCAAATTCATAAAATAGTACTGAGAAAATACTACTAAATAAGTCTTTGAGATAGCATCAGGAAGATCAGCAGATGAACTTTTAAAAATCTTGTGGGCAGAACTGTTTAAAGAAAGGTACCAAGTTAAACTGACTTAGTGATACCTTGGGGTTCATAAAATGTTAACACATCAAGAAGTAATGTAATAACTAAGTATTTTCTTGATTTTCTTGCTAGAGCCTACAGTAAAAATGTTGAAGGACAGGACTTGCTTTTGAAAGAATACCCTAATGACTTTAGTGGTGGTCAGCACGGTGCTGCTGAAAATACTGCTGAGCTTCCTTCAGAGAGCCAGGATCTGAGTGTGCAGGGCTCACCTTCACTAAATGAGAGTCCGGAAATCAAGGTAAGTGTCATACCCAGGACTAGTTACACCTCCTTTTAAATGCCTTTTAACCTTTTTAAAACCTGTGTGTAGAAAGTACTTGTTGCAAATTAAGGATCTTTACTACTTAACAAATTCAATACAACAATCCCATATAAAATGCTGGGTTCAAATCAGAGGGTATGTCTTCCAGCATTCTAGGTCTATTGCTGATTAACGCTTTATCTTTTCATGTCAGTGTCTAATTTCATATACTCACTTCTCTGTTAGGAAATGGGGATTCTATACAAGTTTCATTACAAAACAGATTTGATTAGAGAGAATAGCACCTGGCACAGAGTAAATGTTAGCTATTTCTCTTCTTTTTTTTAAAGAGATTTTTATGTCTCCGCATGGATCCAGTTCTTACCTCAAGCTCAAGGAGAGTGTTTTCTAACACAGCATCTATAAATTTTTGCACGGTTCTTCATAAGTAGGTGTCAGAAAAGAACATTATCTAGAATGGAGAGCAAAACTGTAGAAATTAATTGGCAAGTTGTAGAAAACTTGGGGAAGGAAAAGTCAGTTAAGTATCTATAATAATTATGGGCTGAAAAATGAAGACACTGAAGTAGAAGGGGATCAAAACACTTTGAAAGGGCCTTTCCCCAACATGTTCTGATGCTGGAAATGAAGACCGATGCCAAACAGCAGCATCTCCTCTTTGTGGAAGGGCACAGCAAAAAACAACCTAACTCCCAGAGGTCTCTAAACAATTCCCAGTATGTCCCATTTGAGTTGCTAGATGTTCAGGTCCAAATGAAAGTTTGTTCATTTATGTGTTAACAAAATAGTAATCATAAAATTGACATTTAAGGACTATTTGATACATGAATTTAAACAAATTAGTTGAAACTTAACTGAAAATGTTCTTTCAGTCTTTGTGGTGGGAACGACGGGCTTTTCCGCTGAAGGATGAAGACACAGAAGCCTTACTATGCCAAGATGGAAAAAAGGGTAACAGTGGAAGTTCAAGCCCAGCTTCCCATGGTGAAATCTTCTGTACCAGTGTACCAGAGAACAGTCACCATCCAAAAAGGCAGGCAGATGAAATGGAAGAGTATAGACCTTTTGGTCTAGGACTTACTCATGTTAAAAAAAATAGGTGACAGGCAACAGGTTAAAAAAAGTATGTACGTGAGTGGAAAACAGGAGGAAAAAAAAGCCCTGTTCTCCATCCCCCAACCCCTTCGGTCACAATTCCAGAGTAAGAGCATGTACTGCATGTATTAATCTTTTATGCTGTTCTAAAACAGGCAAGGTAGGTCTCTTTTTCATTCTTCAACCACAGAAATAACTAGCTTTTCACCTACAGACAAGTGCTAGTCTTTTGTGTTTATGATGCAAATCACAAGCACCAAAAAATTAACTGCTGCAATCTGATGGTATATCACATTACTGGGTAAATAACTTTTGAAAGACTTTATACCCATACATATATATATACACACACACACACACACAAATATACCTGTGCATCAAATGACAGCTCTTTTTTCTATACATTTCTATGTAATTTCCAGGGTAATTCATTAAAATTGCCCCAGAAATATATTAGAATATACAAATATGTGTGTATACAGTATACAAACACATACACACACATAGTTTTAAAAAACACTGGCAGTGACCACTCCATTTGAAAATGCATGTATGAGCTACCCCAGGAAATGTAAGCTGCACTATAAATAAAGCACAGGTTCCAGGGATAATGGATATCTAAAGTCTTGACTATAGAGGGAGGGAATTTTTTTAAAAAACATGTCTAGCCAATAGAAGTTATTTATGGAAATTTCTATACCAGATAACACAATACGCCTTTCTCTGAAATCACTGTTATCTGTTAGACTAAACACAGGTTACTTTCTATTTGCTAACAGATTCAGACAAGCAAAGCAGATTAACTATTGGTCTATTTTAAAACTTGAGTTTAAAAAAAAAATAAAATAAAATAAATAAAACTTGAGTTTTATCTATTTTATGTATCTCATAAAAGAAGACATCAACTTAAAATGAGCAACAAACAGGAAAGTTGTATCAGTATAAAAAATGTTGTATTTCTACTTAAAATGGTCATTCCTTACCATAGCTCACTCTAGTCAAATAAGCATCTATTCTTACTTGTATCCTAGAGTGAGAATTGTAAAGTTTTTTAAAGGATAATGCTTCAATACTGAATACAGGAGTGTACATTAAAGAAAGGAAATTCCTTTTGAAGTTATCATATAACTTTTTCTATGTAAAAGTTGAGGACAATTTCTCTCATGTAAAAAAAAGGTTTTCAAGTTATAATACCCATATTAACTGACAATCCTGGCCATCTGGCCTAGTCTGGGGGGATTTGACACTAAGTTTTTGTTAGGGACTAGAAATTATAGGAGTCCCTGTAAAGAAGGAAAAAAAATGCAGTTTCAATACTGACAAATTTTTTGCTTGTAGTTTTACTGTACATTTATTTTTAAAAAAGAAAACAAAAGCCAGACAAACCCAAGTTGTCTAAGCAAATAAGCTCAAATCTTTCTGTCATGTCTGACATAATCTTCTATGTAAGTTTTTTAATTAAAGTTATTTCTATATGCCTCGTGTTATCTGATTTAAGTGCCACCTATTCATGACACCAACCTTTCCTAATTCAAAATAAAAACCAACAAATTTTTACATTGAAGTATTGAAAAAAACCAAGCTCTATGCGAAAATGTTAATGTTATTTTTCAAACCTTATTTCTCAAAACTCATAGTAGCCTAAAGAAGTTAATGACACTGGTCTCCTGTTTCTTTCTTGCCCTATGTAGCAAATACTGGATACATATTTATTGTCAAAGTGTAATTTGGGACACAATTTTAGTTTACGGATTAACTCTGTACCTTGTCCTCTTTTGGCCTACCTGGTCTTTGTTGGATTAATAAAATATATATCCTTGGGGTCAAAATCCATAGTATCCAGAACATCCTCAGCCATCTGGTTCTGCCACAGGGTAAAATTAGACTGGAAATAAGACAGTGTTACATAAAAGAGGCTTCCTCTGCCTAACCCTACCCCCCCAAGAGTTCCATTTGTAGAAAGAGTACAAACCAGAAATCCTCTGCCCTACTGGATTCTTTCCATGGTACCAGCCTGTGGCTGGGCTCTAGTATCTTCATTTTTAAAATGGGAACAAAAGTACCTGTCCTACTACTCACAAGGGAGATTTGTGGATTTAATGAGATTACATCTAAGTACTTTATAGGCTACAAAATATAAACTTATATAATGACAGCTACCTTGTATTGAGCATCCTCAATTCAACTATCCTACAATTTTGGGAATAGTAGTGGAAGCCTTACATCTAGCATATGATCTCTTTTAATGCTCAACACAACCCTGCTATAACACAATATAATTATTGTAATTATATTCATTGTATAAATCAGTTAACAGATACTTGAAGAGGCTGGATGATTTGATTTGCTAAAGTCAAATAGTTGGAAAGGAAAGAGTCCAGATTCAACTCAGTATTACTTCCAAATAGAGGCTTTCCTTCCCTTTCTGCTCAGAGCTAGCACATCATCCTCATGTCCTTAAGAATGGTAAAAAAAAAAAAAAGGGATAGGTGGGGATCACTGTATAACCTGCCCCTCCCACAGAGCTAACAAAGAAAATACCTTGATAAAATCTATACTTGTACTTTAGAACAGACCACCTGAAATCCCTGGGCTTCATATTACGGTTTTTACAGTTTTTATGTATCAAAAGTAAGGTGCAAGGGAAAAAACATGTTTAAAAAGAATACGGTATGTCCCCCTAGCCAGATTCTTAGATTTTTCACAAGTTCCATTCTATTCATATTGTCATGCACACACACACAAATCAAAAAGGACACGAAACAGGAATAGGGACTTCCTTTGCTTTGGAAAACAATCAAGAAGCGAGAAGATGTAAAATGCAGAAGAAAACATTTTTTCGTAGTAGCTAGTATGCCTTCATTAGGCATTAAGACACATTTCTGTTTATAACCTTAATACAGACGTATTTGTACTTTATAAAAAATCAAGTCTCCCAGTAAAAATGGTATTTTACCACACTCCTCTTTAAATTCCATCACTAAAAATGTAGTTATACACACCAATTTCGAACCTCTTGGAACATTCAGCAGAATAGATTTTAGTCACTGGAATGAACAGCTGCTCAGGAAAATAGCACTGCTTCAACCGTGATAGGTTTGGTAGTCTATATTCTTGTCTTCCAGTAAAAAGATTTCATAAGCATAAACACTGGACTCCTTGTGGTTTCATCGATCAAGAGAACGTTTCTGAGCAGCTTCTGAGCAAACATTTCTTAACAGGTTGATCACAGATCTGGGGTCATCGCTCCTCATAATGGCACTGCCAGACACAATCATGTTAGCTCCTGCCTGGAAGAAGTAAACATTTAGGTTAAACAGAATTTCTGGACTGGAGTTTCTACCCTTGCATTTATCAGCACTTTAGCTATGCAAAAGGTACCTGGAGGTGAACAGACTTACACAATCTAGTTCAAAGAAGACATAAGTTAAAATGCTTAACCAATGAAGACATCAAATTATTTTAAATGTGTTTTAGAAATCAATGACTTTTGTAACCACCTTAAAATAAGCTACATTGTTGCATCTTTGCTAATACTTAGAAAAAGCTGTAAGAACTTTTAATCCTCAACTCTATTAAGGTTTTTGAAAAATATGCTAATGCTCACAAGGCTACTAAAAATATAAATTCTATTTTAATCTTTAAACTGTGTAGTTGACCCTTGAACAATGCAGGGGTCAGGGGCACCAAACCCCTGTGTAGTTAGAAATCTGTAACTTTTGACTCCCTCCAAAATCTAATAGTCTCCTATTGACTGGAAGCCTTCCAGTAACATTAACAGTTGACTCATACCTATTTTGTATATTATATGTATTACATATTGTATTCTGAAAGTAAACTAGAAAGAAGAAAATCTTAAGAAAATCATAAGGAAAATACAAGTAGAATACTGTAAAAGATCGCGGAGTTTAGAACCATGTTATTCAAGGGTCAAAAGTGTATGATTTGGAAGACAATTACTGCTAAAATGTGAAACTATCTATAAAATATAGCAACGTTACATAATTTCTCATTTTGATGTCAGGAAGAATGAAACACTCTTTCATGCAATGCCTCACTGCATTCCAGAAAGGCTCTGAGGGGCTTAAAAAAATTTTCAAGATACTCTTAAATGTGGAACCAAAGAAATCATAGAGAAAAGCAAGTAAGGTAAGTCCAAATTTAGCTCTGAGCTCCCAGGATTTGACTTAAGGAGGGAAACCCAATCTGTTATGTGATCTGCTGCCAGAACAAAGTGGTAAGAGGCTAAAGGGAGAGGCCCCAAAGGGGAAGGAAATTTCTCCCAGTAGACACTGTCACTGTGATACAGCATACTACATCACTAACAACACTCCTCGTTAAAATGAAAAAAAAAAAAAAAAAAACTGTATGGTTACAGCTTGACATGTGTTCTAATGTAAGCAGAGAAAGCCCAATGGCAAAGCACAATTAAGTAAAAAAGAATTCCACAAGTGGTCAAAGGATACAGGCTGTTTGGTTAGCTCCTCTTCCATAAATACCTCACAGCCAAGCTTTTGAGAAGTATCCAGCAGAAAAGTATGGCATTTATACAAAAAAAAAAAAGTGCAGATTAGACCATTTTGCTTAACAAAAATGGGCCACATAAACTTTTAATGACCTGCAGTGTTACAGGAAGGGCTGGCACTCTCTCTCTCTAATTTTTGAGAGAGAGAAAGAGAGCAAGCATGAGCAGGAGGGGCAGAGGGAGAGGGAGAGAGAATCTCAAGAGGATTCCATACTGAGCGCAGAGCCCAACATGGGGCTGGATCTCAGGACCCTGAGATGATGGGCTGCCACCCTCTTATGAAGCTTAGGGCCTAACTACTGAGCTCGGCTAGTTACTTGGGAAAACCCACCCCACCTCTGCACAGAGGATCACAGGTACCTAGCAATCAGATGGAGATGGAGCCATCAGAAATGGCTCTGGTCAATTCTTGCAAGGGACACACTAGTAATTAATACACCTCAGTTACACAAAATAAGAATCTTTCCACTTTATAAGCACATATGTTTTCTTGCCCTATTTTGAAAAAAATGTCCTACTCCAAGGCCTAGAACTTAATGATCTCCAAAAGGCTGGCATTCAGCATATTGTTTTTTAAAAAAGTAACTTCCTTCAGCATCACTCAAAGAACTGGGACTTAACGTTTTAATGTGATTTGAGAACATTCTCTTATTGCTCTTCATTTTCGTAGCTCTACATTTGGATAAGAAAAAAAATACTCTTCTCAGAAAGAAAGGCAATTTAGGAAAAGGAGGGGAAACCTCTTCTGCCCACAAGACAATGTCCTAGACAATACATGTGAAAGGAAATTGGTCAGGGTCATAGCTGAGTAGCAGTCTCACCTCTGCACACTTATGGATGGTGTCAGGACCTACTCCACCATCAACTTCTATGTCCAAAGATGGAAACTGCGTTCTCAACCAATGCACCTAGATATACACAAAGAAATCAGTGACTCCTATGGTGGATATGTGTGTGGGGGGGAACAACCAAAGGAAAAAAAAATCAAATAGCCAGTATCAGCCACTACAACAGGACTCCAAATATCTCACACATTTATTTGTTTGTTTACTTAAGCTTATTTAAAGTAATCTCTACGCCCAATGTGGGGCTTGAACTCAGGACCCAGAGATCAATAGTCACATGCTCTTGTGACTGAGCCAGCCAGGCGCCTCAACACATGCTTTTTATTAATACAAATTATATTGGCGATACCTTCCTTTTTAATATACTGAGACAAATTCAGTTTCATAAAAGCAAGGCTTGTTCTGTTTGGGAAATGGCATTCAATTTGTCATAGCTTTGCAGAGAATATACCTCATGCAAACAAGACAAAGATAAAACCCTCAATATTCTATGAAAAGAAATCTCCCAAAAGATCTAACGGCTATACAGATAAAAACTTTGAATGTTTTCTTACTTGTGCTTACTGAATGAACACAAACAATAAATCCTCACCCCCAAATGAAGTATTTCTTTACCTTCGGCATCATATCTTCCATGAATTTCTGCCCTCCAAACCCAGGTTCCACTGTCATAACCAAGGCCATATCTATCTGATTAGCCCATGGTGCCAAATACTCAACTGTAGTTCCTGGTTTGATGGCAAGACCAACCTATAACAGAGACAAATTTGCTACATCACATTAGCAATTATTTCCGTATTATATTATTGTGGCATATCACACCCAGTAGAAATATTCTTAAAGAGTAGGACAGGCACAGAAATGGAATGCATATTCAGACTGTAGTTACTTTTTTAAGAAAGTCAACAAGGCTACCCAAACGTAAATGTTTCTAAAAGGCAGTAATTTTCAGGAAACATTAGTGGAATATATAAATCCTGTCTAACAAACCAGTTATACTTTAACTCTGGCTTCTCGGCTGAAGAACAGGTGCCTCCGTCCGGCCTTGCCTATCACTTCCTGTCTTCCACCCAAACTTCCACTCTGACAGTGAATTACTGTCACTGCTGACCTCTCACCTTCATCCCATTCTCCCGAATGTCTTTAATCAAAGCCCCTGGGTTTTCGGTTGCCTCAAGATGAAAGGTGTATTGATTGGCTCCTGCTACAGCCATTGGTTTTACCCACTGTTCCGGCCTGGACACCATCATGTGCATATCTAAAAAGAAAAGACACATCTCCTAAATATTACTGAAGAGAAAAATATCTGGCTCAGGTTACTGAAGCTAACCTACTGTTTTTGTTGTTTGGGACAGTAAACTATTTGGCATTAAAATAATTCTTAAGTAATTACCCTTCTGTATAGCTATAGTTAGCCTCCTTTGATCTTGAAGACAGGGTTCTGGTTAAACTCACTTACCAAAAAACCACATTTTTCCACACAAAGCATATGATGCTGTATATGACAAGTAAGGACTAGAATTTAGGAAACCTAGGTCCAGGACATGCCACTCTAAAAAACTTTAAAAAGTTATTATCTATGTGGACTTAGTTCCTCATTTATAAAACAGGAAAGCGGGATCCCTGGGTGGTGCAGCGGTTTGGCGCCTGCCTTTGGCCCAGGGCGCGATCCTGGAGACCTGGGATCGAATCCCACATCGGGCTCCCTGTGCATGGAGCCTGCTTCTCCCTCTGCCTATGTCTCTGCCTCTCTCTATTTCTCTCTCTGTGACTATCATAAATAAATAAAAATTTAAAAAAAAAATAATAAATAAAAAATTTAAAAAATAAAAAAATAAAACAGGAAAGCTAAAATAAGTGATTCTATCAGCACCTTATGGAACACTTACTATACCACTAATTACCCCAGGGCCCAGGGACAGAGCAAAAAACAGACAAACACCTCTGCTGTCACCGGGATTACATTCTTAGTGAGGAGGACAAACCATAAAGAAAAGAAGTACTGTATTCAATACGCACTGGGTTGGTAGTTAATACAGAGGTGTGGCTGGATGTGGGGCTCATGGGCAGAACAGATAAGGTCAGAGGGGCACAGGGTGAGGAGACACAGGACAGAGCTCCCTAGGCCACTGGGTTTTATTCTGCAGGGGACAGGGGCACACAGTGGGATTCTGAGCTGCGAAGGGACAAGATCTAACCGAGGAGGCCATGGCAGTAAGGGCAGCAAGAACGACAGCAGCGACCGAAGAGGGCGAGAAGCGGCAGGCCTCTGGCACAGAGGGGGCCGAGGAGCCAGCAGGCTGCAGGAGGAAACTGCAAGTCTGACCCACATCCCAACTGTGAAGCTCAAATCACAGAGAGACATCGTTAGGGGAGAGGGAGGTGGCCTTCTTTGGGATCTTGACTTAAAATGTAAGAGCAGTTAACCAGAAGAGGGTGGCTGAAGGGAGGCTGACTCAAGAAATGACACTGTCAAGAAGAAAACAGCAAATACGCCTGTGCAGGATGGATGTGATCAGACAAGCAAACAAACTCACAGCCCTTCTGACCTATACTAAAGGAAAAAATTTCTACTATTCTAGAATTCAACTGAGATCATAAAATGCAATAAGGCTTTGAAAAATATCAGGAAAAAGAGAATACCGCTTGACAAATGAAGCCAACATTAAAGTTTATATTTCTAAACTAACAAAAGTAACAAAAACAAAACATTTTAGAGGTAAAACATTGTTTGTTTTTTTTTTTAATTTTATTTATTTATTTATGATAGTCACAGAGAGAGAAGAGAGAGAGGCAGAGACACAGGCAGAGGGAGAAGCAGGCTCCATGCACCGGGAGCCCGACGTGGGATTCGATCCCGGGTCTCCAGGATCGCGCCCTGGGCCAAAGGCAGGCACCAAACCGCTGCGCCACTCAGGGATCCCTAAAACATTGTTTTTAAAAGACAGACTGTATTTGGGGTTTATTTCTTTGTGATATAAACAAAGGCAACTCAATCTGCTTTAAAATATCTAGTTTACTCATTCCTTAAGTTACCAGACTGCTACGTCATTCCATCTCCAGCAGGCAGTGACAACTGGCAACTCCCACTGGAGAATCTCATGGTCAGTCACCGGTTCCGTGAATCTGCTTGTAGTTCACAGATGGGGATAAGCAGTTCTCAAAGCAGTTCTATCATCAGCCTCCCTTTACACTCTGAAAAATTACTGAGGACCCCCCAAAGTGCTGTTGGTGTGAGCTGTGTTTATCGGTATCTAAAATATATTAGAAATTCAAGCTAAGAAATTTGTAAAGGTCTACTTCTTCATTGAACAATAATAAGCAACAATAAGTCTACCACATGTTAATGTCAGAGGGACATTATTTTACTCATGTTGCAAGTTACTAGTGTATGGCTTCGCAGAAGACCTCTGTATTCTCACGTGTGCTCTGCATTTAGCCTGTTGACAGATGTTGTTTTCTATGGAGACAAGGGGACAAGTACATGGAGGAAATGGCAGGGGTCTGTTAATCGCCTGTTTGGACCGGTGTGGACAGTCTCCTCGTCCTAACCCAGCACTCGACAAATACTCCTTTCCACTGCAGTGTGGAATCTGTAAACCCTACCAGTGAACTTTTCTGCACTTGGTTACACTACAAGTCACTGGCCTAAACTAATACAATCTGAATGGATCTCTTAAGTGCCAGTTCACTGAATGGCACAGATCTTCCAAACAACGACACATTTCATTATATCCTATCAGAAAATGACACTTGCTAATGTCACTATGGAGTTTAACAGGAAAGCTGTAAACAGTAGAAAGCTAACGACCTCACAGAGGCAGATACAAGTTTTTCACAATTCAAATGGTCACTTCCAAGCTCTAACAGTGGAAATATAAAAAGAGGTTATCTTCCTTGAAGTGACAAGCTAACTTAGTTACTTTTAAAGAAAATGTCATTCCTGCGTGCAGCTTTACATGTACCGCCCACTCTGTCACACTAAGTATTAAATGAAATATACCCAAGGATCAAGATTTACTGTAATTAATAATTTGTAGTGATTCATCAAGGATATTTCTATGAACACATGGTGGTGAAGAATATTATGATAACTACTTGGATGGTTCCACACCATTGCTTTGATTCGGGCCACGGCACTAACAAACTCACCACTGCTTCTGTACTATACAAATAATGGCAAATAACACTGTCTTATGAAAATAGGGTTCACCTCATGTCCCACCTGCAAGGGATTCCTGTGGGTCGTCAGATCATAGCTGAAGACCGCTGATTTCAATAACAGCAAAACAAAAATAAAACAAAACACAGAAACAACAGATTACCCCTATCACTTGATTGCTTAATGGTTATTTCTACTCAATATGGAGATTGAACAGTTCAGAACTTAAGCAGTTACACGTGCAACTTGTGAATTACTTCTTAAAATATACACGTGAATCAGTTATCCAACAGCAACTAAGACCCAAGAATTAAACAAAAAAACACACTTCCTAATATAAAAACAAAGGTCACAAAACCCAAACATTACAGCATTCGGAGTCCATTCATCTTTATTGTAGACCCACTGCCAGACTGATTAGCGAGTTTATTGGCAAATAAATGAAAAACAGAAAGAAAAAGCAGATTGTGTGTGGTTGTGTCAACGGGGTTGGTAAGAGAGGCACAAACATAGGAGACACAAATAGCAGTGAGAAGGGGTGCTAGGAGTCCAAATAAAAGAGGAAAAGAAAAAAAAAATTCTTTTAAATCCATATAAAGCCAGATGCAAAGGACTCTGTGGCCAAAGCACAGCAGGATAAAACAAGGCTACTTATTTCATTCACCTCTGATGATCAGAAGAACAAACTTATCTTGGAAAATTCATTTTCTAAAATGTTATAAAAAGGGCAGCCCCGGGTGGCTCAGTGGTTCAGCGCCGCCTTCAGCCCAGAACCCGATCCTAAAGACCTGGGATCAAGTCCTACGTCGGGATCCCTGCATGGAGCCTGCTTCTCCCTCTGCCTGTGTCTCTGCCTCTCTCTCTTTCTCTCTCATGAATAAATAAATAAAATCTTTAAAAAAAATTGTTATAAAAAGCTTAGCTAATCAGGAGTACATTCCATTATTTGAAAATTTCAAAATGGTGAACATTCTAGTGGAACGTGATCTCCCTCATGCTACAGAAATTAAGTGATGAGACATTTTCTTTTGGGAAAAGTAGATGGGTCCTATAGAGGCCCTGACTGAAAGAAATTTCCACAATGATGGCAATGCTCCAGAGTGGCATTGTACAACACAGTAGGCACTAGACTCACGTGGTTATAGAGAGCTTTCGATATGGCTACTGCCACTGAGAAGCTTAATCTTTCATTTTATTTAATATGAACTAAGTTTCACAATTCCAAAAATGACATAAGAACGTACTTATAAAAATTTGTTAAATTTCTTATAAATTTCTTATGCACAAGAGATTTGTCAGGTTAAGCCATTCCTAAGTTTAAGAGCAATAACAACACGTGGACTGAATCCATGCTCTTGAGAAATGACTTCTAGGTCACTGTGACTTCTTAAAAATCTTAAGTCACCTTATCCTATCTACAATGCCAGAGTGGCACATATATAGGCCCCACTTCCAGAAACTCCAATTTGCATTAAATAATTGGTTTTCCTTCTAGACCATATATCAACTGATTTATAAATTCATTTAACAACTATACTGAGCTCCAATCTTGTGTCTATGTTCACGTCTAAGGAAACCACAGTAAATAAAGTGGATTAAATCCCTGCCCTAAAGGAATTTACAGGAATGCCTGGGTGGCTCAGGTGGTTGAGCATCTGCCTTCTGCTCAGGTCATGACCCCAGGGTCCTGGGATGGAGCCCCATGTTGAGTTTCCTGCTCAGCAGGGAGTCAGCTTCTCTCTCTCTCTATCTCTCTCTGCCCCTCCCCACCACTTGTTTTCTCATAAATAAAATCTCTAAAGGAATTTACAGTCTGATAAAAGTGATCTGATTGAAGTTCTAAAAAGGAAATTCAGAAGGTGATAGGCTAACTGGACAAAGGTTAATTTAGAATGGGGTGCTTGGAGAAAGGCCTCTCTGAAGAAATGCCAATAATTCAGGGCCAACACATAAGTCAGAGCTAGCCAGGTAAAGAGATCAGCCGAAGTGGCAAGGCCCTGAAGCAAGAAAAGAGTTTGGCTTATTACAAGCAGCCAACAAAGCTTCGGCACCAGAAACAGGGAGAAAGGAAGGGTTCAAGAGGAGACTGGAAGGTGGGAAATGGACCCTCTACTTTTCCTTTACTTGAGCAACATATCCAGCTTCTGACAGCGTTAACACACCCACTTACCAAAGAAAGGGTCCTGGCCTAGCTGCTTTCGGAGGCTTTCTACCACAGGGTGCCCAAAGGTGATGTTGGGAACAAAATGCCTATAAGACAAACAAAATCTTACTCTGAAAATGTTTTCAATTCAGTTTCTGTATTTTTCTCAAATGTATTCTCATGAGGGTAGAGGGGATCGTCTGTGATAGCAGCATTTTTCAGTGCAACATTTAACATCAACAGTGTTAAACAATACCAACAATATCCGAGAATTTCAGTTATATAAAGCAGTATTTCCTTGACATTTCAACAAATTGTAACAACGTCACAAGACTTGATTCTATGATTCATCATCCAAGAGGTAAAAGTGGAAAGAAGACAAAATCAAAACCCCGAAAGTTCTATGACTTGCCCAAGTCACACACTAGTTAGGAAGTTCTGGACTCTGACACGGGTCTCTCCAACTCTCATCTGCCACAGGCTGCCTGTGGCTACTTCTAATCTACCTCTATCACAGGGCACTAGACGACAGTTTAAAATTTTGTAAAAATCATCAGCAAAGCAGCTTGATGTGTGTATTAATAACTACCATTTCCAGAGGATTTACAACATGCCAGGGGTTGTACCTTCTTTCATTACATCTTCACAGCAGCCTCATGAAGGAGATGCTGTTATATCCCTGCCTGAAGAGCACGGGATGAGTAACTTCCTATTGGGTTATGAGTAACCCAATAATAATCTGTGGAGGCAGGATTCAAATGAACTCCTCTTGGCATCTGACCCAAGGTACTTCACACCACCAACCCGCTCCAGGCAGCCCTCCTCTCACTAGCTCTTTTCGATATTTAACAAAACCCCCTCTGTACAAGTACCTGCCTGGGTTTTATACAGAAGTTGGGGAGTTCCTGCTTACCCAGAAAAATTTACCATCTCCTTGGCAAGAAATGGCTAGGGACTCCACAGGAGCCATGACCTGACTGTGGTGGCTCTCCAATTGGTGAGAGCCAATTCCCTTCACATCCAGGTGGCCTGTGCAACTAGTTCTCACCAAAGGACTGTCACAGGATGGAAGGAGACGATGTCCCTCAATTTCTTCATCGAAGAACATTCACACTCAACTGTCACATGAACGAACTGTTCCATGAGTGAACTTTATAATGTTGACCCACTGAACTCTGGGCTTTATTAGTTAAAAGCCATAGACATTACCCTAGATGAGGACTGCAAGAAAAGCTAACAGTAGCAACGTGGCAACGTGAGGTGAGTAGCATGGCTCTTTAAGAGAGGGGAGGATCATAAGATTTACGGAACAAATAGAATTTGTAAACATGGGAAAGGAAACGAAGCAATGGCAGAAATAAGCAAGTTATAGTCAAAGAAGGGGAGAAGTGGTGGTGGTCGGCTTGGCAAACGTGAAAAGAATAGGAGGTAGACTGCGTCACATGGAGGGTAGGGAACGGCAGGCGTGGACTCTGGAATCCATCCTGTGGAAAATGTGGAGTTCTAAAGGCAGAAACAGGCTGGCTCTGTCGGTAGAGCACGTGACTCTCGATCTTCTTGGATTTGTGAGTTTGAGCCCCACAGTGGGTGTAGAGATTATTTAAAAAAACAAATAAATAATAATAATAATAAAGCAAGAAGCAAATAAAAAATAAACTGCAAATAATAAAATAGGAAGATGGCCTGGGCAGTACATCAGAAGCAAGGAGGTAGGTGTTGGCAAATGGCAAGGAGCAGTAAGAATGGAAATGAAGACAGGTACAGTGACGGGACTTGTTCACTGATTACATGTGGGGGACAGAGAAGAGAAGATAAACGTGATTAGGATCTTAAGCTTAGGGCAGCCCGGGTGGCTCAGCAGTTTAGCACCTCCCTTCAGCCCAGGGCGTGAGCCTGGAGTCCCGGGATCAGGTCCCACATCAGGTTCCCAGCATAGAGCCTGCTTCTCCCTCTGCCTGCGTCTCTGCCTCTATCTGTATCTCGTGAATAAATAAATAAAATCTTTAAAATCTGAAACTTCCATGGGCCAGCCACCATCATAAATTCTCAACATTCAGTATGCAACCAACTCTGTGGGGTAGGCACTCCTATCATCTGCATGTTACAGATGAGGAAAAGAGGCTCAAGGTCACACAGCCAGGAAGTGCCGGAGGCGGGCATTGAACGCGGGCCATCTGGCTCCAAAGTCCAGCCTTTCAACTATTATGCTCACCTGCTGTCCACTGATAACTAACAACAAAAAAAGAAAGTCCAGGGGAGGAGGAGAGAGAGGTCAGGACTCAGGACACCTCTGAGACGGACCGGGTGAGGTGAATGGGTCCGGACACTTGCACCTGCAAACACTTCGGTCCCTGGAGGTTGTGTTCCTAGTACTTAGAACATCATTCTACCGTTCACCTAAGAGCAGTGACTACCTGTGTTACGGAGAAAATGATTATGTTTACTTGGAACAGAGGTGGGGATCAGAGAAGCAGACAGGGAGGCCTACTGGATAGCATACAACTCCAGAACGAGAGATTCGGCTTCTGTTCACTGCTTCTGTAATCTGCTGCATGGCCCTGGGAGGACTTCAGCAGCCTCAACCTCAGGTTACCTTTATAGTGAAAATAAATTGTGTCTTCACACGCCATCTAAACACACACACCTTGAGAATATATGAGAATAAAACAAATTTACTTTATGGGAAACAAGAATAAGATATCACCTGAAAGGACTGGTCCCCAAGTTGTAGGACTAATTGCACTGATGATCAATGCAGTGCACTGGGTTCGCCTCGTCCACCAGGAGAACAGAAACCTACCGATGCCCTCAGAGGAAACTGAAGGCTTATGGGTAAGCCAAGGCAAAAAAGGGCAACAAACCCAAGCATGAAGTCAAGGGGTCCTAAATTTGCCCGACAACATTAACCCTGGGAGCCCTTGCCACAAAGGATTTACAGGCCCTCCTCCAACCCTGACACCAAGGAGGACCTGAGAATCTGAATTTCTAATAAATGCCCTGCGAGTTCTTATCAGACCAGCTTGGAAAATACCAAATTATTTCACTCCAATGAAGTGAAATCTCATCAAGGAAGTCTGCTTCATCCTTATTTTATTCTTTTCCCCCCCTTAAAGGTACTTTGTGAAGTCTGCAAAAAAGAACACACAATAAAAAAAAGGTCTCTTTTCCCCCCAGAGACTTCCTGAGATTTGGCTATAATCCTCTCCAACACAGGCACAGAATTATTTTCTCTCTCATCACTTCCCATCATCAACCCTAAGCTTTGTTTACAATTGTCATACAATCAGCTTCAGACAAATAAAACCTTTACCGGCTCTCCCATCAAGGCTAAGATGGCTAGAAGACTTGGCGAAGGCTGATCTAAAATGGAGCTAGGCAGTAACCAGAAAACATCTCCAGTGAATCCGGAAACACCTTTCGTATGTCTACAGGGGCTGGCAGGAAACACGGAGGAGCACAACAGGGCAGGTGGGGACAGGAGACCGATGAAGAACATCCACCAGCCGAGCTGCTACGGCGGCTCCGTTCAGCTCCAGCCCGCTGTGGCCTCAGGAGGCTGTCGACCCACCACCGGCGAACCTTTGGATGTTTTTCAAAAGTCAGCAATTTAGTACTAATGTGAAATCCCCCAACCCTAAATCCTGGTAAGCAATTTGAAATTGCATAATTGCTCTTCTCCTACACTGAGGACCAACGCATTTCTGGTCACTGTCGTGTCATGATAGGTTTATATGCTTTCCAATTTTCTTTTCTAGAGAACTCACTTGTTCTTTTTTTTTTTTTTTTTTTCCCAAGTATCCAACCATACACCATGCACCATGCCCCACAGTATTCCCAAAACTCGTTCCTGACTTTCAAGATGAAGACATTCAGTTTTAATCAGGAGAGAAATTGGGGGGAGGGGAAATAATAGGTGCACTAAAACTGTAATAGTGGAGTCCGTTTAAACGGATCAGGGAAAAAAAAAAAAAAAAAAAGCATGAAGGCAGGACCTGGAGGGAAGCTAAGCTGTGGCTGGCCACCTTGGAAAAGGGAGTCCAGGGATCCCTGGGTGGCTCAGCGGTTTAGCGCCTGCCTTCAGCCCAGGGCGTGATCCTGGAGTCCCAGGATCAAGCCCCACATCGAGCTCCCTGCAGAGAGCCTGCTTCTCCCGCTGCCTGTGTCTCTGCCCCTCTCTCTCTGAGTCTCTCATGAATAAATAAAATCTTTAAAAAAAAAAAAAAAAAGGAAAAGGGAGTCCAGGCCCCCACTTTCACACACCTGGCCTAGGAAACAATGCA
Organism: Canis lupus baileyi; assembly: GCF_048164855.1. Taxonomy (NCBI): domain Eukaryota; kingdom Metazoa; phylum Chordata; class Mammalia; order Carnivora; family Canidae; genus Canis; species Canis lupus. The sequence goes on from NC_132873.1 coordinate 13,061,776, forward strand.
CCTGAGCCAGCCTTGCCTCTTCTGGCTGCAGATCACAAGAGGTTGAACCTCCCTAAACTAGTTTCCTCCTTTGCAAAAGGGAAATAAAAATACCTCTTAGCTCAAAAAGTTGTGAAGGTTAAAAGGGAAAGGATTTTAAAACGGTGTTTGGAGAATTTAATTTTGTCAAACCAAGATGTTACTTGGCAAAGGGGTAAAGGAGTCAATAAAGACAAATACTTTTATCTTAATAAGCTCCGGGTCTGCCACAGGGGCTGGGAAGGAACAAATGTGATTCATTAGAAATCCCTCTTACGATGGATCCAATCATTCATTCAACCAATCAGAACTAAACCTGCCATGGTGCTTCACCTGAAGAGGATTGAGGTGAGCCACAAAGAGACCCTGCTTTCAGAGTCTGCAGCGTTAGCAGGAGAGATACGAAATACACAAACGTTAAGTATAAACTTTTAGTTCCTCTTTGAGGAAAAAGAATGTCTTAATCATTTTTTATTAGCCCGGGAGCCACAGAAGCCATTCGTTTCTGAGACAACACAAGCCGCTGCATGCTTCTGATCCTGGTTCCTCCACTTCCCAACTAGGAGATCTCGGACAGGTGACTTGACCTCTTTGTGTCCAATTCCTCACTGTCAAGTGCTGGTGCCAATAACAGCACCAACCTCATGAGGTTGTGTGAGTTAATTCCCAAAAAAACATCAGAATTAGTGAAATGTTCAAAAATATTAGCTGCTACTGTTACGGCTCATAGTCCTGACTTGTGAAGAGAAACAAGTTATCTTTTCCATTCCCTTACTCAAACATGGTCGGAGACTTATTTAAAAAAAAAAAAAAAAAAATCAAATTGCTGTGCCTGTTAAAGAGACTACACACATATATGTGCGGCCTGCTCCATCCTGACGTAGGGGTCTCAGACGCCAAATTTCATGTCCCACACTTGAAAACGGGCCCATCTCTGAAGTACACACTCCATTCACTTATGTGTGAAAGTTCAGAACTTTCCAGAAAAGCAGAATTACCTCCCATGACAGCACAATAAAATCGCGCTTTTGTGAAGAGGCAGTATTTACTAATCTGATGCACTTACCCTAGAATTCTCAATACTCTCGGGTCAAGAATTTGCCATTATCGGTCGGGATACTGATAAATGAATGAGGTGCAAACGGGAAACAAGATCTAACCAGACCGAACAAAGGAAGACAGACAGAACTCTTGTTCTGAACAGGAGTGACATCAAAACCAAAAGGCAGTGACTGATTCTTTTCGTAAATGACACAAATTTGCGCGAGGGCACACAGGCATTCCACCTATTTAAAATCAATTAATTTTCTACCCGGACCCAAGGTAATGGCTGTTATTACTTTAAGGCCAGTTGTCGGGCGACTTAAACTACTTGGCGGGCAGCCCAGCGGTTTAGCGCCGCCTTCAGGGCGTGACCCTGGAGACCTGGGATCGAGTCCCACGTCGGGCTCCCTGCATGGAGCCTGCTTCTCCCTCTGCCTGTGTCTCTCTCCCTCTCTGTGTATTCTCATGAATAAGTAAAAATGTTTGAAAAAGGAAAAGAAAAAGAAAAAGAAAGGAGGGCAGCCCGGGTGGCTCAGCGGTTTAGCGCCGCCTTCAGCCCGGGGCGTGACCCTGGAGACCCCGGATCGAGTCCCACGTTGGGCTCCCTACATGGAGCCTGCTCTCCCTCTCTCTCTCTAATAAATAAATAAAAAATCTTAAAATTAAAAAAAAAAAAAAAGGAAAGAAAAGAAACTACTTGGCGAATCTAACAAAGTACAATCTGCAACTGGGGCACGATGCTGTGTGCCCCTGAGAGTCCCACCTTGGTCGCCAGGTTCGTTCCCACCTTGTGGAGTCACCTTCCAGAAACCAGCATCGTCCTGATTCTGAACGATCTGGACTGTGTGCTACAACTACGGTGCTTACAAATTACTTACAAAAAAAAAAAAAAAAAAAAAACAGAAACAAAACAAAACACTGACCTCCCTGGAGAGCAGGGTGCCTGAAGAGAAAATAAACAGGTGAATCAAAATTCCAACAACGACCCCGACAACTGCGGATCACAGGGAATCTGCTGTAGGGCAGGCCCTGCATGCTGGGCGCTCGGCCCGTCCGCCTTCCGGAGGGGCCTGCGCGGGGCAGGTTCCCTCATTATTCCCATTTTTCACAGAATGAAGCCGAAGCTCAGCGAGGTGAAGCGGCTTGTCCCACCTAATGGGCAGAACGCGGGCAGGCTCTCCAAGGTGCCGGGCTCGCCGTCGTCACACGGATGAGCCTCCCCAGCGTTAGCCTCTAACTAGCCATATGAGCTTGGGCAAGTCATGCCTATCCCCCTGGGCCTCAGTTTCCCTCACTGAAAATGAGCGCCGTGTCCTGGAGGTCCCCGACTGCGTGCGGGTCCCGAGGGCTGGAGACCACACGTTGGGGGGGGGGGGGCGGGGGGCCGGATTCCCTCGGGGTCGCCCCGGGGCCCTCCCCGCCGGGCCCCTTCTCAGGAGCGCGTTCGGAGCGAGGCGCTCCGCGGCCCGGGCCGCCGTGCACCCACCCAACAGGCGCCCACCAAGCTGCGCCGAGCGGCCCGCGCGGCCACCCGACCCCAGCGCCCAGACCCAGCGCCCAGCGCCCAGCGCCGCGGAGTTACCCGTCCATTACATCCAGGTGCAAATAATCGGCCCCAGAGTCCAGCATCCGGAGGCACTCGGCCCCTAAGTTGGCCAAATCGCTGTTAAGGATGGACGGGCCAATCCTGCAGCCGGACGCCATGGTGCTGGTCCCCGAGAGCAAGTCACCCACGAGTCCCCCGGCAGGACCAGAGTGTCGCCCCGATTGGCTGCGCAGTTCTAGCCCCTTCCCGGTACAGTCTTCCGGACTCCGCCGGAAGCAGCTGCCCGCGCGCCGGAAGTCCCGCCTCCCCAGGGGGCGGAGCCGCCCGCCCAGGGGCCTGGGGGCGGGGCCTTGCCTGCAGGCCCATCCTCCTTGCGCTTGCCCTCCGGGAAGCCCGCCCCTCGGAGTGCGCGGTCCTCGCGGAACTCGGGCAGCTTTGCACCCCTGCAGCTCCCCTGCCTTGCCCTCACGCCCTCGCTCGCTTTGTGCTTCCCCGTTGCTTGCATGGGCCTCGCTCTCCGCTCCAGCTCCTGCCCTCGTCGTCAAGGAACAAAACAGCAGTCCTCCCCGCTCGCGCCTCCCTCCTTGAACTCCTGCCAAGAGGTGGAGGAGTCAGGCTCAGGGCAGAGGCCTCGCGCTTCGGAACTAACAGTTCTCCCTGCTTCTGTTTTCTCACCTCTTAGGGTCCTCCCAGCCTTTGGGGGATGTAAGGATTTGGCAGGTGAATCCAGGCACGTGCGGCCTGGTGCTGCTTGCAAATTATCCATCCATGCATCTGTCCACGGACTCTGAGCTGCTTCCACGGTCCACAATAGTCTAACTGGAAGGAGCCTCGGTGTCCATCGACAGATGATGGATAGAGAAGCTGTGGTCTAGGTATTCAATGGAACATTCCTCAGCCATTAGAAACGACAAATACCCACCACTTGCTTCGAGGTGGATGGAACTGGAGGGTATGATGCTGAGTGAAGTAAGTCCATCGGAGAAGGACATTCTATGGTCTCATTCATTTGGGGAATATAAAAATTAGTGAAAGGGAATAAAGGGAAAGGAGAGAGGATGAGTGGGAAATATCAGTGAGGGAGACAGAACATGAGAGACTCCTAACTCTGGGAAACGAACAAGGGGTGGTGGAAAGGGAGGTGGGCAGGGGGTGGGATGACTGGGTGACTGGCACTGTGGGGGGCACTTGATGGGATGGATGAGCACTGGGTGTTAGGCTATATGTTGGCAAATTAAACTCCAATAAAAAAAATTTTCAAAAAGGGAAATAGGAAATATATTTGAGTTGAAATAAAAAATATTAACAAAAAAAAAAAAACAAATCGGGGTGGTTATTACTATTTTCCTTCTTGACTTCCGGCCCTCAAGCTTCTAACCGTCTGCTTTTCTCTCTGTCATGTTCGCTGACAAACTAATACATTTGCTGTCCAAACACAATCTGGAAGAGAGAGGATCTGTGCCTCTGCTAAGTGTGTCTAGGGTCATTGAGTCAGGACGAGCTGAAATAAAACCGTGTGAGGGAAAAAAGGGGATTTAGCAAGAGCATAGCTTAGATGGCAGAGAATGGGCACTTTGGACTATTTGTACACATTTGTACTATTACAAGACAGCTGGTGGGGACGTGGACGCCATGTGGTTCTGGCCGCATTCAGAGGGCAACCAGTTCCTTCCCATTCCTCCTGGGAAATCTGCCAGTTATTCCAGCAGGTCACAAATCCAGGCAGAGAAATCAAACTGGGATACCCAGAAGCCCATTCTGCTTTACTTTGAAATATATGGGTGGAAAGCTTGAGTAAAATGGAGCTCAGATGGGTTGGAGAGAAGACCTGGAGGTGTCTAACTGAAGGGTGACCTCCAGCCAGACCACGGGGCTTGAGAAGAGACGCCCGGGCACACCCCAGGGATGCAAAAGGAACACTTTCCTCCAATGAGTTGACCTATTCCCTATGTTGAGAAATGAGAAATGAAACTGAATCAGGCATCTTAAATGTTTTTAGCTTTATTTTATTATATGTGCATATTCAAACACAGAGGTCTTAATATCTTTCATAAATATCTTTCATAAACGTTTCAGTATTTATTCATATGCATTTTTTCCCATGCTCTTTGGTCATTCAGTATTCATAACAGACTTCAAAGTCATCTGAGGGAAGTTGGCTGTGTAATCAATCTTTTGTTTTTACCTATAAAATGGCTAATAAAGGATTTTCATCCTGCAGTCACAGTGACTATTGAAAAATATTATGGAGGTACATTGATCTGTAATGCTAAATGATCCTGAAATAATATAAGTAAATTTGTCTTAAGCTTTTCCAAATACATTCTGCCCTTGGTTTTTATTGTCCTGAGTGTCAAACCAAACTGTGTTTCTGAAATGCTGCAGTTAAGACCCACTAAAGTAAATGAGGAAGTGGGACTTTCTACTCACTGCCAAGACAAGGCCATGGAATTGGAAGTGTGAGGTCACAGGGCAACAGCATGACTCGGTGTGATAGCAGCAAATTCCAGAGACTTAATAACGTATCCTGTATAACTTGAGGAAGGGTATTTAGTTTGCATTTTGGACTGTAATTCCACTTACGACCTTTTCTTCCCGGTTGGTCCCTATAAACACCTTAGTCTCATCTTAGATAGTCTTAGAGCTAGGCAGCAGAGTGAAGAATGTTCTTTATGGACTAAAGGGACAGATATCAAAGAAGGGAGGAGATGTCACCCTGCCTTATGTTCTCTTGCAGGCATGAAATAGCAAGCCAGTTATTCCCAGCCTGTGCAACAGGCCCTAACTAACACCCAAGCACCAAATATTTCTTTTTTTTCACCACTGTCATGCCCAATTATGCCTTTTGACACTGTGGTTCTTAGTGACTTGTCCCAGTGCCCTCAATAGCTCAGTTTCCTTTTTAGAAAAATCAAATATCTAATAGACTGATAGAAAGCAGCAAATACTGAAAAATGAAAGTAAAATTTTTGCTATAGAAAATGCTGTATCCAGGATTTGAACTGCTTTAATTGAATCCAAGTGGTATAAATCTATACCCACTATCATGGATGATACATGTTTATTCCAAGGTCTCTCAAAAGTTAATTTCAGAAGAAGCAACCCTCTTGGTTGTGTCCAATTTTTTATACACGGGAAGTAGGTGCCTGTTTTGCTTTTCCTTTAAACAAGATAAATATCATTAAGCATCATAGCTTAAGAAATAATCTAATCGGTATTTATCATATATAGTAATTTTTAGTCATCTACTCAATAATATTTTGATTATAAAAAAATTGTTAATTATATTGAACTTTTTTCCTGATCTTCCCCAAATGTGTTTTTTAAATAGTTATTCTTTCAAACTCCAGGTAACAGTACTCCTGAGAATACATCTTGTGACAATTTTATGCACATACATATAAATACTTTATCAATACACATAAACATTCAACACATTACATTCTACACATTTAAGGGCACCTTAAATGGAACAGCTGCACACATCTGCAAAACCTCAGGAGTCCCAGTATGAAAACATCCCCACTCTCTAAGGCCCTGTTTCTCAGAGTGGAGGCTTTTTTGCAAGGTACAACAATACTTGGCTTATTAAAAAAGTTTCCGACAGACTTCCATGACACTAGAGTGAAGGAGTCAGGCTGAAAGGCAGACAACGCCAGCGTAATCATGTTCAAAACAGCCTAGTACTTTTTAAATACACGTAAAGGTATTTAGAATTCTCGGATATTCAACAATCTTCTTTGACCCCTTTACTTTTTGAATACTTGATACAATTATACGTAGAGGATTTGGATCAAGAATCAAAAAACTGGAACAAAGTGCACGCATATATAGAGACTCATGTAGCCCAGACACTTGTCATTACCAAACATAAGGCCTCTAACACTAATTGAGCAGCATAATTTTTAACAGGCAAAATACATCAGCTTAGAAAGAATCATAAAACCACTTTATATGTATATTTCTGCACTTGAGAATTAATTCAGCATTAAGTAAATGTTCGGAAAATTTTGGAAAACATTAAAAGAGGCCATATACCGCCTCTATTTTCTCAATTGTGAGATTTGAAATTTTTCATTTTGTTCATTATCTGTAACTCACAGATATCTTTCATTCTCTTAGTAAATGGGATCAAAACCCCAAATTCTGTTTGAAAGTATAAATCATAACAGAAGCAATCCCTATTTAATAAGCAATTCTAACCAAAAAAATAATTTTTCTTTGTGATTTGGGTGAGTTCAGCAGATCTCCTCTCTATAAACATACTTTTCATAGCCAACATATTTGAAGTTGAAGCATACAGAACGTGTTTTCAATTCATTGCAATATAATCAAAATCTGTAACTTTAATTGGAGGACTAGAAAAATGCACACACGCACACACACACACACCCCACACCAATGTAGGTACATATGAATTTTTATATGCTTAGTAGTTATGCAACAGTTTCCTAATGCAAACTGTTAAAATTTTGAAATTCAGTTCTGAACTATATGATGCCAAGCCCTACTACAGGATCAGTAACACACTAGATATGGCCTCACAAGCCTCCTAAGTTTTATGCTTCTCTTGAAGTAATTAAACTTCAAGTTAAAGTAAAAATACACAAGCTGTGTCTATAAAGAGATTGCTCACTTTATAATTTTTCCTTATCAACGGAGATGTCTAAAGGATCCTAAGAAAATTGTTAACATTGAGATAAAGTTATTTTATTGAACCAATTCTAATAATAACCTTAATATCTGAAAATAGGCCCTCAAGGGCAGGCACAGGATACTGTAATCACATCTTCCAATATCTCCTAATCTTGGCATTGATGTGGTCATGGCTAGAAGTAGGAATACCATCTCTTTCTAGCTATTCTATTTACATTGAGTTTTTATCATAGTATAGGCTGTTTAGGTTCTTAATTCAAAATTACGTCTGAGTAGGTTTAGAATATTTTCTCTCTAACGTGGTTGTGAAATTGAATGATCTTAGGGCATTAGCATTTTGATTTACAACATGCAAGATAAATGACGGTTGAAAAATAAATATTGAAAAATCCACAGCTTTAAAAATAGTATTTTTTTTTTCTTCTTGCAAATGGCTGTATTGTCGATCAAAGCAAAAATGGCTGCAGGCTTATTTATTAGTCTCCTCAAACTATTATTTTCCTTATTGATTTTTTATGTAAATTGCTACTCATACAGCCACCTGATTTAATATTTTTGAAACTATAAAAATAAACATTTGCATGAGATGTATAATGTGAGTAATCTCAAAAATTGCATTCTTTTTAGAACATATTTGTTAATATTCCTAGGTAAGCAGCTCCATAATAGTATATATTTTTAACTGCTCAAGGCTTCTTGAATCATAAACAATGTGCAGTGAAATGGCTCTTTCCTCTTATTTCTTCCCTGGTTTTTATGGTCTTCACACAACCAAATTATCTTAGCCATCAACTTTTTAAAGATGTTTATGAAACAACGTGCGCATTAGCAGCAAAATCTACTGAGATTTGTGTCACCCGTTGGATGTAAAGTGCTGTGTTTTCATCTTTCCCAAGCAAAAGTATTCACCTTTATTGAAGCGATCCCTCCCACATCTTGTCTACACCTGCCACTCTTACAAGACACAGGATTAAACATGAGACTCGTCTAGGTCTCCGTCAGTCTCCCCCAGCTCGGTGGGTGTAAGGGCGAACTGGCTGGACAGCAGGGGGTTCTCCATGCCATGCTCCTCACTGATGTGAAGGACGGTGTCTCCATGCTGTAGGAGGATGGATGTCTCAAGGCCTGTGAATTCATCAGGGGCTGAGAGCTGCGTAGAGAGGGGGCTGTGTGCTGGAGCACCTTGGACTTCCGTGTCCTCTTTCTTTTCTCCTTCTTCAGTGGGGAGAGGCTCCCTCTGTCATCAAAAGGACCATAACATCATGGAGAGGCAGGACAGGTGTGAGGGAAGAGGATTAAAAGTGTTGTTGTCTACCTGAAGCTGAACAAGGAATCTCATGGCCAGTCCCAGCTCTCTCTTTTGCTACGTGGGAGCTCTCACAGGGACCTTTCCACCCTTGTAAGCCTGTTTGCTAACCTGCAGAAGGAGTGCGCTCTATGCCCTACACTACAAGGTAAGACTGTGAGGATAAGAGGAGATGATGGTGTTACCATGCTTGTTAACCATTAAACACTATACAAACATATGCAATAACATTGCCCCTTAAAATTCTTTAAATACCACTGGGAAGGACTCGGGACCTATGGGAATCCATTTATAAATACTGAAGGAAGAAAAAAAAATCAAAATAATGAGGAAAAAGATTGGAATAGAGAGTTCCTCTCATCTGATGCGATACAGGTGACTATTCAAAGGCTTCTAAATTAGACACTTTATTTTCCTCTTAAATTGAACTATCTTTCAACCAGGTGTCATATAGTGGTTTTCAATGGTTATTTCCGTTGTGAAATATTTTTCTCTTAGGTTTTTCATAACAAAGAATACCAAGGTTTCTCTTATTCCTTCTTAAGTAGATGTATTCCTGACCACATACGTTATATGGACGTTCTTGTTCATGACAGCAGGACCATTGCCTGTCTGGGTAACAAAATGTTACAGATTCAGACTTAACAATATGGTATCCATGTTGTCCTATAGGTAAGGATGCAGGGGGCAAGCCTTGCCTGTTTCTTTAGAGCCCTCACCTGCCTGGGAGACAGGCTGTGAAGATCAGCAACTACAATGGCAGGGGAAGACGTGAGGACTGGTTTGCCCATTCCTTCTGGCTTCTTAGATGGGGCTGGGCTGCAGCCTTGTAACTGGCCTGTGGCCAGAAGTGCTTCTGGTGGGGCGGCTGCTGGTTCCGGCTGAGCCTCAATGAAGGTCACAGAACGTTTCTGATCTGCTGTAGGTCAGAAGTAAAGCAGTAAATAGGGAAAAAATATATCGACAGTGCTTACTCATTTGCTTTAACCATGGTTTCCTGGCTTTTCTTCGTAAAGACACTGCTGGCTTATTAAATAAATAAGAGTATATTTGACTATTATGTACATGTTTTGTTTGATTTCACCTCCTTTCTTATAAAGAGTAGGCCTTGGGCAGAAAAGAAATCATTATTACATAAATGGCTTAAAACCAGACCTCCATGGAGCATTAGGTGAACGTAGTCATCACTCATAACAGCTACCAACAAGACTGAGAAGTCCCTATCATTCATCATTTCTTTGTCTTCAGTAAGACACATAAAAAACTCAGTTCCTGGGTTGGGTAAAGAAAACACAACCTTCTAGAATCAAATCTCCTAGCATTTGTGGTTTACCTTGGATTGTTCCATTTCCCTAGGCACATGAGATAGGGATAGGTTGGAAAGGTGAAAAGAAGAAAAGCCACTCAAACATTCTGGGAAATTCTTCCCTTATCCTGAGCATGAGCTCAGGGGCTGCAGACCCTCCCAACTGCGTCGCCTGGCATCATGTCAATGGGATAGTCAGAAGGGACATGGGAGGCCTCACCAGCCGGCTTCGTCTTAGGTTGAATACTCCTGCGCGTGGTTGACAGCCGGGCCCCATGGCGGTTTTTGGGTTCAGTCTGCGTCTTCTGACGTGACAGTAGAGGACGTCTTAGCTAAAGAGAATAGGCAAAATAAAGCTAGCAAGAGGGCTCTAACTGCCTGGGAGGAAACTCTGCGCTCAGAGGATTCTGACTATGGTGTATTCTTTCCTGTATGGGTTTCTGTGGATGCTTGTATTTGTAGCTGGTAAAATAAATGGTGGCTTTTGGCATATGGAATGATTGAGTATTTGAACCTGGCATCCCCCCCCTTTAACCATTTCCACCTCCCGATCATTAGTTCTTTATGTAGTCCAAGGACATTAATTGACATAATTTAAAATAGTCAATGTGACAATTTCAAGATTCAAAACAAGTAAGTATTGCTTATCAATCAGCCTTAGCTCATCTAAAAGTTGTAGTTAAGGGGCAGCCCTGGTGGCCCAGTGGTTTAGAGCCACCTTTGGCCCAGGGTGTGATCCTGGGGACCCGGAATCAAGTCCCACCTCGGGCTCCCTGCATGGAGCCTGCTTCTCCCTCTGCACCCCACCCCCCGTGTCTCTCATGAGTAAATAAATAAAATCTTTAAAAATAAAATAAAATAAAACTTGTAGTTAAACACACGCTAACTCTTAAGGGGAGGTTGATGAAAAAATTTCAGATCCTGAGAAAGCATCTGCAATCCAAATCAATATTGGGAAACTCCAATCAAAGCAACTGTACAAAGCCTCATTTAAATTTGTATGTAGAGAGTAAAGGGACCCCACCTGAGGAAATGTGTAAAGATGATCTTTACTTTGATTTCAAGTTTAACTTGAATCATTGATCTTGCAATGAAGAAAGGACAACTGTGTCTATGCCTCTGTACAGAAACAGGTCTTACATCAACTTTATAACAAATCTTTCTGGCTCAGTAACTTTGGTTGGGAAAGAAGGTTTCTAGATAGGGAACAAATGGAAGTATAGCCTGCTTATGTTATTAAGTAATCAGCTTTACTAAGAAGCTAAACTAGAAGCTAAAAATTCCCTGCTTTCCCAAGTACTTGCATTTATAAAGTTGATCTGTACTGATTATTTCAGGTGGGGAGAAGGCAAAAATATGATTTTCATATACATAGGAATTACAAGTTAGATAGAGCTTCTGTTTCATAAGATGATTCTCCCACCCTTTCTAGGTCTGCTTACCTGCCTCAGGCCCCTCTTCCTCCCCAGTGGTTGCTGAATGAGGAGATTCTGTTGGCCAGGTTCACTCTGTACACTTGCCACCCTGTCAAGCATCAATAGTGTTAGTGCGCCCCAGAGAGAGTACAGGTGACTGTCCTCTGGTGGGTGTTAGCCAAAATCACTTCTATGAAACAGTCACTTCAAAGATACCATTATCTTTGAAGGAAGTATGGGAAAAGGATCTCTGGGATGGGAGATTTCAAGGGTTTGGGAGGGAGGATGAGGCTGTGTAGCCCCAAGCTGCCAAAATTGAGATTTTGTTTTTAGTCACTGATGCCGTATCTATTATTCAGCAAAACATTGGTTCGATCACACCCCTGGTTTGGAAGCCACCAAAAGGTTAAAGGTGTCGTATTCTAATCTCAATTTTTTTTTTTTCCAAGGGGAAGGGAAAAGGTGGTGACAAACAAACACAAACAACTCTATCACATGGATGGGAACACCTTTGTTAAAATTTTGATTTAAATGAAAATAAGATGGACAGATACCAAACACATCAGACACAGAATCCATTTGGGTGAAGGGGCACATTCAACACATGTTTGCAGCCTGAAGTCTCTGTGACTACTGAGTAAATGAATAGTCACACAGGTAGACAATTAAATGTTCTTTAAGAAAAGATTTTAGATTTAAAAGACCAGCAACATAATTAGGCTATCAGCAGAATTCAGAAACTTAATTGAATAGCTGCACTCATATTGCACGACTGATAAAAACCACCACCTGCTCCCCCCAAATTACTGTGTATGTGTGTCTTTTATACGCAAAAATGATTCCTGACAGTGGTTGCTACTTCAGTGTTGGGTGAGGCTGAAAATAGTGTCATGGGCCCATGATCCATTTTCATTCTGCATGCATGTATAATAGGTATTTATAATGGGAATGGGGGTGAAAAAAAAAGGAAATGTATCGTGCCCCAGAGAACATTGTAATCCTATGGATGATGCCAATGTGCTTATTTGGTTAACAGGTAATTTCTGCTTTGCCTTTGCAAAAGGAGAGTCATCTACAAATAGTTTTTGGAGTAAAATATTCCACAGAGGAATCCAGAGTCAGCAACTGTCCAGGAAAAAGAAAGACTATATTCATTTATCTCCATTTTTTTTTTTTTTTAATGAGCTAGCTAAAAAATCTAGCTGCAGTTATAGGGAGAGAAACTGGTGGTAAGATAGACAATCAGATGTTTCCCCTGTTATGTTAATGACTAGTTAACTATCATGTGGTTGATGGCCGTATCTGTCATTTTTAAAAAATCTTACTCATATTTCCACTGGAAGAAAAATCAATGATTCCCAAATGGAGTTTATCAAAGGTTTTATGAAATAAGGATGTAATTATATCATAATTACACCACTTGGGATACACAGTACAAAATTCCATAAAGAGTCCCCAAACAGATGCTTTTTAAATGTTCTTGTTCTCTTTAATGTCAAGTTCAAAAGATCAATATGCATTATTTTTATATATATGTGACCTTTCTATGAAGATGGAAAATTATTTGAAGTAACAACGCAATAAATTCTGATAAGCAATCCAGACTATGTTGCTGGCATGTTTGAAGTGACATCTCCTTATTAATTATACATTTTAGCATGTGCCTTAAATTGGAATGAGTATTCAATCACCATATGCACAGAAGTAGAAACAAGTTTCTCCCAGATACCAAGCAAAGCTTTCTTTGGAATGGTTTCTTCATTGACATCTAAATGTTACCTCAGTTCCCTTGGCCGTAAAGGGAGGTTAATACTTACCACCTACCTCCCATTAAGGTAGAGAAAAGAAGTTAGTTGATGTAAAATGGTTTGAACATGAAAAGGGATGTATCTTGCATGCTTCTTTGTTTTACATTTGATATTTGTAATGAGTTTATTGCTTCTAGAATGCTAAAAGGAAGTAGGTTATAAAATATTTTGAAAATAATTGGGCAGAGAAAATGAAATTGAGGCAGTCCACTTGTCTCATTTTTATTCAGTAACCCGAGATCGTGAGAAAAAAATGGTGCAAGAAAAGAAATACACGTTACTCAGGGAGTGTTAAATGTCAAAGCATAATGGTAATTTCATGATGATTATTCCAAGAGAGGATCATAAGCATCAAAATTTTCTCTATGGATAGAGAGGCTTAGATCTAAGAAATGAATCAAGTTTATAGCTTTAGTAATTAGCTGTTTTATGTAAATGATACAGCATTTCATCAGTGGAATGCACACATCAAAGATGAAATTATAGAACATGTCCCTGGAAATAGTATATCCCAGCTAATACATTATATTCTTCCTAAAAAATGTGATGCTGTCATGGTTGTACTGGGGACATCAGAGTCTGGCTTAACTGTGTGCAGTTGGGACACATTATAAACAGCCAGAGAAGTTCATAATGGAAGTAATTTATGCAGAACATATTACTTTCTCTCAGGTCTATATCAAATTGCATATAAAAAGTAGTTTCAATTTAGTTTCAATTTCTCTCCAAGTCATGTACTATTTTAGTCATCTGTAGGATTTACGATTTATGACCATAGGAATGTATAATACTAAAACCAACCAGGAGAAGACCAAGGTGTTTCCCCCAAGCACCTCTCTAAAGAAGATTGGTTTCTTGAAAATGTCAATCTTGAGAGTGAGAAATGGTTGATTTTCCAAAGTTTCACAAAATGATAGTTTCAAACAATACAGATAAAAGGAACTAAAATATTCTAAATTGAAGCTAAAATTGTCCTTTGTATTTTTGAGTCACTGAAAAACATCACTATGGCAAACCATATCATGATCTACATTTTAGGGAAGTACATGCACTTGGGGCTTAGCAGAATTTTGACTCAAAATGTCCATGAAAAACAAAACCTCCTCACTCAAAATGCAAGGAAGTAAATTATAATCTAGTGAAGTTCAGACGATGTTAGGAGAACAATTCTGGCACAAATTACCTCTCTTTCCTTCTTTTGGCCTGAGGGCCTGTATTGTAGTGTAGAAATATGTATGCCTCTCCTACATGGGATGTATACCTAATGGTACTTCATAAAACACATTATAGGTGAATAAAGGGGACATTCAGTCATGTAATAAAATATAATACGTAAAAATATAATAATTCATATTATTCATCTAAAATTACAAAAATGCATAGATTGGGACATTGATATATTTCATAAATAAAAAATTTAAGTGGAAATACTAGGTAAGACTAACACATGGAAAGTGAATTAGTATTTTCCTTGTCTTCACCTGTGCTTTTCGTTCTCAATTTTAACATGGTTATTAGAGAAATCTAGAGGTGGAATCCAAGACGCAAAGCAAAGCCATTTACCCTGAGTGATTGTCTTGTGATTGGAATGAAGAAAGCCAGCACTAAAGGAGCCATAAAACATTTGTAGATAGTAGGGAAAAAGAAGACAAAATTCTACTTTTCCCTTTCCCAATAAAAGATCATTGTTTAAAATCTGGTTAGCCTCCACAATGTCGAGGAGCAACAAGTCCTGTTCCCTTAGAAGTCCTGGCTGGATTAAGAATCAATTAACATGAGTCAGATTAACAGCAGAAAATCAAATTTAATAAGTTTAAGTATGGAGAATCCACACAGACATGGAAATTCCAAAGATGGGCAAAATGAAGTGTATATGTCATTCTAAACTAAGGAGAACGGGTTTGGGGTAGGGATTTCAGAGGAAAGGAATGCACTTCACAGGGTGATAAGAAGAGCAGATGTTTGGTAATTAGATGTTTGCCTTACTATACAGATGGGTCACTCAGATAAAATTGGTCTCTGTTAATAAACCCTTATTCTGGGAAAGACCTCCAATTAAGAGCTGGCTACGTGGTTAAGAGAAGGACAAAATTTCTCTCAACACCACAGGGTCTCTAGTGCCTTCAGCTCAAAATAATCCACATGCTAAAATGGCACATTCTAGGGGAGTCTGTCCTGACCTCCTTCAACATTATCCAGAAAATGTATGCTAAATGCCACAGGATTTAGAGATTAGTGGCTGGACTCCGAGTAAAAAGGGAATCATCTGGATCTCAGATAGCCAGTAAGAACTGAAGCAGCATTGGTACAGGACATATCTGTGTATCACAACACATTTTCTTAGCTGTTCACTCAAAGGATTAAAACATTTTTCTAAGTACTTGGAGAGTACTTGCCAAGTTTTCATACTTTGAAAATGTGGATGATCATGATATGGGTTCTACTAAATAGGTTATTTTAATTTTGTCTCATCCAGGCTACATAGTCTTGTTTAAACTTGAGCCACATTCTTATTTTTCACTGGGATTAAAATTACCCTTACAGAATCAAATAGCATTCTAATCTCTTTCTTAAAAATCAGAACTGATTATCAATTCATGCCTTTCAGAGTATTCTAACGTGTCCAAACAAAATCTAATTTTCAAGGATAAACATCCAGGCTTAAGTGCTTGAATAACTTCTGTATGTCTAATTCTTCTGGTGAGAAAACATGATGGACAGTGTGTGTATTTGGGGATTTCTAGGCCTCTACGAGTAATACTCTCAATGGAAGAGAATGGGATACTATTTTATTAATTTCTAAAAGAATCTTTGCTCCATAGCATAGTGCTTCTAACAGGCTGATACTTCTTGTGATGAATATTTAAAAGAAATCAGATAACACAGGTTAAAAAAAAATCCTGGAAGAAGTTTTCAAAAGGTCTGTGTAATTTTTATTGGCTGTTACCAATTCATTGGGTCACCCTAGTTATTCTGGTTTCTTCCTCATTTATCCCTCAGGCCAACTTGTCCCACTGACCTAAAATAAATGCTCTTTCAAAAGCAAATCTCCAGAAAGTTTACCAAAATATGGGGGTTAGGGGAGAAATGGGGTTTATTACTTTCCCTTGGGCATGCTTCCTGGTATTATTATTATTATTATTTTTGTAAGTAGGCTCAGTGCCCAGCATGGAGCCCAACATGGGGCTTGAACCCACGACCCTGAGATGAAGACCTGAGCTGAGATCAAGAGTCAGATGCTTAACCTACTATGCCACCCAGGTGCCCTGCTTCCTGGTATTCTTGAAGGTTCGGAGCCAGATTCTCCTTAGGACTACTTTGGATGTATTTTAGCTCCTGAGTGCTCGGGTATGTGCTAAATATAATTGCCATGGTTAGAGCCTACTGCTTCCTTAGGGTCTTAAGAGTCAGCAACATAAACATATGTTTCATGCCCAAAATAAGATTACTTGGAAACCAAATATAAGTGCATATCCTATTTTATGAACTGACCTCAGTAAATACCAAAAGTTCCTCTCCTCCAAAGAGAACTTGGTGACATGATGGAGTTCAAGAAATACATCTTGCAGTGTGTGGCAAAGGTGGATGTGCTACTGCCTGGTGAAATATCCCTGCATCAACAGAATTACTTAGAATCCAGCATTAATGCCTCATCTTCTGTTTTCTTAATGACCACCATGGGGTCTGGGTGGCTAACACCCAGAACAAAAACACGCCAGTTATAGGAACAACAGATCCACACAGTTGGTCTAAAACAGTCTCCAAAGTCCTGACATGACTGACTAATTCAGTTGTAGATAAAAACTATATAGCTTTGGCTCTGAAATAGTCTCACGTAGCAAGAACTTTGGGTTTATTCTCACTAGTGCTGGACCCAGGGCAGATTGGTTCTGATAAATCCCAGCTCAGCAATTTGAACCCTGAACCTACTAGAGATGGCCAAATCCTTTAGAACATTTATTAAAATCAACTCGAATTCTTGCTTTCTGTCACCAAACCTGACCTAGTACTTACTCAGCAAGAGGAAAATCTGGCCTAATTAGAAAAGCCGTGGGCCTAAGTTGGCTGATTAGAAGGCCGATTTCATCCTTTCCACTCTCAGAGGGCCACTGAAATTCTCTTCCAAGCAAGGTTCACCTATCTCACATGCAACTTTAAGCAAAACAGATTGTTCTTTGAAAGTAGTGGTTATGGTGCTAGACTTGGTTCAGATCTCTTCAAACACCGTGAACAATGAGGGGAAACCGACTTGAGGACCATCTTGTTCCTCCTCGTCCCTGCAGCTCTAGATAATGGAGTTAGGCCTGCACTCTGCAGCACTTCCACATTTACCACCAATAGCCTGATCTGTCAAGGCAAGGGCTCGCAAACACAAATGAATGTCATGAATTATGGGTCTAGTAAAAAAAATGATACACCTGATAATGGACTAAATTTCCCATTTTCAGTTGCCAAAGAAAATGTGAAATCTGAACAAGATGCAAAGAAAACAAAGAGAAAAACAGAAAAGAATATCCTGGCACAGGAACAGCCTCTCAACATTTCCTCATCTTTGTGATAAAGCAATAAACACGTTGTATTGTACTCACTACATAATGCGAACCTGGAAGGGAATGTTTTTCTCTTGAGATGGAACTAAGGTACTGTTAGAATGAACAAGAAGCATTACCCCTAATGAGGATTAGTTGAGAGGTGTGGATCAACGGCACAAGAGTAGGAATGTTTGACAGGGTTTATCTGAGTGTTAAAGGTGCAGTCCCCCTTTCTGATGCT
The DNA here is from genome assembly GCF_048164855.1 of Canis lupus baileyi. NCBI lineage: Eukaryota > Metazoa > Chordata > Mammalia > Carnivora > Canidae > Canis > Canis lupus. Next base: position 13,079,648 of record NC_132873.1, read on the forward strand.
TTAAACCAATAGCCAAGACATTGTATTGTCTGCATCATGAGACGTCTCTTACTTACCAGGAAATGTTTGTGTCTGATATTTCATGGCAAGGTTTGGAGTCATCTTTGTGCTGGGACAGACATTCTTTTTATCAGTGTCCTTTGAACAAGCTACTATAATAGCCTGCCACATAGCATGCATCAAAGAGAGGGAATTATATAAATTGTATTGACATTGCTACTCTTATTATAGCAGCATTGTTTGTTTTCTTACCATTCATGCCATGAGCTAAAAGACCTGTCTGGATTTAATAAGGGGCTTCTTGATGATGGGGAGTCGTATTAAAAGGCTTCTGAAAAACAATTCTTAGGGGATATAGGTGTGGGAGGGAATGATTTGTTGGGAGAAAGTTAACATTTAGCATATCAAACTTTTTAGATGTCCGTGGGACAAGCCCTTAAAAAACCTCCACAGATTTTTTTTTTCTTAAGTAAGCTTTTTAGCTTATTTGTGATTGAGCTCTGAAGCTGAAAACGAAGGAGGCTACACCTTTGACTTCCAGGCTCGTGTGTTCATGAGCAACAAAGGGCAAGAAATGGAAATAGATATCAAGACGGGGGGGCGAGAGGAGACAGAGAGACAGAGAGACAGAGAGACAGGGAACAGCTAGTTTCCCAGCACAGACACCAATAGACAGGTAGCGTTGACACTGTACCTAGAGAGGCTGCCCTCGGCGGCCAGGCCCTGGGAGTCATCGAGGACATTAGGTTCACTGCAGGAGGGGTAGGGAGATGAAGCATTTAGGGAAAGAAAATGCAAACAAATAAAAGAAAAAGAAAAAAAGGCATGCAATTTTCTGCTTCCAAGAGCCAAAAAATAAATAAATAAATTTAACAGAACAAGAAGGAGAAGGAGACAGGTAACCATTTCACCTTGTGCTGGGTTTGTCAAGACATAGGACTCAAGGCAATGGGGGAAGGGGAGGGACTTTGGGTGGGTATGACTCTCAGAGGAGTGATCTATTTATTGGTCAAGAATTGGGACTTAAAATGAGCTCCAAATGGACACATGAGCTCTGAAATGCATTGCAAAATGAATCTGTAGAAGATGAGACTATCATTCCTTTGGTGACCATTTGGCTAAGTGATTATGACTTTTCACTTGTCTTATTATGTACATGATTCTTCATTGACCAGGACCCTACCTACTTCTCTCTTGTGTGTTGTGACATTATTACACAAAAACCACTTACCATGAATTGCCACAACCAAATTCTTGGAACTGAGGCCATTAAGAAAAGCAAAGAAAGAACTCAACTTCCCTTGCTAATTTTGCAATGAAAATGCAAGTCAACAAATGGGAGGAAGATAACCCTGGAATATTCACGTGGCACTCTCATTTACCTCCTTCCTCCATCCTCTAGTGACTCAATTGTAAATGCCAAAAGAAGAAACCTGTCAGGTTGGTGAGAGAATAATTAAATGGTTTATTGATTTATTTGGATGCAGCTAATTTGGGGATTTGTAAACAGAAACTGTGTCATACTTTCTCTTTCTCTCCTTTACTAGACAGCATTGAACTAAGCAAGCACCCACAAGGTACTCAATAAACACTTATTAAATTGAATGGAATTAAACTATTTAGAAAGCTGGAGCACCTGCCCTCCTAAATTGTTTACCTAATTGTACACTGTAGAAATAGTCTCTGACTCCAGAGAGAGGCTCCTTTTCCCTAACATAGACATTACTGCCTTCATTAGCCTTCCAAAATATGAGTCAACCCAAAGGGCTGAACTATATGATTTTTCTGGATTTCCCACATATCCATAAGAGACCAAATTTTCTCCCTTGAAACAAGTTAATTTCTTAATGAATATGTACAAAGGGAATGGTCTGGTTAGTTTAGGTAAATCACAAAAAAAACCCTCTATGTTAAATTCCTACAATTCCCTAATTTAAATAAAACTTTCACATGAATTGGTAGACACTAATATCAAATGCTTTTATATTTTTTTGGGACATTTTATAGTTTAGTTCTAGTTTTGTTCGTGCATTTTATTTAAAAGACCTCCTTTTTAAAGGTAAATTAGCAAAAGGTAGGTGAAACAATCTCTTGCAATGATAGTAACCATTATATATCATTAATTTTTGTAATAACCAAATAGTATATAAGATACTGCTTTCTTTGCAAGTATGCAATTTACTTATTAATCATTTTTTTGTCATTTCCCCCTGTTTTTTTAATATTCTCCAAAGTTAGGCTTTATTCACAAATTTTATTTCATCTGTAAAGTTCATGAACTATTTGCTAAAGGTCTTAGGCACAAGGTAATTATTTCTGTATAAAACCGATTTTATCTGAACATTAGAATGTGCTCTGATTTTTATTATTTTCCACATATGAAGTATACCACATTGAATCTGTAGGTATTAAAAATACACAAGAAATTAGCCAGAAACACATAAGGCCAACTCTGAAAGAATTTAGTTCCTGAAGTGAAAATATCATTGGCTCTGAAATAGACAATGTTTTGACTCTTACGTTGGATCATTTTCTGTATATATTTATATATATGTATACATATGTATATATATGAACTTTTTAATGTGTATTCTTAGAGGGCAGAGAACGTATAAAGAAAATGTCTTAAAATGTTTAGTCATGGAATCATAGAACTATAGAGAAGGTACCATAAAGATCACTTTAGCTAACCTCCTTATTTCACAAAAAAGAACGCTGTTGGCTCTTGTTAAATGCCTGCCCAAGGTCACACATAGTGGCATAGGTCCTTTTCTGCTTGGTTAAGTATCACTACCTCCAACTAAATACTAATGACATACTGAAAGTCTCAACTTTGTCACATATATCAAGCTAGTCCTATACACATGATATATGTGAAATATGAGAATGTCATTTGACAACCAGAAAAAAGACCATGTATCTACTTCCAGGGAATTTATAAGTTGAAACAATGCTTGGATCAGAATCTGGGACCCCTTCTACTGGTTTGGCTTACAAAACTCTCTGTAAACTGCTGCCTGCATGACTTTGGTTGAAAAGTCCTTTGTTGACTGGTTTACATAAAAACATGATCATCTGTTTCTCTTTTGTCCATTTTAGAATAATAAAAGTGAATTTTCAGAATTTCTACCTTTGCCCCCAAAATGCAGAGTATAAGATATCTGTGGCTCTTTACCTTTGGCTGGGTAACATGCCCACCTCGGCCTGAGGTGCAGACATGCTAGAGACGTGGCTGGAGAACCGCCTCCTTCCAATAGCACTCAGGAGGTAAGCTTCTTGTTCACTTACCACACTGGGCATGCTTACAGAGTCATCTGATAGGGCACAAAGGGATAGAGTGTTATAAAACTACCAGGTCAATCAGAAGACCCAAACCAAGTTGTACCTGGGTTCCAACTTAGGGCAATCTCTAAAGCTAAGTTATCATTTGTCCCTTTTTACAGACTATAATGTAAGACTCCCAGAGGTCTCAGCTTTTAATCTGTACAAAGGGACAAACAACTCTTCACATCCACACATCTCCCACCCTCAAATAGCCTTCCTGAAATAAATACAAATTTCTTGTCCATTTTTACAAGTAAATTATTTGTGAAAGTCAAGAGGCATCTGGAAATTAATGATTTCAGAAAAGCTGGACTGAAAATTTGTAAACATTCTGAGAATAGTGAAAAAAAGAATATGGTTATTGAATGAGTCAAGTGTATTTCTTTGACCTTCAAAGACTACATTCAGTACATCTAATGATTTGTAGACTGCTGAGGGCGAGACCACTTCAGTTTTAGGGAAAATATTTGAAAACCTATAAAATTTAAAAAAGAAATGCATAAAGCTTTAAATTTTATGCATGTAGTCTTACTTTCTTGGTGAAAGCAGAAATTGATGTGTTCAAATCTATATGAAAGTTAGCTTTACCACAGTATTTGTGACAAAGTAGCCTCATTTTAAGTGAATAATGTTGCTTGTTGCTGAACAGCAAACATATATATATATGTGTGTGTGTGTGTGTGTGTGTGTGTATATTTATTTATTTTTAAAGATTTTATTTATTTGACAGAATGAGAAACAGCACAAACAGGGGGAGTGGCAGGCAGAGGGAGAAGGAGAAGCAGGCTCCCTGCTCTGCAGGTACATGGGGCTCTATCTCAGGATCCCGAGATCATGACCTGAGCCGAAACCAAGCATCAGACACTTAGCCAAGTGAGCCACCAAAGCGCTCCGGAACATTAAACATATTCTGATTAAAGTAGCGTTGTGGTGAACTGATGCTACCATGTAAGGTCATCTGACATCCTTTATTTAAAATACCCCAAGTGGTCATATTTCTTTTTTTTTTTTAAAGATTTTATTTATTTATTCATGATAGATATATATATATAGAGAGAGAGGCAGAGACACAGGCAGAGGGAGAAGCAGGCTCCACGCAGGGAGCCCGACGTGGGACTTGATCCCGGGTCTCCAGGATCGCGCCCTGGGCCAAAGGCCGGCACCAAACCACTGAGCCACCCAGGGATCCCCAGTGGTCATATTTCTAATGAAACTTTCGAACCAAAAAGGTGGGATGCCTGGGTGGCTCAGCGGTTGAGCATCTGCCTTCAGCTCAGGGCATGATCCCAAAGTCCCAGATCGAGCCCCACATCGGGGTCCCTGTGTGGAGCCTGCTTCTCCCTCTGCCTATCTCTCTCTCTCTCTGTCTCTCATGAATAAGTAAAATCTTAAAAAAAGGTGTATATGAAAAGTGCCAGAAATTTTAATTTGTTATAAAATGACTGACTTGAGATTAATTCATGTTACAGAATGGTATTTCTTTTTTAGGTGTGTTCACAGAGAAGGGAATAAGCAAATGTGCCTTGAAAACATGAAAAACATGGTAAGGTAAATAAGGCTATTTCCACAAAGTCCTTTCCAATTTCTCACTGATTTTTCCCATTTAAACTCATATGTCTCTTAACAGTCTCTCAATATTTGTTTGATGATTAATTATGTGCTGCTGCCTTCCATTCACCCTTTTGTTAAATGTTCTTTATTGAAAATATCTATCCTCTCCACTACAGGACTAGATC